>NC_137853.1:29048923-29688611 GCF_948465745.1 Chenopodium album | reverse complement strand
GATAATTTGTTGGTAACCATGTCTTCAAAACGATTAGTCTTTTTGAGAGTATGGACAATCCTCCACTCATTTCTTGATAGCGATAATCAATTTAGAATGACGTTCAATATGAATGAGTCTAAGAAGATGTTATTGGAATTGCATGGGATGCTGGTTAATTTTGAGAGAAATAACCCTAAAGAATCTAATAAGGAAGTTATGATGATTAAAAAAGCTAAGGAAAGGATTTCAAGACAAGGGTAGGCAAGAACAAGAATAAAGGCAAGAAAGTTGCCAAAACTTCTGAACAACCATATAGCCGTTTACCAAAGGCGAAGCGAGAGAAAAAAGCGAGGGCTTCTATTGCAAGAAAGCAGGACACTAGAAACGCACTCACCCCAAGTATCTGGTAGATAAGAAAATTGGTGCTTCTAAGTTTTTTTTTTTTTTTTTTTTTTTTTTTTGACAACAGCGCTTCTAGGTATTTATGTTATATAGAAATTGAGCTGGCTTTATTACTATTTTGTGGGTCTTCTATATCTATTGTGGTTTTCACATAGTGTAATACTCTAGAAATTTCCTTTCTTTAAAATCTTTTTTGCATTCTAAAAAACTTGATTAAAGAGATAACTAAGGGCTTGTTCACATTTACTTAATTTCAGTTCACTTCAGCTTCAATCAGTTCAGTTCAGTTCAGCTCCTAATTTTCTTCTCTCATAAAATATTCGTTTCAGCTCAGCTTTGTTCAGTTCGGTTCAGCTCCAATCAGTTCAGTTCAATTCAGTTCAATTCAGCTCCAATGAGTTCATCACCAATCAGTTCAATTCAGTTCAGTTCAGTTCAGCTCAGTTTAGTAAATGTGAACAGGCCCTAAGACATTACCGCCACAATGATAACAGTTAAGGCCTTTTATCACAGACATACAACGAAAATCTTTTTAAAATCTTTCAAAACAAAGTTGAAATCCAATAAAAAATAAACTCAAAGTCAAACTAAGTCAAAAGAAGTATCAAAATATTTATTTTAACAAGCAAATGGTTAAGAAGATTTGATTTGATTTTTGATCTAAACTGATCTAATTTTAACAAGAATAAGGTGACAAAAATAAAACTTAAGTGAGTGGGTATAAGAAACAATTGAATAAAGTAAAAGATTTAAAGTTAAAGGTGGGTGAGTGTAAGAATAAGGTGGATAAAGTAAGACAAATAAAAGCAGTTAAAATGTTTATACATGTGGCGTAAGAGACATACATGTGTAAAGGCGATTTGCTAAAAATAGAATAAGGTCTTATTGAGTTGAACTTTATGAAACACCCAATATGAAGAGTATCATTTTTTTTAATTAGGTGAATAGTAGTAATCTAAAGATAATAATAGATAATCTTACATACTCTTATTGTCCATAGTACAACGTGGACTCAAATATACTTTTTTTTTTTTTTTTAGCAAAAGTCATACCCTGGCCTTGGACTCACACCCTACCTATGTACACATACACAAAAGAAAATTATATTCTCACAAGAGAATTGTCACACCTAATGTGAGAATATAATTTTCTATGCTCTTTAAAAGGTGCGCTAATTGGTGTGTCCACATAAGCTCTAATATCTAAAGAGATTTGAAACCTTTTGTGATTATACAAGGTCACAAAACTATTGGCATTGAGATACACTATAATATCAATTTACTTGGAAAAAAGTCCAAGATACTTAATTTATTACCTTACAAATACACATGCATACATCCAGCTGCTACACAAAATAATTCAGTTTAAAAAATCCCCCCAAATACACTCCACCCAATCAACCCTCTAAATACAATATAATACTGTCAACTTTTATATGACAGAATCAGAATTATAGAGGGAGGGTAGCAAAAAAAATCTGTTTAGGCTGCATCTGTTATATCTTTTCTGATCCACTTAACCACTTCCTCATATCTTAACTTGCATTTGTATTTTATTGACCTTATATATATACATATATATAAATATGAATTATGTACTATAACACAATTATATACAATGGACCAAAATTAATCAATTTCCATTGAAGCTAACATTCATTCATCCTATGATAGAGATTAATTAAATCAGAGTAATAACCTTAGTTTAAGGTCTTATTATACAAATCCCACAAAAAGATAGATTAAACAAAGAAGATCAAGAAATGGAGAGGTTGAAGAAATTAAAGAAGAATTTACTAACAAGATGCAAGTCAACCAAGGAGAAAAAGGAAGTAAAAGATTGTATATTTAGCAGCAACCCTGATACATTTACATTGCCTAGGTGCAAGTCATTTCCACAGTGGTGCAGTCCTAGTCCATCATCACCTTCGTCGCATGGTAAGGAAAAGAGGCCGGTCACACCCGGGGGATGCTTCTCTGTCTATGTAGGATCGGCGAGGCAGAGGTTTGTGATCAAGACAAAGTATGCTAACCACCCTTTGTTTAAGATGCTGTTAGATGATGCAGAGAGGCAGTATGGTTTTTGCAGTGATGGCCCTCTTTTGCTTCCTTGTGATGTTGATTTCTTTCTGAAAATCTTGGCTGAAATGGATAGTGATAGTACTGATATTATTCGGCATCATGGTTGTGGTGGATATGGCTCGTATGGTCTACTTAGCCCGTCGAAATTGATCAGAATGAACCAGTTTTAATAAGTGTATATACAGCTCTATATTCAGATTTCGCGTTTTATTGGATGATCTGAGTTAGAAGTGGTTGATTTTCTGTTTCTTTGAACATTGTGTTTGGGTTTGAATTTGTTGATATCAAATTTGGATTGGATGTTATTTCATAGTATAAATGGCTTGATTGCTGTATACTTGTTTGTAGTATTGTGTTGATGTAATGCATGATTAAACTAAATTATTTAAAAAAAAAAAATTGCATTTTTCCTTGAAAGCAATGAATGCTTTACTAAAAGCAAAACCGCTAATGCCAATATTACGAATTGTCACTTGAAATTAAAAAAAAGATAAATTATTTACTCCCTCCGTCCCATGTCTTTTTATCATGCTTGGGATTGGACACAGTTTTAACTAAAGTCGTTAAAAGTCAAGGAGAATTAAAGAATGTGTAAATAGATGTTTAGGGCACCCAAAAGGCCTAAAGTTTGGAAATTGTTGTTGATGCCTTAAAGGTGGGACTATTGGCAACAACTCTGCTTGACTGCTTCTACTTTTTTCTGTTTTTGTAGCGGCTCACAAGTTCTGTTTTTGGGCTTAAATTTTTTCCAAAGTACAAAATCCTGATCCCTTGATCATAATATCTGAAACAAAGATTTATTTTGCAGAATTTTTAATAGTAGAATACTTAAGAACTGATGTCCTTCACAGTTATGTTTGTCAATACATGATTTGCATTATTTTTCACATTTGATACACCTGCATAAGTATACATCTTATACACCTGCATAAATATACATCTTATCGAATTCTATAGTTTTATCATAAACACTCAACACTATGGTATAAACGATGACAAATGGATGGAAATATTGCAGCTCGAAAACTCTCCTACCTCTCATTCTAGAAGCACACAAATTCCATCTTCAGTATGTTGATATTTGAGTTCAAGCTCTTCCTCATCCATTGATCTGCGTATAGACGTAGAACTATACTACTATGTACCACAATACAAATATATATAACTTGTAATAAAGAGCAACACTAGGACAATCAAATTTTTCCTTGTTGTATATACTTATATCTGCATGACTTCTTCTTCAAAGATCTTCATAGCAGATGCTGGCATCCCAAGATGCACACTTATGCTTCTCCTATCTTCACCACTAGGAAGAAACAACGCGACCTCTTTTTCAGGCACACCAACAGGTCCAGTGTAAATCGTCTCCCCCCATCCAAAGTTAGGGGAATGAAAAGCAAGTCTAGACCAAGCTGTGATCAATAGTGTACCATTCATAGAAGGCCTAGCCCTGGTCAACTCAAAGTAGTCTATGGCCGATCTCATGTAACTGTCGGTGACTAGCTTAACTGCTCCTTGAACCAGCTCCACCGCGTGTGACAAAGGGGTCTCAAGGAGGTCCCCTGCTTTGCACAGCGCGTTAGTCAGAACAATCCCATTACCAAAGAAACCCTTAGGCAGTGGAGGATCAAATTTAGACCGGCCATCAACTGCAAAGAGGAGCTTTGTTTGTTGATCAGGATGCATTCTCAGGGCTTTGCATCTAGCTCTCCAGACCAAGGCAGTTAATGCTTCAAAAGTAGTGCATTTGCTTAAAGCACCGCCTTCTAAAGCTTTTTCCTTCAATCTTCCTAGCTTCTCAGGGCTGAAGGGAAAGGCTCGGTACATCATTTCTTCATCATACAGCTCATGGGTGTTTGATATGTCCTCAATATCAAGGAATTCATTGTGAGGGAATTCAATCTGAGGTGGATCTCGTGCTTTGAGGATCGTTCTGTCTAAAGAGGGAGGGGTGCTTAATGGTAATCCTCGCGCTATTTCACCCCATGAGTTGATGAACTCCACTGCAGAAATCCCATCAGCCATGCAATGGTTCATGGCTAAGCCTACTGCAAAGGCTCCACAACTGAACTTTGTGACCTGATTTCATAACAATAGATGACAGAAGAAAGCCTTATCAGAAACCTTAACATCTGTTCATGTTCGTAATTAGTAAAGCACCTATGTATTTATTTATTGCAAAAATATCCTTGAAATTTAAAGGAAAACATACTAGACCTTAAAAATTAACTAGAAATTCTAGCTTAGCAAAACTTTCCAGCATGTCAAAAAGAAATTACAGAAGATTGAATATGGAATTGTGAAAACCTCTAGAAACAGATTATAATGTTTTTACACACTAAGAATATATACTTCCTCCGTTTTTTTTTTTTTACTTGCAACACTGTGACTTGTGCATTTTTTAATACTCCACTCAGACTAGCAGTAATGATTAATAGTTAAAGAAAAATATAGTCATGGGTTTTGTTAGATTTGCCTCGATATTTAAATTCATTATATCAAATCTTTTTTTTGTAACTTTTACATATGAAAAAAAGAAGTATTTTATATTGAAGTACACACTGATATTATTTCTATAAAAGTGATTTGGCTTAAAAGTCCCAAACTCTTAATTAAAGTAAAGAAAAAGGACATCACAACCTCACAGATCATAACAGTGTAAACATCTCATATTTCAATTAATTTCCTAACTATTTTAGGTAATTCTCACCAAATTATTTATTAGATAAGGAAAAAAATATAAGATTTTTGGACCTCAGAAATAGAAAAAAAATACCTGAACTGTGAAAATAGGAGTCTCAATAATATTTTTAGCACCAGGAACATCATATACAAGGTTCTTTAGCACCATGGGATCAGCACCAGCTATGCCAACCAGTTCTAACACAGAGCAATTCGCCTCTGCCTCGACAAACAGCGGTCCTTCCCCGGTACAATCAACGATCAACTTACCCTCAGGACTGATAGTTAGCCGCCCTGCAAGAGGGTAGAAATGAACAAGAACCTTAGACAATGATTCTCTGACAATTTTTGCAGCATCTGCATTTCCTTTCTCTGGTGACTTGTACAAGTAAATTGTCCTCATTATAACAGCAATGTTTTGGTCTAAGTTGCACATGAAGTAATGCCCTTTTTCTGTTTTCTCCACTGGTGGAACTCTTGTTGGCTCTTCTTGCTTGATTTCGAGCTCGAATCTCCCATCACAAGCAGCACTCCCCATTTTTAAATTTTTCGAAACACCTCGAAAAAACCTGTCCTGCTAGAAGAAAGATTTACTACAAATGTTAATTTGATCACATAAACACAATAATGTAACGTATAAATCAAAATAACATAACAAGGCATACCAAGAAATCGTCGAAAATGGAAATATATAGAATGAAAAGTTTACTTTGTTATTATGATTTATGAAGTGATTATGAAAGTATAACAAGGTGTTGAAATACTATTAGCAATAGCTTGAATTTTGCATGAAGAAATGGAATTAATATGACTTTTAGGTGAAATAAGTTGCATATATATATAAACACAAATAAGGTACACTTGTAAAATACACTTTTGGAAGAAGTCAATTTGTAAATAAAAAAAAGTCTAGTTTGGTGATGGTAGTAGCTGAACTGGGACACGCGCATTGCTGTAATTGCATATAACTCACACGGAACCTTTTTACAACCACAGCAGGTCAAGATTTTTCTATCTTTTTCACTTTTTTACCTCTTTTTTTTTTTTTTTTTTTTTTTTTTTGTGCTTAAAATGTTGATAAATTTATGAATGATTGATATAAATTTTTAGATTTCTAGACTTTAAGACAGTGTTAATCTTTTATTAATGTAATTTGCTAACTACTCCCTTGATTTTTCATGAATTAGAACTAACAACGACATGTTTTGATAGCCGGTTATAAATAGTCATAATAATGGAAATAATATTGAGTGTAAATTAGGAAGGAAATTAACATTGCAAGCGTGTTTTCTTCATGTTTTTTCATTGCAATGATAATAAGGGCATGTTCACATTTACTTAATTTTAGTTCAGTTTAGTTCAGTTCAGCTCTAATCAGTTCAGTTCAGTTCCAATCAATTCAGTTCAGTTCAGCTCCTAATTTCCCTCTCTCATAAAATATTCATTTCAGCTGAGTTCAGTTCAGTTCAGTGCAGCTCCAATCAGTTCAGTTCAGCTCCAATCAGTTCAGTTCAGCTCAGTTTGGTAAATGTGAACATGCCCTAAATCTTGACTTTCCTTACAGATTTATATACAAATTCATTCTCACTACCATAATTTATGATCACCTAATAGCCGGGCCATGAATGTAAGCTATGTGTGCATTCAATGTCTTAAGACTCTTAACTTGTGAAAAAATTAAAGGCGTATTTAGTATTTTAATTGAACATTTAATTGTTGATAAATTGGTTTACAATTTTATGTATAGGTTCATATAATCAAAGGGAGATGTGAAAAATTTGTTATATAACCTGTATTGATGAAGATTACACATATGCAATTAAACTCATCTTATATACAGTAATTGTCTTAATTGAACCATTATTCCAAGCTTATAAATATACAAACTTGGCCACTAATATCTTGATATTTTAAATCAAGACAAGTTTATCAAGATTTCATACGACTATACTTTTATTTAAGGAAAAATTGATAATTAATAAAAAAAAAAGTTTAAATAGTGTCCAAATTGAGTAATTGCTAGAGAAAGAAGTATATACTCCCTGTTTTTAAATGACAATCTTGTTTCGCTTTTTGCGCAATTTCTAGTGCAACATTTGATCATAAATCATAATTATGTTCAAATACGTTTTACAAATCTTACGAAAAGATGATAATCTGAAATCATATATTAGGTAGAATCAAACAAGATTGCTCAATTGAACAACCCGTCTTATGTGTGACCGGTCACGCCGTGTGGCCACTTAAAGTAACCCCTATAATATCAATTAAATAACTCCTGTAATACGCGCGACCAAGTAACCCTATAACACTGACCGAATAAATCTATAACAATGACGAGGTAACCTTTTTAATACTGACCAAGTAAACCCCATTACACTAGCGAAATAATCCCTATAGTGGTTGGGCACACGGTGTGGCCAGCCACATATAAGCTAAGACTTTGTGCTGAACCAATATGTACTACGATACATTTTTTTTTTTTTTTTTGAAAGACGAGTACATCTTTTATTATTTACATAATGATATTGGTATTAAATAATATAAATTGCCATTCAAAAAAAAAAAAGATAATATAAATTGGATAGCTCTAATAAATACTACGTAATACAGAGTAACATTCTCTAAGAAATGTGGTCCAAATGATACCATGTGGCAACGGAAAATTAAAGCTATAATTAAGAGGAGTCCATGTAATTTTTCAATCCTACTGTTTAAGGAAATTGTACTCCTAATTATTAAAAGCCCTTTCATAGAATCACAGGTTACCTACTTCAAGCCCGAAATAAGTAAAATTCCATTCCTATGCATGTCTTTCAATGTAAAACCATTTTTGCCTGAAGAATCCTATCATTTGGTGTTATTGTCAAGTTAATACAGGAAATATTGTAATACATCCAAATGTAGTTGAGCTTTTTGCCAAACTCTCGAGGAATTATATGTGATAATGTTGAAGTGTAAACTTCAGAAATAACATAGACAACACATAGTACACATAGTGTATAAGTGTCCCATATTGAGAAAATAAGAGAGAGTAACACACTAATTCTTTCTTTTTAAAATAATTGCAACGTTTGCTTTTTTCATCCAGTTCTAATTATAATAACATTCCTTATTTAGTAAGGGCACAATAATTTTATTTCTTTTTTTCACTAACCTCGCTTACACAATTTATTACTATTATTACTTCGAATATAATTAGGTGAGGTCGATCGGACTCACGGTGAATCCAATATATCTGACATTAATAATCTAATATTTCGTATATGACATGTACACATTGTATGTAAATTTGTTGAGGCATACATTGTGTAAATTTTTACAACAAATAAAGAGAAAATAGAGAGCTATCATTGAAGAATTGAAGACAATAATACAATAGACTTAAATTTTTACACTCACTTTACTCCCAAGAATATCTTATAGTTTATCAAGCATGATTGTTGTTGCATTCCCAACAAATCCCAACATGTAATACTTAATTAATCAACTTTTGGATTGTAAAGAAGAAACTAAAAGGTTAATCTTGACTGTAGTATGTAAGTGATTAAATAAATTTGATTTATTCCAGTTTGATGAGAATCTAGAATAATAAAGTTTGTTTGGTGTTATAGTTGAGACTAAATAGAATAGGATAATGTATAATACATATGCTTTATTAAATTTGTTAAATTTATGATAACTAAAAGAATATTCAATAGAATTGATTGTTCAAGAAAGTAGAATGTGATAGGATTGGCTATTCAAGAAAGTAGATAGAATGAGCTAGAGATGGGATGGGTAGAGCATGGGGGAAGAGAGAAGACTAGCTAACTATTAAAATCTTTGTAACGAAACCGGGATTAAGAGCATATGCATGAACACACATAGTTATTTAATGCTCCAACCATTCTTACCCAAGAGGGATTCTAGCTAATCTAGTCACCGGTCCTCGATCGATAAACCTTGATTCCGAATTTTTGGTCCCGTCCAAATCATACCTAGAAAATTTCGGTTTGAATCAATGACGACTAAAAAATTTAAAAATTGATCGATTTAAATCAATTTTTTTCCAATTTGATCATAGTCCCATCTATATAGTTTATTCCATTCGTCATTTAGACCTATACAGGACCATATATCTAAAGGGGTATCCCTATTTAGATTAAGTTTGATAACAACAACAACAACAATAATAACAATAACAATAACAATAATAATAATAATAAATCTAGTTTTTTGCCTTGGAGGGTTGTTGCATGGACAGTGCTAATAACACATTGTGTGATATTGTATGTTAAATTAATTTTGAATTGATTTTACTTTCTTATATTGGCATTATCACATTTTGTTTTGAGATAGGTGGAGAATTTATAATATTGCATAATAAAATGTTTAATAATTCCTTGATCAAGACTTGAAGACACCATGCTTGTAATTATTGAGATATATGCGTAGTTGATCTTAATGCTACTCGTACATGAATGAGCAAAGACGCTAAGATCAACTGACAAATAGATAGATACATAAATTTACACTATTCTTTTGGTGGTTGCATTTTATTTTTGGGACAAAGGAGCATTGAATAAACTTTGTTGAAGGCAACTCCTTTTATTTCGATCTTTTTGTGATGAATGAACATGGGATATACATCTCTTTATAATGCCCCAAGGAAACAATTGCATTTGTATAAAAAAATTAATTACATGTTGTGATAAAAGAACATGCATGCATGGGATGTACTACGTTTTATTTATTTGTTTATTTATTTTTCTTACTATATATCATTATAAAATAAAAGGGACCAATATTCTTTTCACATAATGTCATCACATTCTTATACTTATATTTTTCATGTGTTACAAATTTACAATGCTCTCTATTCACTCTTATCCATGAGCTAATATGTGATGTGAATGAGGTGAGAGGGTATATGAAAAAAATAATTAAAAAAAAAAAGTCATGCTCAAATTACATAGTATAATATAGGCCCAAAAAAAAAATTACATAGTATAGATTACAAACAGGTGCTATGTCATCATTTTTAACCTATTAAACAAGTTATTCTTATTTTAATTTGGAAACAATAGTGTGTAGATAACACTTAGGGCCTGTTCTCTTACATTGAAATTCAGTTCAATTCAGCTCCTAACTTCCTTCTCTTATAAAATTTTCATTTCAGTTCAGCTGAGTTCAGTCAATGAGAACAGACCCTTACACTCAAACTATGGATTAGTGAGAAATTCTAGATTTGATTATCTTACCTTATTTGAAATTACCTGAACTAATCTGAACTTTTTTTTTTTGGTGTTTCACCCGATTCACCCTTTGGGTTGATTGGGATTCGAGGATCAGTTCTGGGTGGTTAGGTTCCAGTCCCCTCCCGATTGTTGTTACGGGCCGGGGGATAAGACACGGGTCCTCCCTACCAAGTGTAGTCCTAATCACCACTACACCAACAACCAATTAGTAACTAATATGAACTTATTAAAACTTATTTTAGTTGTATTTTGTACTTGGGTAATACTTTCACAACTTTTTATTTTCCTAAACTAACTTAGTGAAAATAAGGTGAACAAAACATACACTTATATACCCGTGTGCTAATAAGTGTACACCAAAGATATTTTTTTTTACTACTTTTGATGATTTTTGTTCATTTAATCATCAAATGAGCAAAATTTTTTTTTTTTTAAAAAAAAAACAAAGTAGATGATACAGGATTTATATAAGCTCTGAATTTTGTTTGAGTTGTTAGACCATGTTCTCTTCACCTTAAAAAAAAATACTATTAAGTAAAAATAAGTTCAGCTTAGTAAAATTAAGTTCAGTTCAGTAAAAATAATTTCAGTTCAGTAGAAATAAGTTCAGGTAGTAAAATTCAGTTTTGTTAAAGAAGAATTATAATAGAAAATCAGTAAAAATAATTTCAGTTCAGAAAAAATAATTTCAGTTTAGTAAAATTAATTTAAGTTTAGTAAAAAATAATTTTAGTTCAGCAAATATAATTTTATTTCAGTAAAAATAATTTCAGTCCAGCAAAAATAAGGTGAAGAGAACAGGGCCTTAGTCACAACTCACAAACTTTATGAAATAAGGTTCCTAAATTCATCTTAACTGTTACCACTGCTACTTGAATATATAAATACACTAACCCACTAATATTTGTGGAAAAATGATAGAAAGGTAACCACAACTACCATAATGATGATAGTTTCCATCAATCGTCTTGTAATTAATATTAATCCTTTTTGACTCAATATATACAATACCTAGTAGATTTTAGTTTACAACGTGTGCATTATATGTACACAGGTTTCTTTTCCTTAATCATACGAAGTATACAATACTACAGTATCTTTGTTGTTCCCTCCATTCCATAATATAGTTTTTATGTCATTTTTATTTGGTTAAAATTTACAGACTTTGACCAATAACTCTCATTGATACATACAAATTCCAAAGGTTAAGGTACCAGAAATTGCCAACCAATTCAGACCTATTAGCCTTTGCAACACGGTCTACAAGTGTATTTCGAAGTGCCTTGTCAACAGGCTGAAGGGAGTCCTTCCAAAATTGATTTCGGAAAACCAGCATGCTTTCATTCCAGGTAGATACATGTAGGATAACATCATCCTGAGCCATGAGCTAATGCATCTCATCAACTCAAAAAGGGGTTCGAATTTTGCGGCTATAAAAATTGACATGTCAAAAGCATATGACAGAGTAGATTGGCTTTTTCTACTTAAAGTGCTACAAGCTTATGGGTTTTCAGGGCACTGGATTCGGATGATCTCACAGTGTATCTCGACAGTAAGCTACAAAGCTATCATTAATAGGAAAGTGACGGAACACTTTTCTCCAGATTGTGGCCTAAGACAAGGAGACCCGCTCTCCCCTTACCTCTTTATCTTTTGTATGGATATACTGTCGAGAATGCTAGGCCTAGCCGAGGATATTCACCAGTTCAAAGGTTTGAAGGTCTCTAGGAGGTCTCCCTCCATCTCACACCTTTTCTTTGCTGATGATGATATGCTTTTCTTTAAAGCGAATGAAGGGGCCTGCACATGTATAAGGGATATTCTTCTTAGGTTTGGTACAGCTTCAGGTCAACAGTTAAATTTACAGAAATCATATGTCAAGTTCTCCCTGGGGGCAGATGAGGGAATGAAGTTGGAAATGAGAAGAATCTTGGCCATTCCAAAAACGGGAAATATGGGGATTCATTTGGGAGCCCCGATCGACATCCAAGGAAAGAAAAAGCACTCTTTCCAGTTCTTGGTCGATAAGGTTTCTGAGAAAATCATGTCTTGGGCCTCTATGAGACTGTCACAAGCAGCAAAGTTGGTCCTTATCAACACGGTTCTAGTAAGCATGTCAGCACGTGTTATGAAATGCCTCAAGCTCCCACAAAGCATAGCCAACAAACTGGATTCACTCATAACTAGGTTCTGGTGGTCCAACAATGGAAATAAGAGTATGCATTGGGTAAGTAAGAATGTAACCCAGCTACCTAAAACCATGGGAGGCCTTGGAATCAGGAAGGCCTCAACACTCAATAATGCCCTGCTTTTTAAACAAGCAACAAGGATGCATTTGAATCCACCGTTGTTATTGTCAAGGGTACACAAAGGGCTGCAGGTTTGTGGGATATGCTCAATAGCCACTCCTTATGTTCGAAGAGGAAATCCATCAATGGGGAGATCTAGCATCTAAAAGACTAAAGAGGTTTTCAAGAATGGTTTTGCTTGGAAAGCTGGTAATGGGAACTACATCAAGGCCATAAGCATGCCCTGGGTTAATGGAGAGATCCCAGTCGTTCATGCTAGTCAAACCTTAGGGGCCGCTATGAACTGGAAAGTCAGTGAGTTTATTGATCTGGAAACGGCTACATGGAAAGCGGGAAAGGTGAGGGAATGTTTTGAATGGGAAAGTGCAAAATCTATTTTATCAATGGAGCTCCCATCTACGAACAAAGATGACTTTATCTACTGGAAGTACCATCCTTCGGGAAGTTACACAATTAAAACAGGTTACTACTTCCTTATGAAAAACCAAGAATCAGCAAGAAATGGACTTTATAATGATAAGGACCAGGATTTTGTGAAGCTGATTTGGAGGCTGGATATCCTGCCAAAATGGAAGGTATTTTTATGGAAGCTCTACCATGATGGCCTGGCTGTGAAGATCAATTTGGCTAACAGGGGTATCCCAATTGATGAGACATGTGACTACTGCGGGGAGGACCCTGAAGATAGTCAACATCTCTTCAGATTATGTATTCTAGCAAAGGAAGTTTGGGGGCATAGCTCCCTGGCAATTTGCTCTGACTCTACTGGATTTGATTCCTTAAGAGATTGGATCCAGTCATTTATCCTGCTGTTTAATAGCGAGGATGGTAAGAACAGTTCAAGGATGACCTTGTTTATAGCAACTCTATGGGGAATTTGGAAGACAAGGAACGCAAGGTGCTTCAATGGTAAAACGGGAGGAAGGAGTTTGGTTAAGGAATTCATTGACCAATCAATGAGTGACCATGAGACCTTTACGAACAGGGAAGAGCGACAACTCAGAAATATGGAGGAGGTAAGGGATGGAGACCTCCTCCCACCAGGTTACAACCATGTTCAGTTGGGTCAAGAAAAGGAGGGGTTTGAAAGCTTCATAATAAGTGTGGATGGTTCTTGGGATAAGAAAACAAAGAGGGCAGGGATTGGTTGGTCAGTAATGAGTAATGGGCTAACAAGGACGACGGGGGAAGGAGGAAGACACGGCGCTGCTAACTCAGCCCTCCATTGTGAAGCTTGGGCATGCTTGGAAGGGATGAAGTGGGCTCAGACACAAGGTAAACAGGGTATTCTTATCCTGTCTGATTCAATCACCCTGATCAACAACCTCAAAGGCGACAAAGGTAATGACTTGGAGATCTCGTGGACGGTAAGTGAAATAAAAGAGATGGGGGCATGCTTTAATAGATGCGCCATCCTAAAAGTGCCAAGAGACCAAGTTAAGAGGGCAAATGATATTGCCAAGATCTGTCGTACGAGTAGTTTTAATTTTCCTCAAGTTTTCTTTGTTTGTTCCTTTGCTATTGTCAAAAAAAAAAAAGATACATACAAAAATAGGAATCTGAGATATTATTAGATCCGTCTAAATATGTAGTTTAATAAAAAAATATCAACTTTATTGATTGTCAAATATCACCTTTTTTTTTTTTTTTTTTTTTTTTTGGATAGGAAATGATCACATCTTTATTAATTAATCAAAGGGCTTTACTATATTTCACAAAATCTTTTTGGTGAAATTTGTGTGTGTTATAAAGAATGCAAATTAATAGATCGAAATGAAAACTTTACTATGAGATGGCAGGACTACTATATGATAGGAACTATTTTTTATTTGAAAGTCAACTTATACTTTATAAAATTTAAGCGTAAATTTTCTCTAGTATAGAGAAACATAGTCAAATTAGATCTTGTTAAAAAATTTGCACTTGAGACTGTAAAAAAAGCAAATTGTGTACCTATTTAGTTATGGATGAAATGCTTAGCTTAGTAAATCACAAACTTTTAAGTTATAAGATTTGCACCCGCTACAAGAAATTTAGTCTTGCTTAGAATAGGATTGAAATTCTAATTGGCCGTCCAAAGACAATTTGCTTATGTATTGATTAAGCATACAAAATATTGCTCAAAAGCTATAAACTTGATGGCAACTACATGAACCGTCTTTTTAATGCAAAACAATTTAATATCGATTTCGATACATAATACAAGAGATTAACCTAGAAACTTTAGACATTGTCTACTCCTACTCTTTCTTGTGGGGGCTCACACAATCATATTCTTGCAAGCTTAGATCTTGGAACCACAACCAATATAATTTGTCAAATAATAAACATGCATGAATTTGATTTACCCTTCAAAACCAGGTTGAGATGGTGGCACTATTGTCAAATACGGGTCTGGGCTGTATCCGTCAGGAGAGAGTGCAAGTCCACCACTTTACAAGACCAAGGAGGTTGGATAGGTAGGATCGTTATAGAGTTATCAATTTTGGCATCGGTAGGATTTGAGTCAATTTAACTTGGATCGAGTCAAGTCAGATCAATTTGAATTTGATTTATGCTAAAATATTGTGTCTTCAAATTAAATTTTAGATCGGGTCACTTTGGATTAGGTAGGGTTAGTTAACACCTCTAGTTATATCAAGGCTTATATTATTTTATCAGAATAATCGTTGTTAATTTTGTTAAAGTGCATTCTATATATTAATCTAATGTAACTTATTTGACAAACCTTATTAAAGTTTACTTTATTTTCAAATTAAGCTTGATTATTCTATTGAAAACTTAACTGAAATTAATGTTTTCGAACTGATTAGCTTATGCAATTCAAATTTGTTAACCCACAGTTTATCTTGTATGCCTGAAGTTGTTTTATTGAGATAAGTTAAAATAACTTAAGTAAAACAAGACCTTGAGGCTTGAAAGACATACAAATCTATGACTATAACTAAAGTAATTATTGTTGGCATCACTATTGTGCATATGTTGACTTTTCATGAAAAAATATTCTCGCTAAAACGGTTAATGATATCATCCTTTTTTTTATTTTATTTTCCTTTCAAGGGAAAGTCTTGAAATGGGGAGTCTAATTGTACATTTTCCTAAAAACTTTTATAATTAAATTGACTAATTGCACAATTTTAATTTCCATGGGAAAATTTGACTACTTTTCCATTTTTCTCTTCCATTTCCTAAAAACGTAATCCCTTTTCATTATGCCACGTAACCTACTAAACCATTCGTTATGCCACACACATCACCACTCAATTAGCCTTATCTTTATGCCACGTCACTTAATCAACCAACATCACACATTAGTACTTCCTCCATATAAAACATAAGGTTACGGAAATTCGAATACCCAATCTCTTATGAGAAAGATGATTATTTAACCTTATTCTAAGCCATTTGTCAATTCAACTATGTTATAAACATGAAAATAAATGTATTATATAATTGCAAATCATATAATATAATTAAAAAAGGGGAAAAAAAAGACACTATAAATATTAAATGCATATAATTAATTACAAGGTTTAATTAAAGTAGCAACTCGGTGTAACACCCGGTCACACACTAGTTATGTTAGACATATAAAAGCAGAGGATGAAAATTATAATAATTATCACTCAAAAAAAAAAAAAAAATTTGGCATCTATAGAGCTTTTTTAAAAAGTATAAAAAAAATTATGAAAATCAAACAATTACAATTTCCCTAATTACTTCTATTGAAATGAAAGTTATTTCATTAATTTTTTTTTATCTGATAGTTTAGTTATCTGTCCCTAATTTTTGTCTCATTTGACTTTTCACGGTCTCTAAAATGTGCCTTAAAACGGATATATTTCTATTTTCAATAAAAATTTGATAATATGACCTAGGGTTTCACACTAGTAGAAAATTGTATTTTAGCACGAGTAATGCCCAAATGGGCGGGATTTTGAGGAAAGGTTATTGGCACCGGTTCAAACCGAACCGGTGCAAAAAATATTAATCCCACCGGTTTGAACCGGTGCCAAATTTAAAAAAAAAAAAAAAAAATCGCGCCGCGCTCAGCTCCCAACTCTTTCTCTTATTCTTCTTTCTCTTTCTTACTTCACTTCACTCTTTCTCACTTCACTTCGCGCCTCTACTGTCTCCTCTACGAAACCCCTCCACCACTAACGCCACCACTGCACGACCTACCTCAGAACCCCCTCCACCACTGCGAGACCTGCCTCGGAATGCATCCACCATAGCCGCCTCAGCTCTTCCTTTCCCTCTTCATTCTCCTCTTAGCAGCGACCACAACCCCAAGTTCTCCACCATAGTCGCACCGCCGCGCCACAACCCCGAGGTTAGACACCAGCCACTGCAAAGGCTGCGCGAACCACCCTCCACCACCTGCGCGCACTACGTCCAACACCTTTCTCTTTGTGGTTCCCTCCTCTTCACAGCCACCTGCGCACACCCCTCCACTACCTTCCTCCATCACAACTGCCACCTGCGCGCACCCCACGCGGGTACCCCCTCCACCACTGTCGCCACCTGCCCTGCCACCTCCAACGACCGTCGGGTCCAGCTCTCCTCCCCTTCCACTCCAATTAAGGTATATGCATGCCTTCACCTCTTCCATATAGGGTTAGTGTAAATTTGTTAGGAATTTTGAACAATTATTTTCTTTTGCATTTTGAACAATTGTTTGGCATAGAAGCAAATTAAAGTTAGGGTTTGAATATAATTTAACCCCATTTTTGGATATTTTAGGTTGTTTTAATGGGTAATTTTGAATGAATTAGAGATTAGTAACCTTGTTACTTAAATATAACTTGGTTGATTTATACTATTTTCCAAATTTTTAATTTTGTATGTACTAATGATTAGCAATTGTGTTACAAATTAGTGAATGAATAGTTTAGCAATTGTTAGTTTGATAAATGATGTGTTATACTTTAGCAATGTATGTATACGTACTAATTAATTACTAACTTTTGTTTATTTATTTTATTTTTATAGATTCATATATATTTGAAGCACAAGTGTAGCTTGAAGACTACAAATTTAGCTCAAGTGGGAAGTTAGAAGGTGTACATTCATTGCACTTGATATATTGGTATGAATTAAATAGACTTTACTAAGTTATATTGATTTCTCTTTGTCTAGTTAATCAAAGTTTTTTATGCTATTACAACTTGTGTATTGTTTAATGATAAGTAAATGCCACTATATATATGTAAATGTAGAATGCTTGCATCATCATATGTCTAAATACTCGTTCAAGGCTTTCTCATTAGGAGAAAGTCTTGAATAGTCCCCGGTTGGGACTGTTCTTGAATGTTTAGTCTCACTTAGGTGGTGAATGTATGTCTTCTTTTCGATTTTAAGGAACATCTGATCTTGGCTTACCATTTCCTCACCATGTTCCCTGGGTACATATGTGGGTAAGTAATTATCTACATCGTGTACTTGGAGAACTAGGGGGAAATGCATGCTGCCGGATTTTCCTTAAAATTGGAAAGTTGACGACATACATTCACTAGTGAGAATAGACATTCAAGGATGAGTTAGGTTGGAGTGATAAGGACCCTTTGGAAGCATGCATTTTTTCACTATATGAATGGCATATTCACAGTTCCATTCTACATTTTTCTACTAGTATCCCCTTGGGAAGGTTATCTAGTTCCCACTAGGGTTTCTCCCTAGGAGGGTTTTTCTAGCCTCCATTGCGAGATGTTTTCTGTTTCTAAACATTTTCCTTCACTCTTCTCATTCTTTTTCTCTCTTTCTTTTTCTCTTTCTCTTTCTCTTTCTCTTTCATCTCTTTTCTTTTGATCTCAATTGTAAACCTTTGTAAGGGCTTTCACCAGTGTTTTTACCGGTGGTAAGCCCCAAAAACTTATTAATTGCTTTCAATAATAAATGGAACTCATCATTAAGATGGTGGTTATTCAATTAGGTTTAATTTCTTTTTTGTTCGTCTGTCGAAGATTGAAGATGTAGGGTTTCATAATTTCTGGAAGAATCTAGGAGACGAGTATTTTCACTCAAACAACTTTTCATCAGTGGATCTCAAGCCGAACTAGTGCTAACTCACATATTGTATTGTTTCGGATGAGGTTTCCTATTAATGCGATCGTTGATCTAATCTCCGATTTAACTAGTTTTATGGTGATTTGTAATTGGGTTGGAATTTTAGATTTCCTAGTAATTGTTTATAAGTGCCGTTTGTCCATCTTTTATTAATGAAATCATTTATTTTCTTGTCAAAAAAAGAATGATGTTAATACATATATAATGAGAATCTTATAAGGTCCCACATGATTATATTATCTCAGATCAATGATAATTAATGATCATTTTTAAAAATTTGACCCAAATATTGACCATAAGGCAAAAAAATTGAGGACAAAGAAAGTGTATTTTATTTTATATGAAGCATGGAGTACTTTAGAATAAAATGTCAAACTATAATTTATTACATGTGTGAATAATTTAAAGTGTTTTTTCCACAGTATTTATAAGGAAGACATGCAGCGTGTTCAGTGTTCACAAGGCTCACCAAATTGTTATACTAATAAGCAATAAAACAGAATTTACTTATCTCTTGATGCGTGAACCAAATTGACAATAGCCGCGTAGTGGAGAACCACTGACCTAAAAGACAATTCCGCGCTACCTCCCGGTGCAGTAGACAAATGCGGTCTCCCTCCAGGATAAGCACAGCGCCAGAACTTATGTGCACGCACAAACCCAACTGGAATTCAGAATACTTGCCCAGATTACAGAACAAAAAGAACATGTGTTTAGATAATTTTAGAGAAGAGAGAAGACTGATTGTGTTGTGTGTTTTGGCTGAGAAAACCACCGAGTATTTATAGGCTGAAGAGGAAAACGGGAAGCATAAAACGTGGGAAGAATCTGGCCAAGAAAATGACCAGATTAATTTGGCCAATCAACAACCGAGGCAAGAAACAAGGAATTAATCAGTCAGCTACAATCAAGGAATTAATGACTAATTTAATTCCGTAATCCCAACAGTCAGAAAAGAATAATCCCAATACACAAAAAGGAATATTTTGTTTAACAAAGAAAGGGAAATAAAATTTCTCCAAAAAGATAATAAAGACCCACGCCCGCGCATCGCATTCCCCAAGACCCCAAGTCCTGAGCCCGACCCGGCCCGGCTCGACGCGCGCCCGCGCGTGTGTGTGTGGAGTAACAAACACCTCCAACTCACTCAACTAAGTAGTGCTAAAGCACTACAATATAAAAACAAGGAAAAACTTCACTCCCCAACCAATGTGGGACGTTTTCTCCTCAATTGTTTTTCTCTCTCTCTCTTTGTTTTTCCCAACTCTCTTGTTTTTTATATCAAGAACTTCCAACAATCCCCCACAGGTTCGAAGATATCAAAAGAAAGAAAGGAAAAATGAATTCTGGGCAAAACAAAACAATTGCATAAGTGTCAATGTCTTGCGACTTGAATTAACACATAGTGGACATCAAGCTATTATCCCTCACCTACCAAGTGACCTTCGTCTTGAACTCAATAGGGAGTTAGGGACCCGACACTTTGAGCCACACAATTGAACATGTATAATATTCTGAAATTCTGCAAATAAAGGTGACGCATTATACTGGCCATACGTCCATCCTGGATGCTCATAGGTGCTCTAGAGTATAAGCCCATGAAATACTCATAGGAAGCGGCCACACTTCCACACCTAAGTAGGTGAACTCCATCAAGTGTGAGCTACAACACACCTCCAAAAATATGGATATGGGTTCATTAAGAGCCGTATGCTCAACCTCCTTCTCATTTGTAGCTAAGCACAAAACAAACATCTAGATATGGACAAATAAAATAAAAATGTGCTTCCGAATTATTACATAAAGTTTCCCTTTGAACTCATAGTGAGTAGGAGTTCATTATTTCACAATTCATACAACGGGCTTAAGCCCCATCTCTTCCGATGTTTCCAAAACTATTTTTTCACATAGGCCTTTAGTTAACGGATCCGCAATGTTCTTTTCAGACTTAACATAGTCCAGTGATATCACCCCTTCAGACAAAAAATTTCTGACGGCTTTATGCCTCAGACGGATGTGTCTCTTCTTCCCGTTATAGGCATGGTTGTGAGCAACAGCAATAGCAGCTTGCGAATCACAATGAAGTGCAACTGAAGAAGCTGGCTTCCCCCACAGTGGAATATCTGCAAGCATGTTCCTCAACCATTCTGCCTCATGATCTGCCAATTCAAGAGCAATAAACTCAGATTCCATAGTAGACATAGCAGTACAAGATTGCTTACAAGATTTCCAGGATACGACTCCACCCCCAAGGGTGAAGACATAGCCACTAGTGGAGTTAACTTCATCATTATCGGATACCCAGTTGGCGTCACAAAAACTGTCCAAAACTCCAGGAAATTTGGAGTACTGCAAACCCCAATCCATAGTACCCTTAAGATACCTAAGCAACCTCCTTAGAGCAATCCAATGATCACTGCTTGGATTATGAGTGTACCTGCTCAACCTACTAACAGAATAAGCAATGTCAGGTCTAGTGTAGCTCATAAGAAACATAACGCTACCAATAATTCTAGCATATTCAGACTGATTAACTAGATTACCATTATTTTTCTTTAGGTGGAAACTTGGGTCATAGGGAGTCTTAACTGGATCGACATTAAATGAGTCAAACTTTTTAAGAAGTTTTTCAACATAGTGTGACTGATTAAGATAGATGCCATTTGGAGTCCTTTTGATTTTTACTCCCAAAATCACATCTGCCTTACCCATGTCTTTCATTTCAAAATTCCAACTCAACAACTGTTTTGTCTTATTTACACGATCCAAGTCAGTCCCAAAAATCAACATATCATCCACATAAAGATAAATAATTACATAACCATGACTATCATGCTTAAAATAAACACAAGAGTCACCTTCATTAACATGAAAACCATTACCAGTCATAGTCTTATCGAATTTGTCATGCCATTACTTTGGAGCTTGTTTAAGCCCATACAATGACTTGACTAACTTACAAACCTTTTCTCTTGGCCTGGAACAACGAACCCTTCAGGTTGGACCATGTAAATCTCCTCATCCAAGTCACCATTCAAAAAAGCAGTTTTGACATCCATTTTATGAACAACAAGATCAAACATGCAAGCAAGAGCAATTAAAGTCCTAATGGTTGCAATTTTAGTAATAGGGGAGTAAGTATCAAAATAATCAATGCCAAACTTTTGAGTAAAACCCCTCACCACTATCCTTGCCTTATACTTGTCTATGGATCCATCGGCCTTTAATTTTTTCCGAAAGATCCATTTACAAGTAATGGGCTTACAGCCTCTAGGAAGTTCAACCAATTCCCAAGTGTTATTATTGAGAATTGATTGTAATTCACTATCAATTGCTTCTTTCCAAAAAACAACATCAACTGACCTCATTGCCTCATCAAAGGTTCTTGTATCATCTTCCAAAACAAAAATATGCACAAAATCATCATCAATTAAGGAAGATTCAGATCAATAGGAAGTAATAAAATCAGGACCAAAACTGTTTTCCTTTCTTGCCCTTTTGCTTCTCCTTGGCTCCAAAACAGAATCATCGTTAGTAATAGGAGCATTAGCAATAGGTAAACTAACAGAACTACTAGCATATGTAATTCACTATCATTAGAAGGAGACATTTTCAAAGGAAAAATGTTCTCAAAGAACTTAGCATCTCTTGCTTCAATGATATGACTACCTGCATAAGAGTTGTTAGCACCTTTAACAAAGAAACGATAAGCTGCACTTTGATTAGCATAGCCAATAAAAATAGTATCAACAGTTTTGGGACCAATTTTATCCCTCTTGAAACTAGGTATGCCTACTTTTGCTAGGCACCCCCACACTTTCAAGTATTTCAGGTTTGGCGCTCGACCCTTCCATATTTCATATGGAGTCTTGTCAAGCTTCTTGTGAGGAACCCTGTTCAAAACATGACTAGCAAAAAGAATAGCCTCCCCCCACATGTTATTAGGAAGCCCAGAACTAATAAGCATAGAATTCATCATATTCTTTAAAGTTCTATTTTTCCTTTCAGCTTACCGTTTTGTTCGGGTGAATAGGGAGTCGTCGTCTCATGAACAATGCCAAGTTGCTCACAAAATGTCTTGAGAGTGTCAGGGCTGTACTCACCACCCCTGTCACTCCTAACCCTCTTGATCTTTTTGTCCAATTGGTTTTCTACCTCAGCTTTATATTTGAGGAACATTTCCTCAGCTTCGTCCTTAGACCTGAGAAGATAAACCATGCAAAAACGTGAACAATCATCAACAAAAGTAATATAATACTTTTTACTCCCTCTACTTTCGTGATTATTAAAATCACCTAAGTCACTATGAACAAGTTCTAGTACTTCAGTCTGTCTATCTACTGATTTAAATGGCTTCTTAGTAAATTTGGCTTCAACACAAACTTGTCATTTCGAAAAATCAGTGTTAGAAAAACTTGGAATCAAATTTAAATGTTTAAGCCTTTTAATAGAATCGATATTAACGTGACCTAATCTAGTTGCCATAAATCAATAGACTCAGCAATATAAGCAGAAGAAGTACTAGCATTCTTATTCATAGTGTCAACTTTAACATCAAGAGTAAAAAGCCCCCCATTACCAAAGCCCTTCCCCACAAATTCCCCATTGTGAGTAAGAACTAATCTATCAGAATCAAAGGAGAGCTTCAGTCCAGCTTTCATGAGCAAACTGCCAGAAATTAAATTCCTGCGCATTTCTGGAACATGCAAAACATTAGTGAGAGTAAGCAATTTTCCAGAAGTGAGAGTGAGAACGATCTTCCCTTTACCTTGGATAGAAGCAGAAGCTGAGTTGTCCATGAAGACATTTTCACCTTCAACCTTGTCATAGGTAGTGAACATGTCCTTATTGGCGCAGATGTGCCTGGTAGCTCCAGTGTCAACAATCCACTCAGCAGCATTACCTGTAAAGTTAGCTTCTAAAACAACAGCAACAATAACGTCAGAATCCTCAATAAGATTTGCTTTACTTTACCCATTCTTCTTCTTGACCCTGCAATCTTTAGCCTTGTGACCAGTCAAACCACAGTCATAACAGATTCCCTTAAACTTGTACTTCTGAATCTTCCCATTAGGCTTAAGGTTACTGTTTTTGGCTTTGGTCTGGTTGTTTGATTTGGGTTCAACAAGGTTGGCTTTGGCAGAAGAAGATGAAGGAAAAACAGAAGGGATTTTGTCTTTGATACGGTTTTCCTCCTCAATTTTGAGGTGGGCAGCAAGTTCCTCTAAGGTTAGGTCTTTCTTTTTGTGCATGAGTTGGTTACGAAAATCCTTCCAAGATGGAGGGAGTTTCTCAATCAGAACAATAGCAAGGGTAGTATCACAAAAAGACAAACCTTCAACAGCCATATTAATACAAACACTCTCATAAGCATGAATCTGATCAATAATAGGCTTATCATCAACAACTTGAAAACTTAACCACTTACTAACACAATAACGTGTAGTACCAGCATCATCAGTTCCATTTTTTTCTCTAAAGCATCCCAAATATCCTTAGAATGATAAAAACCCATATAAATATCCAACAGACTATTCGACATATAATGCAACAACATGCCCTTACAGGTTCTATCATCCTTAGAAAACTTAATCTCAGATTCAGACAAATCATCTTTATCAACAGGTTCAACAATCGCATCAAGAACATATGCAACATCAATCTGCTCCAAATAAAAATGCATCCTAATAGCCCAACGTTTATAATTCTTTCCATCAAGAGGTTCTAGTTTAGACATATCAGGAACAAGGAATTTGGAAGCCATAATCGTCTTTTAGATTGTTATACTAATAAACAATAAAACAGAATTTGCTTATCTCGATCTTGATGCGTGAACCAAAATGATAATAGCCGTGTCGTGGAGAACCACTGACCTAAAAGACGATTCCGCACTACCTCCTGGTGCAGTAGACAAATGCGGTCGCCCTCCAGGATAAGCACAGCGCCGGAGTTTATGTGCACGCACAAACCCAACTGGAATTCAGAATACTTGCCCAGAAAACAGAACGAAAAGAACATGTGTTTAGATAATTTTAGAGAAGAGAGAAGCTAAGACTGATTGTGTTGTGTGTTTTGGCTGAGAAAACCACCGAGTATTTATAGGCTGAAGAGGAAAACGAGAAGCATAAAACATGGGAAGAATCTGGCCAAGAAAATGACCAGATTAATTTGGCCAATCAACAACCGAGGCAAGAAACAAGGAATTAATCAGTCAGCTACAATCAAGGAATTAATGACTGATTTAATTCCGTAATCCCAACAGTCAGAAAAGAATAATCCCAACAGACAAAAAGGAATATTCTGTTTAACAAAGAAAGGGAAATAAAGTTTCTTCAAAAAGATAACAAGGACACACGCCCGCGCATTCCCCAAGTCCCGAGCCCGACCCGGCTCGGCTCGGCGCGCGTGTGTGTGGAGTAACACACACCTCCAACTCACTCAACTAAGTAGTGCTAAAGCATTACAATATAAAAACAAGGAAAAACCTCACTCCCCAACCAATGTGGGACTTTTTCTCCTCAATTGTTTTTCTCTCTCTCTCTTTAATTTTCCCAACTCTCATGTTTTTTATATCAAGAACTTCCAGCACAAATTGCAGGAGAGGCTGCAGTCAATTTCATTTGCTTTAGTAGTAATATGTACTATATTAGTTTTTTCTCTTTTAACCTTTGTTAAAAAAAAAAAAAAAAAATAATGCTCAAAAATAAAGCAAAGAAAAAAAAAATCAAAACATACTAAATAAATAATTGTACTACATTAAGGAGCAAAAATCAAGAAAACATCAAACCATGTGTGATATGAAAGTAATTTATGAGACAATGGATAAATGGATAATGCTCTCTCAGAAAGAAAAAAATTATTGTCATACAATAATAGTACAATACTCTTATCAAAAAATAATAGTATAATACTCACAAGATTTCATTGCTTGCCCCTCGTGTTCACCTAAGATTTCATAGAAAATCAATTTACAGCAGAATCAACCAAAATTTTAATTCATGGTGTGACCTTTTATCTTAGGCTAGTATAATTTGCTTTATTTTTGTTATATGATGTGATTTAAACTTATTTTTCTGATTAATTATTAGAACAATTGTTATTAATAATAACCATTAGGCCTTTTTTTTAAAAAAAAAATACAACCTTTGGTTTATACCTGAATATTATAAATTTAAAATCTTTGAAGGAGTCTCAATTTTAAACAAGACACAGTTAATTAAAAACGCGAAAAAACAAGTTCAAATTAGAAAAAATAAATTTTGACACACTTTATTGTTTTATGTACCGTTATCTATCGCTAAATATTTTTAATTTCGTAATAAAAAAAAATTAAAGAAATTACATATTAATAAAATAGACAAGTACATTCTTTCAAAAAAAAAAATTACAAGTACATGATTACGAATCTAAGAAGACCTCGTTTGATATATTTTTTTTTTATAGATTATCGTTAGGGATGGCAATGGGTAGGAATTGGAGCGGATTATGCTAAATCCGACTCCGACCCTACAGGAAGTCGGAAGCTAAATCCGACTCCGACTCCGACTCCAACTCCGATCCGACCCGACTCCGAGTTTTTTTTCCGTTATTCAATATACTTTGAGAAATTGGACTATTTGGGCCTTTACAACCCACACCCAATGCCACCATGACCCACACCAAAATCCACGATCTATCGGAGTCGGATTTTTTTCTCGGATTTTTTGTAGGATCCGACTCCGACTCGGAGTCAGGATTATTTTAACGGAGTCGAACTCGAATTACTTTTTTCTCAGACTCGGAGCGGATTACCTCGGATCGGGGCGGAATAGGGTCGGATCCGGACGGGACTAGGTTTTAGTATTCTTTCTCGAGCTTCTATTTCTTCCGTTAAAGGAGATTGTCATCCCTAATTATCGTACACATAAGGTTAAAGTATGGTCAAATCAGACAATTAGACCATATTTGATCAGATTAGATTATACCGAATTACATCAGATAAGCAAAGGTAAAGTAAATTAACAAGTCTTAATTTATTCATTTACCTTCTCAAATCTCTTTCTTAAAATACGAGTTAAGCAATGATATTGGTCAATTGGATGCAATCAATAATAAAAAATGTTCTTTTTTTTAATAATTGATCACACAAATTCTTTCACATGTTTGGACAATGATTGATGTATATGTATGTTATCCCCAAAGTCCAAAACCTGGTAAGAGATACGGAGAAGTTTAGATTGTTTGGTGGCTGACAAAGTATATAATTAACCATTGAGCTCTCATCTTGCTGCTTGACCCCTTTGATAAAAAATTAAAAATATTATTGTTAGTACGTGGTTGCAATATGTGGCATTGTGGCTTGGCGTTGTACAATTGTTAATTTCCATATTGAAATTTGGCATTACCAAGCAAAGTTTGGTAGAGTTGGTGGGGAAAACATCACCTTGTGGCTTTGAGGTCACAAATTCGAGCCTCACTAACTACAAAATGTTTGGGAGTAGGGGGATTCCCTTACCTCCCGCTCTACACTCAAGCGATAAACTGCGGAGCTGGACTTGCTAAACTTGTGAGAGGTATCAATTCAGTAGGGTCCTTCATCTTATCTTAAAAACAAAGACAAAAGAAAAAAAAATATTGATATTTGGCATTGTATGACCACTTAGTTTAGCCCTAATATTTGTAAGTAGAGCCATCAAATTCGAGTTTGCGATTTAGGGTTTGGATCAATTATGGATACATTTGGTAGGGCCGTAAAAGAAAATTATAAGTCCGATCAATGTACACTTATAGGTCAAATTTGTTTGGTTCATTTCGATTTTAGGTGAAGAAAGATCATTTATTGTTTCGAATTCAAATTAGTTGCGATTTGCACTATTGTATTAATTTTGGATTTGTTGTGGAATTGTACTTGTTTATATAGTATATAGGGTATGGAATATGAATCCAAGTTTGGATTGGCTGGAATTAGTTTGAATTAGTTTGCGGCAACTAATTCTGACGAGTCAGGCCTATTTGTATTTTCCCTCCTAGAAAACATGCTCATCCTCTCATATTTTAACCAATCCTCCTCTTCTTTGCATAAACCACTCGACCAAAAAACCAAATCTTTGTGAAAATCAAATCGTTTTTCCAACACCAACCCTCCTCTCTCCCCCCCACCACCGAAACGATCGATTTTGAGGCTGGGAATTGAAAAGGGAGGAGGGACGGTTATGGCGGCTGAGGATAAGAGAGGGCTTGTTTCGAGTGCTTAAAGGGTTTTCAAGGTGGTTTTAAGGGGTTTAGGAGGGATGACTAGGTGGTTTCGGGGGACAGGGATGGGTGGTAGAGGCTAGCCGGCCGTTTTTGGTGGTTAAAGGGGGTTGACTGGCCGATTTCCAGCGAAGTTAGGGGGTGGGGTTAGGGTTTGGCGAGGTTAGGGGTGGGGAGAGGGTGGCTGGAATTTTGGGTTTTTTTTAAGTTTTATGGTTTTTATTTTTTAAGATATTTTGGACTAATCACATGTTGACACATTGGGACTATTGGAGGCAAAATGACCCATAGTTTAGATTATTAGATAATAAACATTAGTTGGGATTATTAGACGTAAATCGCCCATATAACAGGGATTATTAACGTGAATTTCTCCTAAAATAATCAAATATACTGAATGATCGAAGAGTGACTTGGATGTGTGAAGAGTGAGGGGAGCTTTTGGGTGGTGGGGGAAGTAATGGCTGGTTTCGAGGGGTAGCAAGGGTGGATTGGCCAACAGACTTTAAGGGTTAGGGTAGGGCGGCCAGCCGGTTTCAGAGCTTTGGGTGGGTGGCCGGCCGGTCAGTGGAGGGGTTTGGGGGTCTTGGTTGGGGGGCTATTCTTTTTTATTATATTTTTTCAATTTTTTTACCAATTAACTTGTGACACGTAGCATTTTTTAAAAATATAATATAAATTACCCTTTTAACAGATCACTAGTTGTTGGGACTGTTAAAAATAATGTAGCTAAAGTTGAAATTATTCCAGAATAATTGAAAATTGGGATTTCAAAGAAAATCGGTTAAAGTTGAAAATAATTTATATTATTAAAACCAAATTTTTCAATAAAAATAATAAAAATTTTATTTTTATTTTATACACATAGTAATGTGAGCAAAATTGTGAGTTTCAAATAGAAAATGAGTTTATTATCCACTTTTAAAACTAATGGTGATTTTTTGCAACTTTATCTTATGTTTAGAATCATGTTTTACGCATTATTCCTATTATATACTTGTATTTTATTATATATTAAAAACATTATAAAAAGTTTTAAAATGCTAGAAATACAAGTTTAGGTTTTAAAGATTCTCAATTGTGGAAAGTAGTAGAGAATATACCATTTTTATAAGTGAATTCAAATCAACATGAAACAAAATATATATATAAAATTATTTATAAATTAATTAATTATATAGCACATAGTTTGATGCATATATTTATGTGTATGGTAAGATTATTAAAAAAATTTATATTATCAATTTCATATTAAATAATTTAAAGAAATCATGATTCCTTAATTTTAAAATATATATAGATTATTCGTAACTAACATAAAATCATTCTAATATCAAATTACCTCTAACTATTTCGGAAATGAAAGCAACGTAAATTATAAGTCCATAATGGAGAGATAATAGTACAATGCAAGAAATGTAAGAAAACCTTTGACAGTATAGCCTCCAAGAAAATTTCCAACAAGTTGGATCAAAGATAAGAGACGTGTCAATTGGTTTTTTTTTTATATTAGGACAACTTTAACGATGTTGCACCTTCGAACAATTAAAGTATTTTTGCAAACGTACTAAACTTCATTATACTGGTGAAGCATAGACTGATTTACAATTCTTATTTTAAATTATGCAAGCAACTTGAGCCTAGTTAATAGCCTAATAATTTGTTTAATTTAGTGATTGGATGATGGGGTTTTATAGTAGAATTAGGACTTTAATTTTCGATTAAATTGCTAGTTTAATTTTATATTGAACAATATGTCATGTATTGCATTTTAATTAATGTGTAAATGTATTGATCACTTGATTGGATTTGTTAATTTGATTGCTTCAATTAATATAATTTTTGTTTCATTTTGGGTGTATTTTTTATACACGGGTATATACATCACAAAAGAGTTGGTTTGTATTTTTACGGAGAGATTTTTCACTTGGTTGTAGCCTTTAGGGATTAATATAACCTAATCCTCAAAATCATTTGGCCATTTCTTTCACTTATTTCAGTCTTCAATTTTTCATTACAGATAATTGATATTCAATATTTCAATGTCTTTCAGAAAAAATTTGTCAATTACTACCGCATATTAATGCCTCTTTGGCAATTAATACCGCGAATAAAAACACTTGTAAATTATTACCGCAAAAAATTTAAGAAATTACTATCACTACCAGACTCTTTAAGCCAATTATGACGCCACATTTCCTCCTTAACCCACGTTTAACCCTTAGTTAAGCAATTAAACCCAAAAAAAAAAAATCGTTCCTAACCCAAGGTTAACCTATTTACCCAACCCATATTTCTCTCTCATAGCTTCTCTTTGACCCTCTGACCTTCAACATGCATTAAAAGGAAAATCTGCACTTTGACCCTCCTAACCTTCTTCTTGGATTCTCTTAGGTCCAAGACTTCATATTTGAAGCCTTCAACCGACACTTGCTTTTCCAACCTATCAAACTTGTTCCTCACTCGAAACAGAGGCATCTTCCTGTAAACTTTTTTAAAAATTCCAAATCAAATTAAATAACATATTATGCATAGTTGCCAGCTTAATCCAAAGAAAAAAATGAAGCCCTATGTGAAGCCCTATGTCAATAAACTATAGTAAAATCATAATCCATAAACCCTAAATTGCGAGAACCATAAAATTCAAAAAACCTAGAATTTGAAAACACTAAAAAAACGAATTTATTATAGGCAAATTACATATTTACCTGGAGCAATGGGAGGAGTTAGTGGCAATTTTGGAATAAGAAACTTGGAGGGATTTTAGCAATGGTGAAGGAGAAAGATTGATGAGAAAGAAAGAAAGGAAAGGGGGGGATTTTAATTAGTTAAACTAGTTAACTGGGGTAACCTAGGGTTAGGAGGGATTTTTTTTATTTGTCGTTTTATTGCTTAACTAAGGGTTAAACTTGGGTTAAGGGAAAAGGTGACATCATAATTGACATATGTGTAGTGTGGTAGTAGTAGTAGTAATCTCTTAAACAAAATTGCGGTACTGTAATTTCCAAATTTTTTTAATTCGTGGTAGTAATTGTCAACAATCCGTCTTGTGTGCGGCTGGCCACACGCCCACACCATGTGGCCGCTTGTAAAAGAACAAATCAACCCTTATAACATTGACCGAATAACCCTTGTAATACTGATCAAATAACCCATTTAACATCACTGACCAAGTAATTAACACTGACAAAGTAACTCTTGTGACACTGACAAAGTAACCCCTATCTATAACATATTACTAAAAGTGACTCTAAAGGGACATTTGGCACTGTGTTATTAAAAAATTTCTTGCCAAAATTAATTTCTAGAAAAAAAAAATCATTGGCATATAAAAAATATGAGAAGGTATTGTGTCAGTCCGGACTGACGAAATATTTTATCAGTCCAAAATGCGGATTTTTGATATCCTCAATTAGCGGAATGATATCTTCTATTGGCTGGAAGATATCCTCTATTGACTAGATAATATCCTCTATTAACTGGATGATATCTTTTATTGACTATATGATATCCTTTATTGACAGGATGATATTTCTACTGGCTAGATGATGTCTACTATTAGATGGATGATATCCTTAATTGGCTGGATGATATCCTCTACTAACTAGATGATATTCTTTATTGGCTATATGATATCCTTTGTTGGCTATATGATATCCTCTATTGGCCTATAGAGGATATCATCCAACAAACTAATAGAGGATATCATCCAGCCTACAAATGAAATCATATAGCCATTAGAGGATATATATCATCCAGCCTATAAATGATATATCTTAGATTATTAGGCAATATATTATATCATCCAGCTTATAGATGATATTATAGAACCAATAGAGGATATCATCCAAACTATAGATAATATCATGAAACCTATATAATAGAATATATCATTGAACTAATAGAAGATATCATGGAACTAATAGAGGATATCATATGGACAATGGATAATATCATCCAACTTATAGAGGATATCATCCAACTTATAAAAGGATATCATCCACCTTATTAGAGATGATACAATCAAGAAAATAGAATTTATTTTATAAAAATAATTAAAAGGTGAACAATGGTGGAATCACCATTAAAGGTCCCGTACTAAGCTCATGGATATAACATAACATACTCATTTCTCAACCAAAATACATACATTTGTTATCAAAACGCTCACAATTCAACATACAATCATATAGAACAATCAATTTTGACAATTATACATCACACAAGAAACCCCCAAATCGATTTTTTGGGCTATTTTCGAAAAATCCGAGAATCTCAATCAATTATCAAGCTAATTCAAGCATAAATCATGGACAAATATAATCAACAATATTTCTTTTCTCTATCCTTACCATCCTCTTCAAATCTTCAATTCAAGTATGAATTATGAACAAATTAAATGGGGTAATTTAGCATGAGGAGAGAGAAAATAGGGGTGGGTTAAAGGTGAGGGAGGAGAGAGAAAGTGAAGTAGGATTGAGTGAGAGTATTGTTGGTGGTGGTGAGTAGAAATGAGGATATGAGAAGTTTGTAATATTTTACAAAAAACAATAGATGGACTGACAAACTATTTGGTTAGGCTGGACTGACCCAATAGTTTGTGTAAAAATAAAGTCTGCATCTAAATTATGACTTTTATTTTATACAAAATTTAAAGTAAACTTGCTAAAATATCAACTTGCACATTATATATAACTATAACATATTTAAATTTTTTCTCTCACATGTTTTAATATATTTCATGCTTTTTAATACTTGGCGTCTGGTGAATTGATTTGTTAATTTTTGTATAATTATATTGTTATTATAATTATTCAACATCCGTACATTGCACGGGAGTCTAACCTATCTATTACATATTACTAAAAGCGAATCTAAATGGACACTTGGCACTGTATTATTAAAAAAATTTCCGCCAAAATTAATTTCTAAAAAAATCATTTTTACATAAAAATAAAGTTTGCATCTAAATTCAGGGGTGGATCTATGTAGGTGCATGGTGAGTCATGTGACTCACCAGTTAAAAACAAAAAAAAAATTTAAAAAAAAAAATCAAAGGCGGTCTCTTTGCTGCTATTGTTGGCGCCTACCTGAGTTAACACTTTGTCAGATTTTTTTAACTATAAAACCGGGCTCTTTCTACTGACATTGTATTTGCCGCTGCTTTCTTTTTAATTAAAGAGACCTGTGATATTTAATAATAGGTCTCTTAAGTTATCTCACTATTTTTTTTTTGTACTCCGTATAATTTTTTAATAATTCTTGTTTCAATTTGTACTCCGTATAATTTTTTAATAATTCTTGTTTCAATTTATATTATAATTGCGCAACCAATTTTAATATTTTCCCACAAAGCTTATCAATTAAGTAAAAAATCATAAAGTTAATTTAATGTAATAATTTTATAGTACTATTTATTTGTAACATGTTATTTATTTGGAGTAAGTACTTTTGACTTGTAAGATTGAATTTTTAAGTACTATTATAGTATGAATTTTTATTTTTATGTCCTATTTTTGGATTGAAATCATTTTGGTAAATTTTTGGATTGAAATAAGTGACCAATTATATATTGATGGTGACTCACCAGTTCGAAAATCCTGGATCCGCTACTGTCTAAATTATGACTTTTATTTTATACAAAATTTAAAGTAAACTTGCTAAAATATCAACTTGCACATAATATATAACTATGACATAATTAAATTTTTTCTCTCACATGTTTTAATTTATTTCATGCTTTTTAATAATTGATGTGTGGTGAATTGATTTGTTGTTTTTTGTATAATTATATTGTTATTGTAATTATTCAACATTCGTGCATTGCACGGGAGTCTAATCTAGTAACACTAATGAATTAACCCTATGGTGGCTGGCCAGACACATATAAGAATTTGTGGATTGCCAAAGAGGCATTAATACGCGATAATAATTAATAAATTTTCAATCTATCAGTTAGGGATCAGTTTAATGAAGTAGTAATTTCAATTTTCTGGTAATAAGTGTATTGTACACCTGCTTGGAATAATTATAATAGGATTAAAGATGTAAATAAATAAATTTACTATTATAAAGTGTTCTAAAATCAAAATCCCTTCATAAAAAAAAGTGTTCTAAAATTAGGAAAATTTGCAAATTGCAGCCATTTAAAGTTCGTATTTTGCAAATTGCAGCCATTTAAAAAAATTACAAATTGCAGCCCAAAAGTTCGTATAAATTGTAAATTGCAGCCCGATTTAACTTATTTATCGATTTACATGTCGATAAACCTTCGATAAGGTTTTAGGGGCCATTTTAGCTCTTATGGGTGCGAATAAAGCTCGAAATTAGCAAAAAAAAATAACCTAAGTGTCTCATTTTTACAATATTCCACAAATCGATACATTTCTGTTACACAAAAGGAGGCACTAACGTTATTTTTTTGGCTAATTCCAAGCTCAATTCGAAACCTTAAGAGCTAAAATGGGCCCTAAAACCTTTAATGAAGATTTTTCGACATGAAACCGATGAAAAAATTGAATCGGGCTGCAATTTACAATATATACGAACTTTTGGGCTGCAATTTTTTTTTTAAAATGGCTACAATTTGCAAAATATGAACTTTAAATGGCTGCAATTTGCAAATTTTCCTAAAATTATTGAAAGACTGAGTCCACAACTTATGGGGCAATTTTATTTGAGAAAATTCAAGTTTATAACCGGGATAAACAAATTTCGTTTATCCAGGGGTAATGTCGTAATTTACTCAGTATAATGTGAGGGCACGTTTGTAATCTTGAGTGTGAACGCAAGCTGGGTAAAAACAGATTCGTTAACGCTTCTTACCTTTCTGTTAACATGTACGGAGTACTAACTCAATTTAATCAGCAATATACAAACACAAATTGGAAATTGCGATTGCTGCTTGTCATCGAGACACTGACTCACCGCCGACGTACTCTTAGTGGGAATGTGTCACCCCTGAGGAGGTTTGAAGTTGTGTGAGGACGATGGAGGTTAGCGGCGTGCTAGTAGCGGAATCAATGTTTCATAGTTCACCGGAAACTCACTTACCCTTTAGGGTTAACCCATCCCTAAATTTCTCCATTTTCTTTAGGGTTTTCGTTATAATTAGCGGCAAAGCCGCCAAGCCTCCATTGATTTCAGTGTTACTGTGTTAGTATCGGTAGATGAGGATGGTGGTCGGTTCGAGGAAGAAGAAGAAAATGATAGTTGGTTTCAGCTATGAGTTTTTCCGGTGGAACCATGATAGTTAATTGAATGAGGAAGAAGATGGTGGTGATGGACTGGTGGTGGTGGTGGTGGTGTTCAATTCCGATGGTCGTGGTTCAAAGAAGGAAATAATGAGGTATTAAAATGTAAAAGAAAACTCTAACGGACGTTAGTTAACATTGCTAGGAACTACTTCTGACATAATTCTTCACTTTTTCTATTAGTACAACATTTTATAATATAAAATCCAATTCTCCTCTTTTGTTAGTAGAGATAAACTTAATTTGTTTATCTCTGAGATTAATGGGGGTTTGCTCATTTTATTTTATTTGTATTATCTTTTCAATTTCAACCCCTTTTCAGCTTTTATTGTCAACCCAATTTACGAACTTTAAAGTGACTGCCGGCTAGTTAAAATAAGTAGATGAAAGTTCGTGCGATGCACGATTTTTAAATATATTATTACTATTCTTATTATTACTACTATTATTATTACTATTATTATTATTATTACTATTAGTATTACTATTATTATTATCACTATTATTATTATTATTATTACTATTATTACTATTATTATTATTTTTTTTATTATTATTATTACTATTATTATTACTATTCCCTCCGTCCCCTATTGATGGTCACTTTTGCCATTTTTGGTGACTTAAAATGTTAGTCATATTTGCTTTTTCCAAATACCATTAATATTATTTTTTTACCAAAATTCTCTAACATTTGTAAAAATGTTTGTGCAAATTTAACTTTCCCATGTAAATTTTACTTTCCCATGTACTTTAATTACTTTCTCTCTTTACTTTTTTGCATACCCAATGTAAATTTACTTTTTCAATGTACTTTCTTTATTTCTCCTTAATTCCCGTGATTTTTTAGCAAAAATGACCATCAATAGGGGACGGAGGGAGTATTATTATTATTATTATTATTATTATTATTATTATAGACAAAGTCATACAACTTATATAAAATTAGTAGAAAACCGAGATACAATCTGAGCTCTCACTTCTTTACCTATAACAAATCCAATCCTAGTGAAAATATGGGCGGCATCACGTGCTCCAATACCTGCAGTATTTTATAAAGTAATCAATATAAAAAGTCAAAATACAGTGTACATAATGTATAAAAAAAATAAAAAAAATAATAAAAAAAAAAGAAGCAATGCGTGCATGAGATTCTAAAAGACAAAGTCAAAGTCCACGCAATTTGACTCTTTTTTTACGAGCAAATGAAGTATTTCTTGTTCCTAAAACAGATTAGGATGAGATATGGAAGACATTGTTATGCAAGAAAGTCAAAAAATGAACAAGTGTGCTTTGCCCACTTTAACCATTCTGAGGGTAATCTCAATCAATAGCCAATACAAATTTCCTAATTGCACAACAAGCAATGTCAAACCCCTTATCACAAGTAACTATATATATTAGGTAGACAATTATATTATGGTTGTTTAATGTTGTTCAACAAAACTATATTTATTTTTTAGTAGAAACTTGAATAAATGTTCATACTTTAACGACGACAGGTTGTTTTGTCCCTAATAACTGATTATAGATATGTAAATTGATAGTCTAATTAATTTTTATAAAATAGAAATATCTAATCATATTTCAATTCTTACAACAAGTAAGCAATTTAAGAAAATAGTTTTTTTTTAATAAAAAAAAAATCTAGCATAAGGCATGAGTTGTATTATTATATTAAGTGATAATCATCTTAATACTATAATTGTTATGTTATACTACGTACTTCATATTAAGTATTAGAAAGTAATAAGATCCATTAATTTGGCATGACTTTGTGTGTATGCATTTGGTTAAACATCGATTTAAAAAAAAAGACTTATCTAAAGTGGCTTAAAATTTTCTACTCGGCTATTAAATATCTAGGAAATGGCCATATAGGTGTACCCACATTTTGTTTTTATAAACATTCAAAGCATAATTTCCAATGGAGGGCGCAAGAGTAAATGGAGTGTTAACGTAATAATAACAATAATAATTTTTTGAGTTAGCAAAAATGAAAGTAGACATAGCAAAGTTGACAACCTTTTTCAATAATTTCACAGTTTCATTGATGAAAAAATAACTTTTACAATAGGCAATGCAACAACTTAATACACCAACTTTGATCATCAATATATTTAATTGTCTATCAGCAAAATTAATAATAAGTTGATATAACGGCTAAATAAATTACGGCTAACCTAGTAAAAATTTAATTGTCTAATTTACTTTTATTAATCCCGGCCCACTTTTGATTATTTTTAATAATCCGAGGGTTTATTTTTCTTTTATTGATTGCATATGACCGTTGAGTTGATGCTAGATAAATGAGTAAATTTCTCTAGCTTGCCCTCGTTTAAACAATAGCCCCTTCCCCTCTTTATGGCAGCCTCTTCCCCTTATTCTCTTTCTGGTAGCTATTTTCCCCCATTTCGGCAACCCCCTCTCGTATCTCTTTTCTCTCTACTATTTTGGTGGGGAGGGGACTGGGGGAGGGAAGGAGGAGTTTCGATGGAAGGAGAGGGTTTCTGTGGTGGAGAAAGAAAGGGGCAATTTAGAGGGGTTAGGGGAAGGGGGTTGTTTCCGTAAGGGGTGGTTTCGATGGTGAGGGAAGGCAAGGGGGGTTCGGTGGTGGTTGTAGGGAGAGGGTTTCGATGGTGGTGGCTTTCGGGAGTTTTAGGTTTTTTTTATTAAAAAAAAAAAAAAAAAAAAAAAAAAAAAAAAAAAAAAAAAAAAACTATTTAGGTGTTGATGCGTGTCATGGCAACATGCTAATAAATTATTGGGACTAAGGACCTGTTCATATTTACTTAATTTCAGTTCAGCTCCAATCAGTTCAGTTCAGTTTAGTTCCTAATTTCCCTCTCTCATAAAATATTCATTTCAGTTCAGTTCAGCTCCAATCAATTAGTTCAGTTCAGCTTAGTTCAGTAAATGTGAACAGGCCCTAAAAAAAGAAAATACCCCATTTCCATAGAAACATTGTGTCGCATCCATTCCACATATGACTTGACAAATATTTTATTGGTCATTTTCGCACAAATACAATACTATTAGCTTTTAATAATTGTATGATATGTGTAGCTTTCAGAATTTCTAAGCTAATTAAATATTGACAATATAGTTGTTTTCACAGTTTATTAATCCAATTAGAATTTGGCAAAAAAAAATCAAATTTTCACACTTTAAACACTTGATCCAAGATTAACTCAAATCTTACATAATGCTATGTGAAACCAATTGGAATCTGAAACAATAAATGATCTTTATTCACTTATCTTGTTACTCGTAGTTGGATATAAGGCCCCATTCACTTCAGCTTATTTTTGCTGAACTGAAATTATTTTTACTGAATTAAAATTATTTTTGCTGAACTTAAATTATTTTTATAGAACTTAAATTAATTTTACTACACTGAGATTATTTTTGCTAAACTGATTTTTTTTTCACTGAACTGAAATTATTTATACTCAATTTCTATTGTATTTCTTCTTTAGATGATATTTACTGAACTGGAATTATTTTTACCGAACTAAAATTATTTTTACTGAATCGGACTTATTCTTATTAAACTGAAATTATTTATTTTTATTATTATTTTTTTTGAATAGAAAAAATATTTCATTAATTAAATGTCATACGACATCTACAATAGAGATTCGACGTTAACAAATACATAAGATATTGAATCAAATAGAATTTTCCTTCATAAAAACTACGATCGTCGAGTAGATCTTGCACTGCAGAGCATCTCCCGCTTATATCGCTGAAAATTACAGCCTTGTTGGAGAGACAATCTAACGATCCTTTGTAGCCGTGAGGATGCTTTCCTTCAGATTCATCTGTTCGTATTCGAAAACTTGATAACTTTTTCACCAAAGAAATAATTTCACGACAATCCATTAGATCTACTACCGTGGATTCAAAACTAAGAAATTTCTCTCTCGAAAAGAGGAGATAAACCTTGTCTTTCGAAGGAGGTCGAATAACCCTTGTCTTTCGAAGGAGATCGGAAACCCTTTCTTTCGAGAGAGAAAAGTTCCTCCCAAAAGGAGGAAGCATTATTATACACCTAAAAAACAATAAAGAAACAAGGATTGGGGCTTTTCACCGATTAAAATCGATAGAAGCCCCTTCAAAATTTCAACAATGAAGGCTAGGGTTTTGGAGAGAAAAAAGGAGGAGAGAGAGGAGAGAGAATTTAAGTAGTATATTACTAAAATCAAACCAATTTATTTAAGGTGAAGTGAATAGGGCCTAAATCAAACCAATTTAACCTGAATGAACATTCTAACCCAAAATTATCCGAATTTGAGGTCTCTACTTGCAATTTACCAGAGTTGGGCTTAGTGGCCATTTTATTTATTTTTAATGCCAAGCCACACTTCTAAGAGTTCTAACTACTAACAATGCATTTATCAAAGGTCAAAATATGTAATTACTATATCAGCCACCAAACAATCTAAAGTTATATGTGTGTAAACAACCATGTTTTGGACTTTGGGGAGCTTTTGGAGCCATTACATATTTACATATATTAACATCAATCATTGTCCAAAATTGTGAAGGAATTTGTGAGTTCAATTACTCCGTATTAAATAAAGCATACAAATATCTATATAAAATAATTTGGGCATAAATTTAAAAATTAAAAAAAAATAATGGATGATCTAATAGACCATTTGCTTCTGAATATAATGTGTTTTTCAATATTTGTCCTCATCAAATATTTTCTGTTCATATCTTTCATCAATTATTTTTAATTATACTCCGTATATAATTAAGGATTGTATAAATAATATCGACATATAATTGGTTGAACTTCTTCTCTTCAGATAGAATAGATGGGGCAAATGGAAAATGTCGAAGAAAATATGTTTTTATAGTCGTATATTTTTCAGCTAACTTTTAGTCATCTATACTTATAATTTTAATTATCGATCTAATTCTAATTTTTCAAAATTAACTCATTCAAATTAATTATAACCATAGGTTGTTGTGAATTGGACAAGGATTCCCTAATTTTTCTTACCACAATTTGTCTAATCTTAAATTCTACTTTGTCATCTTTCTAATTTATTTAAATTGTGTTCCAGATTTTTCAGTTGAAGATAATATAATTGGATGGGCAAACCCCAAATACAAGCATTTAGGTTCAATTACAAGCTCCATTTTTTATATTTTTATTGTTTAAACAAGTTTTTAAAAGAGCTAATTTGGATCAATCAACCCCTACCCGTCTCCATGTCACTATCACCACCCTCATTTATCATCTTGAACGCTGTAAGCATGGAACTATTTACTTAAAATGGGGACATGTAAGGATGTTGCAATCAAAATGATGACTTATACAAAGTACTGTAATAACTATTACGAGTATGGAAAAAAGATTGGCCACGGACCACATATAATTCATAAATGTGAACGTTGTTACACTTTATTTGATAGTTTGGTACAACATATTGTAGTAATCAAAGCATTAACTTAAAAAAAATGGTTTCTCGTATGTACTTACAACAACATGACTATTAGCCACATTGGTATGAAGAAAAATAAAAGATTAACTTGTTTAAATTGCTAATGGGGACGTTTGGTTGACACGGGATTAAAAGAATAACTTAAACTTAGAAGGATAATTTCAAGAAAGATCATCTACTTCTTTATTACGGGCCTGTTTTCTTCAGATTATTTTCAGTTCAGTTCTTAGTTTCTTTCTCTCATAAAATATTCAGTTCAGTTCAATTCAGCTCCAATAAGTTAAGTTCAATTCAATTTAGCTCAATCAATCAAAACAGGCCCTAATTTTCTTCATAACAAATTTGGCACTACACAATTTATGTGATGGCCTTAATACAGATTCATCACTGTGGGATACTTGTGTTTATCATTTATTACTAAAAGTTGGCAAAACCACCCAACCCAAAAATGGAGATTTGAAATCTATCGAAGCCTGAATTCAGGAAACCTAAATTGAACTCGACCCAAAAGCACATGACATTTAAACCTAAGTTGAAGCAACTAGATGAATCCTAAATAAACTCTATTGATTTTCAGAAATTTAAACAAAAAGGTTCCCAATACAATAAGAAATACAGACCGTTAGAGACATCTAAAAACAACCTACAGAACGGTTTTTAAAGGTAAAAAGAAAAAGAATTGTCTATGATACATAGACCACTGCTGCAGGCTTTCTCTAATCTACTAGTCTACAACTCTATGGTATGTCGAACACTAACACAATTCAAATGCTTTAATCAATCACACGAGCAGGCTGGCTAAATGCATTGGAACAGCCAGCCAAACTCCATCTCTTCATATACTTATGCTTTTCCGGAGTCGTCTGTATCCTCACCATCATCCTCATCCTCGTCCTCATCATCATTAGACATATTTTCAATTACTTCTGTGATAATGGCCTTGACCTCTGCCTTTCTGTGCATCAAGTCCACGCCAAAATGGGAACCTGAAAAACATATTTACAGCATATCAGGCTATCAGCAATGTATCCAGAAGCCCTCCAGGAAGCACAGATTCTTAAAAACCCCAATCAAAATTGCATCCTGTCTCTGAAGATCATCCCTTGTAAGACTGGATTCCAGACCCCTAAACAAGACATATGGTAGTGCCTTGTATATCTAACTAGAAGGAACATCAAGGTAGATCAAAGATCGTATCCTAATAAGCAATTGTCAGGTAGATTGTAACTGTATTACGAACGGAAGGGCAGTAGACCCGACAGCCTAAGTAGGCAAGTAATCAAAGTACAGGCACACAAGCAAGAATAGGGGATTGAATAAAGGCGATCACAGCAATATGCAATGACAGCACAAAACAGTGAAGAGTACTGCAAAATTGTATACTAGACAACGAGACAAGATAAAAGCAGAAGCACAAGCTGAATAAAGGAAGCAAAGACAAGGAAATGCACATGTAGAAAAGGAAAAAAAAAAATAGAACGGTGTGCATTTCAGTTAGCACCAAGGGAAAATGTTGCACATAGTTCTAACATATAAACACTTGTTCCATCCCCAAATAATTATCCTGTTAGGTTTGGTCACACATATTAAAAAAGGGCAAAAAAAAAATCAGGTGTACAACAAATACTGTACATCCTTTGTAAAGTTGTTTTACAATGATTAAAAGCTACCCTGAAATATATAAAAATTACCCCGAAATATATAAAAATTGCCCCAATATATATAAAAGTCAGTAAGTTACCCTATTATATATAAGAGTCATATTTACTTATCAATTAAGTTACTCTCTTCAAATGAATAAAAATCAAATCTTAATGAGTGAAAGTAAATATGTTACCCTAATAAAACTTCTCACATTGCATATTTACAAAATCATCTTCGGTTTAAAATTAAACCAAAGAAGGGTTAAAGTTATCATGACAAAAAATTACCATAAAACTGTTCGATAGACATTAAAATTTTGTAAAAATTTTTGTTAAAGAATTTAGTAGGATGTAATGAGAATGTGAAAGAAAGAGAGTAAATGAAGGGGCCTACATCATATGAGTCAAGTATAGAGATTTTCCAATTTAAGTAAATGGAATTTTTTTAGCGTTCTAAAATGATTTCAGGAAGACTATTTGCGGATTTGCTGTAATGATTCTAGATGCAAAAATTGGGTTAGCGAATGCATGTAGGTGGGCTAACCACTTCGTAAGCTAAAAGAAAACTAATGTTACAAGCCAAGCAAGAAGAGATGTGCTTCTATTCTCATTGGGATTGTATAGAAATGTTTAAATTCATCTTATCATGTATACAAACATACTTAATGACTTAATGTTTCTAATACTTCATCCTTGAAAAATCTTCATGTCAAATTTGGACATGCATATTAAGGTATGTAATAAATTGATTAAAAGATGGCAAGGTAGATTTTTTTTGGTAGATAGTGAGAAGTTACATATGAATGAATTGAATAAAAGATGGCAATATGACTCACATGACATTAAATTATAACGTGAGTGTGAGAGATAATTAAAGAGGGATCTACTTCACAAAGGTTATATGCATAAAATTTTCATATTAAGTAACAAAAATATTTTATTAACACAATCTAATCAACCAATGAAAGCCTTAATCCCATAAGTGGAGTTGGCTACATGAATCAAAAGTGATTATTATGTAAGAATATTTTATTTCATATTAAATGACAAAGATTTTATTAACAATCTAATCTATCAATAAAAGTCTTAATCACATAAGTGGAGTCGGTTACATGAACCAAAAAAGATTATATTATTAAAAAAATATTTATTAAGAAACACCTAGAAATGAATACATCTAAACTAAGGTAACGAACTTGAAAGAAAAAGAGAAATGATAAACTATTTTGAGTGGAGCTTTAGGAAGAGAATAAATACAATGTGGTCTAAAATTACCAAATATAAAATCAACGCAAATTAAATTAAAAAAAAAAAGGAAGTGATGCAAAATAAAGAGTAACATAAATATCAAATATCAATGTGTAATATGTTTGATTTAGTCTCAACTCTCAATGTAAATTTTCAATATATTTTTTTCATAATTCTTATTAATACAAAATTGCATATTTTAAGCCAAACTGCATTAACATGTGGCAAGGAATAAGGGGAGTATATCCTACCTCTATTTTGAAAGTTTTATAAACATTTAGGTCGTTTGGTTTGTTAAGTTGGAATAGATATGTATAAAATCTCATACTAGGGAGGTACATATTCTAAATCCCATACTTGTCTAAACTTGCTTGTTTAGTATTTAGAATGGTTTTTACAATTAATTAAAGGGATGAATTTTGAATCTTTGAAAGTAAGATGGGTATGGGATTCTAGGGGGATGGAGTGGAATTAGAACTCCTTAGTTCCACCAAACGACCCCTTAGTGTTTGAACACATATTAAGGTACTTGGAAAAAGAGTTTGATATTGTGAATAGGTAGAAGAAAAAGTGAATGAAAAAAGATAGTTGAAAAATAAGTTTAAGCAAGAAAGGGTTGATATATGGAAAGGTGTGAATACTCTAAGATATAAGCTTAAAGTAGTAAATAAAATGCCAAAAAAGCTTAAAGTGAATTGTAAAGAACTTTCAAATAGCAGTGTGTTACTCCACAAATTAAAACATACTAATTTCCAAAGAGTTTTAGGAGAAATAAAAAAGGTGATTAAAACATTTTCTCTATTTACGAAAACATACACCATTTTGACTTTTAAAGTTGTTGACTATACTATATTAACCATTAACGGCTATAATTATAAGTTTGAAAAGTTTTTAAAAGCCAGTATTTTAAGATTATACTTTAACATTCGCTCACCAACAAAAAACAAAATGACATTTATTTTACATAATATTAATTAACTAGATCATAGTTAAAACAATACATCCTCCATTTAAATATAAATGTTACACTTTGACCGACACATAGTCTAAGGTAGTTTAATTGACTATAAAAGAATAACAAGCGGGGTAATCAAGGAATAAAAAAATTGTAACAATAAATGCTAAAATTAATAGTTTATAGAAAAAGTAAAGGATGCAAGAAGAAGGAATAAATAAAATGAAGAATGAAAAAAAAAATAATTAAAAAAAAAAGGTATAAACGGGTAGGTGTCAAAACAATGTTAAAATAAAGTAATTTGCCCAAAAAAAAAAGGAAAGGTCGCACTTAAAAAACCAACCGATTATAGAAAGTAGAACATTTTAAAAAAAAAATAGAGGGTGTATAAGAAGTTATCATGGAGTATGTGTTATGAAACAGAGAAAATAATATCATAGTGAAGTTTATAAACGAATTGAATAATGTAATGGGTATATAATTTATTAGAAAGTAAAGGATACAAGATGTGAGAAGAGAATGTAGTAGTAGAAACTGTGTGAGGAGATATATAATTTAAATATAATAGTGAAGACCAAAGGAGATAGATAAAGTTAAAGATATCATAGAAAGTATCCAAAATTAGGAATAGAAGGCCTCTTTATGAAAATGTCACTTGAACGTTAAAATATACAAAAGGAGTACCTATACATTAAGCTAATACTTCCTTCATTATAACAATTCAACGATGTACACTTTTAATGTACACAAACTTCAATTATATATTGTGATCTACACTTAAAAATCAATCATACGAAATTTTGTTAAATTCATCTCAATCTATTATATTAGAATCTAACTTTTATAAATTTTACAATGGATTTTCTAATGTGTGTCCATGAGCACACAACATAAAATATTCATCATCAATAAAGTTATTCTAATAATAATAATAATCTTTCTATAACTAATTAAATTAAACCAATGGATCTTGGTAGAATGTAAAAGTTTGGTTGGAAAGAGTTAGAAATGATATGAAACAAATGGATTCGCAAGGGATAGAGGAAGAGATTTGTGAATGACTATACGAAATAATCACTTTTGGTTCATGTAGCCGACCTCACTTATGAGATTAAGGCTTGAATTGATTGATTAAATGAATCTTATTAAAAAAATAAAAAATAAATAAAAAAATAAAAATAAAATTAAAAAAAACCCTTAAGGATTCACTTATTTTTTTTGACTTAACATGTGCCAATGGGCACACTAATACGGACTGTGTTTTACAAATGCATGATTGAATGTAAAACAGAAATGTTGCAAGAAAAAATAAACAGAGGAAGTACGAGGGGGAAAAAATTTTCAGATAAAGAATAGGAGATTGCAAATTTGAAAGGAAAACTGAGAAAGAAAATTAGCTTGAAGAGACAAGGTTAGATCATAGGTTTCTTGTGAAGTTTGTTCATCGCCTCTCTTTCTATCCCTCCCTCCCTCACCGGTCCCATACTGTACACCACGACCTTTAGCCAGCCAACTTCATGACTCACAGAGTCACAGCCATACCCACATCCCTGAAGCTCATTGTACACCGACAAATAGGCCTACAACCAAGGGCTCAGCAAATACAGAGTAAGCGAGCAGGTCCGTTCTTGTAATCTTGTGTGAAAATAATAATTAATTAAGAGAAGGGATGGATCATGGGTACTGATACTGGTAATTTAATACAAAATTAGTAAGATGCACACCCACCTTGTCAGGGCAAGAACAAGGTAGGATGTTGGAGATTTTTTTGTTGTAGTAGTTAATAGTATAGTGACTAAGAATTCACAAGCTTGGCTTCTATTTGGCCTCTGTAGAAACATTCTGCACTTCTTTAAATTAACTTATGATGTTAAATTTTGTTTAAAATGTTTCAGTCATTAAGTTGGACGTAATTTTCTAATACTTTTACAAAGTTAGTGAAATGTACTTCATATTTTACATGTATTGGTGTATACCTGACTACTTTCCCAAACCCATGTCTGAAACCACCAATGTGCAGCCTAGCCACCAAACTACAACTCCTGGCAACAATTCTCCCTCCCAAACAGAGTAAGTTAAATTCAAAAAATTTCTGCAAACAGAACTAAATTGGCCATGTTTCTACACCCCTATAAGCTATAGACAAACAAATTGCCCAAATTTAATGAGACAAGAGTAAAGGCATAAAAGAGATCAAAGTAGCATACCAAGCAGTCGGAGGATATCTGATAGAGTTGCCTGCACCAATAAACCAGAGTTCAGAAAACCATCTGAAAATAATAGCTTAAAAAGAAACATAGAAATCACAGTTACATACAGTGTTAAAGTCCACTTCTTTCAAAATATTAACTGCCTGAGCACGCAACTCATCGTTTGTTGGCTCTGCTTTTGCTTCTTTCTTTGTTTTCCCTTTACCTAAATGATAGAAACATACAGAAAATTTAAAATATAATACAACAACAAAGCCTTAGTCCCAAAAAGATTTAGGGTCGGCTAACATGAATCGTCATATGGAACCGCACAATATAAAGAAACAGAAACAACAAAAACCATCATTTAAAAGAGTTTGAAAAAAGGTGAGTAAAGTGAGTAAACGAAATAACAAAAATTAAGAGATTTTTAAAAGAAAATCAAGAATAAAATTTAAGAAAGTTTTAAAAGAGTGATTAAAACGTTCAAGTTGAAAACATAAGGTTACCACAAACGGATAAAAGATGACAGCATAAATGAGGAATCTTAAAAGGCAAGAGTTTTAACATGACAATTATGCCTCAAGAAATTCAACAATAGCAAGAGAAATATAGTAATAGGGGTAAAATTGGGTTCAGATTTTATCATCTTGGCTCTGAATAATCTCAGGTTCAATCAAATTGCCCCAATTATCATCAGTTATGTATTACAAATTTGACTTGAAATAAACATCCCAGGTAGCCCAACTCTTTTGCAGAACCAGCCACTTTCAGTTCTGAGGCAAGAATTGGATCGGTCAATTCACATATATAAGAACATTACAAAAAAACCTTCGGTGTAACCAAGGGCAACTACATGTAACCACTTCTATACACCCTAAACTCACACCAAAAGTGCAAAAATATTGGAGATAAAAGAATTTAAATTTACCTTGATCTTTGGAAGCAGACTTAGCTGCTGACTTGCTTCCTTGCTTCTTGTTTGAGGGCTTATCCTCAGCACGACTGGATTTCTTTTGGGTTTCCTCCTCAACCTTTTTCTTCTTACTTGACGACCCCTTAGATTTGGAGGATTCAGCAGAGGCTGTAGATTTTTTAGGAGCAACCGCGGTTTTCTTGGCAGATTTTGCAGGGCTTTTGGCAGATTTCTCGACACTACTTTTCTTAGTATTTATAGATTTTTTACCATTTTTAGCCCCAGAATCATCCTTGGCCGAACTCTTTGGAGTTGTTTCTTTAGCAACCTCTTCCTCTTGCTCCGAATCTGTCTCCTGATCACTCTCTTGTTTCTGCATAGAACCCTCCTCGTCTGAAGAGTGAGATTGAGTTTCCATATTATCATCAGCTTCAATTTCTTCTTCAGCTTTTGCTGTCTTTTTTAGTTTTTCCCCAGATGGAGTTTTCTGCTCACATAAATTTTGTCAAATAAGTGTAAGAACACCAACAACACATCCCATAGCAACTACAGAAAAACAAAAACTAAAACACAAAATTACATTTATAATCCAACTATTAGACAACAACCTTGTATTACAGCAAAGCAATTTCTATGGCTATTAGACAATTACCTTGTGTTACAATTACCTTGTGTTACAATTACCTTGTATTACAATTACCTTGTATTACAGCAAAGAAGTATCATGAATTTCTATGGCTATTAGACAATTACCTTGTATTACAGCAAAGCAATTTAAATAAATCTAGATTATGTTAAGGACTGAATAATGTTTTCTGACTGCCTATTTACAAATAATCATAAAAATGTATAGAATATTAATGTGTTGAGCTAGCTTGTTCCCGATTTACAAATGCATTCAAAATAATCTCTCTTTTTTTAATAGGTTTCAGTGTCCAAGTGCACAGTGTCAGGCTTGCCAGATTTCATAACAGCATTGGCTCCGTGTTATGTTGTGACATGGCTATGGCGTGAAAAATGTGTGCCTAACAACCCAGCCGCCGCTTTCCCACTTTTTTCTCTTTCCCTGCACACCCTCCTGCCTACCCCCCACCCCTAAACACCCGGCCACCACCCGCTCGGCTCCTATGCACTTCTTCCCGACCAAAAAAAAAAATCTACAGTGCCCCTTTTTGCCCCTCCACCACCCCAAAAAATTCCTAGTTGCCTATCTCCCTTCCCTTTGAACCACCCAATTACAATGGCCCATGCCACCCCAAAATCATAGAATCCCCTTCTTTTCCCCGCAAAACCTCAACCTCCTCTCCCTCTACCCTTAAACGAAACCCAAGAATCCTATTCCCCTCACCGCAATACCATCAAACGCCCCTTCCCCTACCCTTAAACGAAACTCTTAGTGGTGAGGGAAATGCAAATGGGTTATTCGACTTGTTCTAAAGGGAAGGGAAGGGTCAACATGGTGTTTAAGGTGTGGAAGAAGTGCATCTTGGTTGTTCGGGAAAAGGGGAAGGGCGGCTAGGGATTTTTAGTGGCGGGGGAGAAGTGGAGGGTGGCTTGGAATTTTTTTGGGGTAGGGGAAAGGTGAGAGGGCGACGGCTGGGTGTTTAGGGATGGAGGAGAGGCGGGAAAGCGGCAGCTGGGTGGTCAGGGAGAAGGGAAATGGTGGCAGTGGTGGTGAAGGTAGGGTGGTGCGGGGTTAATCAATTAACTACAGTTTATTTTTAAAGGTTAATTATATTAGAATTTATAAAATAAAGCTAGATTATAAATATATTGTTACTTTAATGCTATTTAAGAATTTGGAAAAAAAAAATTGTTAACATTGAAAATGTGCAATTTTACATGGCTACCATTGAGAATTACCCTTTCTTTTTTATTGAATACAAAAGGGTGTGAGCAAAACTTTATAATAGATTAATAGAAGGGAAAATATGTGTAAGAAAAATGGGTGAGTCAATAAAAAATGGAGGTATGAAGAATTGGAAGGCATTCTTAGACAAATGAAACATTTTAGGTTAGAGCACTTTATTCATTTGACCTAAAACTTAAAGGGAACTCCTCCATCAATTACCAAAATCAAAATGTGTCTTAAGGTGATGTGCAAAAGAGCTCATAAAATCAAATTTTTAGTTTGAAAAGTAGAAAAAACACTCAAATTCATAATTCAATTTAAATGTCACCCCTTAATCATTATCTCTGTGATAAGACATGTACCTTCAATCTATTAAAATTTAGCGTGACTCATCTACCCAAAGCATTATTACAATATAAGTTATGCAAGAGCTGATAGAGAATGGGTAATCAAAAGCAATAACAAACCTTGGCAGACTTTTCAGCAGACGAAGCTTTTGAGCGGCTCTTCGCAGGGGTTGCCTTTTTCTTCTGTGTTTTCCCTTTCTGTCAATTATTAGGAATGATTAGGACAAGTAAAATTCACTAGAGTCAAATTTGAATTACCTGAAACAACACAAACTTATTACTAGATACCTGCTCAGCAAGCAAAACTTCAGTGGTAGCATGCGGTGACTCCAAAAACTCTAACAACTTCACAGAGAGATCTTCCTGAAAACATTGATTAAGACAAATATAGATTAATAACAAAACACAAGCACTGAAACAGACAGGTGAAAAAATAAATAAAGGAATGTGTTTTACTATAATTCTACTCTACTATTCACCTTTCTGACCGAAGCTTTATTAATGGGAATATTTAGCACATCACAAAAGTCCAACAATTTTTCTTTAACACATTTGTCAAGCTTCTCCTTTGTTTTGGCTCTCTGTTTTTCCTGTTAAAAAGAAAATTATTACAAGCTGAGACCATTGGAGATAAAGGAAAAAAGGCTGCAATAAAAAAAAAATGCATGCATGTTATTAAATAAGCAGTCCAGAGACCTTATGATATGACAGACACAGAGACACCTGCTTGGTGTCACTTGCAGTCGTACTACAGAGTATGTCTTTATTTTTCCAACAAATAACATTGCCCCTTACACTCAATTTCACCCCCAAACTTTATCATTTTCTTGTATCCCCCTCCTCGCTTTCTCTATTCATCCTCTTTCTCATACAATTACAACTTTATCAGCCCAATAAATAATTAATTTACCAATAAGATCAAAAGAGAATTCCAAAAATCCTACTCTCCTTTTGTCCAGCTAAGTCAAACATAACTAATCTGCATATGATCTGTTAAGCAGGCAGGTAACTAACTTCTCTGTATTTAAATAACATAGCTTCACAGCCAGATAAGAATTTCCAACTTATAGCAATACTTAATAACCATCACACATATTAGGTGATATATCTCTAACCAATAATATATGTTTTTATCAAGATAAAAATACACCAATATTAGCCTTTTAGTTCCATCTAAGACTAAAACCAACCAAGACTGACCACTATTTCCAAGCCAAAATAGTGATTAAACATTCCATGGCAAACTACTACTACCTCCATTCCCAAAAGTTCTTTATTTTCACACAACATTAATGTAATTGGGAAGATTTCCCACTGCAGGAAAAGAAAATTTTGGGGTAGGATGAGAAGAACAAAGTGGATTATAAAAAAAAAGGCAGGATAGAGACAGTTGAAAGCAATGGTAATTAAACCCTACAGCCATAATCTTTAATTTGATTCATTACACAACCTTAAGAACATGAACTTGAATAGCATGTAGCTAACAAGACACTGGGAATAAAAAAAATTATAAAAAAAAAAAAAAAAAAAGATAAATTAATTTTAAAAATCAACAAAAAGTAACACCAAAATAATGTTATTGGAAGATTTGGAACAGTGTTACACTGTTACATCAACAGCAAATGAGTATTCTTGGTTCCTAAACTTCAAACTTGTTACTCATAACACCAAGTCTGCATAAAAGAAACAAATAATAATCTAAATCTTAGGCAAGATAAAGGATAAGCTACCTCATTATCAACCCACACAAAGCCAGAAAATTGACCAATATCTTTCTTCAAATTATGTACCTAAGAAGAAAGGCAAGGATCAGAATCTGAGTACTTATCAGATAATACTATCATCAAACACAACCTAGATCAAAAAAAAATAACACCACACTTTAAACAAACTTACTTTTGCTTTCTTTCCGAAAAGAATTGTGTGCAGTAATTGCAGATTATCATCAGGTTTTCTCTTTGAAAGCTTATAAGCCACTAAAACATGTCAAAAGATCAGAATTAAAACAAGCCAGTCTGCAGTAAGTAAGCTTGGCAATGTCAATATTAATCCATCAATATGTGAATTCTTAAAAACAATTCATTAAACATTCAGATTTCAAAATTACAGATACAGACTGTTTTCTCTCTTCTACAGAGACATAACTAAAATTAAACAGCAATAATACCAAGAAAAATTGAAAAGCCAATAGCACAATACAATAGATATTATAAATTAGAAAAAATAATGCCCAACAGCTGTTAGACAAAGATGTATCATACTCCTTATTACACTTAGTTGTAAATAAGCAATAACACCATACACATATCAAAATTTTCACTTTTTCAGTTTTTGAGTTGGTAACACCTATGTAAGGGACTAAGGGCACTGAAAAAGACGACGCCTTATCTAGTGAATGAACTTGTACCCTGGTTATACCACACTAATCAAAAGGATTTAGGCATTCACAACTTTACTATCAAAATTTAAACCACCTTCACCTCAGCTCCAAGGCTTAGCTTTTATACTTCCCAAAAATGAAAAGAAACTAAAACCAAAACCAGTTCTTAAAATAAGAAAAGATTAGCACACATAAGTTGCAGACTTGCAGGTTCTAACAGTTGTCAATAAACAACAATGTAGGATCTCACAAGCACTAATGATAAATCTTATTAAAGCAGCTGTTTAATTTCTATCCTCGTTTGTTGACTTCTATAAGACTAAATATAAATCCCAATCTCATAAACTACTTGCCTTCTCTAGTAATCTCCCCTCCCCATCCCCAGCCTCAAGGATACATCAAGGGTAACAACATTTAGATCTTGAAATTCTAGACAGATCCATTTAAAGTCCAAAGGGTGAAAAACAGCAAAAACGTAAAATTGAAAGAGTTACACACAGTACGTATTATCAACACACCGGTTCACCATCCTCGTCTTTTGACTTTTACGATCATAACTCACCAATCTCATTAGCTACTTCCATCCCCATATTTCAGCCTAGAGATACATCAAGGACACCAGCATTTCAATCCTCTTAAAACACATAATCCTTAATGCTCAATTTAACTACTCCCTTAAGGAAAACAGATCAAATCCACAACACTAAACTCAATTTACTATTCGAAATACAAAATTCACCATAAAACACCTACATTAACCAGCAATTTCAAATATATACACAAATAAAACACAAAAAGCTCTGAAAGACAAGAAATTAACACATACCATTTGGAATTTCCTTGAGCACAGTTCCACTACCCTATAAATTGTAAAAAAAAAAAAAAAAAAAATCAAGAATTCATATTAATACCAAGAACAAATCTTTTCACAAACTACAAAAATGAGTACATATAAAATTACAACCAAGAACAAATCTTTACACAAACTACAAACAAAAGAAACAGAATTCACCTTCGCAATCGACAACGATTTCGCACCGGAAGACCGACTAGCCGGCGAAGCAATCTGATACCTCTCAACAGCTTTCCTCTCTCTAGTAGGCCTCTCAACCTTAGGAGTAGTAACCTCTTCTTTCGGACTCGAACCCGGACTCTTCTTCCTCTTCTTCTTCTCAGACTCTTCTTCCTCTTCTTCCTCACCTTCCTCCTCTGCAACTTCATCTTCCTCATCTTCACCTTTCGTCTTTCGATCTCTCTTACCCTTCTTCACCTCAACTTCCTCCTCTTCTTCTCCTTCCTCCATTTCCTCTTCCTTCACATCATCTTCTCTCTCTTCCCCCTTCCCTTCCTTCTCCTCTGCTACCTCCTTGCCTTCATCTTCAACCTCCGGCTCATTCTCCGGCTTCTTGTCATCCTGAACTTCCGTCGCCATTGAAGAAGCTTGAATCTGCAGAGGTTTAGCGGAAACCCTAGCAGAAATTGGAAACCCTAAAGAAGTGAAGCAGTGATCGGACAGTGAGATTCGAAAAATTGGAGAGAGAAAATTGAGAGGAGAGAGAAATTCAGGGGGGAAAAGAATGGAATTGGATCGATTGGGGGGAAAAGAGAGAGAAATTGGGGTTTTTTAGGGGGCGAATTTTTTTGGATGAGGGCGGGCTGTATTGCCGATTAGGCGGGGTTCAAATATTTCATCACCAAATTTTTTCATTTTGTAAATTCAATCCGCGGGTTTTAATTTCTTCTGATTTTTTGGGATTTCTTTTGATTTCAAATTTTGGTGTTTTATGGTAAGGAATCAGATTTTGATTATGTAGCGGATTATTTTACTTTTAGGATGTGGTGTATTTAAAGTGTTTTAAGTTATACGTAGTTTGGAAGCTTGTGTCTTAATTCGTTTGAAATATTTCATTCCTAGAGTAATTTGTTGATTATGGCAATATAAACGTAATAATTGAATTTAAGTTTATAATGGTTAGGATTCATTTGGTTTGTAATCTTGGCATTTTTATGGTAAGCAATCGGATTGATTATCTAAAAGACAACTTATTATTACTTTATTAGGATGTGAACTTGAAGTATTAATAGTGTCTTAAGTTGTACTTCGTGTGTGTCTTGATTCGCTTGAGATATATATATATATATATTTCAACCCTCGTGTAGCAGATCGTTTAAGTTTTAGGATGCGGTGTATTAAAAGCTTCTTAAATTATACTTTGTAGATTAGTGTCTTGATTCATCTGAGATATTCTTTTATACCTGATGTAGTTGGTTGATTAGAGTTTATAAGTATGGAGACATAAGCGTAACAACTGGTTTTAAGATGCTAATGTTTGGGATCCATTTGGTATGTAATCTTTGCTCTTTTACGGTAAAAAATCAAGTTGATTATCTGAAAGACAACTAATTATTAGGATGTGAAGTATTAGTAGTGTCTTAAGTTATACTTTGTGCATCAGTGCATGTCTTCATTCGTTTGAGATATTTCATCTATTATATAGTAGGTTGCTTAAAATTTTGAAGGTTTCCTTTTTTTTTTTGTGAGGAAATTTTAAGTATTGCAACATTAACTTAATAATTTATTTTAAGTTGTTAATGTTTGGAATCAATTTGATGTATAATCTTACTCTCTTATGGTAAAAAAATTGGGTTGATTTATTTAACGACAGATTATTATTCGGTGTGAAGTATTAATAATGTCTTAAGTTACATTTCGTGCATGTCTTGATTCGTTTAAGATATCTCATCCCTGGTATAGTAGGTTAATTAAAAATTTAAAGTACGACGACATTAACTTAGCAATTTATTTTAAGTGCTTGATGCTTGGAATCCATTTGGTGTGTAATCTTGCTTCTCTGTGGTAAGAAATTGGGTTGATTATTTAGCAAACCATTTTATTATTAGGATGTGAATGAAGTATTAATAGTGCCTTAAGTTATACTTCGTGCATGTCTTGATTCACTTAAGATATTTCATCCCTGACTTAACAGGTTGATTATTAAAATTTTCAAGTATGATGACATTAGCTTAACAATCTATTTTAAGTTATTAATGTTTGAAATCCTTCTGTTGCGTAATAATCTTGGTCTTTTATGGTAAACAATCGAGTTTAATTACCAAACAATTAGCTCTATTGGTTGGAAGTGATATATTCAAAGCATATTAAGATACTTGTGGTTTTAGATATAAGTTAATACATTAAGGGCATTTTCTAGATATATATTTTCATCTTTGCTACGTGTTTTACAAATCAGCTAAGTAATTACCTATGGTAGGTTGATTATTAAAAATTGGAAATTCGACTAATTTTCTTCTAATAATCCTCACTTTATATAATTATTATTAAATAAACCCAACTTTAGGGGATATATACTTTTATTAGGCCCACATAACCGATAACTAGATGAATACTAGATTAGGTCCCGTGCCATGCACGGTAATTTCACAGTTATTAAACTCCCTCCATCCCTAAATTAGTGGTCAATTTCTAATAAATAAGACACTAATTTAGGGACGGGGGGAGTAAAAGAAAAAAAAAACTTTATTTAAAATAACATAGTACAATAATAATATATTTATTCAATTGAAACCCACTAAAATTATTTATAAACTATGTATTACACTATTACATGTATTTATTAAAACCCACTAAGACATTTCTCAAAGTAGATTAGGTCAATTAATGTAAAACCCACTAAGAAAATTCTTCTTCTATATAAACTCATACATTGCTTATTTTGATAATTTGCTGAGAATATAATAAATAATACATAAATAGCTTAAAATTAAAAGATAATATTATATTATTTTTGTCAAACAAAAAAAATAACTTCCTATGCAATAAGCATGATTATAGGAAGATTCTTTATAATAGAAATATTTTGAAATTTCTTAATAAAAAGTACTAAAAGAACAAAGTAAGCATATAAAATAATACTAATAATATTATGACATTAATATAATATTAAAATTCTCAAAGAAGTTTCTGCAAAGAGGAAAGAGTGGTTTGGAGGGAAAATAACAGCACCAGGAAATGACACATATCATTCCTGGTGTTTGTTTTAGTTTTTGTTTTTTTTTTTTTTTTGTAAAAGTTACAACGTGTTGCTTTTTTAATTAGTTCTTATTTTTTCTCTTTCCTCCCATTCCACCACCTCCTGCAGCCCACCACCATCCTCCCCCCACGCTTGTGACCCAACTCCCTCTTCCCTCATCCCCTTCCCCTTTCCCGTCAACCCATTACCCCTCCCCACCTCTAGCAACTTAATTTTCTTTTCTTTCTCTCTTTATTTTATTTTCTCAAACTTTTAAATCATCGGCGGTGGAGGTTTTTGGTTGGATGGGGTTAAGTTTTCGATGATGGGGGAAGGGCTTAGGGTGGTTTCAATTCGGCGTCGGAGAAAGGGGGTGGTTTTAAGGGCAAGGTTTAGGTGGTTTCGGAGTAGGGGGAGTGGAGAGGGAGATTTCGAGGGTGAGGGTTTAGGTGTTAGGGTGGGGACAATGGATGGAATTTAGGGTCTGAGGATGGGGGGTTTAGGTTTTGGGTAGTTTTAGAGTGGGGGATAGTTTCGGGGGCGGGGCGGGGCCTATTTCGGGGGTGGGGCTGGGGAATGGGGCCATTTTGGGGGTGGGGCTGGTCGCCCAACGATAGTTGGTGGAGATTTTTTTAACAGCTTTTTTATACCAATTGGGTGATGACATGTATTTAGTGACCTGCTATAGCAAGTTTAGTAACCCGTTTGGCCTAATATTGGGATTATTCAATAATAATAATTCAAGATGGGAATTAAAATAAAATCGGTCAAAGTTAAGATTATTAAAACCAAATTTTCCTTAAAATGTCAAGTACGGTGACATTAGATTTACAATTTATTTTGGGTTGCTAATTATTGGAACTTATTTGGTGTGTAATGTGTAATTTCACTCCTTTTATGGCAAGAAATTGGATTAATTATCTGAAAACCAGCTTGTCGTAAGGAGGCAAGTTATTAAAAGCGTTTTGATTTATCTTTGTCTCATTTTAATTAGGTTTGTAATCTTTGTAGATAATTATTTTGTTAAGGATACACTCACGCCTTTTTTTTTAAGTTCCCCGTTGGGACATGTTGCATTATTCATTTGATCTACTTAACCAATGTTTGTAAATTATACATAAGAAAAATAGTCTTATGAGTACTTATTGGAATCATCTCAATGAATAGATTATTAACATTCAATCATTGTACTTTATATTTATTGATAAATAAAGATATTATTGGTCAAAATTCTGCATCAGTGTATGTGTGCCAAGGCACTATAAAAAAAGGAGTTGAGGGAGTATAAAATATTGGAAAAATTGATGGGAATAATCCCACCTTTAGGGTGTCCGCGAAAAATAATCCCACCTTTGGGATATTTTTAAATAATCCGACCTTTATATCCAATTCGCTCAAAATGGTCCCAACCGGTCATGTAACCTGTTATAACAAGTTACATGACACGTGGCGACTTGTGTTTGGTCAAAAAAATTAAAAAAAAAAATAAAGAGAAATAAATAAATTTTTTAAAAAAATTGAAAAAACCACCCACTAGCCCTAGCCACCCTACCCCGCCGCCCCTAACCCCCTGCCACGTGGCTCCAGCCACCCAAGCGCCCCCAACCTCAGCGATAGCGCCGGTGCCAAAATCCCCTCCCTTAAACCACCACCCCGGTTCCTTCTCCCACGAAATAGGCGGTGTTGAAACCATGATTCCAGCCGCCCAAACCGCGCTGTTCTTCGATGTCCCCCACTCCGACCGCGTTGTCGTCCCCCAACCTCGATTCACACCGTTTCCTGGGGTCTAGTTTGGTGGGTTTTGGGGTTTGGCTGGGGTGGGTTCCTGGTCGTCGGCGCTGTGGTTTTTGGGTGGCAGTGGTTTTGGGGCTGGGTGGTGGTGGTTTCGGGACTGGGTGGCGGTAGTTCTGCGATCTGGTTTGGGTGGTGTGTAGGGATGGTGGTTGTGTTTTATTTTTTATTTGATTTTACTTTTTAATTTTTTTTATTTAGGACAAATCAAATTGTGACATGTGTAAATTAAACTTTAAAAAAAATTACCTCTTCAACTGATTAATGGTCATCGGGGACCATTTTGAGCATATTGGATATAAAGGTGGGATTATTAAAAAAAAAAAAAATCCCGAAGTGGGATTATTTATCGCGGACGCTCATAAGGTGGGATTATTCCCAGCAATTTTTCATATTTCTATGTGTTTAATTAGTAAATATGATACCCATTGTCCGGATTTGGGTTTAGTTACTTCATTGTTAGCTTAGTAGTAATAGAATAAGCATTAAAAGCGTCTTTTAGTTATCTTTGTCTTGTTTTTAGGTTCACGTGTATGGTAAATTCGTTCAGGGTATTTAAGATATTCCATCTCGCTACGTGTCATATATGTAATTAAGCTATGTAATTACCTATGGTAGATTGAATAAGATTATTTTAAAGTATATTAGAATTTACTTAACAATCTATATTAGTTTGCTAATAGTCAGGGGCGGAATCAATGGGGGCTGGGGTGGCCATGGCCACCCCCTTGATTCAGTATAAGAATTAATTTTGTAGATATTTTTGGTATTTGCTTCACAGCTCAGTTGGTTTGGTAAATGAGGATTTTTAAGGAATACGCAGGTCTAGAGTTCGATGATTGTTGCTGCATTATTTTATCCTTTTATTTTTCTTCTATTTTTTTGACAAGAGTCAACAACACTTAATACGGTAATACCTAGTGGGCTTGCTCTATATTGGGAATCTTATTAAATTTTTTTCTTGAAAAAAAATCCCATTAGTATATACTACTGTACTACTCTAGTTAGAATAATTTATTGTTTTTGTCATAAAGTTTTATCTAGTTCTCAAATATGGCTGTATTGTGTTACCAAAAAAAAAAAAAGTCATATTTTATCTTGGCCCCCTAATATAAGATTTCTGGTTCCGCCACTGCTAATAGTGGAATGTTTTTGGTGTCTAATATATAATCTTACTCCTTTTATATATGATAAAGAATCGGGTTAATCATCTACCAGTTATCTTATTAGTAGGATCAATGCGAAATATTAAGAGTGCCCTAGATTATCTTTGAATCAGTTTAGGTTCGTAATCTTTGCAAGTACTATATGTGGAAGGTTGATTTATTGTTGCAGATATAAACTATAGTGAAACTAAATATATAACGTTGTTGAGGTGTGTACGTCAATTAGTTTACCTAGTTATAACTTTTACTATTGTTAATTAATACCAGACATGAGTGGACAAAGCCCAGTATGTACCACAACACAATGGAGTTGCAAAGAGGATGAACATTTGAAATAATAATCAATTTATTAATAAAAAGCAATATAACATTTACAAATAAATCTAAATTACACAAATACAGAAAAACATAGAAAAAAAAAGTTTCCTATATTGAAGCTACGATTGTAGAATATATCTTTCAATTCATTAGAGTACATTCCTAGCACACATCGTTGGAATATGCAGCCAATTTGGAGAGGCATTCTAACGATTTCTAGCTTGCAACCAAGGAGATAATTTCATCTGATTCATTCGAATGTAATTGAATATTTGACAACCCTTATGATCCCGCATGACATTTCAATCACTAACAAATTGATTATAGGGCAAAAAATGATATATTTTTTGATAAGCCTTAGACTTCAATAATTATATTCCCTAGGGGGAACAAACAACTACACAAATAACTCCACCATAGGGCTACATTACTTGTATAGATTTATTGAAAATAAAATTTGTCAATTACTACTCACAAAAAAGGCGTTTTACTTTGTCAATTGCTACTCCTAAAAGAAAATTGTAATCACTACCTGTAGACACCCAATTGTGTCTCCCCAAAACCAAACCCAGTGATGAATACCTTTCGTGTCGAATGATAATCGAATGAAGTGAAAGTGTGAAAAGTCTAGTGATGCGGTAGTTTTTATTAAAACCCTTCTTCCTGTTTTCGAAAACCTATTCTATTTATGAAAATAGCCAGTTCAATTTAGTTTGGTCCATAATAAGGGTCCAATAATAGTGTAGTTGTATAGGGCTCGAAAAGAGCTTTCCAACGATATATTATAAGCCCAATTCTGATGAATAATGAGGAAGTTATGGCCTGAATACTAAACTGGGCCCGATGTGTAACACCCCAATAATTCTCTCTTTAAACCTGTGAGTACCCTGAACAATATCCAAGAGAATTACTGGCGTGCTACCGCCACGTGTACAAACGTTAAGGCTTTATCAGAAAATAAAAGTGGAAAAACTAACTCAGTTATAAATAAGTTTCAAAACCAACAAACAAAACTGGATTAAGTGTAACAAGTTGGAACCATTAAGGCCCTTATTTCCAAACTAGAAGAAGTAGTATAAAAATAAATCCGAGTTTAAATAAATCCAAACTCATGAAAAAAAATAATTTGCGAACAATAACCAACTCTCCACTCAAAATCCCACAACCCTGATGCGGATGTTGCATGTGTAAGAACCTGTGGTTAATCTACTTCCCAATATTACAAGTGTAAAAATTGGATCGTCACAGAGTCATTGAAAGGCGAAGGCCATGACCAAAGAAATACACACACAAAGCACGCAATCAGCAAAGCTGAGTACATACAAACTGCGAAACAAAATAAGAAATCCATGACATGCTACTAATAATCAATCATCATGCATCATTAATTTATAGAATCAACACACGACTCAATTATCAACTTTAATAAGACTTCACTAGTTAACAGTAGCTAACTCAATTCAATTTATTCATTGGATTAAGCAATAGACAAGGTTGTCTAACCCATGCTCCATTTGGAACATCAATAAAGAAAACCTCATGCCTCCTTTCGGAAACATCAATAAACATCCAACGACCACGGGCGCGACTCCGTGACCGTAGTTAGTATGAGATCTCACCTAACTCCTAGTTTTGAAAAATATTTGAAATAAGAGACTCGTAGATCAGACGAACTCGAGAAAAGTACACAACTAATACCCATGTACCCCAACCCCTGATTGTCATTACTCCAGAAGTGCACCAATCTAGAGTTTTATTGCTCATCCATCTTGCACTTTACGTGATTTACATGTTTAGACTTGCTGATGACTCATATGCAAACAATACAATCAATCCAATATCAATTCAATCAAGTAAAACAAGTTTCCGATTTCATTTCTTGATTTATTAGTGACAAGCAACATTTATTATTTATTCCTTTAACTACCTCGGTGTATAAACACCTTGAGTGCATAGGGCACCCCAAAACCTTAACCTCGTCTTATAAGACTTGAATTCTTCCTTTACTCATCCTATTTCAATAATCATGAATGAGTAATAAATAAATCATTCCACATACTTACATACCTTTGCCATCTTGCAAAGTTAATATATAAATAATATTTGCCAAGTGTAGGGAATATTTCAAGCCCAAGCTTAAACCCCACTGTGATCATACACTAAAGTATGGTGGCGTCCAAAGGGAAAGAAAAGAGAGCAAAAGAGTCGCCAACAAGTTTTAGGTTCTTGTAAACCAATCACAGGGTGAAGGTTACACCCCTTAAACGATCCAGGAGATCGTCAACTCCATAAGGTCTTGAACCAAATAGGGTTCGGGGATGAGGGTACGAATCCAATCTATAAAAGAAGGGACCCGCCCTATAAAATAGGCCTCTACTTTATTCTACTCGTATTCATGTGCGCTTTTTGACTAACATGCAAACATTATATTAACCCTAACCTGTTTATCTATGTTGGTTGAATATTAATGCACAAATAAAACTATTATTGGCGATCACTTGAATTAAAATCATATTAGCCTAAACCAAATTATTAATTATCTTATTAAGCGCTATTTCAAGTACAAATTCCCTTTAAACAAGCATAAAGGCGTGATCAAGCAATAATAATATAATATAAAATATAAAGCAACATAATAATAGACATCATAATAACAATAATCATGATAAGGCATAATAAAGCTTAAATATAATAGCAAGATCCTAGGCATGATACTAACAAGATTAATAACAAATCCTAGCATGTCACTAAGCAATAAAAATCAAAGCTTTTAACCTGACATGGTACTAACATGCTAACATGATATTAGAAAAGAGTAAAGGCACCCTAAATATGATACTAGAAAGCAATAAATAACATCTTAACATGATACTAGGAATTAAAATAATAATAAAAGCATGCTTTCTACAAGAATATTTCTAATAACAAAATACACAAGTTAGTAAACTTCAATGAAAATAATAAAGAATAATTAAAGAATTAAATTAGAATCAAATTAAATAAAGTTTAAACTAGATTTGGACCAAACCCTCAGAAAATATTAAACCTTGCACGTCTAGGGCGAAGGCAACTTCGAACTTGGCTAGATGATTCTAAATCTTGTGTATGCGGAATTGTGTTTAAAAGGTTGGTTTAGAAAGAGAGAGAAAGAAAGCATTAAAATTAAGTAATTCTTGATGAGAGTTGATTGTAGATGAGAGTTGATTGAATAAAAACGGAGGTCGAGGACCCTATTTATAAGGAAAATAGTCCGGAAAAGCATAGAATTTGATAAGGAATAAAACTACACGTTGTCGCCAGAAATACACTCTGTCGCGAGGCGATATGGTCTGTCGCGAGGAGACAAGGTCTGTCGCTAAGCGACAGACTTGTCGTTTGGCAACAGCCTGGCTTGCACGCGCTTTCCACGCGAAATCCGATCTTTAACCAAATTGATCTACGGAATCCGTAGAGAAGATAAAACGCATCTTTAAAAAATAATAATATAATAATAAAAATAACAATATTTTATTCCGAATAAAAATCCATCTTAAAACAATTATTAAATCTAATAATATTAGAATTTAAAAGAACCTTCTAGAAACTTCTAGAAAGTTATAATTAATCCTAATAATTTTAGAAATAATAATTAACATTGGGCCCTCCTCTAGATCATTGGGCCGTATGTAAATAATGAACCGGACCCAATTTAGTATTTTGGCCATAACTTCCTCAATATTCATCGGAATTGGGCTTATAATATATCGTTGGAAAGGTCTTTTCGAGCCCCATCCAATTACACTATTATTGGACCCTTATTATGGACCAAACTTAATTAGATTGGATATTTTTAATAAAATAGGGTTGTTTTCAAAAACAGAGAGAAGAGAATTTTAATAAAACTAAATCGCAACACTTGACTTTTCAACACTTTCACCTCATTTGATTATGGTTCGACGTGAAAGGCATTCATCACTGGGTTTGGTTTTGGGGAGACACAAATGGGTGTCGACACCAAGTAAAATAGTGCATATCATTCGGAATTCACAATGTATAACCATACAATTATTCCCAGTCTTCTCTATACATGCTACTAAGTTCTCGTTTCATTCCTAAACATGCTTCTAAAGGTAAGGTTTCGTAACTCGTACGTACCTTGAGTAAACGAATTAGTTGGCCACTTAACCAACTTGAAATCACCTCCTATAAAGACCTCTCCTAAACCAAACAATAAGATTTTAATCAATACTCAAACATCCAAATTTACAGCAATACTAACTTACTTAAAACCTTCAAAATCCAAATCAAACAACACTTTAAAACCTTCCCTTTAGTTAAAATTAAAGGCTTATATATAGTTCTTTAAATTTTCTTCATAAAAACCTTAAAATACACTCTTATATATGAAATTACAGCAAGTTTAAAGTTTAATAAAAATCTGAAAATTATTTAAAGAACCCCTAATAATCTCCTTTTTTAATGGGTGATTAAACCCTCTTTATAAAACATTAAAAGTAGTATTTAGAAACTATTTCCAGCACTTTAGATTAAATAAAAACCCTTCAAAACTTTATCAAAACATCACTTTAATACTCAATCAAAAGTCTCTTAGGAAATAATCACTTCCTAAGAAAAACAACCAACAATTAATATTACTAACCCATGTAATTTCCAACAATATAATATGATGAAAAACCTCTTAAAACTTCAATAAAACATATTTTTATGCTTAATTAACTTTAAACATAATTAATTTATTAATCAAACTCAAGGATAAAATTTTAAGCATAAAAAAAACTTCGTTAAAAATCAAAAACTGCCCGAAAATCATATTTAGAGGCTGAATTTGGCCACGAGAGGGTGGTGTTCATTACCAAAGGTAGTGAGTCTTTCTTAAAACGTTGTTTCCACATGAAAAACACTATTTTTTTTTATCAAAACTCGAATGAGTTCAGAACCTGATCGGATTAAAACAGGATTAATATTAACAAACGAAAATCTAAAAATTAAAACACGAATTTACGTGTTCAAAATAATCTCGAATTTTTTTTTGTTGTGTCGTGAATAGCAGAGAAGGAGGAGGAAAAAGATGAATGGATTTTTACGTGAGAGAGAAAGGAGTGTGAGGGTTTTTTTTTTATCGTGAAATAGGAGGAAGAAAGGGAAATCGAGGTTTCTCCTCTTTTTTTTTGTACGTAGAATAGGTGAGGGTTTAAGGAGTGTTATATTTGGACCAAAGTCTCATAATTTTATTGGAATTGTGTGGTTTGAGCTTGAATAAAAATTAAGCATTGAGCTAAAAGGAGTTATGATTTAAATTAAAACTTAATAGTTTTAGCTTATTAATAATGAAAATCTTATTACTTTTACATCAAAATAATTCATACTATAAAATTGAAATAAAAATATTTGTATAAATAAATAAATATATTTTAATTAAGTTGAAAATATGGGGGATTACAATCTACCCCTCTTAAGAAAAGTTTCGCCCTCAAAACTTAACCCAAAAACCATAGTTTCTCTAAACCCATTCAAACTTTTGTGTTTTGTATTGCTGTAAATTGCTTGATCCTCAACATGTATACTCAACAAACTGAACTTTACACTCAACGAACTCATACTTGGCCAAAGTTTACATACTTTTATTGCATGTAAACACAACAATAATATAATAATAAATAAAAACATGCAAACTTAAGCATTAAATAACATAGATGAGGTAAAAAGCGCGAAAATACATCGCATTCTACCCCCCTTAAAAGAAAAGAGTTACGCCCCCGTAACTCACCTCAATAACCTCATTAGGCACTTCTTTTTCATTTCTTCTTTTTGCAATGATTTATCCTCAACTTGCTTTTCTATAATTTTCTCAAATTTAAACAGTTCAGTTCATAGGGAATTCAATAATCCCTTTAGCTCTCTTTAGGTAACAACCTAAGGTTATTAAGATCTGTAAAAATCTTACAAAGAGACTGTATTTCGAATGAATCTCCAATGTAAACAATATATACGCAATCTCAAGATCATGGTAGGGTAATTGGTCTCATAAGATTTGTCTTGGCAAGAAGCATTGTCATTTTCCTATTTTATTGCAACACACACCACAACTCATTTTTGGAAATACCTGTATAAACTTCAAGTGCAATGATTAAATGTTCTTTAAGAGTTAAAAGGCTTGTTTGAACTTCTCATCCCATTCAAACTAACTCTCTTCCATCAAGGTATATACAACAATCCTCGAAAGTCCTTCACAAACCTCCTTAAACATCTAATCCCAATAAACTCCTTATATCGGTCACAGGTGTAGGCCACTTACTCACCACTTGAATTTTTGTCCCAAAAATGAAACTTTCTCTCATTGATAAAACTCACACTTCGAAAACTGAACATATTACAAGTCGTCCCTAAAATATCAATAAATTCCTCAAATGTCCATTATGATCCTCCTCACTCTTCAAGTAAACCAAAATATCATTTATAAAACCATAAATTTATCAAACTATTGTACTCATGGAACACTTGATTTATTTAATCCATAATAATTGCTGATACATTAATCAACCCAAAAGACTTGATTCATATTTCCACATTTATGAATCGACTCCTTAAAATTTTCTTTCACAAAATTGATTGATAAGACTACTCTCTAACTTGCTTTTTGAATTTTCCCCAACGAAAGTCAACTGTCTCACAAATCGTATCTCTATTCTCATTCCACCAAATTTTTGTTCCTCAAATTCTCATGTCAATTACAAGCAACAAAAACTCATCTTTCACTACCTAGTTCTATAGAAAGGCAGGGTCTCCACTATTCTTAAAGTATGACGGCATGACCAAAGCAAAATTCATACACTCCTCTTGCGTAGTTTATCATCACCAAATATATATATTTCATCAATTCCCCAAGTATATTCTTAATTTGATCATAAGGTTTCTCAAATAAACACTCATTGGTTGCAAAATTTGAAGGAGATATCAAATAATAAAAATATAGACCTTATCAATAACCCAAAGCACCACCAAGTAAATTAGATCATTAAATAAGCATAAACAAATAGTTACATAATTACATGCTTCATATAATGATCATTCATATATACATATTACATTGCACAAATCATCACAAATTAACTATATTGTATTCTTTAATCCTTACACATGATACTAGGTGACCACAACTTCCAAATTTGCACGATTATATAAAACATATACAATTAAATATAACTTACACAATTACTACATTAAAAAAAAAATAGCACCAAAGAATTAAATTATCATGCACATAGAAAGAAATCATATATCCTATATGTCCATCTTAAGACTACCCAAACCTCACACATAAAATGAAATAAGTACTCATTAATTTCAAAAATAATTAATAATATAGTAATTTATAAAAATACATATATTTTATTTAAAATGGCGAATTTTTTTAATTAAAATAAAATAATTTTTGAAATTAAAGTTAAACTTTAAACACGTCATAAAATTCAAAATCATAAAATTTAAAACGTTAGGCGCCTAAAAACTTTAAAGTGACTTTAGTGGTAATTAAATCGAACCTAAGCTCCCAGATACCACTTTGTAACACCCCAATAATTCTCACTGATTTCAAAACATCATTACTATAAAAGCCCTAAATCAATTGTTCTTAAAAACCCTAAAATCATGAAAAATCAAGGTTTAAACCCTAATTTTCTAAATTAAACAAATCTAAAATTTTATTCAATAAATTAAACATAGTATAACTCATAAATTTGTAGTCTTTTACAATTCATAAGCATATTCAAATCATAATACTAATAATTTAAAACAAAAAACTTAATAAAGATTGAATCTTGAAATAATTTAACAAAAGAGAAAGAAAGAAGGAGAAAGGAGATGAAGGGCGAACTGTCAAAGGTGGATGGCTGCCTTGTGGCGTGCGGTGGTCGGCGGCGAGCAGGAGGTGGCCGAAGAGGTGGGCGTTGGCTGCCAGCAAGGTGGAGTGAGGAGCTTCAATTTTTTTTTTAGTTGTGTCTTGAATAGCGGAGAAGGAGGAGGGAGATGAATGAATTTTTACGTGAGAGAGAAAGGAGTGTGAGGGTTTTTTTTTTTTTTTTTTTTTGATCGTGAAATAGGAGGAAGAAAGGGAAATTGAGGTTTCTCCTCTTTTTTTTTTTTTTTTTTTTTTTTTTTTTTTTTGTACGTAGAATAGGTGAGGGTTTAAGGAGTGTTATATTTGGACCAAAGTCTAATAATTTTATTGGAATTGTGTGGTTTGGGCTTGAATAAAAATTAAGCATTGGGCTAAAAGGAATTATGATTTAAATTAAAACTTAATAGTTTTAGCTTATTAATAATGAAAATCTTATTACTTTTACATCAAAATAATTCATACTATAAAATTGAAATAAGAATATTTGTATAAATAATAAATAAATATATTTTAATTAAGTTGAAAATATGGGGGATTACACGATGGCCTATTATTAATTATCGTTCCTAAAGCTATTAGGATTTATTATATTCTTCTAGAATTATCTAGATGGTTTTCTTAAATCCTAATGGAATTAGGATTAATAATTATGTTTTAAGAGTTTTACTTTGAATAAAATAATTGTTTTTATGAAATACAATTTTAACCTTAAACATGGATTTTTACTTTGAGTAAAATAATTGTTCTCTTAAAGAGCTTTGCTTGATATTTATTATATTATTGTTATTGCTTGATCACGCCTTTTATGCAGGTTTAAAGAGAATTTGTACTTGAAATCACGCCTAATAAGATAATTAATTACTTGGTTTAGGCTAATATGATTTTAATTCAAGTGATCGCCAATAATAGTTTTTTTTGTGCATTAATATTCAACCTACATAGATAAACAGGTTTAGGGTTAACCTAATGATTGCATGTTAGTCAGAAAGCGCACATGAATACGAGTAGAATAAAGTAAATAAGGCGGGTTCTTTCTCTTTTAGATTGGATTCGTACCCTCATCCCCGAACACCAGTCATGGTTCCAGACCTATGGAATTAGTGATCTCATGGATTGTGAGGGGGTGTAACCTTCACCTTGTGAACGGTTTACAAGTTCCTAAAACTTGTTGGCGACTCTTTTGCTCTCGTTTCCTTCCCTTTGGACGTCACCATGCTTAAGTGTATGATCACAGTGGGGTTCAAGTTCGGGATAATGCTTAAAATTATTCCCTACACTACCGTAAAAGTAATATATAATGTTGATTACTACCCTTAAAAATGATTAAGGTTTACAATTACCACCTCAAGTAATTTTCTGGCGAATTAGCTCAATATGATGTCACTTGTTACCTTAAATGTAGTTTATGTCATTCTAATCCCATGCACTTTTGTGACTTATTAGCCGAAAAATGTAATTAATTGCGCTACTTATAAATAAAAAAAAATGTAATTAATGTCATTTTAATCCCATTTTAATCACCTATTAATGAATTTTCTTTACTAGCATTAATGTAAACTAGATCTAAGGTGATTAGTGATGTCATAATTGGACTGATTTTCCATTCTCTAGCTACTACTCCAAGCCTAATCTATCCAACCTTCTTCATTCAATAATGATGCATCACGATTGTGCTTAACGAAGTCATTTGGGGGTGGAAGCCACAATTTAGTGTTCCCGGTCTTCGATGTTCTAGGCACAATGTAAATTTTGGTCTAGTAGGTGTTGCACTTTGAAGCTAATCTGTTCACAAGCTCTTGGATAATGGTGCGGGGGGTGGGGGAGTCTCTTTGTTAGAAATCATGTCATTGTTTGTTCCATATGTTCTAAACTAGAATCGCTGCTTTATTTTTCTTATCCCCTTCCAAGGGTCCCCAACTCCCCATGATTCAATTAAATCAACAAAGCGAGCCCACCTCTTCTTCCCAATATGCCATTTTTCTACAGTCACTAGCTTGTCTCCAAGAGGTCAACAACAGCCTGACACTCAAACAATGCATGCATAAGAGTCTCTAGACAACCTAAAAACCAAGGACATCCCTCGCTCAATTTCCAACATATATGTATGTATTGCATGTATGCTAGAACAGGGAGCGTGCTGGTACATGTTCTCCAAAGAAAGTGGTGAACTTTAGGGGTCACTTTAAGTTTACAATAAACCCATGCACTATAAAGCTTATCCAGCTTAGGTTGCAAGATTTACCTAACATATAAGTAAATTACGCCGAGTAATGTTCCAATGGCGGAGCCATAAATTTTAAACCGAGGGGGACAAATGAACATCGCTTAGTTTTACAAAAATATTGGAGTAAGAAAAAATATTTAAATAGTTAAATTTTTACAACTCAAAAATTTAAAATACGAGGTACTTATCAAAAAATCAACATCACCAAATTTTCCTCCATAAACGTATTTGGTTAGGAGTTCATATTTTTTGAAATTTTCGAACAATAAATAACTGTAGACACCCATTTGTGTCTCCCCAAAACCAAACCCAGTGATGAATACCTTTCGCGTCGAACCATAATCGAATGAAGTGAAAGTGTGAAAAGTCTAGTGTTGCGGTTAGTTTTTATTAAAATTCTTTCAAACTGTTTTCGAAAAACAACTCTATTTTATGAAAATAGCCAATCCAGTTTAGGTTGGTCCATGACAAGGGTCCAATAATAGTGTAGCTGGATGGGGCTTGAAAAGAGCTTTCCAACGATATATTATAAGCCCAATTCAGATGAGTAATGAGGAAGTGTAGGAAATATTTCAAGCACTATGATCCCAAACTTGAACCCCACAGTGATCATACACTTAAGTATGGTGGCGTTCCAAAGGGAAAGAAAAGAGAGCAAAAGAGTCGCCAACAAGTTTTAGGAACTTGTAAACCCAAAAGATAATCCAAAAGGACCATCAACTCCATAAGGTCTTGAACCAAACAGGGTTCGGGGATGAGGGTACGAATCCAATCTACAAAAGAAAGGACCCGCCCTATAAAATAGGCCTCTACTTTGTTCTGCTCGTATTCATGTGCGTTTTTCGAATAACATACAAACATTATATTAAACCTACCCTGTTTATCTATGTTGGTTGAATATTAATGCACAAATAAGACTATTATCGGCGATCACTTGAGTTAAAATCACATTAGCCTAGACCAAATTATTAATAATCTTATTAAGCGTGATTTCAAGTACAAATTCCCTTTAACAATCATAAAAGGCGTGATCAAGCAATAACAATAAATATATAATATCAAGCAACATAATAATAAACAATATTGTAATAATAACGATGATAATAACATGATAAGGCATAATAAAGCTTAAAATAATAGCAAGATCCTAGGCATGATACTAACAAGATTAATAACAAATCCTAGCATGTCACTAAGCAATAAAGATCAAAGCTTTAGACCTAACATGGTACTAACATGATATTAGAAAGCATAAAAGGCACCCTAAACATGATACTAGAAAGCATTAAATAACATCCTAACATGATACTAGGAATTAATAAATAATAAACATGCTTTCTACATTGAAAGAGAGTAATAAGATTACATACTTTGAAGCCTCGTACCTCTTTCTAATAACAAAATACACAAGTTAGTAAACTTCAATGAAAATAATAAAGAATAACTAAATAATTAAATTAAATAAAGTTTTGACTAGTTTTGGACCAAACCCTCAGAAAATATCAAACCTTACACGTCTAGGGCGAAGGCAACTTCGAACTTGGCTAAGTGACTCTAAGTCTTGTGAATGCGGAATATTGTATTTTTGTAAAAAGGTTGGTTTAGAAAGAGAGAGAGAGATTAAGAATTAAGTAATTCTTGAGAGAGAATAGAGAGAATTGGGTGATTGTTGATGAGAGTTGATTGTAGATGAGAGTTGATTGTGAATTGATGATTAAAAACAGAGGTCGAGGACCCTATTTATAAGAAAATAGTCCGGAAAATCATAGAATTTGATAAGGAATAAAACTCCACTCTATCGCCAGAAAACTAGACCTGTCGCCAGAAATTTATCTTGTCGCGAGGCGACAGCCTGGCTTAGGCGCGTTTTTCCACGCGGAATCCGATCTTTAATCAACTTGATCTACGGAATCCGTGCAGAAGATAAAAAACGTATTTTTCAAAGATAATAATAATGATAATGATATTAAAATAATAATAATAATATTTTATTCCAAATAAAAGTCCACTTTAAAAATAAATAATTATTAAATCTAATAATATTAGAATTAAAAGGAACCTTCTAGAAACTTCTAGAAAATTATAATTAATCCTAATAATTTTAGGAATAATAATTAACATTGGGCCCTCCTCTAGATCATTGGGCCGTATGTAAATAATTAACCGGGCCCAGTTTAGTATTTTGGTCATAACTTCTTCAATATTCATCGGAATTGGGCTTATAATATATCGTTGGAAAGGTCTCTTCGAGCGCCAACCAGCTACACTATTATTGGACCTTAATTATGGACAAAAATAAACTGGTTTGGCTATTTTTAAATAAATAGAGTTATTTTTCGAAAACAGAGAGAAGAGAATTTTAAATAAAAACTAAACCGCAACACTTGACTTTCAAACACTTTCACCTCATTCGATTATGGTTTGACGTGAAAGGCATTCATCACTGGGTTTGGTTTTGGGGAGACACAAATGGGTGTCTACAGGAAGTTATGGTCAAAATACTAAGCTGGACCCGGTTTGATCTTTACATGCGGCCCAATGATCTAGAGGAGGGCCCAATGTTGATTATTATTCCTAAAATTACTAGGATTAATTCTCTGGAAGGTTCTTTTAAATCCTAATAGAATTAGAATTAATAATTATATTTTGATAAGTTTTATTTGGAATAAAATATTATTTTATGAAAAATACGATTTCAGCTTTCGTACGGACTCCATAAATCAAATTTGATTGCCAATTGGACTCCGCGTGGAAAGCGCGTGAGCTTGTCGCCAAGCAACAAAGTAGTTTTGCGGCGACAGCTTGGAGTTTTATTCCTTATCAAATTTTACCTATTTCCGAACTATGTTTCTTATAAATAGGGTCCTGAACCTCCGTTTTTATTCATTGACAATCTATAATCTATTCTTATTCTTAAATCTCTCTATGCTCTCATCTCTCTCTAATTTTTCATAAAATTAATTCCGCATACACAAGATCTAGAAACACCTAGCCAAGTTCGAAGTTGCCTTCGCCCTAGACGTGAAAGGTTTATACTTTTCTGAGGGTTTGGTCCCAAATCCAGTCTAAACTTTTTAACTCTTTCTTTCAATTATTTAATTTAATTCTTTAATTTTGTTATTTCATTGAAGTTTACTAACGCGTGTATTTTGTCATTAGAAAGAGGTACGAGGCTTCGAAGTTAGTAAATTAGCTTACTCCCTATTTTATTTCAATGTAGAATGCATGCTTAGATTTGATTCATTCCTAGCATCATGTTAAGATGTTTTTATTGCTTTCTAGAATCATGTTTAGGGTGCCTTTTACTCTTTTTCTGATATCATGCTAATACCATGTCAGGTTAAAAGCTTTGATCTTTATTGTTTAGTGACATGATAGGATTTGTTATTAATCTTGTTAGTATCGTGCCTGGGATCTTGCTATTATTATTAAGCTTTATTATTATGACTATTGTTATGCTTTATTGATTTATATTATGTTGCTTGATGTATATTATTGTGATTGCTTGATCACGCCTTTTATGCATGTTTAAAGGGAATTTGTACTTGAAATCACGCTTAATAAGATAATTAATAATTTGGTTTAGGCTAATATGATTTTAATTCAAGTGATCGCCAATAATAGTTTTATTTGTGCATTAACATTTAACCAACATAGATTAAACAGGTTTAGGGTTAACCTAATGATAGCATGTTAGTCAAAAAGCGCACATGAATACGAGTAGAATAAAGTAGAGGCCTATTTTATAGGGCGAGTTCCTTCTTTTGTAGATTGGATTCGTACCTTCATCCCCGAACCCTATTTGGATCAAGACCTTATGGAGTTAACGATCTCATGGATCGTTAAGGGGTGTAACCTTCACCTCGTGAACGGTTTACAAGTTCCTAAAACTTGTTGGCGACTCTTTTGCTCTCTTTTCTTTCCCTTTGGACGCCACCATACTTTAGTGTATGATCACAGTGGGGTTCAAGCTTGGGGTTATGATGCTTGAAATATTCCCTACAATAACATAACTATTTAAATATAGTACTTGTCAAAAATACCTATTACAATCATAATTTGGGTTAATATTCATGCAAAACTACAATTACAATGATTTAAATACATATATGGCGTAATTTTTAAGAACTAAATTGAAGTAATACTATTTTATACATTAAAACTACAATTACAATTATTCAAATAAGTAAATGGAGTAATTGTTAAGAAATCAATTGAAGTAAATAAAAAAAAAAGGGAAACTACAATTACAATTATCCAAATAATTCAATGGAGCAATTGTTAAAAAATAAATTGAATTAATACTATCTAATAAGGAAGTATAAGTAAAATAGATGTAGGAAGAATCGAACTGTAATCTCTAGAACACAAGTTCATGCATATCACTTTGACCGCTGCACCAACTCTCTTGGTATAACACATTTTATGCAAAGTGTTGTATTTAAACTTATTTTATTTTTTGGGAAGTGGGGGTACAATTGTCCCCCCTTGTCCCACGCTGGCTCCGCCGGTGTAATGTTCGTACATAGAGAAGGCTCAACAATAAGTATCTTGGGGCTCTCTGGAACTGAGTGGAATGGATAAAATATAAACATCTATCTCGTTCATTGAATGTACTCAAAATTAGCTCAAATTTCCATTCCATTTTTTCATGTTCAATTAAATCTCCAACGTTAGCGTGCCTCAAATTCTCAATACCATGTCATTCCAGATGCTTATGTTAGCTCCATTGCCCAATTTCCATATTAACCCCTCTTTCAATAAAACCTTATTACCGCCTTCATACTTTAATCTGCTAGGGATAGCTACCAGCCACTCCCAAAGAAGACTTTAGGAAAGACCGTTTGTAATAATATTTCTCACCAAAGACTCTGCCAACTAGCATTCCAAGTGTGCTTGTTAGCCTCCACACTTGGCGGCCTAGAAGAGTTCATTAAAAACAGATAAGTTGCGGAATCCCATACTAACCCCTGAGCATTTAGGAGAACAAAAATTTCTCTAACTAATCCAATGCACTCTCTGTTTACCGCCTTCTAGTTCCAACCAAAATTCAAGGCATCATGGATTGGATGGAGTGAGGAGGGTGCCCATCGTAGGTGATCCTTCTCCTCTATGCCCTGTTGGAAATGGTAATGCAATTGGATAATTGCAAGGCCTGACAATCCGCACTCGTGGGGGATTGAACTTTCCAAGGAATACTCGTGGCCCACCGGGTGGGCCGTTGCCCGACCGTGCCCACCTAATTTGCTAGAGTAGGTTATGAACCCTAAACACATAAACAGAAGCCTACCCTTTTGAGATCTGAACAATTCTTGAACAATTCCTGAACAATTCCAACCTTCGTTTGTGTACACGGATTGCAAAGGTTGTTGTGTAAAACTTGGGGGCGTGCGTATTTCGCTTCTAAGCCAGTGGGTACCAAACCACGGCAAAACCGAAGGAGAACAGGTCTTTAATTTGAGTATGGCGATTGAATTTGTTCCAAGGAAGTTCTTGATTTGTCTATTATCATTCATGGAATTAGAATGTATTTTTTCTAACAATTTAGAAGTGAAATAGTATTTAATTATACTGTTGATTTCTTGAATTTGAAGATTGTACGAGATTCTTATGAATCAAGCGTATTTGACAGATTTCAAGAATCCTAATTTTTTGAGAATTATTAATTTCGGATTTTTCAATGCCGAGGTTGGCAAATTTTATTCTTGAAATCTTATAAACCTTGCTTGTTGCGAATTTGGGAATATTCCAATTGTCAAAACTTGATTATGTCGCTAGTAATACATGGATTAGGCAAGGATTTATCTTTATGGTTGTAATATGAATTATCAAGTGATAAAGGCTCTGCGACAATCGAAAGAAATTATATTTCCATTACTGATTATTCAATCAATCAAAGCCTTAATCCCATTAGTGAGGTTGGCTAACATGAACCAAATTTGATTATTTTGTGTAGTTATCGACATAAATCTTCCTCCTCCATCCCTTAGGAATTCTCCGTATAAATCAAGTATGAATTGTTTTATTTTTTATTTTTTTTATTTTTTACTTTTTTCTACTAATACATACTTAATATCAAAGTATTGCAATAAGTGTTACTTAATATCAAAGTGTTACAATGTAGTGTTACTTAATATCAAAGTGTTACATTCAAGTGTTACATAATGTTAAAGTGTTACAATAGTGTTACTTATAAATTAGTTAAGTGTCTAGCCTTAAAAGTGATACCAAATGATATTACCTTAGGTCATTTTTGTACTAGTGCACCTACTTTCTTGTTAATAACCTCATTTCTGATTCTATCTCTTAGAGTGTTCCTACACATCCCTTAACATGCGCATTTCCGTAATTTTCATCTTTATAATGTGCTCCTTAAAAGCCCAACATTCCGTACCATAGAGCAACATGAGTCTTATTGCAATCCTGTAGAATTTTTCCTTCAACTGTAAGGGAATGCTTCGGTCACATAACACTCCTGTGGCCGCTCTCTATTTAAGCCAAACATCCACCTTAACATGCGCATTCCGTTACTGTTATTAATATTTAAATTTTTAGAAGTTTCCTATGATCCCAAAAATAATAAGTTGGTGATAGTGGAATCTTGCATCTAACAGAGGAACTTTATTAAAGTGTATGAAGGACTTCCTGCAATATTTTAGTAGTACGATTATATTAATGATCATGGAGTGCCATCAACTATTCAACTGGGTTCTTGTTTTGACGATGGGCGTCAAAATTATACTCCAAGATTAACGAGTGATTTATAATATGTGCTGGAGGCCAGGTTTCTTCGTCAAGTTGGATATTCTACAAATTGGTGTAAAATATATTTTCATTGCATTGCTAATAACCAATGTAAGGCGAAGGAAGTTATTTAATGGAGACCTATAGTGCATTGGAGCTCAAAGTCAGTAAAAAGGTAATTTGGAATCAGTGATGATCAAGTCGAGGAAAGTCACTTTGATTATTGATATGTTGCCAATCTTGACCACAATGTTTGCACGATATCAGATAAGTCCCTTCTCAATTTATTTAAGTTATTTTTAACTTTATATAATATGTTTATTATATGGGGTAAGTACAAGTTTCTCACAGTGAGAAACATCACAATGACATTTTCGTAAATAAATTAACAACTTTTTCATTATTGTGCTCCACAATTGATGGTAATTGAATAAAGTTGTTGGTTTATTTACGAAAATGTCATGTGAGAAATAATTTTTGTTTCTCTCACTATGAGAAATTGGGGCAAGCCCATTTATATGTGCCTGTGCCCCAGGTAAGCATAATTTATTATTATGATGTATTGCGTTGCAATGTGGGGGTTAAGTTAATCTTTTTTCATGTTGGTGAGAACTTTGAGACGGGAACTCTTTGAGATGTTAATCTATAGCTAAGTGCTAATTACTTTGCTAAATTGCAAATACCTTATTTACGTTACTTGTTTAATCATGTATGATTATGTGTATTGCTGTTTTTCCTAGTTGACTAGGGATGTTATTTGTTCTACATTTTGATAGTATGTGTGTTGAGTTATTTTCCTAATCTTGGAAAAATCATTTTGTTTAGCTTGGAGTATATGATAAGCTCGTGAAGTTCCCTTTTTGGTTTGAAAAGGGGATCTAGAATTATTGTTATTAATTCTTGTGTTTCTGTTTAGGTTATCTTTTGTACTTGAATTGTGTTTAATTGCTAGAGGACTAACATTTAACCTTTCTTGTTGAAGGTCTAGGTGTGATGACAGGCTAAAGTCGTATCACCTAATCAAAAATAATTACCTAAGTCCACTAGCTTATGCAGATAGGGAAGTAGGGTCGAATCCACAGGGAAACAAGTCTTTCTACTCCTAATTAATTATTATAATCTAAATTATTAAAGTAACCAATATTTTTGTGAATAAAAGTCTATACTACGAAGAATATAAGTAGGGAGAATAAAGGATAGAGAAATCAATGAATTAAATACCTAGGGCATAGGTTCACCAATAAATAATACTCCAGGGTAAAACATAATAATCAATCATCAATGCATCAATTAACCAGATTATAAAGGGCTTTCGCTACGTATTACAATCACAGAATTAATCTACCTGTATTAAATCTCATCTCTCGAATCTCGACTTAACCATTTATAAATTAACCTGCCTATTGAAACTAGACCTAAACATCAATTCTCATCTCTCGAATCTCGAATCAATATTGTCAAACTCATGCATAAAAGATCAGGCCTAATCTAGTCACAGAGCATTAAATCAATCAATAGGAAATTAATATAGCATTGATAATTAACAACAATAAATTACCCCTTCATATTATTTATGGATCCCCATAATCCCTAGAAAAAGAACTACTCACACATAATTAAATCTAAACTAATCAAAGCAACAAAATAAAACATGATAGAAGGAAAAAAATAAATAACTGAGATTAAGAGAAAAGAAATCGTTACCAAAGTAATCAGCATAAAGAGTTGAGTAAAGAACAAAGTATATAGTGTAGAGAGAGAAAATAAGCTTAAGTAGAGAGAGAAAATCTAAGAGAAAGAATTACAAAAGTAAAGAAAGAATAACGAAGTGTAAAAAAAAAGAATCCTAAACTTGCTTAACAAAAACATATTTATAATAAGCAAGAATCCTAAACTAAAACAAACTAAATGATGCTTAAAAGATCTATCAGAGACACGCGCCCGACCGGGCGCCACACCGCCCGACCGGGCGCGCCTTTTTGATCGGGCGAAGGGCTGTTGCGATATAAGTCTTCTTTGCCCGATCGGGCGCGCCATCGGGCGGACCATCGGGCGGACCACCGGGCGGACCACCGGGCGGACCACCGGGCCGCTTGGACTCCTCGTTTAGGCTCGTAACTTGGCCCAAACCAAATATTCTCTTTGGGGCTTTAATCATTAGGTCCAAATGTCTCGTCTTCACACAAGTCGAGCCCTTATTCACCGGTTTGATTACTCTAACCGATCTTGGGCTACGAAAGATGGCCGTGCTCCTCCAATGCTCGTAGTTGCTCCATAAAATCCCAGGAAAGTACTCCAAAGGTGCAATTCCCTACAAAACTCAGCCAAAACTACGAAAACACTAGAAAACACATATTAGTAATAAAAATGGCTCTAAAGAGCCAAAAACACTACTAATAATGACCAAGGGACGGGGGTAAAATACTACATAAACTAGACATATCATGTGACCGGTTTCTTCTCCATGCTTGAGAGTAGAAGTGAAAGGTATGGTACGGTTTGACAATGACTAGTAAGGTTGTACAAGACTAAATGTTATGGACCCCACATGAGGTAAGAATGGAAAGTAAGTTTTTATGTCTTAATTGTAGATTATTCATACTGTGAATATTTGCTATGTGGGGGTAGCCTTCACGTTGTTATGCTATTAAAGTATTGTTCACCCAAGTTGTTAATTGTCTTTCCCTGAAACGTTCACAGGAGCCAGGTTTTATTTTCACAAGGAGTGTGATGTGGGGGATTTCTAACTATGAAGTTTATTTTGTAAATTACATTTCATATGGCATGTGTGACCAGTATGTAAATGTGTGGGTGATGCATATGTTGAACTATGAGTTATGTATGTAAGTATATGTGACTTTGATACGAAGAAGCATTTTAACTTGAGAGTAAGCTCTCGTTGAGTTTTATGTGCTTGAGGTTTACATGTCTTGCCTTGCCATGATATGTCCTTTAGTTGTAAGTGTCCTTCAAGGAAATTGGAAGGTGTTTTGTTTACTTTGGAAGGAGGTTGAGAGTAAGATATTGTATATATGTTCACAATGTACATGTAAGTTTGATATTAACCCACTTTTATTATACATATTCTCCTGTGTTATGAGTTTGTCTGTTATGCAATAAGGTTGTGTAAGCTTCCTTGCATGATTGACTAATGATCATGGGGTTTGTTAGTGATACAATCATATGAGGAAACTCAAGGTATGAGGGTTAACCTTCATATATTAAATTAACTTTTGCAGTTAATGTGGTGAGTGGACTAGACAAGTCATGTGGAGGTCAAGTGTAAGTACCCTAACTATTGTTTCAATGAATACTACAAGAAGGGGGGGTTGAATTGTAGTATGACAGATTTGTGTAAGCTAAAGGAACTGAAAGTGCAACAGCGATTTTACGTGGAAAACTCCTTGGCCCTAAACAAGGAGATAAACCACGACCATTTGGGATTTTAGGAAAAGAATCTTCACTAGAATAGGGCAAATGGACCTATTACAAACTAAAGACTCTAGCGTCAAGTTCCTTAACGAACTCAAAGCCCCGAGGAACAAGTCACCCAACTTGTCTCTTTTCTTCTCTTGCTCTCTTCTCTTTCCCTTCTCTTTCTCACTTCTTTTTCTCACAAATAGAAGTTTACTCAAACTTCCCAATTCCCCAAAATACAACTCAAAAGAAATAACTCTAGTATAAGAACATAAGAACACTTTTTCACTTCTTTTTCTTACAAACAGAAGTTTAATCAAACTTAGCTTCCCGATTCCCCAAAATACAACTCGAAAGAAATAACTATAGTATAAGAAAATAAGAATACTCTATTTCACTAATGTGGAATTGGACTCTTAACTCGATTAAAGGAAGCAAAAGCTAAAAACTTATTTGAGCAAGAGTGAGTTTTTCCATCTGAAATCAAAGACTATTTATAGAACGAAAATACTAAGGAAAAAAACTTCTTTGTGTAGCAATTTCATTACGCCACTACTCCAACCCACTAACAAGAACATGTCCTAAAATTAAGGGCATGAACTCCACAATGTGCTTGACCATGATATGGAAGAGATCATGGAGAGTAGGCCACAAGTTTTGGAAAACTTAAAAACCAGACTTCATTTGGAAAAAGATATTTCAAAAATAAATCAGAATAAAATCCTTTTTGTCAAGAAAAGATAAACGTTAAAAATTAACTGTTTTCCTAAAAACATGCTAGCACTATTTTATCTTTTAGATCGATTCCACTCAGCTATTTTTGAGTGTAATTCTATCCTTATACTTACATAAATCCTAAAATATAAAAATATCTTAGTCTTCATGATTCTTAGCTGAAGCTTCTACTCCGAGGCTTCCGTTCCTTAGAAGGAACTTCTCTTCTCTAGTGAAGCTTCTGTTCCCTGAGGGAAACCTTCTCTTCTCCAACCTTCATCTCTGAAGCACCAGTTTCTGCAAAGGAACTCTTCTTTTTGGATAGCTTTGTTTCTGGCTTTCTTGTTCCTCATGGTATCTTCGCAAGACACTTAATTCTCCTAGCCATTGCAACTGATCACACACTCAAACAATCAAGCTCTTATTAGTCTGTAAGTAAGTTAGGTTGTGTCATCATTAAAATCATTAAGTCCAACACTAACTATGTCAAATGTTTTCATTCTTGGCTTGCTAATGTACCGATGTAATGCATGTGTGTGTTTATTATGATGAGCATTGATGTCAATCACATGCTAGTCTAATCATATGTTGTTGATTACACATGTATTGGTTGATTGAGATTGAAGGTCTTAATTTTTATCTATGCCAAGATGAAAGTACGAGATGATGAGATGAGTAGTGTGATCTGGATGGTAAGATCATCTAATCGGCCAAGGTATGTATTGAACTCATTCTCACTATCTAGAGTATTTAATATGATGAATATGATGATCATGTTAAAACCAGAGTTATTGGATGTGGATTAGCTTTGATGTTTGATTCAATATGCTAATGATTTGCAAGTTAATTGATATAACATATTATTCTTGACATGATGTAGCTTTGCAGAAAGAATTTTGTTGGTTCACTTAATTTATTTAGGTTGCATTGTCCGATCGTTATTGGAGTTGGAGCGATGCAGGGGACAAAAGTTAAGTAAACAACAAAGATTATGATTGCCCTACCAGTGTAGGTTTGTACAGGTTGATTGGTTATACTCTGTTTTAAGTTAATTGCAAAGCAAAAGTGTAACACACTATCCAGTATGAAGCAAGGATCATTGTTAGGGATGATAAGTGTCAAGAATATGAGTTATTGCAAAATGAACTCTGGAAATTTGTCCATTGTGGGGGGAGGGGGGATAAGTGGATATGTTCTCTACATTATCTTCACAAGTTTCTTTGTGTGTGTTGTCATGAACTACAAAGGCAGTGACAAAGGTAGACAAGGCTTGTGGAAATGGTACTCCGGTGAGAGTATGTAAAAGCAGGGAAGAATCAAGCAGTTCTTTACAAAAGGATGGAGCACAAGTAAGTGCTTGATCGTCTTAGGGAATGTGTTTAAAAATCCCATGTGGTGTTTCATTCCAGTGACGAAGTGTCAAATAATGAGTCTACGTTGTTAAGGAATCTAGTTCTGTAACTCTCTAATTTTTATGGTTATGAGATGCCTTGCTAGACATGCTGCTTGATATTAACAGGTTGAGTTTTAGTGTTCTTAATGTGTCCACGACCAAGGTTGGGTGGTCAGGTGAGACAGCTTACATGGATGCACTAATGTGCTTTTAACGTGAACTTTTGTTTTAATTGAGTCTGGAGACTATTTGGGTTAACTTATTGTTATTTTACATTGTTGGTCTATGTTGAATCTCACTCTTTTAAGTGGTTTTTGACCAGGTGATCCGAAGACAGGCTGAGTGTGGCTCTTAATGTCATATGTCCGAATATTCTTTGAATAGGACTGATAATGACGCCGACATAAAGGTTGCGCATACTCTTAATACCTCTATCCCGGTAATCAAGAGTAAGGAGTGATGGTGGTCTTAAGTGACCCGGACTGTCAGCTATGAGACTGCTTGAGTAGGGAATGTGAGAGGTACCAAAGAGATAGGTTGAGCGTAGCTCTTAATGCCTTTAGCCCAGTGGCTCAAGAGTAGGGAGTTATAGTGATCTTAAGTGATCGGGAACTATTAGCCTAGATACCACTTGAGCAGGGATCGATAGAGACACCAAAAGTTGAGTGTATCTAGCCTAAAATCTCGTTGAGCTGCGGATAGATGGGGCACTGGTGAGTGCATCTTGCCCGAAAGCTCGTTGAGCTGCGGCTAGATGGTGCACTATTGAATAATGGAGGTTTAAATGTTCTTAATGTTTAGTTCCATTGCATGAATCCATGTATAGTCCTTGGATTTACAAGGTGCATGTGAAGTTTCACATGTTTGCATGAATAGTCCTTGGATTTGCTGGGTATGCTGAGAACACCTACGTGCCTATGTGGGTACAAAGAGTGTCACTATTCTAGGGAGGATTGGGCGTGATCCTTCTGAAGTACTCATGAGATTCCAAGTGTAGCCAAGATTTGCGGAGTTGCTTAAGCTCTAAAGTCAAGGTATGTGTTAACAAGGTCCCTTCCTCGCTCCTAGGAATTGAAATCTTAGGATATTCACTAGGGAAGTGTTGAAAACCTTGTGCACTAATGTGTTAGTCCAAATCTTCGGATACTAGCATTTAAGTACCGAGACTTTCATTACTGTTCAAATTTCATGTTGTTAATCCGCTTGCATTAGTAAGGGATTGTTGGAAATGGTAATGCAATCGGATTATTACAAGGCCTGACGATCCGCACTCGTGAGGGATTAAACGTTCCAAGGAATACTCGCGGCCGACCGGGTGGGCCGTTGCACGGACGGGCCCACCTAATTTTCTTGAGTGGGTTTGTTTATTTGTCTCCTATTTTTAGGATACATATAAATACAAGTATTGTCTTCTTCTTTCTTAAATTAATAATATAATATTATTGAACCCTAAACACATAAACACAAGCCTACCCTTTTGAGATCTGAATAGTTCTTGTGCAATTCCAACCTTCGAGTTCGGGCACACGGATTGCGAACGTCATTGTTTAAAAATTGGGGGGCGTGCGTCATCGGGAAACCTATACTGGTGGTGGTGTATTTCGCTTCTAAGGCAGTGGGTACCAAACCACGACAACACCGAAGGAGAAAATGTCTTTGATTTGAGTATGGCGATCGAATTTGTTCTAAGGAAGTTCTTGATTTGTATATCATCATTCATGGAATCAACATGTATTTTTCCAACATGCCCATGACCCTTTAAAAGCCTAGGACTTTACACTTTTTAGGGTGTGTTAGGATTTGAATTTCTAATTGTTTGAGAGACCTTGAATTAGAGTTGATTGTATCATTATGCTTTTTTGTAAGAAACTAATAAGGAGTCGCCAATGAGATTTAGGAAAACTTATAAATCTCGTTCATGTCTTTCTCCCAAGTAGGGTTCAAGGGATATTTAGCATGAATCATAAGTTTACCCTTGCCCAAATTGGTCTAAGTGTACCAGAAATAAGTTCGGGAGCGAGGGTACTAAAATAACGTTCCTTTTAGGGAGGAATCGCTATTCTAACCCTAGTGCGGCCTCTACTAGCTCTTCCCTTTTCACAATTTCTTCACCAAACAATATATGGAACGTGATACCTAAAACTAAGTTGATTTTATTTACAAGAATTAATCACATAAGGATTACATTGCAACAAATATCGTTATTTTTTTTTATTCAAATTCGTGAAAAGAACAAGAAAAAAAAAACAAAAATCGCCTTGACTTAAGTGATAAAACAACAATTAATTATTCCAATTATAGTCTTTAATTAACGCAAGAATATATATGAAATCTATCTATATCTATACTATATATTAAAAGGCGTTCCTTTTAAAGGAAACGGTGCCACGTGGCACTCTTCAAAGTATGTGTGTCTATGGCACAATGCCATATCATCATCCAAAGTATTTGCACCACATAAGCTAGCCACTTCATTTAACAAAATAAAATATGCTTTCAACATGATTCGATCCGATGACCTCTAATATATATATAGGTAATACTTTTACCATCTCAACCAATTATTATTAATGTTTCAAGTTTCACACGATATTATAATATTCCTTTTTATTTATTAAGTATATTAGAGGTAATATAATTCATTTACTTTACACAGTATTAATATATAAATACATATGATGTAAAAAATAAAAAATAAAAGGATACATCCAAGGCAACGCCTGAACTACTACACACACTAACTATACAAATAGTCAAATATAATTGTTAAATTAAGCAAGAAGTACACAAACTAGCAACCCGGGGCATCGCTCGGGGTACACACTAGTTAATTAATTAAAAGTTTGTTTAAAGTGATCAAACAACACTAATTAATCAATTAAAGTCATTTAAACAATAAAAGAAAAGTGATTTATCTAAGTGCTTAGGAGACTAACCATTCTTCTTTTATGCTAAATCTCCGTTTTATTCGTTTATGGACTTTCCTCCTTCTTTGTACCTCCAAGGTCTTCAAATGGATAAATTAGGGTTAAAGAGTATTTAGGAAGAAAGGAGAAAGGTAGTATGATATAGTAAGAGAACTTGAGATATTAGGGATTCAAGAATGCTAGGGTTTAGAATTCTAATTTTTTTATTAATTAGGGCTAAACGAAGACCCCCTATTTAAAGGTGTAGGAATCTAGGTTAGGGTTTTAGAGCCGCGGCGTCAGGTGGCACGTGCAACTTACAGAGTTGCGCTCGGTGCGGTTTACCTTATACGAAAAGCGTTTTTAAAATTTCCATAACTTTTGATTGTGAATTTAGATCAAGGAAAATAAGATATCATTGGAAAGCTCTGAATGTCTACTTTCTAATGCCGTTAGAATTAGGTTACAATATGTTATGGATTAAAACATATGGCCATTTGATTTCAAGGGTGTCGGTTTTAGGGCCTGATTTAGTACTTTGATGATAATTTCTTTCTTTTAACTCGGAATTGGGCTTATAATGTACCGTAGGAAAGATCTTTGAAAAGTCTATCCTGCTGTACAGGCTTTGAACGGAAATTTGATGGTCGGTTTATCTGATTGGCTCGGTTTTCAATAATGTAAGATCCATTAGATCCAATCATTGCATTTTGACGCATTTGGGTATGTTATTAATTCAGATATTATATGTATGAGCATGTTTTAGGCCTAATTAGTAATTCAAACGAGGCTCTAAGATAATTTGCTCTCAAATAAGGGATTTTGTAATATTATTGCACTTCTTGTCGGGACAGGAGGCCAAAAGTAGGTGTCTTCAGAAAGAGTTGATTACATTCTCGAAAGTTTGTACGTACTGGCCTATAAACACAATATACACTTTTTCCATTTCTGTATTCTTCATTATCTTAATCATGAACACATTTTTCTTCTTCCTTATCTTATTTAAAAAAAAAAAACATACTACTACCAAAGACCTATTGAAATAAAGCAATATAATTATCATTTTCACTCTATTATTTAAATATTTGCACCCCATATTATTGTTAAAAGAGTAAAAGTACTATGGTTTTGGATATGAACAAATCAACAATCAATTTCACTTGCCAAAGAGGATTGCTAATAATCTTTTTTTTTTACAAGACTTATATATTTATTTGATAGATTAGACATCTGTATCTCCATAGAATTGTCGCGATATTATATACAAGTATTATGTATTTTACAGCATCTAAAAATGAACTGATTGGAGCTGAATTGAACTGAACTAAACTAAATTAATTGGAGCTGAACTGAAATGAATTAAGTAAATGTGAACTGAAATTAAGGAAATCATCTGTTAGTAACTTAAATATAAAAAAATAAATTAAATGTATTAAAGATTTCTATCAAGATGAATTTAATAAGACCACATATGACTTATTTTTTTAATAATAATGAATAAATCACATAAGTTAGTTAAATATATTATAAATTCCTATTGTTGGAATCTATTAACTAATACTAAAACAGAATATGCTTGCATCATTTTTGGTTTTTTTTTTTCTCCTACTTAGCTTGTTTTTTGGAAGTACGGCGTAAGATAATGTATACTACTTTTAAATATTTTCAACACAACTAATTAATAATATATATTATTTACTCAATTTTAATTTTAATAATTATAGCCTTATTATTTCATTTTTCTTATACACATTGAATTTGTTCATTACATATGAGTTGCCTCATTTTTATATTTTAAACACAAATTAATTATGGAAAACAAAATTAAAACTAATGTATATCGCACGACATTAATCTAGTTAAAAAAAAAAAAAAAAAAAAATTGAAAGTAGGACATAGCAATCTTTTTGTTTCTTAGAATGAAAGACGGTGAGCGATTATCTGAGTTACAATATTCTAGTCCATGGTATATACTATATAGGCCTGGCGCATTTGATTTCCAGCCTCATTCATTTTTATTTGGGCTGACATATTACAACTATAACTCTTATAAGTGTAGTTGACTTTAATGTACAGTCTAGCTAAATCATATCCAGCCCAGCTTATACTTTGATAGTGTGGCCCATTTGCATCGGATGGTAATTCGAAATTTAGATCCAAAATGAAAATGACCCGACTCAAAATTTTATATACACCTAATATTTAATTACTTTGTCATTATCATCTATGATTTAAAATAATGTTTTTATTTGACTTTTGTACCATTTACATACATCATTTTGACCAAAGTTAATGCTTTATACAGTATATAAGATTAAATATGATTACGTGGTACTTCTATGAATTGTCCCACTGTATATTTTTGAAAAACAATAAATCTGCCTTTTATTTTATAAACTTGTCTGTGATTAAAAATGTTATTGATCAAACTTTCACATAAATGACCATACTTGAAAATTTCGAAGTCAAACTAAATTACTCTTGAATCTTGACCTTTAGATCCTTGATAAGTCGAATTCTATCTTTCCCTAAATAAACTGTTGTTTCACCTATTTTACCTTTACTTTTGATTATTCATTAAAAAAAAATCCAAACCTTACCATCTTTTTTTCATTCACTCTTAGGGCATGTTCACATTTACTGAACTGAATTGATTGAAGTTGAACTGAACTGAACTGATTGGAGCTGAACAGAACTAAGCTGAACTAAACAGAGCTGAAATGAATATTTTATGAGAGAAGGAAATTAAGAGCTGAATTGAACTGAACTGATTAAAGCTGAATTGAATTGAACTGCTTGAAGCTGAGCTGAACTGAAATTAAGATGAAGTGAACAGGCCCTTAATCTATCAAACCTCATTATTATGCTTTTTATTATATTTTCTGCTCATCAACCGAACTTCACTATTTTTTTTATTTACCTTTTTAAAAATGTACGTCAAAGGTAAATGAGACTTTAATTTGGAGATAGAAGGAGTAACAACAATCCTCAGCTATCTAGTTAGAGAACTCGTCAATCAAAGTGAATGTGGGCTAACCCAATTCAATCGACCCGATTGCCACTATATATGTAGGTAGTTTCCAATAGAGATTCATGTGGGGTATAATATCCTATAGTCAGTTGAAAACCAAAGATGCATTTAAGTATGTAATTACTGGATGTACAATATCGTGGGCCTCTTCCAGTCTTTCACTATAGAAAGATGGTGGTAAAGGTGGGCACGGGCCGTGCCGGCACGCGGGCGGCACGGGCCCGGCACGACACCGGCACGGGCACGGTCACCGGCACGGCACGGCACGGCGGCCCACCTGTGGGCCGTGGGCCGTGCCGTGAACAAAATTTCTGGGACGGGCACGGGCACGGCCCGTGGCACGGCGGGCGGCACGGTGGCCGGCACGCTGGCACGACCCGCCGGCACGGCCCAGCCCGGCACGGCACGGCCCGTGCCTTGAACTAGCCGTTGGAAAATAGCCGTTTATGGCCGTTTTCCAACAGCTATAAACGGCCATATTTTCCTCCAATTTCCACCCAATTTCCCACCCAAATCCCCTATAAATACCTCATATTTTCCTCCAAAATTTTCACAATTCATAAACTCATCTCTTCTCTCTTATTCTCTAATTTTCTTACTCCCAAATTCTCAATTCTCAAATTCCTACAAATCATACAATCTTCCTCTCTTTTGTGAAAAGAAAAAAAAAAATTCCTACTCTCTTATAAATTTTACTATTATTAGTCTACTACCAAAAAAAAAAAAAAAAAAAATTGTTATATTTACATTCGGGAAATTAAAATTTCGGGAAATTATAAGTTCGAGAAATTATAAATTTGGGAAAGCATTGAAGCGTCATTGTAAGATCTAACTCAACTTTATTTTAATTTGTTATTATTATTGTTATTATTATTGTTATTATTATTATTATTATTATTATTGTATACGTGGAACTACTTAATTATATAAAAACTATTTTCTATTTTAATTGTGGGTTATTTGGATTGTTGAAATCTGTCTAAGGCGGGATTTGGGCTCTGGACAACGTCGCTCCTAACCTCTCCTACCTGGGATCTCATTGATCCAAGTAATCTACTATTATTATAATTATTTTTGAAAATTTAATTTATATAAAAACTACTTACTAATTAATTCTCATTGATCTCATTGTTGTTAATTGTTACTTTGTTATTGTTAGTTGTGTTATTATTATTAATTAATCATGGCATCAAACCAGAACGTTTCCTCCTCCTCTAGAAAAGCCAAGTCAAAACGTAGGGAATCACCAAACCCAAACACTTCAATGTCTATGCCCCCCCCTAACATGCCCTTTCCCTCTTCTAACATACCCTTTCCAAACACTTCCACCCCTTTCTTTCATCCCCAAAACACGGGAGGGCAAGAACAAATGGATGATATGGCTCCTTGGACCCAATTTCAACAATATGAATTTCCTTTTCCTCCTCCTCCTCCTCCTTCCCAAGGTAGCCAAACACAAGCCTCCGGGTCGAGTGAACCATCCACCCAAAATCCTAACATATTAGAGTGGTGTACCGAAGAGGATTTTGCTCAAACCAAAAGAAAGAGTGAATGTTGGGCACATTATCAATTAAGTAAAGATGGAAAAAAATGCAAGTGTCGGACTTGTGGTAAAATTTTCTCGGCCGATACCAAGGTAGGGACGGGACACCTTACTAGACATACAAAAAAATGTGGTGGACCATCTAGTGATCCAACCCAACCTAAAATTTCTCAATTCCATCCACAAGGTTTCATTTACAATTACGAGAGAGATAGGGATGAACTTGGGAGAATGATTGTACATGCAGAACAACCTTTTCTTTTCGCCGAAAATGATGCCTTCAACAACTATATTAACCGAGCACTACAACCAAAACACAAAAAAATCTCCCGAAAAACCGTTCGATCTGCTGCCATGAAGACTTATCTAGAGTACAAATTGAAATTAGTAAATGAATTAGCTAATCTTCCTAGTAGAGTTTCTTTAACCGCCGATGCATGGGATGGTGGGTACGGACTTCACTATTTATGTGTTACTTGTCATTGGTTAGATAATGAGTGGATGTTACAAAAACGCATCATTCATTTCAAAATGCTTGAATACCCTCATACCGGTCTTAACATTTCACATCATTTAATGGAAGCTATTGATGCATATAGTCTTAGGGATAAAATCATGTCTATGACTTTCGATAATGCAACTTCTATGACATATAGTGCGAATTTGGTCAAATCCCAATTGAACGATGTTATATTAGATGGAGATGCACTTCATGTTAGATGCATTTGTCATGTTCTTAACTTGTGTGTGAAGGATGGAACACAAGCAATTGGTCCATTTTACCACAAAATAAGGAATGCTATTTGCACTATTAATAGCTCTAACATGAGATATCAAGAATGGAAAGGTTTTTGCAGGCAACAACGGATAAAAACCATAAAAATAGCACCGGATTGTCCAACTAGGTGGAACTCCACCTATGAAATGTTGAGTCGGGCAATCGAGTACAAGGTTCATTTAACACTTTTTTATAATATGAAATTTCCACAAAATGCTTTACTTGAAGATGATTGGGCTAATTGTGAAAAATATATGCAGTTTTTACAATTATTATATGGTATGACACATTGTTTTTCTTCTGTATATAATCCTTGTGCTCATTCTTTTCTTAGCAATGCATGTTTACTTGCACAACTTTTTGTGGAACACCGATCAGAACATGTTTATCGTGGATATCTTCCATCCATGGAGGATAAATGGCGTAAATATTACACCGATATTCCTATGATTTATATTTTTGCTTCTATTTTAGATCCTAGACAAAAATATGATGGCACCTTTTTATTAATTGATATTTATTATAGTAACATGAATTTTGAAGATGATGTTGAAACTTTTAAGAATAAGGTGACGGATGAGTTTTTTAATTTATATAATGTTTATGAAAGTAAATATGGAACCGTGTCTCGATTTGCCCCTTCTCAAACATCCAAAAATGTAAGTAAACGGGCCAAAGGTTTATTTGCACAAGCTGCTAACTTGATGTCTAAGTATTCAGGTACAGAATCATCATCATCTAGGAGAACACAAAGCGATGTTTCGGAGTTGCAAATGTACTTAAGTTACGACTTCATGAAAGGCATGGACGATGAAGAGAAGTTTGGCCTCGACATCCTCGATTGGTGGAAATCAGAAGCCGTGAAACATCCAATTTTGTCGGCAATGACTCGTGATATTTTTGCTATCCAAGTCTCCTCCGTTGCTTCCGAAAGAGCTTTTAGTGCGTCGGGAAGAGTTCTAGACGATAGAAGAACAAGACTAAAACCCGAAACACTTGAAATGTGTGTTTGCTTCAAGGATTGGTTGGATGCCGAAACTCGTTCTCAAGATCGTACTTATGCACAAAACGACGACGATGAAAGAACGTCGACTTCTTTTAGTTCTCATACTTCTCAATCCACTCAATTGGCGGATGACCTTGAACCTCTAGGAGACGAAGACGAAGATGAAGACGAAGGCGAAGACGAAGACGACCAATAATAATTACATGATTACATATTTACATTATACACTATTGTATTCTTTTTGTATTATCGAACTTCGTATTCCGTATAATAAATGAAGTTATTCAATATTCATACACTATTGTACGATTTTTAATTATCATTACTTATTTTGTAATTTTGTATTATTGAATTATCGTACATTCGTACCGGCTACCGTCATATAATAAAATAAGTTATTCTTCAATTTTTTGTGTTTTCGGATTATCGCACTAGTATTTTTTTTTTATTATATGCATTTTTGTTTTTAATTCGTTTTTTTTAACATTTATTTTTTTTAAAAAAAAAAATAAAATAAAATTAAGGTAGGCACAGTTTGGCCCGCGGCCCGGCACGGCCCGCTAGGCACGTGGGCCGTGCCGTGCCGTGGGCTGGGGTGTGCCAATTTCAGGCACGGCACGGCACCGCCCGCCGCGGAGCCGGCACGGCACGGCCGCCACCCCGGCACGGCCGCCACCCCGGCACGGCACGGCCGCCACCCCGGCACGGCCCGCGGCGGCACGGGCACGGCCCGCGGCGGCACGGGCACGGCCCGTGCCCATGTTTAGATGGTGGATACAGATCAGCACTTACTAGTTTGTACTCGCATTTCAATAATTGTTGAAGCTTTAATCCAAAGTACAGTAATTACAAACTAGACTCTTTTTTAATTGGCAGAGATTCTTATTTGACCCTTTTTTAAATTGAAGTTTTAAAATTTCTATTTTTTTTTTTTTTTTATTGGAGTACCATTTTTTCGTCTCACTGAAAAGAGGTTTTTACTAGACAAGAAGTTTAGTGACAGATTTAACAATCCATTTCTATCTAATAGTGTTATTATATATAAACATTTCAATAGATTAAAGTTAAGGCTTAAAAGCAAAAATTCCCATTATGTCATGGGTTTAGTGCTAGAATTTTGTTTCTATTAATCTATAGAGCTTTGATAAATAATTTTATCATAAGACAATTTGGCACTATAAGTTGACAAGTTGTACATACGTCATTATTATTTATTATTACGTCAATACATGTGAAATAGAGCTATAACTTAAATTGAAAGAGGAATAACGATGAATGTTAAATTGTTAAAATACCTTTTAACTTTTAAGTTTCTTTTTTTTTTTTTTTTTTTCCTTTTTAATTAATCATAATCAACTTTGTGCAAGGGCTTTCCCCTCTCTCTCACAGTTTCACCAAAGTAACAAATTAATTGTTACTCCATAATACAATTTTATAACTCATTTAGTACCACTTCTATTTTTTAAATTTAATTTTTCTTTTTTAACTTTTACAAGTAATATTATGACAGTTATATGATGAATTTAAAATCAGTTACATTTTTTTTAGTTGATGAAATAAATTTAATTAAACTTACAATTTCTTTTTTGAAACAAATTATATTTACATGAGCACTGTTAATTTTGAGAACTAGTAATATAAGGAATAACAAAAAGTGGAAAAAATATTAGGGTTCGTTTGACATCGCTATGATTTTCTAATTTTTAGTTTTTTGTTTTTTAAAAGTATATTATATATGTCACATAATGAGTAAAAAATTATTTATACTTATTAAAATCATGATAATTTTGAAAAATGACTACTGAAAAGTGGAATCACCTTTTTCTTGTTTTCTTTTTTTGGTTTTTAGTTTTCAAAAAAAAGAAAACTGAAAAAAAAAAATGATGCCAAACAATTCTTTATCTGGTTTTCATATTTTAGTTTATAGTTTTTCGAAAAATTGAAAACAATACTAGTATCGATTATCGAACAAGCCCTAAACAATGGTTTAAAATTCGGTAGTCTCCAATGTGTTATTGTTTGTTTTGAAGGTTTACTCCAATATATAGATACAAATATGATCAAATATGATTCAAAAACAAAATCAAGTAATCCTATTGTAGTAGGATAATATAGGGCTTTTGTCATGTTTGATGAGGTACATGGATCGGAAGATGGAACTCCTATTCGTTATCAATTGTCTCTATGGTGGCTTGATAAGTTGATAATATAAGGTGACTATTGATTGATTGTTTAGATCAACACAAGCGTTCAATCATTCATATGATAATTTTGAATTCGATCATCTTTATTTGTCAATAAAGTACATAATTAGTAAAATACATTCGTTAAGATTAATAGTCACGTAAACTATCTTAGTATTTATTGCGAAAAGTTAAATGTCATACTTGGTTCAGTTATGCAATTCTAGTCTTTGTTTTTTTCAATTATTTCATGCTAATTTAATTAATTCAGATAAGTTCACTTATGCTGAATAAGATTCATAAATTCACATAAATTGAGTTAAAGCCTAATATAAGTTCATTGCTAATAAACTTATATTACACATATGAGTTTAAGATTAAATGATTAATAAGTTAAACTAAGTTCAGGACACTATTCTCCCCAACTTATTATATGACTTATTTTAGATCGAATAATGATTTTAGATATATAATCAATTTATAACTAATAAATTTAGAAGCAAGTTTAGGAGTAATAAGTTCAAAATAATAATATCAGAACTAATGTATTCATATAATATAAAATATGTAAAATTCAAATGAAGAAATCACTATATAAATTACTCGATATTTCATGTCCTTAATTGATGAATGCAGAGACGATATACCACTAATTTCAAACTAGCTAGGGAAGTAGTAGTATTTTTCTTTAATCAGTTGTAGGAAAAATGGCAAGTTGGAGGGTCCAAAGAGATTCACTGTTTGATTGCATAATTTGAAGCATACTCAGTCGACAATGGCCTCATATCCAAGCTAATCGTTTACTTTTGTCACATCTGTTTAGTCTTCCTAGTGATGCATTGCTCGGATTGTGATAAACTTCAAAGGGCCCAATTGGCTACATTGTTGGCACACCCCTCATATAAATAGGTTTATTTTTAATTATTATTTTTAGAGAAAAATAGGTTTATTTTGTACGGCAAGTCTTTTTTGTGTTTACTATGTAGCTAATTACACATTTTGACCACATAATTTATAAGAGTAATATTTATTTGTTTGTACGAGTAACCTCACTTTTTCATAAGTGTAATCCAATTTTATTCATTAAAGTAATCCAAATTTATTATACGAATAAGTACTTGATAATTAAAAATTAAGTAGCCATTTATTTATCACATGACTATGGACCCGTTCACATTTACTTAATTTCAGTTCAGTTTAACTCAATCAGTTCAGTTCAGTTTAGCTCATAATTTCCTTCTCTCATAAAATATTCATTTCAACTCAATTCAATCCAGTTTAGTTCAGTTCAGCTCCAATCAGTTCAGTTCAGTTCAGCTCCAATCAATTCAGTTCAGTCCAGCTCAGTTCAGTAAATTTGAACAGGCCCTATGACTATATGTTTAATAAAATATCACATGACTATATGTTTTATTTGTTACATATATATCACCAATATAGTCAAATTAAAGTATATATGGAGCAAAATATGAAATTGGGTAGATTAAAAAAATGGAATGCCTAGTGAGCAAGGAATCATAAACATTATTGAAAGCCTTTTTGTCTAGGCAAAGTTTTCAAGCATGCTACACAATAATATAGTTCAAAGTGGGGTAGATGGCCGTATATACATATATTTTACGTTCATATATCACATGCATTGCCAAACATATTGCGCTCTACAATCGTTTGTTAGGCTATTATGAGACATTTCGAATGACAATTGATTTATGCTATAAATAATATGAAGCACTATTATAATGTTTCGTAACTAGTTGTTTGAGTTTAGGGCCAATGACTTTAGGTTGCCGACCTTTTATCTTGAGTTGTTTGTGCTATTCACTTCGATGTTGGTCACATACTCACATGCATGATAAGAAGATTTTATTCCTGATGATCCTCCCTAATAATATTATTATTTATTTCTTAAGTGGGGAATTTAAGTTTTGTTTAATGTTGAATTGTGTACATGCCTTAGAAATCTTGATTACCAAATTATGCTTTAATCATGTAAAGCTTGAGTGGGGGCGTTGTTGAAACATGCATTGATGTAGCATGATCACAAATTCACAGCATTGATAGACAACAATATGTCATTAATTAGTGATACTTGTTTAACAATGCTTGGCGATATGATTTAATCAGAGTGTAATGCATGATAAATGAATAAATGCAAGAAGAAAGATGAATAAAAAAAAACTTACATTACGCAACTCGCTAACAATATGGTGTCTATGTTTACGGGCAGGCAAACTAAAAATTTATTATTTTTGTAAAAAAAAATACTGGTTACAGAATGAACTAAGTCAAATCCTATAGGTACGTACATATAATTACACTCTCAAAATGTAAACGAAATACAAAAAAGGGTCCCTAAAAGACTCAAACTCAAATTGTACCCTAATATAACAGATCCAATCTTATTGGATTACTACTAAGGCCTCATCAATTTAATACAATAAGATGATTGAGTTTACATCATGATCACTCAAGTAAATACAATTATTTAATGTTCATTATCTTAAATGATATTCGTACTTTAGCGTGGATATGAGTCAAGTTCAATCCAAAACGAAGAAAAAATTAAATGCATTATGAAGTGCTTTGAGAAAAATTACGAGTTAATCATGCAATTATTCGATTATTATATAAGCCCCACCGAGGCACCGACCAATTATTAATTCTAATTCAATCACAAATGACATGACCCACAATATATAAATTTGATGGAAATCTCAATTCGATCACACAATCACTTCAATAAAAAGGCAACATAATTAGATGGCAAGGGCCAAGAGGCTAATTAATTTGGTAACTCAATTGATCCAATTGCCTACCTTGGTTGGGCCATCCAAACTGTCATTTTTCATTAAATTTCAAAAGACAAAACTGATCTATACGGATATTACCCAATTTGAAACCCAAATCAATTGATCCGATCCTAAAATAAATGTTTTTAATACTGATTATTTAATAAACATTCAGACAATAGAATCGAAAATGATATGATCTGGTTTGAACCCAAAGTCAATCCAAATGAGTATTATTCAATAATAATCCGACTAAATTGACCCGATTCAAATCTGATTTGCATAACCAAATTGCTGCCTCTAGTGTTTTCCTCTTGGCCTCTATTTAAAACTAACCATTTTGGAGTGACTTAGCTTGTAAATTAATTTTAGAGAGAAAAAAAACAGTAAAGGATAAAAAGAAAAAAAAGGGTATCAAATAAATGAAAGCTATTGACAAAGTTTATGTGGCTAGTTAGTAGAAACTAGACAACATAGTAATGATTTTGGTTAACTGGTGGTTCAGAAAAATTCCACTTTCTATGATTCATCAATATTAACGAGTGGCCAAATTTTGGTGAGTGGATTAGCTGGAGCATGTTTTGGTCGTTGCAAAGCTACCTCTTATTAAAACTTTTGGCTTAACATCGATTGATTTTGACTTCTATAAAGAATACTAATAATGTACCATGTCCATAAATCTTTTCTACTTCATTTTTACATGAAAATTGCCTTATAAAGAGAGGAAACACCTGGTCCCTATGTTGTACGTCCTCCCTTTGTTCCTAAGAGGGTGTTTGTTTAAAGGGATAATTCTGATAACGTGAGAAGAGATAAGGATAGGTAAAGGGACGAGGATAAAAGAAATCTAGCTAGAGCATAGATAGGACTAGTGGTAAAAAAAATCCCTTATCTCACCCATTTATACTTTCTAAAAGAGAATGAGATACTAGTATATAGTAACTACATAGTACGCAGTATACAATAGTAATAACTTTCTGTGATTTATGCATCATTACTGTTAGAGGACCAATGATAAAGTATAAAACATATTCCTAGGCCTCAACCATCAGCTTAAACTTTTGATTGAGTTGGTCCTCTAACAATTACAATCTTAGTTGCTACATACTCATATCAAATATGAGAAAACATTATCAAATATGAAAAAATATTTATCCCTACTATTTCTCTTAGCAATGCATGCATGCATGATTCTACTCCGTATATTCTTAGGGCCTGTTCTCATTGACTGAACTCAGCTGAACTGAACTGAATATTTTATAAGAGAAGGAAATTAGGAGCTGCACTGAACTGAATTGAGCTGAACTGAACTGAACTGAACTTCAACGTAAGAGAACAGGCCCTTATTTTCACTTTTTATCTTTCCTAATCCGTATTTATCTATAATTTTAGAGTGTAATAAATATTTATCAGTAATTTTGCATAAATTGTACCAATAATTTTGTTTTAATAAAGGGATAAACACATACTCCCTAATATTGTGTGAGAAATACAACTTTTTATAAAGCAATGCTCTAACATCTAATTATCATCTTATACACATTATTTTTCAATATCATTTGGAGATTGACCTAGATATAATTGTGTAAGTTATTTCGGCTAAAAAAAAATAGTTATCAAAATCACGTGTCACCTTCTCTATAGAACAAAAGTGAAAAATTAATTCACTTTAATAGAGTATACAATTTTGTTGTTATCACAACACTAACAACATCATTTTCAAAAGATAAGCTAGCTATCCAAAAAGCTAAGCTAAAACCAAACAGATATATCAATAACGTAAACACATATAATTATTCATTACCTTCTCTATGTTCTACTTACTAAGTTACTAAAAAAAGTCATTTATGCTTAATATGACATATTAGTCCAAACTTGAACATGGGTTTTGGAGTTTCATACCGTGGTAAATTCAAAGTCTTTAGTAAAGACATTAATAAAAAGCAAAAGTTGATCATTGCAAATAACATTGGTGGTCCATAACAATTACAAATTTACAAGTACTCCGTAGTATTTATGGCTCATCAACCAAGTTGCTCACTTTATAATACTGCTGACCTTGTACACAACAAAAATGTTATTGTCTTAATCATCTTGTACTTTTTGAGTTTTAGGTTATTCTTTAATACCTTTATAAAATAAATAAAGTAAATTTCTTAAGAAAAATGCACTGCTTAATTTCGCCATATTCTTGTTAGCAAAAGGTGAAAACTACTTGTAAAAAAAAAAAAAAAAAAAAAAAAAAAAAAAAAAAAAAAAGCTATAGTAGGAAAGAAGAGATAAGATATTTGTATTATAATCTTTGGCTAATGTATATCTCAATAGCTTTCCTTGTTTATAAGAAACCTTGAGAAAAGCCTTGCTAAATTAAGAAAGTAAAATACTTGAAAGTAATACACGTGGAAAAAACCTGTAACAAAGATGTTGTCATGATGGCAAATTCTGATGCTACTACTTGGAAGCATTTGGACTGCAGAAGTGAAGAAAATCATGTTCATCAACTACGTACATGGCACTCTAACATATCATACACGTACCAATTGTTCTTTAAAACTGATGAACATAATTTTAATGCAGTGTCCCGGATAGGCTTGGTTATTTGGCGGGTCGGATTATGCTTGATATGGGTTAGTTAGTTAGGTTATATATACGGGTCGATTTGTAAAGGATCAAAGTATGTTGTGGATTATGATGGTTCAATAATGGACTGATTATTTACTTAAACATTAAATAAGCAAGGAAAAATGAAAAAGATAAAAGTACATCCATGCATGCTTAACAATATACATTCTCTAATCGATCTAGCTAAACTGTGGTACACTTAGCTTATTTATTACTCCCATTAAATTCTAATATTAGTTGATTTTTGCTATACAACTTAGTGTAAATTATATTTTGGAAAATTTGGTTCCTATGTATACTTTGTATATTGTATCAATCTTTGTTTGTTAAGTATAATTAAATTAATAGTGAATAGTTATTGTACTCACATATATGTAAGTTTATTGTAGGTCAATATGCCTCAAATTATTGAGACTTGCTTTTAAGAATGCCAGATAGGGTGGTAAGAGGAAGGAGGGTTATAAATAGTTCCAAATTGTGGAAAGGACAAGTTTGTATGTAAAACACATAGCCCTTAAATACTTTAGTATTTATTGCTAATTTGTTTTTGTTTAGGTTGTAGATTTGGAACTACTAGTCTACCAGTCCGCATTAAGCAGCATAAAGATTGCTGAAAAATAATGTCAATTAATTTATATTCTCAAACCTTGTACACCTTCACATGATGAGCAAAGTATTGGGTTCCTAATAAGGTTCCAAGAATATATTGTGGGACTTTATCTATCATAAGAGTAGGCCCTCATGAGTTGGACTGAAAGACACTCCATGCACGTATATGTTTCTATTTTAAATTTTTAATTTTCTCCCTTGATTTTGATTTTTTTTCACTTAGGGCTAGATTACGAGATAGATACCATTATAATTAACTTTATATTCAAGAATGATATGGTGTGTAGAGAGAATCATAGGGACAAATAATGTGACGGGGTTCATTTAATCCGACGTTTTGAGTACAACCTTATTAGGAAAGATATGATATATTATTTGATTACAAGATATATTTTCTTATAGTTTATCTTAGGAAAAGATAATTAGTTTCCTAAGTTAGATAAGTTTTGGTTTCCTTGTTGCTCAAGGAGAGATCTTGTATAAATATGGATGTTGGTGGAATATTATGATCAAGAAATACAATTCTAAATTCTTCTAATTCTCTTAATATTATCATGGTATCAAGAGCAGGTTAGATCTTGGGATATTTCACAAAAATTTTCCTCCTGCCGGTGGGTTAGAAAATTAAACTCACCGGCGGGATTCATAAATTTTACCCAAAAATTCCGCCGTGTATAAATATTATCGGAGCTAAGGTTGCTTCAATAAACAAATCTTGAATTTTTTTTTAATCCATCATGGCTGCCCCGAATCTCACCCCTGAGCAGTGGCACGCCCTCATGGCTGTTTTGGGTAATTCATCCCCACCAACCAACCGTGTGAATGGTAAGTGGATCGTGGATACCAGTTGCTCCCATCATGTAACCGGCGATCTTTCTTGCTTGGTTGATGTTCATGATGTCCCGTCTTGCAATGTTGGTCTTCCGGATGGCCAAAGTGTTGTGGCCATGAAAGAAGGAGTTGTAAAATTGACGGACAAAATCACTCTTTATAATGTTCTTTTTGTCCCAAAATTAAATTGTAACTTGATTTCGGTTTCACAATTATGCTCTACAAACAATTGTGAAGTCATAACTAACTCTATCACTTGTACTATACAGGACCAACGCACGAGGGAGGTGATTGGCACGGGTGATCTAAGAGATGGACTATACTATTTTCGAGAGGAGGCATCCATAGCGGCCGTTTCTATTGAAGACTCATCCAACTTGAAGCTTTGGCATAAAAGATTGGGGCACCCTTCCGAGAAAGTTGTAAAACTCCTACCTTTTCTTAGTAATTCTAGAGGTCATTTAAATAAAGATTGTGAAGTGTGTCATCGTTCTAAACACACTAGAGACAAATTTCCTTTAAGTGATAATAAAGCTTCTCGTATTTTTGAAATAGTTCATTGTGATTTATGGGGGCCATACAACGAACCCTCCTCTTGTGGTGCTCACTATTTTTTGACTTTGGTGGATGATTATTCTCGTGCCGTTTGGATATATTTATTGATTGATAAAACTGAGGTGTTTAAGATGTTTATTTCTTTTATAGCCATGATTGATAGACAATTTTCTCAGAAAATAAAAATAGTACGAAGTGATAATGGTACCGAATTTTTTTCTTTGAAAAATTATTTTTTGGCTCAAGGCATTATTTTTCAGACCTCTTGTGTGGGTACTCCTCAACAAAACGGGAGGGTTGAGAGAAAACACCAACATATCCTTAATGTTGCTCGTGCCCTTCGATTTTAGGGGGGGTTACCAGTTTATTTTTGGGGAGAGTGTGCCCTTGCTGCGGCTCATCTGATAAATAGGACACCTTCAATACTTCTTAATAATAAAACCCCTTATGAGTTGTTATTTGGCACCCCACCTTTGTTTAGTGAGTTACGTGTGTTTGGGTCCTTGTGCTTTGCTCATAATCAAAAGGCAAAAGGTGATAAATTTGCAAGTCGTAGTCGTAAATGTGTCTTTGTTGGTTATCCTTTTGGGAAGAAAGGATGGTATTTATATGACTTAGATAAAAAGGTTTTTTTTACCTCACGGGATGTTCGGTTTTTTGAGGATGTGTATCCCTACTTGGATGTTGAGAGTACGAACATTGATATTTCAACACCAAATTTTGAGTCAAGTATTGATATGGGAGGTGACTTGGTTTTCCCATATAACCCCGAGGAGAGTTGCATCACTCTCAAGGCTCCCACTCAGCAGCAGCCGGCTGTGGTTAGTGCGCCAACACCACAGTCGGCCGAGGCTCTTGCACAAGAGCAGCTGCATATGGCAGCCACGGACCCCGATGCTATGGGTCGTGGGCATCGTCAGAAATTTGCAAATAGCAAATACAAGGATTTTGTCGCTCATACTCGGATTTCTCGAAATAGTCCATCTTCTTCACCTAATCCAAGCATCCCACCTCCCTCAGGTATGCCGTATCCTATAGCACATTATGTTAGTTGTGATAAGTTTTCTGCAAAACATCGAAATTTTGTTGCAGCAATAACAGCAGGTAGAGAGCCTCGTTCCTTCAATGAGGCAATGCAAGATGAAGATTGGAAATTAGCAATGAGTGAAGAAATGCGTGCTCTTGAAAATAATGGTACGTGGACCTTGGAGAAATTGCCTCCCGGGAAGAAAGCCCTTGGTAGCCAATGGTTGTACAAAATTAAGTACAAATCTGATGGAAGCATTGAGCGACTCAAAGCTCGCTTGGTTGTGTATGGTAATCATCAAACCGAAGGCATTGATTATGATGAAATTTTTGCCCCGGTAGTCAAGATGACAACTGTTCGTGCTTTTCTTGCTATAGCCGCCTCGAAAAATTGGGAACTACATCAAATGGATGTTCACAATGCGTTCCTTCATGGTGATTTACACGAGGAAGTTTATATGAAACTCCCTCCGGGTTTTACTGCGGATGACCCTAATCTTGTTTGTCGTCTTCAAAAATCTTTATATGGTCTTAAACAGGCGCCTAGGTGTTGGTTTGCCAAGCTCACAACTGCTTTGAAGAAATATGATTTTGTACAATCATACCCGGACTACTCTCTTTTTACTTATACTAATGGGTCCATTCAACTAAACGTACTTGTGTATGTTGATGATTTAATTGTGGCCGAAAATAATTCGAATGCTATAAAATTATTCAAAAATTATTTGAGCTCTTGTTTTCACATGAAAGACTTGGGTGTGCTCAAGTATTTTCTCGGCATTGAAATGGCTAGGAGTTCTAAGGGGCTATTTTTGTGTCAACGTAAGTACGCTCTTGACATTATTTCGGAGACAGGACTCATGGGGTCGAAACCTGCTAACACCCCGATGGAACAAAACCATCGTTTGGCTCGTGCCACAAGGCCACTGCTCACGGACCCAGCAGCATATAGGAGGCTAGTTGGACGCTTGGTTTATTTGGGTGTTACACGTCCAGACCTCACATACTCGGTGCACGTTTTGTCACAATTCATGAAAGCACCGAAGCAAGAACACTGGGAGGCTGCCCTTAGAGTTGTTCGTTACCTCAAATGTACCCCGAGTCAAGGCATTTTACTAAGGTCGAATAGTGAACTTGCTTTGCAAGGGTGGTGTGACTCCGACTGGGCAGCATGCCCTCTCACTCGGAGGTCCCTGTCGGGGTGGCTTGTCTTCTTAGGCCACTCCCCGATTGCTTGGAAAACAAAGAAGCAAGATACGGTTGCAACGTCCTCCGCCGAGGTTGAATATTGGTCCATGTATGCTATTACGTGTGAAATGAAGTAATTGAAGGGCTTACTTCTTATCTTGGGCATCCAACATCCCCGTGCTATACCAGTTTATTGTGATAGTCAAGCGGCTATTCATATTGCTCAAAATCTCGTGTTTCACGAACGCACAAAACATATTGAAGTGGATTACCAGTTTGTTAGAGATGCTATTCAAGAGGGCCTCATTACTACTACTCATGTGCGTACAAATGAGCAATTGGCCGACATATTTACTAAGGCCTTGGGTAGATCACAATTTGAGTATCTCTTAAGCAAGTTGGGCATCTTTTTTTTTTTTTGACAAAAAGTTGGGCATCTTTAATTCAAGTGCTCCAACTTGAGGGGGGGGTATTAGGAAAGATATGATATATTATTTGATTACAAGATATATTTTCTTATAGTTTATCTTAGGAAAAGATAATTAGTTTCCTAAGTTAGATAAGTTTTGGTTTCCTTGTTGCTCAAGGAGAGATCTTGTATAAATATGGATGTTGGTGGAATATTATGATCAAGAAATACAATTCTAAATTCTTCTAATTCTCTTAATATTATCAAACCTCGGTCTTATATATTAAGACTTTAATCAACTAAGTTAGTTGATAATTTATATAATATATGTGAAATAAGATTGAAATTATCAAATCTTTTTATTTATGTACACTTGGAGAACATATGTTAAATAATTAATTAATTAATTAATAAAGCCGCCGTTACTTGTACTGCTGATCTTGCTAGATCTAATTTAATTTACTTAAGCATGCGAGATCTTACGGGATAGGATTTTTATCTAGTAGTTGTATCAAGTAGATATCAATTTGATAACTCAAATTAGGTTAAGATGATGGCAACTAGATAGAAGGCTTTGCCTCAACGCACGGAATGTCTAGCTAGCCCCTACGTACAAGGATTATTATTGATAATTACATACCTTTCCAATGAGCTTTGAATTTCTTAGGACACCTACAAATGAGGGGGAGTGTTGAAACTTGAAAGTCTTGAAACTCATTGTAGGCCGACCCCTTTATAAATTTCCCACAATGGAGAAAGAAGAGAGAAATGACCACCTTATAAGGTAGATAGATGAGTTACTCCCACATAATATCACCTTAATATATATATTGATTGATAGATATTGATCATTTTGGTAACTACAATCGAAATTGTTCCTACTTAGGCTGACTAGATTTCTTATTATTGGACTTGTTAAGTTGTTAGATCTTCATTAGTTTTGAATAAATGACCTGTATGTTATTTTTGCTCACCCTAGCTATTAACACCAACCTTGTGAGTTATACATTGAACCATTGTGGCTCAATTAGGCCACCCTTGTTCTTTTTTAGTATCCAAGGATCCAAGCACTCTCCTTTAGTGGCTACCATCAAAAGACCTTATGAGATAATGAGGCATGAAAATGCACTTGTTTGGGTACAAGTTTCTCTCTTACAGTTGTAGCGCACCAACACCATCACACTATTAACATTGTACATAGCACTTTCACCACATCCTACAAGTTAGTGTTTGTTGTCTTGTTATGGCTCAATGTCCACAATTTCTTCACTTTCTCAACTCCTGATCTCCTTCCTTGCATTGCATGCATCTCCATTTTTCTTCTGAATTAAATTTGGTTTAATTTATTTTCATTGATAGTGATTCTGACGGCGGTTCTTCAATGTTTATCATTTAGGCTCACAAAAGTTTTGAAGCATTAATAAGTGCTAATTTGTAGATATCAAACATTTTTCTCCACTAAATAAAAGTACAAGAAAAGTGGAGGATTACATGTACGTACTATATCCTTAAATGAAAAGATTAAAAGTTTAGATCAGTGTCTTATCTTTGGTGATTAGAACTCCTCCATACCACGTACTTCTTTATTTTTCTCATTATATTTTTACATGTCTAAATACCTCATCATATCTTTAATGTTATTAATAGTAGTTACTAGGTGAAAATAATAAATAAAAAATAAAATAGTCTCCTCTGTTTTTTTTATAGTTGCAACACTTTTCTTTTCACGCTTGCCAATGCATGTTTTTAATTGGTAATATCTTTAACTACCAATATGTAAAAATTATAAACCTTAAATATTAAAATTGTGTAAAATCGAGACGAATCTAACAAGATCCCACATGACTATATATTTACTTAAGTATAAATCGTCAAAGCTAGTCAAACTGTTAAAACAATAAAAAAAACAGAGGAATTAGTAACTACGCAAAATCTAGTTGGAAATCAAAACAAATGATAAATTGTTTGATTATTGATCATTTGTTTTTTCATTTATTTGAAAAAATAATGTTGACTGAAATAATAAATGTGATAGATGTTTATACGACAATCTTTAGCTAGTTAAATGTGAGAGATTTTGGGATACTAAGTGGTAGGAAGAATAATGTATTGATATAATTGTAGCGTGTTTATGAAAAAGAGTGTAAAAATCAATTCTGGACAACTAAAAGCTGAAATCGTAAGAAACTGATGTAGTATATATAGTGTAAATATAAATTGTTTAGTTCATCTGTTAATTTTGGAATGGAAATACTCAACACTTTTGACAGAGGGTAAAAACTAAGGTATGAATCATGTGATTAAGAAGCATTAAGGAGACCACTAAAAATTTAATTTCGAATTCACGTTTCCAATCAAAATTTTGTATATAATACATACAATGTGAAAACCCTAGTTGAATTTGACTCTGATACCACTTGTTAGAAATGGGTGAAAGGCAAAGAGGAGAGAGATACTACTGAATATAGTCCAAGTGATGATCATTCATTTCCAAAATGATTAAACACAAAGGGGGACAGAATAATCCCCTTAGATTATAAACTATACACAAACTACAGCATCAGTCCAACCTAACCAAATGTTTGGTCAGTCTAGCTAGTTTTTGCTTTATACTAATGATCGCTCCCATCGGTGTCAATATCGTTGATGGCAAGAAACTCCTGAATTATATTTGTCCATGATTTATGCTTGAATTGTCTTGATAATTGCTTGAGATAGATTCTCATATATTTTGAAAAATGCCCATAAAAATCGATTTAGGGCTTTCTTGGGTGATGATTCTATTTCATTTCATATTGAATTGTGAGCATGTTGATAACAAATGCATGTACGGAGTATTTTGGTTGAGAATGAGCATGTTATGTTGTACCCATGAGCTTAGTACGGGACCTGAATTATAAAATAAATTCTATTGTCTAAATTATATCATCTACAATAAATTGGATGATATTATCTATAAGTTGGATGATATCCTTATAAATTGGATGATATCCTCTATAACAGGATGTGATATTATGTATATCAGCCAACAAAAGGAACACATCAGCCAACAAAAGATAGATATCAGCTAACATATTGAACATATATCAGCAGGGGCGGATCTAGGGGGGGTTCAAGGGGGTTCATTGAACCCACAGTTTTTTCGGAAAAAAATTATAAGTTTTAATTTATTTTTTTTTAAAAAAAAAAGAAAAAAAAGGGTTAAAACTAATTTATGTGAGATAAATAATCAAATGTTAAAGCCTGGCACATTGGTAAGGGAGTGATTGTTAGAGCATTGAATCTCCTCCTTAGGTCTTGGGTTCGATTCTTGCTGCCCTCATTTTATGTTTTTATTTTTTTTTTGATATTTTTTTCCGAGTTCTTCTGTTCTTTATGAGTTTGTGAGACCTCTTATTCCTCTACTCCTCTTAATTCTTAAATCTTTATTTAATGGTTAATCTCATTTTATGTTTTTATCTTTCTTTTTTGTAATTTTTTTCCGAGTTTTTCCGTTCTTCGTGAGTTTGTGAGACCTCTTATTCCTCTACTCCTCTTAATTCTTAAATCTTTATTTAATGGTTGATTTTATTAAAATTAGTGATAATTAGTTAATTACATACTGATTTTTTTAATTGGTTTTGATATATTGTTGAATACTTGAATTGTTGACAAATTGAATTGTAGAAACTTAGAATTTAAAATTTTTACTTGGTCTTTTAATTAATAATTAGAAGAAGTTTACATTGTTAAATTTGTGTTTATTGTGGGCTTGAGATTTTTTATTTTTATTTTTATGTGTAATATTGATTTTTTGCAATAGAAATATAGATTTATAGAAGTAGTAATGTATTAGCACGCTTTAATTTCAAACTATGAAAACTCGAAAAATGCTTTTGTAGGTGTTTTTTTTTTTTTTTTTTTTTTTTTTTTTTTTTTTTTTTGTAAAATCCATCCATTTGTAATTAAAAAAAAAATGAACTTATGTATTGAATATTTAGTTAATATATGATCATCATTTTTTTAAAAATTCCGAACCCACAGTTCGGAATTCCTGGATACGCCACTGTATATCAGCCAACAAAAAGGATGAAATCAACAAACAAAAGCAACAAGTAAGCCAATATATTGTACATATCCTCTATCAAATAATATATATCCTCTAACAAACTTTACGTATCCTCTATTAAGTAACACATATCCTCCAACAAGTTGTACATATCCTCTATCAAATATTACATATCCTCCATCAAATATTACATATCCTTTAATAAAATGTATGTATCCTCTATTAACTAACACATATCCTCTATCAAATAATATATATCCTCTAACAAACTGTACGTATCCTCTATCAAAGATAAATTGTACATATCTTACTATCAAACACTACATATCCTATAACAAACAATATATATCCTACAACAAACTGTAAGTATCCTCTATCAAATAACACATATCTTTCAACAAGATGTACATATTTTCTATCAAATAATACATATCATATATACTTGACACATGAATTATTTGGTGCGGCTTGCCGCACCTAATACCTTCTCTAAACTATAAGTTTTTTAGTTTATTTTTTGATGTGTGGCTACTATAAAACTTGTACTTGAAAATTAGCATGATAAAAAGGTGCTTAAATAATGTTAGAGCCTCTTCACCATTATTATTGGAAGATAGGTAACATGATTATTTTGTAGCTCAATAAAGCAAACTTAATGATATTAACTTGGTGAGTTGGTGATGATAATTTAAGCTTCCTCGTCATACAACCAATAGAACCTTGATTGCAAGATAGGTACAATTGGTTGCCTAGGTTGCTCATTAATACACTCAATTGCACTAATGAGCTAATTTATCTAGTTTGCACTAATGAGCAAATTACTCATTACGAAGTACTTAACAAATTTGCCTATTTTATTTATTCATGTTAAAATAAGCGAATTGAGTGAAACCAGTACACTCGTTTTTTGGAAGAAGGAAAATATTTTATTTTTTCATGTTAAAATAAGCGAAATGAGTGAAACCAGTACACTCGTTTTTTGGAAGAAGAAATATATAATTATCAGACGTACACTACAATGTGTAATTGGATGTATAATGAAAATAGACCGATGATAACTTAATGTCTAGCATACAATAGCAATGTTGTACAATTGTACACATGACTTCTAGTGTCTTATGATAACCGTTTTCAACATAAAACTTATTGCAATTGTACTCCATGAGACTATATTACATGTGATCTAGTCAACAAATTGGCTATTTCCATTGTTAATTTGTGAAAAAATTGAAATATATTGCAACATTACCGTTTGTAATTTCAATTATCGGATTCGATCTTGATGCCCACTGACCACTGACAAGTAATTCCTATTTCTGTAACCAATGTTAATGATAATAGTTTCACCATACACATGGCATTTAATATAAATGTCAGTCCATTAAAAAGAAAAAATAAAAATCATACTAGTTGAATAGATTTATTGTTTATCACTAAAAAAGGGAAACAAAAATCTTAGTTGGGTTGATTTAATTACATGACAATTATAGCATTAGAAATAATCACCAATACAGAAGAACCAAAATTGAATCGAAGTACTTGGCGTCCTTTCCAATTTGTTATTTTTTGAGCTCTTGGAAATATAATTGAATTCTACTCGTATAAGAATCCAAATTTACCACCAATAGTGATCTTGCGTAGCATGGATCAATCACGCAACTATGCATAAATTTACTTTTTTATGTTTTCAAGTAAACATTTTGGACTTGTTACCCAATTTGACTACGTTTTAAAATAAAACTAGTTTAAGAGTATGTTTATAATTACTGAATTGAGTTGAACTAAATTGATTAGAGCTAAATTGAATAAATCTGAACTGATTGGAGCTGGACTGAACTGACTAGAGCTGAAATGAATGTTTTATGAGAGAAGGTAATTATGAGTTGAACTGAACTGAATTGAAATTAAGTTGAAGTGAACAGACCCTAAGTGGTCAATTTTACAAAGGTAAAATTTTTAGGCGATCAAACTCAGCCCGTCCCAAATTTGGGTAGAATTTTCCGGCCCAAAATTGTGTCCGGCTTGGTTCGATATTTTTTTTGTTGTGGGCTTGAACGTGCATTTGGCTCAGCTCGAAAAGCTCAACCGAAATATTTTACGGGTTTGTGCAAGCAATTATTGACCTGAAACTTGGCCCGACTTGAGCAAGCGGACTGTTTTTGTCACCTCTAAGTAAAATCAAAGTCTTATTTAGACAATTTTAACAAATATCTTAGTTTTTTAAAGTTTGGCTAATATATGATATATACACTTTAATTAGTAAAGACTTATACGTACAAAGATAGTGGATTTAAGAATGAATTGATTAATAGAAAAAACGAGTATGAAGTAAATTAGTGTAATTGATGAAGATATACTCCCTCCATCCTTTTATTAGGGTCCCAATTCGCTTTATTATGTGAGTAATAAATATAAGAAATTGGACTCTAATAAAAGGATGGAGGGAGTATCATCAATACATTCCTCTTTTAGAAACAAGAAAAAATATATTAAACTTTAACCAAGTACCACATAGTTAGCCTCATTAAGTGAAAACAAGAGAAAATATATTAAACTTTAACCAAGTACCACATAGTTAGCCTCATTACGTGAAAACAAGAGAAAATATATTAAACTTTAACCAAGTACCACACACAAATGGATTAGTTGCATGAACAAAGCTAACTGAATCAATCAAAAGTCAAACAGATTCAAACAAAGCAAGTTGAATCAAATGAAAGTCAAATGCATTCAACGCAGCTAATTGAATCAAATGAAAGTCAAAAGCATTCATCAAAGCTAATTGAATTGAATAAAATGAAAGTCAAACATATTAGAAAAAAGCTAGTTGAATAAATAGAAAGTCAAACAGATTCAAACAGTTAATTGAATCAAATGAAAATCAATGCAGTCAAACAAACCTAATTGAATCAAATGAAAGTCAATTGCATTGAACAAAACTAATTGAATCAAATGAGGGTCTATTTTCATTGACTGAACTCAGCTGAACTGAACTAAACTGAATACTCGTATTTTATAAGAGAAGGAAATTAGAAGCTGAACTGAACTGTATTTCAAGGTATGAGAACAGACCCTGAGTCAAATGCATTTAACAAAGCTAATTTAATTAAATGGAAGTCAAACACATTCAAACAAAGCTAATTGAATCATCAAATGAAAGTCAAATGAAGTAAATATAGCTAATTGAAACAAATGAAAGTAAAATGCATTCAACAAAGCTAATTAAATCAAATATAAGTCTAATACATTTATACAAAGCTAATAAAATCAATTAAATGTCATCAAACAGATTCAAACAAAGCTAATTGAACCAAATGAAAATTTAATGAATTCGACAAGGCTAATAAATTCTTCCACAACCTAGAACTGCTCGCGGAAGCTACTTCCTTTCCTTTTCCATTTATGATGTATTTATTGCATCGATAATATACAGTTTTTTTTTTAAAAAAAGGGTGTGGAATCAACAAAGGGTAATTTAGCATGTTTTTCTAATTGAAAAAAATTGCATAGTGTGGGTTGGAGTCATAATCCTAATTATATATAGTTTATGAAGCTATTCAATCTAAGAAAAGTTAAAGTTGGTGCCCTGAGGTGTTCCATATGATCGTTCCTAGTGATTTTTTTTAAAGAGATCGTTCCTACTTATTAATGGAGAGAAAGCCACAAACGTTGTATCAAGACAATTTGATTATGGATTGGTGATAGGATAACAATATTCCCCTTACATATCGTAAGTTGTAATTATTGCCCTCGTGTTAAGATAATTTACTGTAAAACCACTTGGATCAAATTCTACAACTATATTATCATCAAGTGAATTTACAAAATTGATATTAAGTTGTTTACAAAATCAGGGGCGAGGACTTAACAAAAGGCTAAGGGTTGATTATGTAAGGTTGAATGACCGTGATTTGTAATCGGAATACAATGGTAATTCACAACTTAAATATACTCCATTCATTTTAATTTATTTGGATAATTAGGTCATTATTTGTGTTAAGTTCACAACTCGCTTATTGATAATAGACCAAAACTAAAAATTGGATATTTATCTTAAATCAACGAAATTTTCAAATTTCATCTACTACGTTCTGGCTATCATCATATGATTCATCAGTTCACTAACTGATTCATTCATTTTACATTCAACACCTCTTTGATCCTCCATTATCGTCGCCATAAATTGAATTCGTAAGCTAACTAACCATGTACACACATCATGCTGTGAAATGATCTTATGATCACTCACTCCACTTAGCTAACTTCTTATCATAACAAAGTTCACTCTTAAATATTTTTTAAACATGTAGTGCCGATCAAACTATAACGATTAACAAAGAATTACACAGTCCAGTAAAACCCAGTCTGTAGCCATGGTACAAACCCAAAATACAATCTACCCCTAAAAAAAAGTAAAAATGATGGTGTCTCAATACCATCATAATTACATTAGAATTGCAAATAATCAATCTCACACAAGATGATTGTGTAGCAGGAGGGAAAGGGGTAAGGTGGAGCATATCATGTGTGTAGAAGTGGCCCCAAAATGCAGTGCACGTGCTTCCCTATAAAAAGCCACGTCATTTTGGAGGGCGTTGATGACGACGATGAGTGGCCACAGATCTGGCTCTATTCCCCTCACACTATCACTCACCCCTCTCTTCTTTTAACTCCTACACTCCGCACACTGTTACTCCTTCCACCATTTCACTCACCAAACTTCAAATTAAAAAACCAACTCAATAAGAGAGAGAAATAAAAAAAAAAACAATCGAAATTTTATAACACTCATATTTTCTTCATAAAATCAATGGGAGAGGTTTGTTTATTTTGTTTTCATCACCAAGTAATAAATTGATTTTATATTTGTTTTTGTTTTTTGGGTGTTAATTGATTTGAATGGTTTGTTTTGTTCAGGAGAAGAAGAAGCCAGAAGGAGAGGAGAAAAAGGCGGAGGAAGGGAAAAACCCGGAACCGGAAAAGAAGGCGGAGAAAACTGAAAAGGCTGCTGCTGCGGCGGCGGCGGCCGCAACGGAAGAAAAACCAAAAAGTGATGAAAAGAAATCAGAAGATGGAAAAAAGGATAATAATAATAATAATGACAAAGATGGTAAAGATGCCAAAGAAGAACAACCACCGCCTCCGCCTCCGGAGATTGTTTTGAGAGTTTACATGCATTGCGAGGGTTGCGCTCGCAAAGTCCGTAAATGCCTTAAAGGCTTTGACGGTATGTTACTGTGTACTGTCAATGGCAGAGTGGCCTTGCTGTTACAGTCCGTTACTATTATCATTATTATTATGTGCAACTTTGGTATTATTTGTGAGATATAACAATTATTACTTGTATTATTATTACTGTTGAGATTTAGCCTTATGTCGCTTCGATTCGATTGAATTTTTATTTGGATGGATTGTTAGGGGTGGAAGACGTGACAACGGATTGCAAGACGCACAAAGTGGTGGTGAAAGGAGAAAACGCAGATCCGCTGAAGGTGTTAAATAGAGTACAAAAAAAGACGCATCGTCAAGTCGAGCTTCTTTCGCCGATTCTGAAACCACCGGCCGAAGAGCCAAAGAAGGCCGAGGAGAAAGAAGCACCTAAACCAGAAGAGAAAAAAGAAGAGGTATTATTTCATTTAATTTTTTTATTGTTACTTTACATTTCATTTAATTAGTTTGGATTTTCCTAAATTAACTATTTTCCGTTATAGTGTGACTTTTGTGTGGTTCGATATACTCGCACTACTTTAATTTTCTTTTTTGCTTTATTGCAATTGGGTTAATATTATTTTAATTTGTTTAATTTTTTAAAAGTGTTTATTTGTGTATTATGCAGCCAAAAATCATAACTGTGGTGCTCAAGGTTCACATGCATTGTGAGGCTTGCTCCTTAGAGATCAAAAAACGTATAGAGAAAATGAAAGGTGATTCCCTTTTTCTTTAATTATTTATTATTATTATTATTATTTCCGTATTAATAAATACTGATAAAATCTCGGTTCATATAACCGACCCCATCGTTTAGATTAAGACTTGTATATAAGTATTGTTAAATCCTTAGTGTATCATCTTTAATACACTAGTATATTCATATCAACACTTTTTGTTGGGCTACAATTAAAATTATGCCAAATTAAGTATTTTTGAAATGAATTTTATTGTTGCTCATTGTGGTAATGATGTGATTTTCTGTCAATGAATATAAAAAAATTGATGTGATTTTCTATTCCATGCATCAAAATGAGGACATTCTTCTATTTTTTTTTTCTATTGTTTAACAACTGAAGGAATCATGTTTAGTTAATTGGTTAAAGATTGATTCTTGATTCAGCAATACATTAATTTAATTAGTTGTTTGTTCGTTTATTGAATAATTATTGAATGATTTCAGAGGTCGAAGTAGCAACCCCAGATCTAAAGAACTCATCAGTGACGGTAAAGGGTACGTTCGAGGCGGCGAAGATAGTGGAGTATGTATACAAGCGCACCGGCAAGCATGCTAGCATAGTGAGCCAAGATCCTCCTGCGGAGAAGAAAGAGGATGGGAAGGGCAAAGAAGGGAAAGAAGAAAAGAAAGGAGAAAATGATGAAGGGAAAAAGGGTGAACAAAAGGGGGAAGGGAAGGGAGACAAAAAGGAAGAAGCCGGTGGCGGTGGCGAAGGGGGCGGGGGAGGGGAGGAGGGAAAAGGAGGAGCGGGCGAGGGCGATGGGGCGGCCATGGTGGTGGAAGAGGGACCTAGGATTGTAGAATTGAAGAGGAATGAGTTTAACCATTACCCTCCTAGGTATGCATTGGATATGTATGCATATCCTCCTCAAATCTTTAGTGATGAAAACCCTAATGCTTGTTCTATAATGTAAATTTTTACTTGTAAAACCAATTTATGGGGACAAATATTTAGTTGATTTTACTAGTACAATTATAATTTTGGGATATGTTAAAAGAAGAAGAAAGGAAAAAAAAAAAAAAAAAAAAAGTGGGGGACTTGGTGGTGGTGGCCTAGTGGTGGGAGGAATGGAAGGGTAATTGTGTAAATTCATAATTTGCCTTTTCTTTTTGTCTCTTTACATGTGCTATTTGGTTAGTAAGCCTCCTTTTAGTAGTTTAGTATAAAATCCATGCAGAGAAATCCTAGAATGAAATTTTGGTGAGGCCCTTTTGTACCTTTTTGTTGTTTTTAATAATGTAGTAGAAAAATAGAAATCAAAATAATGATTTATGTAGTACATATACTACTAATAATGTAGTAATGTATTATTATATTAACAATGAGTAAATAAATAAATAAATTAATATTTATAGTACATACCACTTGGAATCAATTTGGTTCTCCAATGCAAACCTTTACTTATTGTTATTTTAGTTATATTACCAATTTGATATTCAAGAAAATCTTAATAATGCTTTTATGGATTATTGAACTATTTAAGTATATAAAATGATCGTAAGATCTTAAGTTAACTAGGTTATCGTTGTTCCTTGTAACTTGATTTTTGTTTTCTATCGTGGTTTGATAAAATAAACATGATTTAATGATTAATGTAATCATGGAGGTTGCATAAAGTTTCAATATACTAATACAATATACTCTTAAGATAAACAGTTTAATCAAAATTTTAAGCTGATGGTTGAAGTTGTCGGATTGGTTTATAATATACTCTTAATATCAACATCTTATTATCTTAATCAAAAGTTTAAGCTGATGGTCAGAATTAAATTACGAAACAAAGGCGGTGGAGTAGCAACTAAGACACAAAGTACGACAAAGGGATAGTTAGTGTTTCTTACAAATTGGAATCCTAAGCATTAGCATGGCAGTTAGTTGAGTATAGTTAATTTAGTAGGCAATATAGACATAGTAGCAATTGTAGCATATTTTGAGAATCTTTGGTAATTTATTAATATGTACTGAAAGAGAAAGAGATGGGTCCCTAAGATTCAAGTGGGGGGTGGAACAAACTGAGCTATCTGCCTTTGCTCTCTGGTCCCAAAGTACCATATGGTTTTGCAACTGCTCTCCATTTCTTTTTGAACTGTAGTGCATTAGGGTTTTAATTTTTTTCTTTTAATTATTTGAGATGTTTATTACTTCTGATCATAGATAAAGTTTTCTTTATTTTAGAAATTTAATTTACAACTCTTTCGATGAGGTCTACGTCTTTGTTCAACATGTTACATGTTCAAATCCCTTCACCCCTTGTGGCTCAATTTGACCTGAAGTACAATATTCTGTACGTTATAACTCTAAGTATTATACTTGATAATTAGAGGTGTAAAAATTGACTCGACGGATCCAATTAGAAATTGATTCGAAATAAACCAAATTCAGAATTTAAGTTGTATAAACAATAATTTAATACGGAGTATGACTTAAATTGATGTTGATCGACCCGATCCGATTTGATTTTATCCTATCACCGAATTTGACCTAGACACTTGAATTGATGCCTCAGCTCTATGCATAAGTAGACATGTATTCCGATTGTCAAGGTCCTACCACTCTAAATTTTTACTCATCTACAAACATTAATACCTAACCTAAGATTTGGATTGGTGACAATTTTTTAGGTCTTAGAATCATACAAAATCCAGATTGAGATCTTAACAACCATGATCCCTAACTTTATATCAATTTGTGAATGAGTGAAATACGTAAACATTTTTAAGAAATGTATTTATTGTTACTCTTACTTCTTTTGTTCCTAGATGTGTGTCTGTTTCCTTAATTTTTTTCAATAGTATTTCACCAATATTTGGGTTTGAGCAATGCATCAAGTCATTATATGATGTGGTTAATCATTAGTGTACAATTAATTTTTGACTCCATCTTCTCATTGTTAAATTATTATTATTATTATTATTATTATTATTATTATTATTATTATTATTATTATTATTATTATTATTATTATTATATCAAAAATCAAAACCTACAGAGTCAATCAATTTACAAGAAATTGGTGGGGAGCCGAGATACAATCTGGGCCCCCACCCCTCTAGCTATAGCGAACCCTATCCTGTTGAAGATGTGAGCAGCTGCACGAGCACCAATATCCCGAGTCTTAGCGAAAGCCTGAACCCGCTTTAGCAACGCAACAGCATCCTTCTCTAATTCCCCCAACGAAGAAAAGGAGAAAGGAAGAAAACCATAGCCAATAGCCCTGCAACGCGTCCCATACTTGTCCTGCTTCCGCTGAGCCGCCGCCGACACAACACGACCAGGAACGAAGTCAGACAACCCCGATTGCGTCAAAGGTGAAGACCCCGTCAAATCAACACACACATCAAGGCCTCTATCCCAGGAATAAAGCAGCACATCTGCTGGTCGTAGAGCCCGTCGTTTCCTCCAATCAACCCAATGTTAACCTCCTTTCGAGCAGAGATTCCAGACCGAAAACAAATATCAAAAGGGTGTCACGAACAACATTGTGCCGATGTTTAATACCCACCATCCCAGCACAAGACACTGCATGATCCCCATAAATATCCCCGTCGAAAACCCTTGAGCAAGAAGAACACGGAGTTGAAACGGAGAACAAAGGAACACCTAACCGGTAGCAAAGAACACTACGGTAAGTCTTACCATTCATAGTCTGACCCAAACCCGATATCGCCGTCCGCAACCAGGCCGAAGAGTGATCCCCCTGTTGGGACTTCCATAAGGCTACCTGACGTGGAGTTAAGGAGAAAGTGGAATCCGCAGATGCAGTGACCTTCGTGAAATATATATCTGCCAACTTTTTCATGAGTTTGGGGCAGCGATCTCACTAGGGTTACTCATAAGGTCGGTCTCCACAGCGCTGTTAAAAAGACTAAGAGCACCATCGAAGGCCGGCCCCGGATTATTATTATTATTATTATTATTATTATTATTTTAATTTTTTTTTCAAAAAAAAATTATTGTCATTCATTATATATTAATATTTTGTTTTCAAAAGAGAACATAAAAAGGGGTCAAACTTGTAATTAATATAATCCATTTTAAGTATACCATATACTTGAAAAAGAATAGAGCTAAATTAGCAACAAAGAATGATGTATAATTTAGGGACGTCGGAAGTTTAATATTCCGTACTTTAGTATTAATAACATAGAAAAATGTAATGAAGCAATAGTTGTCCACGAAGAAATGTGGGGACAAATGTAGGTTCAGAAAGCCATGATAGATAAAATTAATGCGATAGATTTTACTTCATTGTCTCCATTCTTAAAGCTTTTATTCAAGTGGCAGAAATTTGATAAAAAAAAAAAAAAGTGACAGAAATTTGAGGGTAAATTCATTCATAAAAAAACAGAGTACTCTGTTCTCTTGCTCCCTTCTTATTGCAATTATTAGCAACTAGAAATGGTAGAGCTACTGCCCACCAGACCTTTTTTTTTTAAAAATAAATTTTTTGAAATGGATATGTCAATGCATGTGTCTACAATATTTGTTTTTTAACATCTTTATATATACCTTTGTACTTAATAAATATTGAAATTATGAGAATTTGTCTATTATGTGGTACTAGTACTATTCTTTTTCGAAATTTACCTTATGTTCGAAATTCAAATATGAAACGTAATGAGATAATTTTTTTATGGTCTTTAGGGCTCTTGAACAAATTATGTGTACATCACTGCTCTATCATTTACTCTATGCAGTATGCACTATAGATTAATTTCTTCATTGATGTCTCAAATTGATAGAGTGTTATCGGCTATTTAAGGCTCGAACAAATTATGATTGCATCAATACTCTACTCTTTTATGCACTAAGGATTAATTCCTTCATTGATGTCTCAAGCTGATAGAGTATATATATACTCTTTCATGTTCTTTCACATGAGTGTCACTCACTTAGGTTTACATGTTGATACATCATAGGGCTTCTAATACTCGAAGTTAAAATCCCACTTTGAACAGGATGACTTGATGAGATTTGTACATGTGACCTTTTTGTCTAGGTCATGCTTGAGTGCTTGACTCTAATGCCATCTTAAAAGACCAACTCAATTAAAAGTTTAAGCTCCGGCTTTGGTTTTAGCTTAATGTTTTGATTGTTTGATGACTTATATCAATACTCTATCACTACTTATAACTTAGGTCTTGGAAACTAATTCAATTCTACTTTCTAGGGAGAGAAGTAACTATAGAGGAAAATAGTTTACCAAACATGATTTGTAGTAATGTTTGAGTTGGACAGTGCTGATTGGTTGTAGATTTATATTCAGCTTTGATTGGTTGATAAAGCTGCATGAACCTTATGAGTTATGACTCCCTTGATCCGGCTCATCATTTCGCCAATTGTGTTGCAAGATCTTCAAGATGATAGTGCGATGCTAGTGGTGCTGATGTACTTTAATGTAATGTATATGCGCTTTTGTACTTACTCTATTGAACTTGAGTGGATATAACCCTCTTTGAGTCTTTGAAGGATGAAGGCAAAAGAGGCTAACAAACAAATGTTTCCAATAAATTTAATAAGGATTAAGTGGTATTAAGGCACTACGTTATAAAGCCATATCTATAAATCCACATACACACCGTGCATAAATAACATTAATCGCGTCATTACTCACCAGAGGCCACCTATTTCCTAATCCTAATGGGGTGTTTGTTTAGTGAGAAAAAGGAGGAAGAGATAGGGATAATGAGGTGAGAATAGAAGAAATATAGTATTTGTTTAAAGGGATCACATAAGGATTGAAAAAGAATAATATATATGAAAAGACAATCTACTTATTTTTTTAGAAGAGAGAATAAGAAAATCAGTAAGGGCAAAATTGTAACTTCACTCCTTAACTTTCTTATCAATTTCATTCTTGTCTTTATTCTTACTTTCTTAGTCTCCTAACTCCCTCTTATGAGTAATTAACTAATCTCTTATGGATAGTATAGTATACATGATGTGGACAAGAGAGTTAGGTCTTAGGTGCCTAGGAAAACAAGAGGAATTAAAGAATTAACCAAAGTAAGCATTTTTTGTTGATTATTTAAATTTTGTAAACCCTAGGATTGTTCCTTGATACGTGCATATGCATGAACTACAAATGTAATATAAAATACTTGGAGTGTATTGGAGAGAGTAGATTTGAAGGAGCAATAATACACTAGAGAATATGATCGAATTAGTTCTAAGGCTTGGCATATTCTATACAATGATAGATTGTGGATGATGCATACATTCGTAACATTGTTGGACAAAATGCATCATAGATTATAGTATCTCTCAATCATTTGCGTCACATGCATGACTTCTGATTACATGCATTGTGCTACGAATCTACAATGAGTAAAGAGAAAACTTTAACTGCCAATCTAGTTACTATAATTTGCTCGTCTAACTTTTATTCTTACCTAAAGAACTCCTACTTTCAATGGATTAATTGATTACGTTCTTTGACTTGACATTTAAGTCAAATTATCATTCAATTCGATCATTGACACTAGTTTAAGGATTTAGAGGTTGTTATCTGGTGAATGCCACGTGGCCTACACTAGAGAGGGAAGCACAACTTTTTTGTGAAGAATTACTCGATCTTGTAGATAGATAAAGGTGCTTTATTTAATTTGGCTAAACTAGTATTTGGGCCCGGATGATGCCCCGGATCATTACTATATTTTCTTGTAATTATCTTTGTTATACATATTAAATATTTGTATCAAAAAATAACATAAATTTCACATAGCTTGGTGGTAAGATGCTTTGTTCTAGAATAAGAGGTTGCAAGTTCAAATCTTGTGGAGACCTTTGGAGAGCTGAGAATCCACGTGGCGTTGAGTGGATAATGACATGGCGTAATAAGACGTTGATTGGATGATGTAGCGCAACGAAGGTATCCTCGTGACACATAAACTGTTTTAGTAACGCCTTTTAATATATAAAATATAGATTTACTTACTTGGCATTCATTTGTTATATATATATATATTTTTTTTTGAAACAAGACATTTATTTGTAATATACTCTGTACCTTATTAAGTTCTCATTTGTAATTTTGGCACTATTTATAATGTGAGAGATTTTTCTAAATTACTCTTAATATATTAGATATAATATAGTCATGCTGGTTCTTATTTGATTCGTCTCCATGAGTAGGTCCTTAATATTCAATTGTTATATTTTTAACTAATAAGCAACTAACGACATATATGGTCAAAGTGTTGCATTTTCAAATATGCACATTCCAAATGAGAACTATAAAAAGTGACATAGGGGGTAAACATTGCAACATTTACACTTTTGATATTACTATTTATATTATTCATATGATTCTCTTTAACTACATTGTATAAATTATGCTTAAAAAACATACGGAGTATAGATAATTTAGTCATGTGGAGTCTTATTAAGATCGTCTCAATTAATGTATGCCATTATTACAATACCTTTTTTTTTTTTTTTTTTTTTTCTTCTTCTTCTTCTTCATTGGTAGCCAAATTTTTTTTAATGATCACTAGTAGTACTTTACTCTTACAACTTTTTTATTTTTGACTTATTTTCATTGGTAGCCATTTTATACATGCTCTGCTATTTTTTACGGACATCAATTTAGATTCTATCCTTTTTTTATTTTTTTGTTTTTATTTATTTATTTATTTTATTTAGGCCCCGTTTGTTTTGACAGAATACATTTTCTATTAAAATGATTTTCTAATTTTTCACTATTTGGTTAGTAAAGGGTAGAAAATTCTTCAAAAGAAAAAAATAGGGTAAAGGGTAGAAAACGATTTTTCCAAATGTTGAAAACAGTTCTTTAAGGAGTGGGAAATGTTTTATTTCAAAAAAAAGGTATGCCACATTTTCCTCTTTACTCCTTATATCCTTCACCTCTCCTCTCTCATCCATCTTCTCCCTTCTACTCCTAATTTTTTCAAACTTTTTTTTTGTAACGAAATAAGCAAAACAAAATTATTTTTACAATTGTGTTTTCCCTTGAAATTATTTTTTATATTTGTTTTCGTTTAAACAAATAGAGCCTTATACTTGTACAGTTGTATATATGTAAGTCTGAGTATGGGTCCAAGCAAGGCATGAGTTTCAAAGCCAGTTTGGTCCAAAGAGCTGTGATCCCGTGAAGCCCAACAAACAGCAGGCCTAACTTCTTTTAGGCTTGAGAATGTCATGAAACAACCCCGTTAGGGATTTAAAAGGTTGATCATATTACTACGTATGTTGGCCCACTTTATGCTAATTTTTTTTTTTTTTTTTTTTTTTTTTTTGAAACAACTTTATGCTAATTAATTACCTTTAGGTTGCATTTGCAAACAAGAAAGAATATTTAAATCCCTGAAATTAAAATAAAGAATATTTAAATCCCAATCACTTTTATTATCTAATTTTCTAATGATACACATAGGCCCTGTTTGGTGGTAGCGTTTGAGGTAGCGGGTAGCGTTTTGACCAGTCAAAACACTACTAGAAAAAATTTGAGAGTGTTTGGCAAGGTAGCGATTTTAGTAGCGGTTAGCGATGGAGGTAGCGTTTAGGTAGTTTTTCTCAAACGTTAAAAATAGTAGCGTTTAGAAGTAGCGGGTAGCGTTTGGTAAATTTTTATTAATTTTATATAATATTTATATGAATTTTAATATATTTTGGTATTGCAACAACTACTTTTGCCAAACACTCATACTATCAACTGTTACTTTGACAGCTAAACTCTACCCACTACTAATTGACCGCTACTCGCTACCTTAACAGCTACCCGCTACTCGACCGCTAAAAGCTACCCGCTACCGCTACTTTTGCCAAACAGGACCATACACACAATGTATTCATCCCTTGTCATCTTGTTACTAAAGTACGATAATATGAGGTAACAAAGCTAGTAGGAGTTGTAGCTTAAAATCATGTTGTGTTATTTCTCGATAATATCACATATAAACATTAGATTTTAGATGAAGTTGACATAATAGTGTTTGAATTGTTTAATTTGTCTCCTTAGTATGATCATGGACCCGTTCAATTCATACAAATTACCTAATCTAAGATCCAAAGGGGGAAACAAATTAAAGTATAAGAAATAAAGTGCATCTCCATTGTAATAAAATATAAATTTCAAGGTTGTTGATCAATCATATTTTTCGGAAGCCATTTCGTTCTAGCTCGAACGATCTCAGCTCTATCATCTTGCATCCGAAGAAGATGAGTGCTTTCGATATCTTTAGTAATGGCAGTGAAAGGATCATCACCATTTTTCATGGTAGTTAAGGATTCAAGTACGTTGGCTTGCCTACATTCACGTCGATATTCTAGTGTCATGCTTGTCATGTCGTAATCTTGCAACACATTCAATGGTACACTCTGCAAGCAAATTCAAATTTTGGTCAGCCCATGTTAAGATGTCATTGTTGCTTCATACTTAATAATTTCATAGTTGGAAATGTTGTTAATTAAGTTGTTTTAAGTATGTGTAATTGACCTTACCAGATAGGCTAAGAACGGATTTGTATTTGTTAACTTAGAAGTTATTCATTTAAAGAACGGATGAAGTATATAGGCTAAGAACCTACGTTGAGAGCTAGTTCTATTTGGTACCCATTTTTAAAACAAGGTAGTGTAGTACTGTAGTGGTACTTGGTTAATAATGGGCCCAAAATTTTATAAACTAGGATAGGTTCCTACTGTATGGATCCAAAATTGGCACCATGGTCTACTTGTTTTGGACATCAACTGTTTAGATTTTAATTATACTTACTTCGTATGTGGTATCTACATTTATATACATACTTCCTCTGTTTTTAAATACTAGCTCCATTTCTCCATGCGCGGAGTTTTAGGAGAAATTGGAGAAAGTAATAAAATATGGAGGTAGTGGGGTAGTTGAGAAAATAAAAAATTGTAAAAAGCAAAAGTAGTGGAAGAATAGGAGGAGAGAGAGTATTATGTTGGGTCAACTAAGTGTGAGAAATGAACTAAATATTGTAAAAGATTTCCAAAAAAAAGGAAATGGAGCAAGTATTTAAAAACGGCCGAAAAAGAAAAGTGGAGCAAGTATTTAAAAACGGAGGGAGTAGTAATATAAAAAAATCGGTAACGGAAAAAGATCACTAAGATCACCCTCTCTTTCTTCATCCAACACACCACTACTAACAATCAGCCTCCATCAACTAAATACCACCAGTCCACCACCACTAACAAGTAACAACCATCAGCAACCACTCCTACCGCAATGAACAACATTTGCCATCGAGTGCATAAGCTGATAAGCACTCCTACTATCACCCACCTTCCTTCCACAATATTTGACAACCACCACCAGTTACTCATTGTTCGATTCCACAACCATCAGTTGTACAATTTTTCATTATTAATATTTTTTTTACACTAAAAGAAGAGGGTGGCTATTGCCCCCTCAATGCCTCACCTATGTGGTGGCGTCCTCAATTCACATTATTTTTAAATAACAAGTCACGCACTTATTTTTAATAAAATAATATTTAGGACAGAAGGAGTATATATCTATATCATGAAATTTAACATATGAAACCTACCTCCAAAATCCAGCCAATGTACTTGACGTTGTTTACGTGCTGGTTAGCATCCATATCGTTCCATCTAGGCTGCATTCATAACCAAAAATCACAATAGTTTAAACCATGTTCCTTTCCTTATCTAGTTATCTTACTACATATACAATATTATTACTTTCACAAAGTCATATATGCGGCTGGACACACCGTGTGGTCAGTCATTATAGGGGTTACTTCACTAGTGTAATGGGGGTTACTAGGTCAGTGTTAAAGGGGTTACTTTATCATTGTTATAAAGTTACTCGGTCAGTGATATAGGGGTTACTCGATCGGTATTATAGGGGTTACTTAATCAATGTTATAGAGGTTATTTTAATTGGCCACACGATGTAGCCGGCCGCATACAAGACGGGCTGTACTACTTTAGTCCCTTAAATACTTTACTTAGCTCGTTATAAATTCCTTTATTAAGGCGAGTTTAACCATGTGTATAATTCGCCCAAAATTCTAATACGAAGTATAGTATAAGAAAAAAAATGACATAAACTCATTGTTTTTGAAGAAGAATTACTTACAGCTAAGCCAGATTGGATAATATCAGCCGTATCATCAGTGAGTTTGTTGATTTTATCAGGATCATCATCTCCATTTGCAAATACATATCGATTTAAGTAAAAGGGTTCAACTTCCTGTCGAACTTCATCTGGGATTTTTGATAATCTCCTTGTTTCTCTGTTCATAGTCACCCATGTACTGCCAAATTGCCAATTATAAATGTAACTAATAATAATAAAAAATCAAATCAACTACTCAATATGATTTTATTTCAATCGTTTTAAATCTTATGATGCATAATAGAAATACACGTAAAACTATTCACAATGTAATATTTCAATTTCAATTCATGTAATTTGAATAATTGAATTAATATGAACGGAGAAAGTATAAACTAAAATTTACCTTGTTGCTCGAGTTATGATCTTTTGAGTTCTATAGTCTCGAATTATCCAATCTCTACGCATTCCATTTTTCCCTGCTGCATCAACCCATGTATCGATTTCAACTACATCTCCCCTATAAGTAATCAAATTAATCATATATCTTTCTTGTCAATCATGCATCAAATTAATTGGTACTAAGGGATCAAAAAGAAGAAGAAAAAACAAGAGCATACCATGAGCTATATTTGTTAACTTGGACATGTACACGGGTTACAACCCAAATGAGTTTCCTAAGGCTCATCTCTCGTGTTGCACCAAACCCATTTCCGGCTAGTCCTGAGCTCGTTACATGATTTAGAGCCGTTTCCTGCATTTTTTTTTTAATTTTATTTTATTTTCATATAAAAGATTGATTGCTAAGCATAGTGTTGATCATAAACAATACAAGTATTATTAAACTTACTCATTACTAGCTAAAAACATTTATCAATCTATTTAATAACCTAAATGTTTGTTGAATATTAGTTTCATGGACAAAAACCTTCTAACATCAAGCAAATTTTTTAGTCAATAATATAGACAACATACTTCGTATTAAACCAACACATAAGTTGGTTATTATCGATTATTGCCCCCATATCTCGAGATGACACTAGATCTAAACTGGCCACATATCAAATTGAATGACTCATCATTAATATATAATTTGACATAATGTCATCATATTCCAATAATAATAACTAAATAGAAAATAAAACTCCTGATAACTAATGAGGTCTTGATTTAGTGGTAAAAACTGAGAGCTAGTGTATTCTATGTTATTGGTTCAAATCCCGCAAACTATTTGTAATTTTTATTATTTTGTAGATCATGCGCAACCAAAAAAAAAGTTAGAATTAACCAACCTGTAATAGATTCATCAATGTTTCCATCGTAGCCGTCTTATCTGGACCAATTTCATAAGATCTAATTATAAAAGTTTGCTTATAAACAAACCTTCCTTCCACAAATTTTCCCAACATACATGTTTGTGCTAAATCCTCCTCTTCATACTTAATCACTTCACAATTCTTCAACCCAACGTATGATGTCTCACCAACACTAGCATTGCCATTGATCTTCTTCCCATTTACCACATCTATATTCGGCCGAATCCTATTATATAATCGAAATGATTTTGAGCCTTCGAAACAATTTTTCTTGAACCCATTTACACTACGAGAAAAATTACTCACACCTTCTATATTTTTCTTCCTAGAATGGAAAAGTTGAGTTTTTACATAATCAAAGCTTGTACTTTTAGCTGAAGTTGTCATATTTTTGGTGCCTTAATTTGTGTTGGAAGAAAGTTTTTATTTTTTATTTTTGGGTTATGAAAAATTGTAGTAGCATGAGAGCAAAAAAGACGGGAGATGTATGGATTTTTGCGTTTTTGAGAGGATAAAAATATTCAAATATTGGTGGGAAAATAATTAAATCTTGACAAAATGTATTAGAGATGTTAATGAAAATAATTAAGATAAGAAAGACAATTTAACACATTGTTTTGCGGTTGTTTAATAAAGTTGAACAATATAATAAGTAGCTCAACTACTATATTGGGTTGGCGGGAAAATATAGCTTACACGTAAATTACGCGCTTATTTATTCACTTATGAATTGTTGTAATATGTTGCATAGTAATATGGTACATTCTAGCCAATTTGCAAGTTTGGTCGTTTAGATAATATATTTTGAAAATATATTTTATGTTTAGATCAACGACTTATTTGTCCAAAACTATATAACATATTTATGATGCATCATGCATGCCTTTGGATTTTACATTTGAATGTGTGATATGTGTACTATAGATATTATTGGATTAATTTAATCTCCCGTCCATATTTTATTTCCAAAAGTGTACTTTGTACAATATATGTAAAAAAGATCTACGTTTTATATGTGTTAGGATAAAATCAAAGACTTAAAATAAAATTTTGATCTTTCTTTTTCTGTGAGTTAAAAACCTAAAAAATATTAAATTAGAATCGACATACTATAATGAATTTACATTTACAGTAGTTATGAACTAAATTGAACTATTAAAATCGTGAACTAACTATCCTCGTCTTTATTGGATTTGAATAGACATGGCAAATGGGTCGTTCGGGTCGGGTCAATTAACATTTGAGTCGGGTACGGGTTAGGTCGGGTCATTTCGAGTATGATTCAGGTCAGGTATTGGGTCAAGTTCAAGTCGCGTTAATTTCAAATCAAGTCATTTCGATTCATACCATTTTCGGGTCAAATGTGTTCAAGTCGAATTCAGGTCGAGTCAAAATTAGGTTAGGACAGGATCGAGTTGTTCCATTTGTTGATCAAGCTCATTATTGTTATAATAAGAACTATCAACTCGGTTATAGTTGAAGATAAACAATTTGAGTTATTTTTGGCATCAGGCATTTTTAGTTCAATTATAAAGTAATTTCAGTTCGGGAAATTTCAGATATTAGGTGTATTTGGGTCAATTTCGGATATCGGGTTTGTTCAGGTCAAACACTTCACTACTTCAGGGAAATTTCGGGTCTAGTCAACTCCATTTCAAGTCGGGTTAATTTTCAATATCGGGTTTGTTCAGGTCAAACACTTCGGGGCAATTTCGGGTCGGGTCAACTCCATTTTCGGGTCGGGTCAATTTCGTGTTTTGGTCATTTTCAGGTTGATGTTTTTGGGTTAATTTCGGGTCATGGGTCAGGCCATTCAAATTGGGTCAACGAGTCTGGGTCAAGATTAACAAGTTTAGGTTTGAACATGTATAATTATTAGGTCTAAATTTGAACATATATATATATATGAATATATGATTATTGTCATTTACCAGGAATGAGCTTAAACTTTGTAATAGGAATTGAATATATACTTGCCTAGGCCTTTCAGAAGGTTCATTATCCATAAACTTTAAGTATTCTTTTCAAAAAATTTATAACATAGGTGACAATTGGCTCATTGTGATTGTATTAATTCAAGTCAAGTCATTTTGGAAAATACTTGTTTGGGTTGATTTAACGTTCAAGTCATATGTCATATTCGATTATGCTGCAACTATGTTTATTCTTATATAATGGCCTTGTTTGACAAATGGCTGTTGGCGGTTGGCTGTTGGCTGATTCACTTGGCTTGTTTGACCAGCTGGAATGTTTGGCTGTTTATAATGGCTTTTGAAATAGGCTGTTTATAAAAGTGTTTGGTAAATTAATTGTTGGCTATTTATTAGATAATTTGTGGACCAACAAGCCAAAAGGCAACAAAAAAAGCTACTCAAAGCAGCTTTTTCATTTTGGCTTAAAAGCCAGCTTTTTCTCTAACTAAAAAGCCAATTACCAAATACATTTTTTGGCTGTTTGACCACATCAAGAAGCCAAAAGCCAAAAACTAACCAAAAAGCCACCAAAAAGCCATTTACCAAACATGGCCAATAGCATTATTAGAAATATTAATTAATTATCAGGCCATCAGTTTAGGTCAAATCAAATTGGATCAGCTTGAATCAGGTCAAAATCAGGCTAAGTGTTTTAAACTTGGTTTAAGTTTCAAGTTAGATTTAACAAGTTAGATAATTAGACAAAAGTCATTTTCCAAGTACAATAAGTATTAGTAACACATAGCCAAAGTTAAACAGGGGCAATCCTTTTATTTACACAAAATCTTATATGTGGCTGGTCATATCGTGTGGCGGGGGTTACTTCGTAGTGTAATAGGAGTTGCTTAATCGGTGTTAAAGGGGTTATTTCGTCAGTGTTATTGGGTTACTCAGTTAGTGTTATAGGGGTTACTCAGTCAGTATTATAGGGGTTACTTGGTCAGTGTCACATGAGTTACCTTGTTCTTTTATAAGTAGTCACACGGTGTGACTAACCACACACAAGACAAGCTGTTTATTTTAAGATGATGAAATGAAAAGTCTTATTTTAAAAACAAAAATGATAAGAGAAGAAAAAACCAATCTAAGTTGGACTGGGCTAAAACGAAGGTGGTTGGGCTGATTTTCCAATAGTCTTGGACAATGGTGAATTGGTGATCTAGCTTGGTAAATGGGCTTAGGTTAATGTAAATTACGAACCTATGATACAAAGTTTTTCATATTCTAAATCCTTACAACTTTACCAAGACTCCTTCAACACTAAGCTTTCATTCTTTTACAGCGATTACTCAGAGCATGGTGGAACTGCGGAAGACATAAAAGCTCAACAAAGATTGATCACACGTGCCACCGACATTGTATGTAAGCTTCAAAATATGAGACATGCACGTGCCTCGTAATTGATGCAAATAAAAACCATGAACTAATCTCTAAATTAAATTTGCATAGAGCATCTCAAATAAACTCTATAAATATTTAGATTGATGTCTTATTTGCTTATTGCCTTAATTAAATCGTACGGAGTACGAAATAAGAAAGAAAGATCGAATAAAGGATAACATATGATATTCATAGCTCTCTCAATAATGCTTTCTGAAAAAGCTATGGTAGAGACATAAAAATCCTAACAATATATAATAAGGGCCTGTTCTCTTACGTTGAAATCCAGTTCAATTCAGTTTAGTTCAGTTCAGTTTAGTTCAGTTCAGCTCAGTTCAGCTGAGTTCAGTCTATGAGTATAGACCCTAAGTGTATAAATTGATGAGTTGTTTTTCAGGAGTATTAGAGTGTTTTTTGAAAAAATATTAAAATTTTATGCATGAAAAGCTTAATTAAGCTCAAATTGAAAATGTAATTTTGTTGAATAGTCTTTAGGAGATAGATTAAATTGTGACCTAAAAGATCAAATGTTATGGCAAATATAACTTTTTATAGTACACGAAACGCACACTGAAAAATACACTTTTTTTATGGTTTAATTTCCATAAATAAAACCAGAATAAAACGCTAAGATATTCTAAGTTAGCTGATATTTCTCTTGCTAAAAATACATAAAGGAAAGAATCCTTAGTTTTTGGCAAACACAAAAATTCACCAACTAACCACATTAAGAAAAAAGACTTTTCATTCTATTTTCCAGATTAGTAGTGTCCCATGTATCGCCTCAGTTGTTCTAGCTAGGTGCCTAGGTACTCATAAGTTATGAGTCATAACACTTAACTCTTTGATTGAAAACAGTTTGCCAATTTACTTAATAATTCATGCACACTTACAAACATTCAAACTAAGACAATGCCATATCCTAGAAATTTTCATGTTTAATAAGCCTTCAAGCTATTTCCTTGATTAAACACTTTGAAGCACTTCTTTCTTGATCGGCCGAAACACACTTAAACTTGAAATAACCGTTAATGCACATAGGAAACGGTTGCTTGTTAGCATAGCAAGCAACAACCAACCAACTCAAGTGGTTCTCATCACTTCAACATCCAAGGAAACGAACAGTCTCTATTGTGTAGCTTATATTCATATCCGTCAAATTCTTAATGTCTCATGTATAGCTAAACATATTTATATATCAAGGTACGTCATCCATCAACACGCACCTAAAAATATGACTGATCCCTTTATCCCTAGATTACTTACATCAATTTAAAACTTGCCACGTGTGTTAATGTAAATCTTTTATCATTAGAGCCATCAATTATTTATTAGTAAAAATATATATTTTTTCTGTTTTCTTTTAAGTGTAACATATTTCATTTCACGATTGTAAATCCATTATTCCAATCATTTATATAATTACTAAAATTATAAAAATAGATGTTAATAAAGAATAAACCGAGATGGTTTAATGTTAAATACGGGTTTGGGCTGCACCTACAAACAAAGAGAGAAAGTCCACTCCACAAGTTCAAAGGAGGTTCTATTTGAAAACTACGTAGCAGAGGAGTAGCCCCTTAGTCTTATAAAGTGTTTAATATCTCTTATTTCTCATTGTGAGACAATTAGGCCATGTTCTTTTAAGATGTTGTGGTATGCTCTGTTGAGCCCTACTCTGTTTAGTATTAATAGTCTAGTATGCTCTACTTGGCTTTGCTGACACCTGCTCTGATTTGCTTTACTTTAATTACACTTATTTTGCTCTGCTTAGAAGCTCAAAAGATCATAAGCTTACATGTATTATTTGAGAAGTTTATACTTTACAAAAATTTACAAGATCTCGCGTGACTTTATTCACTACTAGAAAACTACCGTTTTCCGACGGAAAAAATCCCTTGGAAACACCCTGTTTTCCGTCGGAAACACGTTTTCCGACGGAATTTTGTCGGAAACTGTCGTCGGAAAACCTTTTGTAGGAAAATAGACATTTTCCGACGAAATTTCCGTCGGAAACACTTTTCCGACGGAAATTCCGTCGGAATTCATGCGTCGGAAGAAAGTTATAAGCCCAAAAAAAATCCGTCGTAAATTTCCGACGGATAGTACTCCGTCGTACATTTTCGACGGAATTCCGTCGGAAAATGTTTCAGCCAAGATTAAAAAAAACACGCAGCACCACCCCTGGCACGGCGTGTCACCATCCTAACCCCCAGCAGACACCACCGCCACATCATCCACTACCAGCCCCTAACCCAAACCACACCACCACCGCCACTACCCCCGCTCACACCACTAGTCCACCACTCACCCCAAACTAACCCTAAGCCCAGATCTAAACTATCCCCACCCTTACCCGAACCACACTACCACTCACCCTAGCCCGAACCACACAACCAACCACACCACCAATCAACCTAGCCCGAAGACCAGCCACCACCAATCACTCTAACCCAAACAACACCACCACTCTCCCCAAACTCCTGACCAGATCTGCACCCATCGAAACTCCTAACCCAGATCTGCACCCACCGAAAGCCATCGGAAACAACTCCAAAATCCAAAAATTTCCAAAAAAAAAAAAAAAAAACTCAGAAAAAATCGTAAAATAAAAACATACCTGAAATTGAAATTTGCTTCAAATTTCACCACGGAAACGGTTTAACAAGGCCAAATTCGGCCATAAAAAGTCTAGAGCTAAGCTTTTAATGGTCGAATTTGGCCCAAAAAACCTTTAAAATATGCAAAACAAAACCTTAAATGGTCGAATTCGTCGGCTTTTGTTGGTGTGGTTGGGTTACTAGTTGTTTAGTCAGCCGTGGAAGAAAAACATCACATGATAATCTCGAGTCCTTGATAGAAAAAGGGAAAAAAGAGGAAAGGGGAAAGAAGAGAGAAGAAAACAGAAGAGAGAGGAGGAGGAAGAAGGAGAAACAGTGAGAATGAGGGGAAACAAGAAGGGCGGAGAACAAGAGAGGATGAGGGAGAAGGAGAACAGGAAGAATGAGGGGAGGAGAGAGAAAGAGAGGAAAGAGAAATGAAGGGTAAGGGCGGCTGAGAAAATTTATTAGGGTTAGAGAATTTTTTTAATTTTAAAAATCAAAATTCCGTCGGAAACACATTTTATTCCGTCGGAAATTTTCCGACGGACTTAATTTCGTTGGAAATTACTTAATTCCGTCGGATTTAAATTAAGTATTTTTCGACGGATTTAAATTCCGTCGGAGTTTTCCGACGGATTTACGACGGAATTTCCAAATTTGTCGGAAATTTCCTACGGAAATTAAATCCGTCGGAAAAATAGTAATTTTCGACGGATTTTCGTGTTCGTCGGAAATGATCCGTCGGAATTTGACTTTTTTCTTGTAGTGATTTTTCCTATGTTAAAAATATACTTCCTCCATTCTTTATTACTTGACCCGCTTTGACTTTTACACTATTCACCACCGCTCATTTGACCGTATTTTGTGAATAATATGTAACAAAAAACATATTCATGTGAGATCTTTTTGAATTCGTCTCGATAAATACTATCATAATATATAACTTTTATAATTTTTACTTATGAAAAATTAAAGTTATTAATTGTTAAAGTTTTGCATTGGCAAACGTGATAAAAGAAACAGGTCAAGTAAAAAAGAACAGAGGAAGTATTATCATAGCTAGTCCAAGTGGAGTATATGAATTGGTTGTAAAAACCAAAGTGTTGCATATAAAAGAAAACAGAAGAAGTATATGATAAGTGAATATTTTGAAGATATACACATACATACAAAGTATTTCCTTAGTTGTTTCTTTTACTTGACCTGTTTCTTTTATCAGGCTTGCCAATGCAAAACCTTAAGGATCAATAACTTTAATTCTCCATAATTAAAAAAATATAAAGTTATAGATTATGATTGTACTTATTGAGACGAATTTAAAATGATCTAACATGAATATGTTTTTCCTTACATATTATTCACAAAACACGGTCAAAGAAGGGATGGTGAATAGTGTGAAAGTCAAAGCGGGTCAAATAAAAAAGAACGGAGAAAGTATATATTAGTAATTTAGCATAAAAGATGATTATTAGATAATTAGAGTGAGTATGCGATGACTACTAAATCAAAACAGCCCGCATTGTGTGCGGCCAGTCACATCGTGTGGCCACTTAAAGTAACCTCTATAACATTGATTAAGTAATCCCGATAATACCGATCGAGTAACCCCTATAATATTGACCGAGTAATTCTATAACAATGATGAAGTAACCCCTTTAACACTAACCAAGTAACCCCTATTACACTAGTGAAGTAACCCCTATAGAGACTGACCACACTGTGTGGCCAGCCGCATATGAGACTTTGTGAAATCCAAATGATAAGTACGTAGTAGTAATAATAATTTGAGACGGGGGGAGTACCTATTATCAGACGGTGGATCATGATTCATGAACTAGTACACTTTTAATTACAATCTACTGTAACATAATTAATATGATTAAGGAAATCGAGAAGAGATAGAATGATGAAAAAGTAGAAAACTAAAAAATAAATGTTGAATTGATAAGTAGGACGGTGCAATGCTTGGTAAGACACGTCGAAGGCAGAATCAGATACCCACCTGCCACGTGACTTCTCCTTTACAAATGTGCATATAAACTCTTCTCATTTCTTGTAACTTCATTTATAATAGGATTCCTAATTTCCAAGTTAACTTAGATCCTTGCTTTGTTTTTTCATTGGACTTCTCAAACCTTTTGCTTTTCTTTTTTCTTCTTCTTCTTTTTAAAGGTTCATTTTGTCTGTTTAAATAGTTTCTTCTAATCTTAATTCAAACAAGAAAGCTATTCAAGATGAGCAAACTTTGGGTTTTTCTTACTCATCTTCACTCTGTTCTTGGGTAACTTTTTCCCCCTATTTTTCTTGCAATTTTGATTATAATTATAAGCTGGTTTTTTGTTTTTTGATTACATCGTACATATTTAAAAATGTTTTTCTGAATGTTTGGTATGTTATTTTGATGCAGGCCAGTGGTAATGCTGCTGTACCCCTTGTAAGTATTTCACTCTCATTCATTATTCTGTTCAATTTGTTTTGTTTTGGAATGAGCAATTAATAAAAGATACTGTATTGTAGACGCGATTTGATCTCAGGTTTTGAGTACCACTCTCAAGATTTTAATCTATGTGTAGTCCACATTCTTGTTCTACGTATTTGTGTTTAATCTTCTAAGTATGTTTTTTCTGACGTGTAAATTGATACTAGGATCAGTTACAGTTCTAGAGTAACACCAAAAACTTATTGCTGAAACCTTCCAAAAAAATAAAAAATAAAGAAGAGCAGTTTTTTTTTTTTGTTTTTAGTCATTTCATGCTTTGTATTCGATTGATGTTAATCCTAGTTCACTTCATTATTTTGTCAATTGAATATTTCATGAATTTGTAACGGCTTTTTGTTTATCAAGGTGATAAACTTGTATTTTCCAGACTTAAGCCTTTTTTTTGTTTTTCGTTTAAAAATAAAAAAGAGACCTATTAAAAGAGTTCGTTCGGTGCGGTTGGTTTATGCTAAAGGTCACAAGTTTCATACCGCTAACTCTAGGTCACCATCCTTATCCCCACAAACCTAGACAAAGGCTAGATGTTGAACTCGAATTTGCTTTAATTGGGTCATTCATCTTATCTATCCGATTTAAATAAAAAAAAAAAACAAAAATGGTTTTGAATTGATAGTATTCATGTTGCTAATTTGAATCATTATATGATGTACTTGTGTTTCGGCTTTCGGTGTAAAATATGTAGGTATGCATCAGTGATGGCTATAGAGAGCCCATCAAAAGAAGATGATGAGCAGTGGTTGGCATATTGGATCTTGTACTCTTTTCTCACCCTTACTGAGATGGTATTGGAGCCTTTACTTGAATGGTATGTTTACATATCCTGCTGTGATCATATATATTTTAATTAGAATGTTAATCAAGCTATTTAATCACATTGTTTAAAGTTCAAGGAGTAATTTGCATTTAAATGACCAATTAGATTCTATTAATTATGCTTTTATATTTTGTGATAGAATATATGAGACATATCATGGTGTCAATATGTATTAATATGTAATGATAATAGGGGTGTATGTCAATTAGGATGATCGAATTCGGTCAGGTCAGTTCAAGTCAATTTTTAAAGTTGGATCATGTTAAATTATTGTCTCCACGCGAGTTGAAATCTAAATTGGATATTTTTTGAGTTGGTTTTGGGTCAGGTTTGGTGTGGATTTGACACTAGTGATAAGTGGCAATTCAAGTGTCTGATTTTAACCTTATACGTACCATGGTTGCACCACAACATAAGATTGTGTGACAGTTGTATTGGTATCCAACACAATAAATGGTTTAAGTAAATGAATGAGACGATTTATGTTGTTACAGAGGAGTATAATAACCCATTGTATCATTTGTATGTACGCCTCTTGTTACAGGATACCAATTTGGTACACGGTGAAGTTGTTGTTGGTGGTGTGGCTGGTGTTACCCCAATTCAGAGGGGCAGCATTCATTTACGAAAAGTTCGTTCGGGAAAATATTAGAAAGTATGCTATCAAAGATTATAAAGGGTTTAATGCCAAGGGCAAGGTTAAGTGAAGGTTTAGTTACATCGACCATGCTTCAAGGTAGAGATGTCTTGCTACTTTTGTCTAAATTAATGTTCACTCCATATCTTTTTATTACAAATTTAACTGTGCTTTACAATTTGGACAGGAAAGTGAATTCGAAATCGGTTAATGAAAGAAGGGTGAAAACAGAAGACTAAGCTAGCTAGGATGTTTATTTTAATTGTATCGTACTAGTTAGATTAGAGGGTGTCATTTTCTTCTATTTGTAATGGACTTTTACCTTTGTCTTTGTTTATGTCACAAGCCAATATCTTAATACACTTTCTGTTTTACGATAATATATAATATATATTATTATTGATTTCTGTCTTATGATAATATAAATTATTATAATATTGATGTCTGTCTTTGTTTATTTTATGAGCTACGAGTAAATTCAATACAAGTACATATTCTGTTTTACGAGCTAAAATTTTTAAATGATCTTCGGTGTTTATTAATCTCGTGCACTAAACTCAACGATTGAAGGTTTAGATCGACAATAGCTTGTTAAAACTCTAAAATGTGAAATTTGTAAGTCGGTGTTTATGTGATGTTTTTTTAAAAGGAAGTGGCAAAAGACAAAGGAGCATGCACATTAAAATTAAAATATCCAGTATGTCGGCAAAGTCAATATAATAGAAAACCTTTTACTTTCTATGAAAAGCAAAAATATGATGCAGAAAATCTGACCGACATCGACCTATAAATAGTAGTACTCGTATCAACATATGGTGTAGTTTGTAAGCTTGCAATTGTATTGAAGTGTGTCAGACAGTCAGTGTGTGTGGAACCACGAATTACTTCCCAAGTTTCCGTCAAAAAATACATAAGGTGGCACTCACAAATAGGGGTGTCGGATCGGGTCTGATATGACCGGGTCAGGTCGGGTAAATTTTTAAAGTTAAGTCACACTAAATTATTATGTCCAAACGAGTCTAAATCTAAATCGGATATTTTTCGGATCGGTTTCGGGTCGGGTCAGGTGAACTTTTGACACCTCTACAGTCATAAAAGGTAGAGATGTCTATTGTTACAGATTTTTTGAGACATAAAATTACATGGTAACCGGAGCTTGTTAGATCTTGTTTTTGTCAATAAAATTGCAAGCCTGGGATTAAGAATAGGTATATCGTCTATAATATCGTTTATAAGACAATAAATAATTAGAGTTGTTGGAGAGATTTTTTGGCCTAATTATACTTACTAGTGAAAAATCAAATAAGTTTGAAATTGTTATTTGTATATTTTATTTTATTTTATGGGAGAGTGGGAAGACTTGCATGAAAGTCAAGTAGTTGATTTTTTTGTGAGAAGAGATTGTGGGGGAATGTTGTCTTTTATGGCAACGATTATTTGATGACTGAAGAGTCAATTAGAGCCTATTTATTTTTATTTAACTGAATTGAAGTGAACTGGTTGGAGCTTAATTGAATTGAACTGAGTAGAGCTGAAATGAATAAATTATGAGAGAAGGAAATTAGAAGCTAAACTGAACTGAAATTAAGCTGAAGTGAACAGGCCCTTAGTGGGATCTATCATAGTGTGGATATGAGAGGTGATCAATGGGCGGGTTGAGCCGAGTTCGGGCCAGGCCAAGTTCAAAAAAGTTTGCCTTTTTTTTGGGTTGGGCCGGGCCAAACTTTAGGTTGAAAAATGTGTGTCCAAACCCGTCCAATCTAGGTGGGCCATGCGAGCTTTTTAGGCCAATTTCTGACCGGGCCAAACAATTAACTAAAATTGCATAAAATTGATTTCCCAAACCCTTTGGGGCAGGAAAAAGTTGTCCAAAGTCCGCCCAAAATAGGGCCGGGCTCAACTTGATCACCTCTAGTGGAAATATACACAACTACTAAAAATGGAGTTTTATGTAATAATCTATGAAATACTTGCCTTTAATAAGTTTGGTTAAATCTATTGGTACAAATGATAACACTAATTAACCAAATAACCCTAATTAACAATAAACTTATATTACCTCTTACTAATTCACAAGCAAGCAATAATTTGCTCTAGTTCCCTCTAGGTTTTCTAGCTCCTTGGGAGAGTTTTTTTTTTTTTTTTTTTTTTGTTTCCTTTAGGGTTTTTCCCTTAGGAGGTTTTTTCTAGCCTCCATTGCTAGGTTTTTTGAATTTCTTTGAAGGTTTTCCTTCTCTCTTCTCCCTATTCTCTCCATCTCTACCACCTCTTTTCCTCTTAGTCTCAGTTGTGAATCTTTATAGGGGCTTTCACTGGTAATTTACCGGTGATAAGTCCCAGAAACCTTTTAATTGCCTTCAATAACTAGATCTCATCCTTGTGATGATGATTTTTCTCTTGAGTTTATTTTCTTTTTGTGTTTGTTTGGTGAGAATTGAAGATTTAGGGTTTTATAATCTCTACAAGAATCCGGAAGACCACATGAGTATTTTCACTCAAACGACTACGCATCAATGAATTTCAAGCCAAATCAGTGCGAACTCTCAGATTGTATTGCTTCAAATGAAGTTTTTTATTAAGGCGATTGTAAATCAAATCTACAATGTATCTAGTTTTAAGGTGTGTACTTATGTTGGAATTCTTGATTTTTTAGGAATTATATGTAAGTGTCGTTTGCTATATATTATTAATGAAATCCTTTTCTTTTTGTCAAAAAAAAAAAAAAAAAAATCAATATACTTACCTCTGTCTTATTTAGTTCGTTGACACATGAAGTTTATTTTTAATTAACACGTTTTCTTTTTGGGTAGGTTTTATAATTTGCATTTACAAGTCTACCCCACTTGCTTTACCAATTACCATTCTTTCTCCTCTCCTTAATATGATTGTCTAAATTGAACGCATTAACTAATTGAAACTAAGGAATGAAGTATAATATTGGATCCTACATTTTATTTTTATAAAACAAATAAGACCCTACATGATTTTATAGTTATTATTTATAGTGGTGTGGTCAAAGTTGTTAAAATTTGAATCACTAAATTGCAATGAAGCAAAAAAAGAAACTTTGTGAGGTATGACCTTTAGGACCATTTATCGCAAAAGTTGTGAAAAAGTGATAGGCGTGTCGCGTACCTAACAAAAATAAACTTAACTAGACCACTACTATATCGACGGGCAAGCAAGGGTCGGATCCCAAGAGACTATGGTTCAACTAATTAAATAGACTCAAGCAAATACTAAGCAAGTAACCAAATCAAACGAATGAGAATCAATATCTAAAGAACTAATTAAAGCGATTAAACTAAATAATGTGATAAATCAATGCTAAAAACATCCAAGATCAAGCATCACCACGAATACAATTAATGCAATAGTCGTTCTACCCCTAACATATAATTCAATTGATTAATGAGGAAAAGTAATCCCTATATAATACCAATGGTCTCTCCCGAGTTATCAATGGCTTCTCTAATCACAATCAAGCCTACTTCCATGGAATCATGCAAATTAAAGACTTTGAGCACATTACTCTAACTTCCTAATCATCCGTTCAACTACTCCCATGATGAACTTCAAAGCCTTAATTGATTTATTCAAACCCGTCAAAACCCAACTCCCGTTGTGATTAAAACAATGGATTATTAACAATACTAATTATCCCTAATCTAGCATTGGCATGAGCACAATCAATTAAGCATATCAATTGCAATTATCATTAGAGAATTTAAAGAATTAAATCATGCATCAATCATATTCGGGTTCCGCTAGATCTTGGAATAAAGAAACTACTCACACATATTAACGAAAGCAAAAACAATATTCAATGAAGAAAACATGATTAATAAGCAATGAAAAGTAAAAGAAGAAATAAAGATGAATACCAATTGCTTGAATGAAGAAAAGTACCAATTGTTGATGAACAAAGATCAAAACTTGAAAGTGCAAATTAATCTAGATCTAGAGAGAATATTAGGGTTCTAATGAATGTTTTAAAACTGCTAAGATAATGATTAAGTATGTTTAGTCGGGGTTTAAAAAGGGTATTTATATCCTTTAATTAAGAAATCCCGAAAAAATACGAAAACGCGGTCTTCGACATATTGCCCGGGCTGACCGGGCAAGGCTGCCCGGTCGGGCGCGCGAAGCAACTTAACCCTGCGCTTCTTCATGTAGCTTCTCTTGTGTGGTTCCTTGTTTGCCCGGGCCGCCAGGGCAATGTTGCCCGGTCCGGGCGGACAAAAGCTACATTCTTCATACTTCCTCTTTTGTGACTTCTCTTCTTTCCTTCTTCGCCCTGGCTGCCAGGGCAATGTTGCCCTCCAGGGCGGACACGGGGAAAATTTTCTAACATCTTCATAAGCTCTCATGGCTATCCAAAACAAGTCCAAATCATCCGGAAATCTTCATATGCCTACAAAATCAACTAAATAGACCAAGCCACACTAGAGATGAGGATATTAGTGAGAAGTAGCTCCGTAGAGCTCAAAAACCATACGAAAATAGCTATAAAATGAGGGTAAAATATGGTATAGAACGTGTACATCAAAATTAAAGAACCTTTAAGTGTTTTGAAGTTGTAAATATGGATCTTGGCCCATTTTTTGAAGAGTCAACCCAAGCGAATGTCTGTAAAGGATCATGTCCCGGTCATGTGGCCTTTATAAAACACCTTATTTCTAGATTATTTTGTCCCAAGTTTTGTATATGAGGTCAAAAGTGGAAACCATTACTAGGAATTTGCGTCCTATAAATTTCTTAACTTGTGAGCCATTATTTTTAAGCCGAAAAAATTGCTTAGTTAAGGTTTTTTGAGCCATTTTGATTGTAAAAAGACCAATAATATAGAGTCCAAAGTGGCAAAAAAATATTTTAATGTCTCGTTTTGCGTGTTGAATATGTGTTAATTTGTGCTCCTTTTTTTAAGCTTAGAAAATTATGTAAATTTAACCAATTGAAACTGATTTAAGTCATTTAACAAAGGTATGAGTATTAAATTTCATATCCAAATAAGGCCAGAACGAGCAAATGATGTCCCAAAAAAGAATGCAAGCAATTACATTGTACATCAGAGTGCATCATGCTCACCATGCACCCTAGCTTTCAATTTCAGAATTTGATTTGAAAAGAGTTTTAATATGTTCTTTACTATTCATTGTGTGGTGACTAGTGAGATCGATTTGCTTGGTTTAGCTATTTTACATTAAAAATGAATTGTTATACATAACTCCTAGCTAGAACAATATAATTATTTAATTTTGGCAGCAATGTTTACCTATAACAACTTTGATAAAGAAAAAATAACATTTAATATAACTTTTAAAATCGAGTACAAATAACTTGTAAGGTTTCAAAATTGTAAAAAAACATAATAATATGAAATTAAAATTCACCATGATAAAATAGTACAATAATTATAAAAATGTTGCAGAGTCTTCAAATCTCCATTGAATTTTCTCCATTCTTTTATACTATACATACCGATGGATATGAGTTTAGAGTTCCACATGTTGAAACTTTGGTCTTTCTTAGTGCATTTATCAACTGATCTGGAAAATTAACCATTAGATTATATACTTCAATAGATAAGAAGATAGACGCCTTATAGTTAAATCTAGTGTGTGATTTCTAATGAGGACAATGCCACAATTTATTAATTGAAATATCGTATTGTAATGTTTACATGTGCCAAATAGGGGAGCTCAATAGTCAATACAAGTACTAAACTATTTAGCAATAAAATTAAAATTTAATTGAAACATTAGTAGCTAGAGCAAGATGAAAAAATAATGGGTAAAAATTACTGACCTACATACTTCAAAGGTCAGACATGCAACCACCTCGTCCATCCTTCCACTCAATGCGAGTATTCGTCCCAATTGTATTCATTACCGTGATGTTCTCTTCATATGGACGAAATTGATCATGAGCCAATTGAATACGTAGGTTGCTCAAATGTTGTTGTACTAGGTTAGCACCCGTGCAATGCACGGGTTTCACAGTAATTTATCTTTGGATTTTTGTTTTCACATTTTTTTTTGAGCGCAAAATGTTTATAAGCTCACTTTAATTGACCTCAATTATGCTAATAACGCTTATTATTTTATTAATCAATGTCAATTTTTTGTTGTCAAAATTTTTAAAAAAAATGCTAATAACTCCTATAAAGACTCCAACAAACCTACTATCAACCTACATTATCAAAATAATAGGTACCTATTTAAAATTAATTACCTAAAAAATAGTCATTACCTATTTAAAATTAAATAGCATTTTGTTTAAAAAAAAAAAAGCAAAAATCAATTGAGCGGGAAATCTTTTCATGAGATAGCGCCATGTATACAATTTTGAAAAAAGATGACATTTGCGGTTACTACTTTAGTGTTAGTTATAGATGGGTAGACATCGAATGGAAACCGGTATCATAAGCAATGCCGATATCTTTATAAAAACAGGTGTGGATCCTCAACACATGTCGAACATGTCGGTGGTCGTACATAAAGTAGATATATCGGCTTGTCGGTGATCGGCACGTGGCAGCAGCAACTGGACACTTGGCGCAAGATACTCTGCATGCCATGTAGCCACCTGTCATTTGGAAGTGTTATAAATACCAACAAGTTAAATCCCATAATTAAGGTTGACATTTATTACTCTCTCTCTCTCTTCTTTCTCTCTCTTCATATCTTCTTCTTAAACACTTTACTGACTTTGTCATCGGAGTGGTTTTCCCCGGATCCACCCCGGGGTAAGCTAATCTATGTTCCATGTGTAGGTTCTCATCTGGACGATAGGATAGGAGCTTCTCGGATCTTGGATACGGGTTGTCGTATCTTAACCGTAACAGTTGTTCTTGTGAAATATGGCTTGGTTTATTACTACTATAGTTACTACGAATTGGCCTTGGTCTTTCCACCTTGAAAACATAATGTTCGTTGGATCCTATTGAATTAATCATGTCACATCTCTCTTCTGCTCGTTGAATTTGATCATCAGCTAGTTGAATCCGAAGGTTACTCAAATGTAGTTCTTGTGACATTTGATTAGTATTATAGCTAGGTGTGTTCGATCTAGTTATTAGCACGGGAGGATGAGCCATTATACGTATGACTATTACTTGATCCTTGATTATACGAGCCCTTATTTTTGTTGGTTGTGTGCTTCAAAGTAGTGGATGTAGTTGCTATTATTAAGTTTAATCAGTATATGGGGGGGGGGGTTAATTTAGCATATTATTAGGAATCATTGTTTTAAAATGCATAATATCAGTTTGGTAATTCTTTACTATCTCTCATCTCTCTCTTTAGTTTCAAACATGGTATCAGAGCTTCAAGTTAGATCTGGGAAGGGAGAGAAATGAAGGAAAAAAAAAGTCGTGAGTGAAACAAATTAAAATCATCAGTCGTGTTTTTTGTGAGTAAAAGAGTCGTGAGGTTTGAGTGTAAAACACATTAATTGAGTTTTTTTCTTTCAGAATGAATTTTATTTTTTGTGTGTTTAGTCATTGTAGAAATGGGTGCGTTTAATGGGTCGATGGGTTCTTATTTTATTAGTTGTCGCGGTCGTGGGTATGCAAGTGGTCGTAGTTATCGTCGAGGTGGTCATGGTTATGAAAAAGGTGGAGGTCGTGGTGGCTACGGAAGTAGAAGCGGTGGTCATGATGTAAACCTCTTCAAATTCAAGTATTATTGTGTTCATGTTTGGGTCAGAAATGAATTCCATGGTGATATGGAAAAGTCGAGTGTATGTAGTTGTGTGGTTGTGGTCGTAGTTTCTGTAGCAAAGAGATGAATATGTGCATCGCGTTCGTGGGAATATATAGCATCATCCAAGTCGAGGTCCAAGTCGTGGTCGTGATGAAGAAAGTCGAAGACGTCGTGACTATGCAAGAAGTCAAATGTCGTGGTTAAAGCCATGTTTGTGGTGGGGCTATGAATGTTTGTGTTGAGTTCAAGGTCGTGTTCAAGCTGAAGCCGGTCGTAGTAATGTGGTCGTTGAAGTTTAGTATAGTATAAAAACAAAAAAAATTAATTAAGTTGTCTACTCCATTGAAGCAAGGGGGTGTCTTGGTTGTGTGCTTCAAAGTAGTGGATGTAGTTGCTATTATTAAGTTTAATAAGTATGTGGGGGGTTTAATTTAGCATTTTATTAGGAGTCATTGTTAGTGGGACTAGGTTTTATTCATTGGACGTGGGTTTACTCCCTTAGTTTTAGGGAAGTAGTTGTTATTAGTTTTCTTATATATTTGCTCTTGTACTTTGTTATTAAAATGCATAATATCAGTTTGGTAATTCTTTCCTATCTCTCATCTCTCTCTTTAGTTTCAAACAATTTTTAGCTTGTTTTTCTATTGTTTCTTGAAGTTTTTTGTTCATTGCTTCATTGATTTGTTTCGTGCCTTCCTCAACAAGACGATGAAGGAAACCCATGAATCAAGATTTTCAATTTAATCGATGATTGGTGAAAAATTTGAAGGATTTTATTTAGCTACTAGAATGGTTGTTGTCTTGTTATATGGGTGTTAATGGTACTTGTTATAAGTGAGTGAACAAAATGTAGGGAAGCATTATGTAGGAAGTGGATGCAACAACTCAAGTTGAGGTTTTTTTTACTACTATTATCTAAGAATATTTAAGTTTTCAAGTATATTAATTGTTAATTCAAAAGCCACTAGAATTAAGAGGGTATCGTTGAATAGAGCTATAAGGCTATAATCTTAATTAACATTCGTAGACACAAATGCATACTCAGAGAGTTACATTATACTCTGGTAAAAGCTAATTATAAAGAACCTGTTTGGCCCGGGTCACCCACCTAGTCGGGCCGCATGCACACTCCACTCCACTCCACATTAGTATGATTTTATCTTCTTTGGTCCTATCCCGCATAGATTTGTTTTTGGGCACCTTCTCAAAAGGCCTCATATTAATGGAGTGTGCACTTACTTATAAGAAACACTTCACATCCTTATTCTTTCCATGTGGAACTTGGGATGAACAACCCCAACAGAACGTGACAACGATACATTAAATTAAGGAAAATTTGTCAAAAAGATGCTTTTGAATAGATCACTTCGTGGTAAAGATTTTGTTATAAGAAAAAAAGTGGCACCAAAGGTCCTTTTATCCCACTTAGGCTGTGGCGAGGGTCTTTTGATCGAATTCTAGCCATTAACTTTTTCTTTTGTAGGCAACAAAAAGTCATGTGACTTGCACGTGACCACTTAAAAGCTTCACAAATTAACAAGCTTAACAAATGAATGCAAAAGTAATTAAAGGAATATTGTGGTTGGAATGATTCAAGTAAGTTAATTAAGTTTTTAATGGCCTAGGTGAGAGCCTTCTAAGAAGGTTGTGATACCTTCTTTAATCTTTATTGATATATGCTCTTATCTATCAAAAGAAGTTAAGAAGATCAAACCTAAAAAGTAGAACCATCGTACTGCTTTTGTTACTCACTTACACTAACACATGGTGTAATGTAAAACACGTTGCTAGAAGATGTTATAAAATGGAAAAGAAACAAGATTACAAAGGCAAGAATCAAATTCCACAATTATTACTTCGTATTTGATTTCAAGGTATCAATGTTACTTTGCAAATTAAATTAAAATACGAGCATGTATACCAACTTCTTCGCAATTACAAGTAAAAGACTAGTCATTATTCTCTTTTATTGTGCTGAATTGGTCAAGTGTAATAATAGTTGTGTGATTGTGTCCATATGTAGATCAAAGTTTAGATCGAATAACTTTAAATTATGTTGATTATTTTATTTTAGATTTAGGTCAATTTTTGACACCTCTGTTAAGGTAGATATCAAAAGTTAGAAGTACACTCTGAGTGAATAGGCTAAACTTACACATACGTACAACATTACTCATTTCTTGGCATTTTGTACTTTTGGATTCTTCATCCATTGATTAATGCACTAGCTCAACATATTTCCCAAAAAAAAAAAAAAAAAAAAAAATTACACAAAGTACAACATTACTCATTTTTTTGGCATTTTGTGCATTTTGCTTAGTTGATTATGGTCTAGGTTATTGTAAATATTGTGCTAATAGTATTGAAATGTGGTCGTGATTTTTTGGAACTAATGTACTCTATCATATTGAAATGTGGTCAGTATATTAGTCTTGATACTGATGTAGGATTTTTAAAAATTTAATTAACTAAAATTTTAATTTTCTGGCAAAATGTTGTGAATTTTAATGCAAGAATACATATATTGGTGTGGTGTGTTCATATTTCAATGTTCACGGTTACCATTAAAATGACCAACTTTATATATATAAGCATTTTGGCACATTAAAAAAAGTTGTAAGACCAAGGTGATTTTGATCAAAACCACCATCTTCATGGATCTGAATGACGATAGTTTAAAATTTCTGTATTTACAACTTTTTTTATTTTTTTTTCCCCTTGACAATCAATAAATCTGACTTAAACTTTTCATATTCATTCGTTATTCCTAATTATACAGTGTTTTCTTCTTATATTTTCAAGGTAATAAGAAGCTTTAGGCTTGGCATTGGAACAACTGGTTGCCAAATAATGTGACACAACAGAACCCAACACAAGATCGGTCACAACACTATTAAACACTAAGTTTTTACATTTAGACACAACTTGACACGAAATACCAATTGGTTGTTGGTGTAGTGGTGATTGGGACTACACTTGATAGGGATGACACGTGTCCGATCTCCCGCAACAGCAATTGAGAGGGGACTGAAACCCAACCATCCAGAACTGATCTCCGAATCCGAATTAGCCCAAAGGGTGAATCGGAAGGAACACAAAAAAAAAAAAAAAAAAAAAAAAAAAAAAAATTGACACGAAATAAGGACAATAAAAAGTGAAACTAAATTTATACATCAAGAAAATAGCTATACAAGGGGAGGGTGAAGCCATGCCTAGGCCATGAGCACCTTTTTGAGTTGAGCTTGGGATGTGCATCAAGCCAGGCCCATGCATATCTAGCTAACTAGCTTGATTCAATCTAGCACCAGTGCCTAGGAAAACTATAGTTTTAAACCAGCCAAAACTAAGTACTGTGCATTTTACTATGTTATACACATCTCTATTTCTTTTTGTTTTTCTCATTAAGCGTATGTTTGAAGAGAAACTTTAATCATTATTATTCATTAATACACATTAAAAAAAATAAAAATAAAAAAAAATTCTTCACATGAGAGCTATTTGTTGGATTCATCTTTGCGTAGGCAGCGTAGTTTCAAAAAATTAACATTTCATAGTCATATGAAAATTATAGACTTTTAGTTCAAATAAACTCTTTTAAAATTGTAGAAATGTCTATGTGACAACCATTAAGTATCAAGTCGAGTAGTACATTAATGTGAAGTATAATATAGTAATATACTAGTCGTCAACTTGTCATCATATAATAGAAGTATTAGTATATTAGAAAAGTTTGTGGACTTGTGGTACTGTGAATCTGTACGTGTGATCAACAAAACTTTTTTGAATAGTCGAAAGAATATCAAGCCATTCAATTAAACTATAAAGTAGAAGCTTCGCATTGCTTCAGTCACACATTGTGTAATCCCACGTTTGCTAAGAATATTATAGAATGAAGAAGAACCAAAATAGTAAAGCTAGGAATCAAAACCCTATCTTATTTTATTTATATATTTTTTGGTAATAGACATCAATCCTAATTATAATTTTATTTTGATCGAATAATCATAGAAGCGAATTGTATTCCGGCGCCTTTTGTGTTATTAAAAATAAATATCTTAATTTAATGACATATTTTCTCTATGATTATGATTACTACTCCATCCATCCCTAAATGAGAAGCCTATATCTCTTTATTATGTAAGTAATACGGAGTAATAAATGCTATAAATAGGCTTCTAATAAAGGGACGGAGGAGTACACTTTATGTAAATTTTAGTGCTATATGAAATTCAATTGTGGATCAAATTAAAATTTTTCTTATCTTTAAAGCTTAAATGGCGACATTTAAGAAAAAAGAAGAAAGAAGAAAGTCATAAGTTGTGATATACAACTACCATTTATGATATTACAATCAACTAACGATGTTGAAGTATAAACTTCTCGATCAACACCTGGAGAAGCACGAGAGTTCGTGTGAGAAGAGACCAGAGAATGAGAAAATTTTAGACACGAGAGTTCATGAGAGGAGGGAATGAAAAAACCTTAATCATGAGAGTTGGTATGAGAGTAGAGAATGAGAAAACCTTAATCACAAGAGTTCGTGTGAGAGGAAAGAATGAAAAAAAAAAATCTTAAGCACGAAAGTTCGTGTGAGAGGAGTGAATAAAAAAAAAACCTTAATCATGAAAGTTTGTTTGAGATGACAAATTGAAAAAAACCTTAATCACGTAATGGATTGTGTGGATTAGGTTCGTATATTAAGTGGGTCGTATTGGCTGGATTTAACAAATTGTATCAAGTTATATGGGTTGTGTTGAAGTGGACTAGGTACGAAAAAATGAATCTACGATACAATAACATCTAAGGGCATGAGCAATAGAACAAACCTCTAAAGGGTTTGTTTACTTGCCACATCATCATCATACAAACTCCACACTTAACAAACCTTTCATTAACAATAAACAAACTTGTTCAAAGCTATATGGGACCTACCTACAACTCATTAAATTTAGGAAAAATTGTCAGAATCTACACGCTTAATAGGGGTATTTGGAAACAAATACCCACTAAAAATTTTTATCAAAAAAACAATTCCCTAAATTTAAAAAGTTAGAGTAGCACTACCCATTTGCATTTTCCAGCGAGAAAGTCCGGCACGTGGGCCACTTTTTCAATTTTTCTCTGAAAAGACACGACGCAATGACAAATTAGACCTTAATTCGTAACTCAAGGTTAACCAATTTAAATTAAAAGCAACAAATTCAACCAATTTCAAATTATCTCCAATTTCTAAGAACCCTAATTTTCATAATCGTTACACCCTAACATCAAAATTCATAATTAATGGATTAAAAGAGAAGATTTACCTATGAATTGCATACCCTACTTGTTTTCACTTCTTTAATTCGGAATTTTTAGAAGAAAAATTGAAAAAGTGGGCCCCATACGCCGGACTTTCTCGCCGGAAAATGCAAATGGGTAGTGCTACTCTAACTTTTTAAATTTAGGGGGTAGTTTTTTTGATAAAATTTTTTAGTGGGTAGTTGTTTTCAAATACCCCTATTAAGCGTGTAGTTACTGACAATTTTTCCTTAAATTTATCTAAACAATAAAATAGTCTCTAACAAGATTAATAATTTTTTTTTAAAATAAAAAAGGAGAAAGTGGGACATTTGGAGCAAGATGAACCGGTTTGTATATACAAACCTGTTGCTTTTTTTTGCTCCTCCCACAATAAGAGGTTTGTCAACAAACCTCAAAATTTTTCTTACAAACCCAATGACAAACCTCTTATTGTGGATGCCCTAACCTCATGTTGTGCCAAGTCATGCCATATCATATTTGTCGAAGCCAAACTCGGTGGATCTATTAGCCATATGGGTCAAGTTAGGCTGTGTTTGACCCGGCCCATTGACCACTTTTACTCCATACTATCAATTTGGTAAAGAAGAAAAGAAAAAGATGGTCAAGATGAAAAAGAAAAAATGAAGCATAAAATTCTTGCCTTTTTGTAAATCTACTAGGTAGAATTCCACGCCATTAAGCAAAGATCAATGTAAAACCATCAAGCTGAAATTGTGGAATAAAGAAAGAAAATTTAACCAAAAAGAAAACAACATTAAAAAAAAAGGAGTTTGTCCAAAGTTAAACAAAATAACAGATGGAGTGATGGACCATTTTATTTTCTTGCTTTTCAAAAAGTCATCACCTTACCCCATACAATAAAAGTATCCACGTACACTTAACGTGAAAGTTAGATGTATTATTGTATTATTGTATACCACCAATACCCCCAATATCACTATTATAAATGCCAGATTTTTTCATTTCACTAAGGTCAGTCAATCAACCAATTTCATCTTCTTATTATTACACCCTCCCAAAATAAAAAATGGATTCTATTAATGTAGAAAAAATCCTAGCATTAAGAAGATATAAACAACAACAAATTAAGACTACCCTAATGTTTTATCCAATTGTAGCTTTAATTTGTGGTATATTTTGTACTAGTCCATTTTGGTTACCTTCTCTATATTCATCTATGAAATCCTTTCTTTGTGTTTCTCTTCCTACAGTCTTGTCATTTTTCTTCAATGTGAAGTCCCTTTTCATTATTGGCAATCTTATTGTTATCTTTCTCTTGGGTGAGTCAAAGATTTATCAAGGGTCAGAAGCCACAAGTCCACAAAAAATCAACCGAGTTGAAGTCCAAAAGGAGAAGGGAAAACAAGAAGAAAAAATGGTTGAAGTTGAATGTAAGATCGCGGAGGTGGTGAAGATTGAGGCTGAGGAAGTTGAGAAGGAATCGAGTCGAGTCGATGAAGAGGAGAATGAAGTAGGAGATGATGATGAGGAGGAGGAGGAGATTGAGCTCATTGAGGAAGTGTTGGAGTGTAAAAAGGAGGAATTTGTTCATGAGTTATTGTCAAGTGATGAATTGCATAGAAGGGCAGATGATTTTATTGCTAGGGTTAATATGCAAATCAGATTTGAAGCTGATCATGAAGTTTTACTTTGTAGCTATTGAGATATTATTACAAGGGATAATCTTTTTTGTAGATTTACATTTTGTAGATTATTATTGGTAAAGTTATGCACAAAAGTGGCAAATGATAAAGTAGCTAGTATGTCACTTTGTTGATTTTGCTAGTTAGCTGCTACTAAGTACTTAGCTCACTTACATTTGTAGCTGTAGCTAAGATGCTGAAATAAGTATGGTATTTATGAATTAAGCAATAGTTTTATCTTAATTAAGAAAGATAATATTATCTGTTTAATGATAAAACCACAAATTATAAAGTATTTTTTGTTGTTAATTATTTCGTATATAATTACAATTCATATAAATTTTGATCAATTCGTTTTCCATTTGGAATTTAAAAAAAAAAAAAAAAAAAAAAAAAAAAAACCTAATACTCTATCTAATCCATTTTCCAGTCATTGTAGAGTAAAACTGTAGACACCTAAAAATGTCTCCCCAAAACCAAACCCGATGATGAACAACTTTTCACCGCCATTATTGGTCGGGTTGAGTATGTAATCTTTAGAGTGCTTAAATCCATGTTCCATTCAATACATTTCATAAACCAATCCAATTCATAGCCCATTTTCCCAAATCATAACTTATTTTCCTCTTTTCGTTCCTTTAAACCCAAAATAATTTATTTCATGTCCTTTAAAATCATTCATTTCGTGTCCTTTTTATAAAAATGTTTAGATCAGTTTATTTTGTTCCATAATCTGGGTCCAATGATTGAATATTTGGATGGGGCTTGAAAAGATCTTTCCAACGATATATCATAAGCCCAAATCCGAGTTATAACGAATAAGTTATGGCCAAAATACTAAACTGAGTCTAAGCCGAACCTAAGCCCACCTTACCTACGACCCAATGATCATGTGGAGGGTCCAAAGGATTTAATCCCACTCCTTATCCAATTAGGATTAATTGGAAGCTTCTATAAGTTTCTAAAATATCTTAATTATCCTTTTTGAAAAGATAAAATTAAAGAGTTTGAAATAGAATAAAACTTTTCTTTTTGAAAGTCCTAATTCTATTCAAATTGAAAGACGTTCAAAGATAGTCAGATATCGAAAAAGATATGAAAGAAATACGAAACTATATCCAAAACTGACACCGTCCCACTATTTCGGTCATATCTTTTATTCTACAAAATATTTTAATCTTATTCTAATTGGGTTAGAAAATAGACTTCAAGATCTTTCCAACGATATCTTATTCATCTTATTCCGATTTCTGGATCAAAAGATATGATAAAAACAAAAACCGCAAAAACTGCTGTCTATCGCAAGAGTTTTATCCGATTCGAATTCTTATTTTTTCTTGATTCGACCCCTCTTTTTTCCGTATAAATAGAGGTCATCTCTCCCCTTTTTCAATCATCAACAAGCTTGATCATTAAATCCTTCTCTCTTCCTCTCTTTTCCACCAAAAAAAAATCATTCTCTTCTCTTTCTCTTATATTCTAAGCCTCAAACCTATATTCCTAATTACATCATTCTTCCCCTAAGCACTTTAAACCAAGGCGTGAAAGGTAGAATTAACTGAGGGTTTGGACCAAATCAACTCTACCTTTTATTTAATTTAATTTCAATTTGATTTATTTTTTATTGAAGTTACTAACAATTTATTCATGATGTAGCAATTTAAAGGAACGCGCGGAATGTGAGTAATTAATTAATTTAATTACTTATTTTATTTTCTTATTGCTAGTATCATGATTAGGGTTATTTTTATTTGATTTGACTAACTCTATTATTGTTGAATTGCTTCCAATATTAATGTTGATTCTATTATTATTTTTGATCACCATATTGCATGTTAAAGGGAATATGTAATTGAAAATAACGCCTAATAAGATAATCTGAACAACCGGTTTTGGTTCCTTTAATCTTGTTATTTAATCAAGTGATCACTAATATTTTAGAATTATGTGTGCATTAATATTCAACCAATTTAGCATAATAATAGTTTGGAGCGAATTGAATCTTTGTTTGCATGCCTTTGAGTTCGCAGGAATACTTTTCATAATAAGAATCGAGTAGAGGCCAATACGGGCGAATGTGACTCCATGACTCACTTCGTACCATCATCCCCGATCCTCCTTTCGTGGTTCCGAACCATATGGAGTTAGTAATCTCATAGATTATGAATGGGGTGTAACCTTCACGGGTCAATCGTTGTTGCCTATCGTTGTCCCTTAATCGTGGTTGCCTTTTATGATCCGTGAACGGTTTACAAGTTCCTTAAAAACTTGTTGGCGGCTCCCTACTTTCCTTGTCCCTAATCGTGTCCCTAATCGTATATGTCAATTCCCACTTCCTATGAGTGCCAAGCATATTCACAACATGCTTTTTACGTAGGCGCGCTTCAAACGACGTCTACAAAAACCAACAAAAATTATTTCAAGAAATATTAGTTTTTAATATTAATATCTCGAAAAAAATAACAATTCAATTCATACTTAATTTAGTGGCAAGGACACAAATTATGAGGTTTTGGAATTAATTTCACCAAGGCACTATTCCTTAGTTCTTTGGGCTTACTCTTCTCCTTGTATGAGGATCCTTGCCAATATTCTCAATTAATCTGTGTAAACTATGGAGTACTCAAATTATCCACTTAGCCTACATGGCATAATTTAATTGGTTGTTTCTACTTTTATGTAAACAATATCCCCATCTACCTCTTCTCCCTATTAAAATCTAAATCCCTCCCCATGCTGATGTTTTGGATTCTTACCCCTCCCGCTCTTTTAGTTTTTTCGCTTTAAATTTTAATGCACACAATTTTTTTTTAATAAGATTTTACATGGCATTACTTTACTCAAATAATTATTTACATTTGCCTTGACATCATCAATATTATTCCAAGAGTGAGGGATAGCTTAAGTGGTTAGAGCTCCCCTCCCGTTTCTAATAGATCTTGGGATCGATTCTCATCACCCGCCTTTGTGGCTCTCTAAATACCAATGTTATTCTGAACAAGAACGATGCTTGAAACTCTATTTTATTAAAAGGATGTTTGAATAATAAGGAAAAATGAGACCATGTAACAATAAACCTTCTGTACTTTTAGCTATGCCATGTCAAATAGAGATCATTTATGATAGTAACATACATGTCCAATTATTAGTAGGTTACTTCCGTGATGACAAAGAACGTCTAATAGTCCTTCCATGTTTAGTATCTAAACGATCTTTGCGGGATATCATAGTTAAGCACATTAATAATATGTGGTACTATGTTCATTTTTTTGGTTAAAAGATGTACTCCCTCCATCCCCGAAAGAACAACTCATTTGGGTTAATTACGCGGGTATTAAAAAAGTTAAATAAAAAGAAGTAAAAGTATATTGAAAATATAAATTTTCATCGGATTTGTAAAAAAATAGAGAGAGAAAGCATTAAAATTACATGGAAAATCAAATTTTAGTATGGGGAAGCTAATTTTGCACAAATATTGTTGCAAATTGGTCGGTGTTTTAATGCAATGGGTCATTCTTTTTTAGACTAAAATTAGGCCACATGGGTCGTTCTTTCGGGGACGGAGAGAGTAGAAATTAGCGAGTTTGAAACGGGTATGGATAACTAGGCAGGTATGACACACATATTGAGAAAAAGAGTGGTAGATAAATTAATCAAAATAATTAATACATGTTGTATCTAATCCTTTTCTTTTCGTTGTGATAAAATTATTTTAATAAAGTCATTGGTTTAACTATTGTAACCAATTCCTAAAAAAAAGTGACCAAAGATATGTGGAAATAAAATTAAAACAGAGTAAGTATTAATTTAACACAAGGTTTTATATATACCTGGTCACACCATGTGACAGGAGTTATTTCATAATGTAATAAAGGTTACTTAATCAATATTAGAGGGGTTACTTTGTTCTTTTATAAATGACCATACGATGTGACTAGTCACATACGAAGTACAAGACGGGCTAATAATCAATTGTTACATGTACAATAAAACAAAACATGTAACAATTGATAAAATTTGACATAGTACAAGCATACAACTGGAAAGCACACCAAACTAAAATGCAAGATAAATGTGGGGGCAAAGAGCAATGTCCACGCGTGTCCTAAAAAATCCATGCAATCGCGCCATCAGTCGACCACAACATGCATCGTCTCCACCGCTTCCCTTCCTCACCCTTATAGAAGTATGCACTCTTCTTCTTCATCTTTATCTTTTTAAATTTCTCTCTTTATTTTCTCTTTATTGTTTTAGTTATAATTTGGGTGTGAATTATCAATTATGGAGTTGATAAATACATTCCTGAATTTTGCAGCTCCTCCTTTTACTTTTATAACATTGTGCTTTTTGTTGCCTCCTTTTCAAATTCTCAAGTTTTTCTTGTCTGTTTTCTCCTCCGTCTTCCCTGAAGATGTTTCCGGCAAAGTCGTCCTCATTACCGGCGCTTCCTCTGGTATTGGCGAGGTAACTTTATTTTATTTATTTCATTCCATTGACGCTGTATAATTATAGTACTTCCGCTGTTTCTTAAATGATCAACTTTTCACACTATTTATATTTGAACTTTAAATCATCAATTTGTGTAATAATTATGTACAATTAGTTTAGTAAAATTGTATCAAAATTGCTATAGTATACATGACAAATTGTCTATACACACTAGTGATAACTGATAAGTGAATGTCAAAGTTAATATATGAATGCATAGCCATAGTTCCATGTTCTAATCAATTTTACATATATGTATGTTGTACATATTGCCCAATCAGTGCTTTAATAGTCCTTACCTTACATATCTTCGTAAAACTTACATTATTTGTACTATGTAACTTGTTTTATAATCAATTAGTCAATTGCATAGCTAGCTCTTGGTCTTTAAGAACTTACGTTTGGCTATTAATGTTTGTGCACAATTTAACTTTTATTTTGATGTTAGATTTAAATAGTCATGTAGATATATATTTGTTAGAGTTTAAGGTCAAAGACTCAATGTATATTTTTTGGATATCAAATTAAAGATTTGGCTAAAGTTTTGAGTTGACAAATGTGCCAGTTAATAGTTAAATAGTTTATTTTGAAATGGAGGAAGTATATATAAAAAAAAAATGTTAAATGTTTTGAACTAGATATAAAGTGTTCAAGTGTTATATCCATGTTCGAGTGTCAAAGTCCAACATGAGTACTTGAAGTTAAATGAAGAATCCATATAACATAGAGCTGTGCCACTTAATTCCCATATTTTGTTTATCTGGGGTATAATCGTCTTTTTAAGTACCAGTGGAGGGGTACATGCGTCTTTTCATGTACTAGTTGAGGGGTACATGTGTAATTTCCTAACCAAACAGTAAATATAAGTTGCAAACAGTAATTAGACAGCTCACTAAAAGTACTGAATAAATGATCACGCTTTTTCAATATACTTATAGAAATGCAACCAATTTAACAAAAATCTGTTTATCTGGCAAATAAACTTGTATTTACCGTATAACATAATTAACTACCACGTCACCCTGAGACATTATGTAATTTTGAAAGAGTATATATTAGGCATAGATTTTTTTTTTTTTTTTTTTTTTAAACTCATTTTGCTTAGATTGTTAATCACTTTAATGCGACTGTATAATCAAAAATTGAAACCTACTCCGGTCATAAGAGAGTAAAAGACATTCCTATAATTCTAGTGTGTGTCCAAAACCTGATTTTAATTGTGGCTACATTAGTACTTTGTCGTAGGAACATAATGACGAATTTGGGGGTGAATTGAATTAATTTTGCGATATTGGTACAGCATCTAGCGTATGAATATGCAGAAAGAGGTGCTTGCTTAGTGCTTACAGCAAGAAGACAAGGAAGCCTAGATGAAGTTGCTGACTTATGTCTTCAGTTGGGCTCACCCGAAGCAATAGTGGTGGTTGGTGATGTTGCCAAAGTTGAAGATTGTCGCCGAATCATTGAGGCTACCATAGGACACTACGGAAGATGTATGAAACCGAAATCATTTTCTTAGTATTCAAATTATGATCATTTTTGTGTTGTGAATATTGCATTTGAAGTAGTGAAAGTTAACAAGTTTGCCTTTCTTAATGCAGTGGACCATTTGGTCAATAATGCTGGCATTATCGGGGTCAGTCAATTTGACGATTTAGAAGATGTCACCAGAATGAGGCCTGTTATGGTAATTTTTTTTCTTGCACTCTCGAAAAAAGAACACGAATTCCTTATATGTTAACTTGTTAAGGCTAGTATAGACACGATGAAACATGTATCCTTCAGCTGTGACGTTAATAGTGTCATTTGAACTAGTAATGTGACATAAAATTAGAAAGTAGTACTCTTGTTAGTTTTCAGCTAATTCCTCGTCTAAATTGATTATTGTGATGACGATGCAGGACATTAATTTCTGGGGTTCAGTGTATATGACACGATTCGCAATCCCTTACCTCAAACAAACTGCTGGAAAAATTGTTGCTATGTCGTCTTCAGCGTCCTGGATGCCTGTACCAAGAGAGAGTTTCTACAATGTACATATACTTTTGCTAGAATTCTAAATAAGAATGTTCAATAATTTTCAATATTTTAATCTATTGCCATTTGATCAACTGACTCTGCTTCTAACAAAATTACAGGCAAGCAAAGCAGCAATGTTGGCGTTTTTTGAGACACTAAGGGTGGAACTAGGTTCCGATGTTAAGATAACGATTGTTACACCCGGTATAATAGAGTCCGAGTTTTCCAAGGGCAAGGTCTGGACAGAGAGTGGCATGAAAGTGGATCAAGAATTAAGAGATGTATGCTAAGCATGTCTAGTGTAACAATCTTTTAATTTGCAAGTACAACATTGAACAAGAAAATCTTAAAGAATATCTGATTTAGTACTAATGATATACTAGTATATAGCGATTTATGAGTATACAATTGACCTTGTGTAATATGCAGGTACAAGTGAATGTGATACCAGTGGGAACGGTTGAAGGGACAGCGAAGTCCATCGTTCGCAGTGTATGCAGGGGTGATCGATACGTGACAGTCCCAGCATGGTTTAAAGTGACTTATTTCTTAGAGATGTTATGCCCTGAGGTGCTCGAGTGGGCATATCGTTTGATGTTCCTTATAAGCACGGATAATACACCAACAGGAGCAATGGGGAAACATGCTGTGGATTTTCCCGGGGCGCAGGCAATGCTATATCCTTCTGGTATCCAGTCTGCTGATATTAAGAGGAAGTGAAGGGTTTTAGTGCTGAATTCTCAAGATGAGTAAACATCAAATGGTTTTGGGTTTTTGTGTTCTGATATCTTAAATCTTTCATCTATGTAAAATGTAAGTCATCCTAAAAATTATGCAGATAGTGTCAATAGTTAATAATGTTTTGTGGCAACATTTATGGTATAATTGGAATAAAGTTGGTTTGAGCGAACTCAACTGATTATTTTATTTTAATGTTTAATTAGTTATGGAGGTATTTCATATTTTGTACTCTTTGTATTTCTTTCTTTTTTTTTTTTTTTTTTTTTTTATCTGAATTTTCAATTCAATATGATAGCTTAGTTAAAATATCTCAAAGTATGCACTCCCTCTGTTTATATTTATATATATATATATATATATATATATATATATATATATATATATATATATTGGAATAAAGTTGGTTTGAGCGAACTCAACTGATTATTTTATTTTAATGTTTAATTAGTTATGGAGGTATTTCATATTTTGTACTCTTTGTATTTCTTTCTTTTTTTTTTTATCTGAATTTTCAATTCAATATGATAGCTTAGTTAAAATATCTCAAAGTATGTACTCCCTATATATATATATATATCAATTTGACTAATATATTTACCGAGACGCTACTTTGACCATAGATATCTTTAATTGTGTATTAGTAAAAATTGTAACAAAATTATATTATGAAACTAGACATTATAATGAATATAATGATATATAATATAATAACATTTACATTTTTTAGAGGTGAAAAAATTAAGTCAACCGTGGTATGTGAATAGTGCGACTGTCAAAGTGATGTATATAAAAAAAAACGGAGGGAGTATCGCTCAATTAATACATTTACACATGTATAATTTACCCAATTAATCCTATTTGTTTTAAAAACAAATAAGGCCTGTATGTCCGAATGACTGTACTAGATGCATTTTAAGATATTTATTCATAAATCGGCCACTCTTCAAAGTTGCATTGGTTTATTGTTGGCTTGTACTACCTAGTGACCTAATATTAACTTTTGACATTTCTGTATAGTGCTAAGATAGAGCCACTTGTAAATATTAGTGTAGTATCTTACTTTATAAATTACTTATACTTCATAAATGATATGGAGTTCTATTTACAAATTTTACTTTAACCATAGTTTGTCAATTAGTATTATGTATTCTGGAGTACCTAGTATTGTACTCCAATCCAAATCTAATAAATAGGCTGGAAACTCAACTTAAAAATAAATAAATAAATAAACAAATAAAAAATAAAAAAGCGAATGTATAATTTATTTCTTGAAATAAAAAGTTAACAAAATGAAATAACACAAAAACATAAAATAGAAGCATATTATTCCAGTTATTGAACATGATATTTATTGTTATTGAACATGTTATTTTAGAACTACTCAATGTTATTTCATATTTTATGATTTTAGAAACATAATATTTTTATAACTAAAAATATTATTTTAGAAGTAACTGATAAATATTTTTTATTACATTATTTTAGAATTAATAAATGTTATTTTATAAATAGAAGCATGTTAATTTATAACTTGGAACATTATTCCAATTCTTATAAAACATTATGTTATTTTATAAAAAGAAACATGTTATTTATATAACTTGTAAATTAACTGTTAAAATACATGTTATTTTTAATTGACGTTTTGTTATTTAGATTACACTATATGTCACTTTTCAAAAAAAATCATCAAATTTGCAATTGTGCAAAATCGAGTTGCCCTACCCTAGCAGGATGGTTGGTTCCATTATCGTCACCGGGAGCTTTGGCAAGGGTAGGTTCTGCTTAGCTTGCCTTACTCAACAAGGATCGTACAACTTGCCATGGCTTGGGATGAAGCCACGCTGATACAAATCGAACATCATCGATGTAGATACACATCAAATATCGCAAAATCATCTTCAATTTAGAAGTATAATTGATGAAAAGAGGAAAAAGAGTGATTGATTGGATTGAGAGAAAAATCAGAACAAAATACTTGCAATTGGAAAAAAGAAGATTAAATTGATTACGATTAAAAGAAAATAGAGGGAAACAAAGCATATCAAGAAGAAAAAAGAGCAACTAAGGAAGAAGGAGAGGACACTAGAAGAAGAGCTGAAAATGTCGTCGTTTTGAACCCGGAGTACCTTGCTCACGGTACTCCGGGAGTAAGGAAGAAATTGCGATAGTTTGTGGTTAATAAAAATAAATACTTTGTATATAATAAAATAGTGTATTCTTAGATACATATCAATGTGTTATTTTATGGTATCAATTGTTTGAATTTTAGCAAATATTCACAAGATTATAAATTGGTCATAGTAGCGTGGTAGGTTAATTCATGAACAAATTTATTTAAAAAAAAAATATCGACATAGCGATTTAGAATATATAAATCATGAAAAAGGAATTATTGCCGAAAGATTATGGAAAAAGTCATACTGTCATTATTTGATTTTCTACCATATTTTTCGCAAGTAATATATCGATCCCCCTAAGCAACAAAAGCAAGCCAAAAAAATTTAAACACAAGTAAGCTGCTTACGACCTCAAAAAAAAAAAAAAAAAATCTATACAAGTTATATATACATCTTAAGGCTCAGAAACCATTTGCAATTAGGTGCATCTCATTTTGAAGCCGAATTTCTTGTAATTCAAATATTATAAACCCAAGCATTCAAAAACAACAAATTAAACTTTTCTCTACTTCCCTGTTTTAAACTTCCCCATTATTCCTTCTAACCAGCTAGAATCCTCATTTGATGAAAGCTAGCAATGTCAATCCAATGGATAATATACTTTTACTCCATGTGTATTGACACCTAAAGAATAAATGTTGCTCATATTTTTCTTAGTCCTACATATAATATTTTTCTTTAATTTTGTTTAATGTAAGTGAATTGCTTTTCCTTTTTTTTCATGAAACAAAAAAAAAATAAATAAAAATAAATAAAAAAAAACAAGAATGACTAGTCAAGTTCTCACTCTTTAGATTGTCAATTAATCTCTTCCCTTGATTGTTCACCCCAAAAGTTTTTGAAAACAAGAATGACTAGTCAAGCTCGATCTAATCGAAGATCTTTAATTGAAAAAGCTTTATGTTTGTTCTTTCAATTCTTGGCTACGTACCTCTCATAGATAATTCAACTCACAGTATCCCTAATTATGTTACGTGCTTTAATTTCAATTTTTACCTTAATATTAATTCTATATAATCGTTGCTCACTTGTTTTTATATCAATGTATTTATTTAGCCTTAATCCCAAAAGTGCATACAAATGCTAGTGGAAAAATGGTGATTAAGAAGAATTGGGACCAACTTCTCATCATTTTAATTTCTTTGCTAGAAGGAAACTGGTGATACATTTTTCATCAAATTGATGATAAATGATAAATATGTTTAAGACATCGTATTTCAAGCTTAGAGCGTCGAAGCCAAGCGTACATCGTTTTCGCCGGTTCCTGTTAACGCTTGAAAATACAATAGCCTAATCTTTTAAAAAAATAAATAATTTTGAAATAGCTACCACGTGTCTTTCTTGCTGCATGAAAGTATGAAACCATGACACCAAACTAGATAGAAAATTGACACGAATTATCATGCCATATAGAATTCTACATTATAAGCTTTGGTATAATCAATTGCACATTTGATACAAGTGAATAAAGATGGATGATTTAATAAACGAAATCTTGAACATAGCAGCTCCACCGTTTATATTCTTCTTTCTTTGTTTCTTTTTACCACTTTTTCAATTTCTCAAGTTCTCCGTTTCTATCTTAAGCTCAATCTACGCTGAAGATGTTGCCGGAAAAGTTGTTATCATCACCGGCGCTTCCTCCGGTATCGGTGAGGTAATTAATTCTAAATTATGACTAATATCTTAATTAGTGTTGCAATAATCGTAGTTATGGTCAAGATTGGATCTAGTTAGCCAGTCATCCTAAGAACCTCCTCGGGTTAGTTTCTATTTGATCACATTATCTTATTTCTTTATAACTAGTACTTCCTTCAACTTAATTTGTTTGGCCCATATAAAAAATGTGCTTGATCAAGGTTTGGACCAAAATTCTACCAGTGGATGATTTATACTCTGTATTTGTCTTTTAATTTTTTATGAATGCATGCAAGTAGGGTTAGTTATTGGTGAGGATATGTTACTACATGAGTTAATAATGCAATAATAGCCCAAAATGGTGTATGAAGCTAAGTAGGGATGCAATGGGTCGGGTCAAATAGGAGACTAGGATGGAGGTAGATTTGGTAGGTGATAGGGCGGGGATTGATGGATATAAAAAGTGTACTCACCACATGTGATGCAGGGTATGAATTTTAGAGTAAACTCGCCCATCCCCGCTCCGCCCCTATTATTGCATTATTAGGGGAAGGCTCTTATGAGAATTTTTCTTATGTGAGAACACTCTTTATGTTCTAAATTTTTACTCGTATGTTCTAAATTTTAAATCTGATGTTCTAAACTTTTCCTTAGGTGTTTTAAATTAAATCAAATGTTCTAATTTAGTATTCACATGTTCTAAACCATAAATTAGTTAAGTTTGATGTCATAATTTTTAAATAACTTGTTCCAAAATTTTAACTTATATGTTCTAAATTTTAAAACGTGTGTTCTAAGATTTTTAACTATATGTTCCAGATTTTAAAGCGTATGTTCTATTTTTTTTTACACGTATGTTCAAAATTCTTTACTCACACTTTCTATATTCTATATCAGTTTGTTCTAAATTTTTATTCACATGTTCATAATCTTAAGTCAGATGTTCTAAATTTTACTCATATGTTTCAAATTTCATAAAGCAAATTTTTTAAATTTTTAATCACTTGTTCTAATTCTAAAATCAGATGTTCAAAACATATTACTCATACAAATGTTCTAATTATTACTCATATGTTCAGAATTTTAATTTGAGTCACATGTTCTAAATTTTAACTCGCATGCTCTAAATTTTTACTCACATGTTCTAAAATTTACTCACATGTCCTAAATTTTAAATCAGTTCTCATATAAGTATGAATTCTCACATATGGACCTATTCTCACTGGATCCCTCCCCTATATATATATATATATATATATATATATATATATATATATATATATATATATATATATATATATATATATATATATATATATATATATATATATATTTGTGTGTGTTTAGTGAGCCATAAGGGCGAGGTGAGAATCGATCCCAGGATTTCCTGTGATCGGGAGGGAAGCTCTAATCACTTGAGCAATCCCTCACTTTCATCACCCGCCTCATATATGCCTTATCCTAATTTTTGTAAAGGTTGAAACAAACTTGAAAGAGTCTAGAATCTAGATATTATAATATTATAATGAAAATAAAATATTAAATTAATAACATTAATGTCGTATGAATTCTGTCAAGTAGATGGAAAAAAAGAATTGTTAGAAACGATAATTTTTCATATTATGTAGTGATATTATATGACATCATGGTAGCGGGTTTGGGGTGGGTCGGGTTTGAGGTGGGCATGGATATCCAAATGGATGGTGGGGCGAGGATGGATATTAGTTTTTCCCGACGGGGCGGGTATGGATGTGAATACTGTACCCGCCACGGGTCTCTGGTATAACATTTTTAGGCAGGGATGGGTGTGAAGGTACTATTCTCCATCTGACCCGTCCCATTGCCATCCCTAGTCCCAAGCAAGGCCGCCCTCTTATTAGTCTTATATTTACCATTCCATTTTACTCTGTAGTACAACTTGTTTTGTGCAATGGAGTTACCATATACTCCCTTCGTTTAGTTCTTTTTTAATGCATCATTCGATATATTATAAAGTAGACATTGTAACAAATCTAACAACATATTACGTGATCATATTTATAAATTACATATTCGTTAAAAAATTAAGGGTTTTTCTAAGCTATGCCCCCCAAGTTATTGAATTTCTAAGCTGTACCTATGCTTTTTCAAAGTTATAAGCTTTGCCCTCCACCTCACGATATTTTATCAACAATACCCTTTGACAACCATATCAGTTAACGAAAGTTAAGTTATTTTATCAACGGCTATTTCACCAAATGCCACTGAGTAATTTAAAAATTCACCAAATGCCATCGGACTTTTCAGAATTCACCAAATGCCACTGAGTTTTTAAAAAATTCACCGAGTGCCATTAATGACTAACAGCAGTTAACTCCGTTAGTCATTAAGGCTAATTATGCCACGTGGTGTATTCTAATTGGTTCACTTTATTATTTTTATTTTATTTATCAAAAAAAATTAAAATCAGAAGTTTTCAAAAAAAAAATTAAAATCAGAAACAAAAAAAAAAAAAAACTAAACCCCAGCCACTCTTCCCACCGCACCACGGCACCACCGCCCCTACGCCAGCCCAACCCCTTTCCCCCACCCCCACCGACGACCAACATCCTCTTTGGTGTCGGCGGCCACCCTTCCCCTTACCCCTACCATCTCCATCCACTTCCCCCCCTTAAACCACCATCCTCGACACCCTAAAACCCCAAAATTGAAATCTCCAAAATCGAAACCTTAAATTTCGATTTTAAGGTTTTCGATTTTGGGGTTTGAGTGAGGTGGTTCAGGGGGTGGAGATGGGAGGGGAAGGGCTGGTTTGGGTTCGCCGGAGCGGGGAAGGGGCTTTGAATTAAGGGAAATCGATATTGGGGGTTTAAGGTGTCGAAACCCTAGATTTCGATTTTTGGGGTTTTTAATTAAGGGATCCGGCGTGATGGTTGAAAGGGTGGAGCTCGGAGGGTATGAACTGATTTGGGTTCTCCGGCGTGGGGGAGGGGGGAAGTTTGGTCATCGGCGGTGGGGAGGGGAGGGATTGTCGAGGGAGAAAGAGAGTTTGTGAATCGCGGCTGGGTTGCGTCGTCGGCGTGGGTTGGCTAGGCTGGGTTGCGTCGTCGGCGTGGGTTGCGTCGTTGGCGCGGGTTAGCTAGGTTGGGTTGCGTCGTCGCCGGTGCGGTTGTTCAGGGCTGGGTTGCGCCGCGGTGGGGACTGGCTGGAGGTGGAGATATGGTGGTGGCAGTGAGAGACGGTGGTTGGGGCTGGGTCATGGTGGGTGTTTTTTTTTTTAAAGTTTTTTTATTAAGTAATTAATTTACTAATCTAATTAGCAACCAATTAGAATACACCACGTGGCATAATTAGCCTTAATGACTAACGGAGTTAACTGCCGTTAGTCATTAATGGCACTCGGTGAATTTTTTAAAAACTCAGTGGCATTTGGTGAATTCTGAAAAGTCCGATGGCATTTGGTGAATTTTTAAATTACTCAGTGGCATTTGGTGAAATAGCCGTTTTATCAATAGTGGTGTCTGGGGTTATTAATTTGACACGTGTCCCGTTCTAATTGGTTTAACACTTTAAAAAAGTTTTTAAAAAACAGAAAATAAAATTTTTTAAAAAAAAGGTGATTGTTAACGTCAAAGGTTATAGTTAATAAAAATTTAGTGAGGTTTCGGGCACAGCTTAGACGTTTGAATAAGAAGCATTGGTACAGCTTAGAAACTGAAGAAGTTTGGGGGTAGGGATGGCAATTTAATCCGAGTTTGATTCGAATCTGATCCGATCCGAAGGAAAAAGTCCGATCCGAATCCGTTTAAAATTAGTCCGAATTGAATCCGATAAATTAGATCTGAATCTGAATAGGAGGCGGATGGGACTTGGACCCTACGCAAATTCCGATGGAGTCCGATCCGAGTCCGAATCCGAGAGTATAAGCATATGCTTTATAACTTGGGACAATTGTTTGCTTGCTTTGTAGCAAAATTTTGTTATGTAACTAAGTTCATAATTTAAATATGTTATGTTTATACTTTACTTGGTATGACAATACAAACAATTATAGGTATATGACATTACAAATAAAAAAAATATTCTGATCATTTCGGGGGTCCGTTTACTAAACGGATCGGATTCGGATTTAGCTACATCCGACCCGTTGCCATTCCTATTTGGGGGTATAACTTAGAAAAACCGCTGATTAAGTTAAAGGTAACATATGGATAGTGCAAAATCTATACTTATATATTGTGTAAATTTATCTACCAAATTATAATAAGACTTGAACTTGAGACCAACAAGTATCACAATGCAAGTCTTACCGCCTCAGCTATCCATATATTGTGTAAATTTATCCAACAAAATTATAATTAACTTTAATAAATGATCAGTCCTTAATTGTACTATTTGTTTATCATAGGATAATTTAACTTGTATTAAATTTTGTTACAAAATATTAAATATGGTTCTCCTAATACAAATCTTTTTACAATATATTAAATTTTGAAGATGATTTTCAATACATTAAGCAAAAATTAATCAAACTTTAATTACAAACTAGCAACTCAGGGCATCGCCCGAGCCACACACTAGTTGCAAATTAAATGATGCATTTGCATTTGGTGCGGTCTCCAACGCATTTAAACCATTTTATTTCTTAACAAAACATCACATATGTTTCGGGTGAAAACAATGGGACCTTGCCGAAGGTCCAATGAATTGGTGAAGACTGGGCTCGGTCCAAATGATGTTGGGCCGAAGATTTCCTGCACAGCAAACACACGTAAACTAGCCTCGGGGGTGTTGCCGAGGAAGGCCCCTCCGATGCTAAAGTCAGTACAATGTTTAGAGAGAAAGCTATGCAAGAGAATTTATTACTTGAGGCTTTGTCTGAATGTGAATCCCCGTACAAATGTAATATTGATGGCTTTTATACCTTGGCATGTATAGGAGAAGTGGGCCTTGGCCCAATTGACTTGCCTTGTGGACTGATCTTGACTTTAGCATAATTGGAGAGTTGAACCTTGACTTTGGGCTTTTAATTAGATCATTTAATGACTAGGCCCAATTGGACTAAATTGGACCCAAACAACTTGGCCCCCAGACCCAATTTGGAAGGATGACGGGTCGGGTTTAATTAACCAGAAAAAGGAGGGAAGTAAATGATTTAATTAATCCAAAAATTTGAATTTAAACCGCAGTTAATGAAATAACGGCGGCTGGATGGATAATTTGTGGAAGTTGGACGGATAATGGGCGGTTAATCAAGAGGAAATGTGTTTAACGGTTACTTAGTGAGGTATTTAAGAGAAATTAAAGACGCGGACTCCCAGAATTCCAATTTCTGGAGATATAAGCAAGAGAATCGCTCTCTCTCTCCTCACTTCCTCACAAACACGAACTCCGACTTGCGCAAAACCCTTGAATCCGCATCAAAACTTCCTTGAATCCCCGAGAATTAAGCTTAGAAACCGAAATTCGTCATTCCGAACTCATAGATCGGCAAACTCCGCTTCACAATAAGGTAATTTCCTTTGATTTTTGTTTAATTTTCTTCGAATTCGAACTCTTTCCCCTTTTTTCGACTTTTTCTTCGAAACTTCAACAATGGTGAGAGGAGTTAGAGGTAGGGCCCGTGCTCCAAGAAGGGCAAGGCAATTCCCCGATCCCAGGAACAGGACTGGGACCTGGAATGGACAAAGAGTGGGGTCTGACCCTGCTGAAGGGATTAGGGCGACCCCAATTTCATCGGCGCCTCCTGAAGCAACGGAGGAGCCGAGCGCTTCTGGGCGGGACGAAGAAGTTCCCGCCTATCTTTGGGATGTTCTTCCTGGGTTTCAGGAGTGGGAGGATGCTGAAGTAGCCTCAGCCATGATAAAGAACTGCCCCTACTCTTGGTGGGTAAAGCATGCCGATGTGTATCGGTTTGCTGAACAAATAGAGCTGCACTACGGCATAATGGAAGCCGATGGATATTGGTGTAGAATGCCCGTTGCATCTGATAGAATCCATCGTCCACCCCCGGGGTATGTGGGGGTGTACACAAGACAGCTTCAGTATGGGCTGAGGTTTCCTCTAGACATATTTGTCCGAGGCTTGCTGATCCACTACAGGGTCTCCCTGTGCCAGCTAACTCTTGTCAGCATCCGAAGGGTGATGACGTATTTGTGGGTCTGCAAGTTTTTCAGATACGTGCCGAACCTCCATTGCTTCAAAAAGCTTCATCGGCTAGTGCCGAACATTCAAAGTGGGCACGGAGATCACGATCCTGGGTGGTACCGAATTGAGTCTCGGCCCCAGTACTTAACAATGTGGCCGAATGACTCCTCAGACAAGGACTGGAGGGGTCAATGGATCTGGGTTAAGGCGCCCACAGATCCTAACCACCCTTACGTCTTCAGCGCTCCCAGGTATCTATCTGAGCCTGACCCTGAAATGGGAAGCTTGGGCCCTCCCGAAGATAGAGGCCCAGATCTGCACCTTAACCAGCAAAATATTTTCGGCCGAAAGCCGAACCCTAGGGGCGCTGGGGGCCGAATGAAGTTTATCCCGGAGACTTGGCTCCCGGATAACCACTATATTTTCCAAGAGCACATGCTAGCAGCTGTCGGCCTCAGCCGAAAGTTCAGGGATGGTAAGCTTCTTCGGCTGGGGTCGAGGCCTTTATTATTTATTCTTAGCAAGAATTTTTGTTTTGCACTTTCCTGCTGAGCCGATCCAGCATTTTTTATTTTGCTGAACTGATCTTTGCTCCTCTTTTCTTATACTCAGAGCGAGACGAGACTAACGTTGGCATCAACCGTCTCGGCGTCACCCAAGAGAGAGTTATCATCGATCGGGCCCCCTCTATCACCGATTCGAAGCACAGGGAGGTCCATCTAGATTACTCCCATCTCCAAATCGAGGCTGCTGCCCTGTATCAGAGGCAAAAGCCTTGGTGGAAGAAGAGAGATCCTTGGCTTCAACTGCTAGCTGAGGAACTTGAAGCTGCCCGTACAGCCGAGGAGGTTGCACGGGCTATTGAAGCTTGTGAAGGAGGAGAAGGGTCCTCCAGGGCTGCTGAAGAAGAAGCAGCAGCAAGGGCAGCTGAAGAAGAAGACGAGGCTTTGCTGAAGACCTCGGTGAGTTATACTTAGCTTTTCAGCTTCAAAAGTTTTTTTTTTTTTTTTTACTCACTTTCTTCCTGCCCCCCTGTCTTTTGCAGTCTGAAGAGACCAAAAGACGAAGAGAAGGGAAAGCTCCTATTCGTCCCGAAGATCAAGTCCAGGAGGAATCCGAAGATTCAGAAATGGACGAACAGCCCCTTCGAAAAAGGAGAAGACGGATGGCCATCATCGGCCCTCACGACTTCCAGACGAGGCCGATGTCTATCGGCATAAGCATAAGGGAGCCTGAGGAAGGCGGTGGATCGCCGAGGGCTCCTCAGCCACCACCCCAGTCTCCGCCGAAGACCCCTCCACCACCTCCTGAGATGGAGGTGGATCAGAAAACTCCCGATCCCAAGGGAAGGGTTCCATCAGAAGAGGTTCAAGAAAGTGCCGGAGGGCACAATGCTGAGAGTGCTGAGAAGCCCGTTGCTGAGGGTTTCTCAGCCGATATTGCCCGGGAGGTTGAGGCTTTCGTCCTCAGCCCTGAAGAAGAAGCAGAGGTCATAATCATTGACTCTGCTGAGAAGGAAGAGAAGGCTCCTGAAGAAGAAGATGTTGAGCCCTCTAAGGCTCCAAAAGCTCCTGAGTCTTCCTTCCCCTCATTCCAGACGCTGCACTCTGGAGAGATGGGTTTCTCGGCCCCCCGAATTCCAATTCCAGATCATATCTGGGACCTCATTTGGGGCCAGAACCGAGAAGGTGCTGCAGCCTACTTCGGCAATTTCTCTGGCTTAACCGAAGTAGATAGGGCGAGGATCTGGTCGCTGAAGGCCACTGCTGGGATGGGCGAATCTAGCAGATCAGTTCCAGACCCTGCAAGGTCGAATCAACTGCTGATGATGCAGGTAAATCCTTATCCTTGCTTTTATTTTTCAATTCAGCTCTTCAGTTCAGGTTTTTTTTTTTTTTTTTACTGAGTTGTGCCTCTGTTCCCAGTTTGTGCACAATCAGACTCTCACTGTAGAGCTGATAGACTCCCTGCAAGATAGGGTCGACGTCGCCGAACATGCAAGAAAGGTGGCAGTCGAGGAGCTGAAGCTTGCTCAACTGAAGCAAGCAGCAGCTGAGGAGAAGCAGAAGGAGGGGGAAGAGTATGAGAAAAAGGCTGCTGAAGCCCTCCAAACCTTCTGCGCTGCAATGGAGAAGGAGGTTTTTCCCCATTGATAGAAGGGGAAAACTTCCTTCGGGATCATCTAGGAGTGGACATCTCCAAGTTCAAGGCTGCCATTAAGAGCCGAATTCGAGAAGGAGCTGCTGCACAGGCTGAGGTGCAACAAAAATTAGAAGCTTCGGAAGCCAGTAGAATGGCTGCTGAAGAAAAGCTCCAAGCTCAAAATGTCCAACTCTCATAGGTTGTTACTGCTGCTGAAGCTGAGAAAGCCAAGCTTCAAGAGGCTGAGGATCAGTTAAGGGTCAAAGATGATGAGCTGACCCAAGTGAAGGCTGAAGCTTCAAAGGTTCAGCAAGAGCTGAACGAGCAGAAGGATGCCTCCTCCAAGCTCGCTGAAGAGCTGAACCAATCCAAGAATGACTTGGAGGAGGTACAGAAGAAGCTAGCAGACGCTGAAGCCCTGCTCAAGGTCCGTATCTATACTCAAGAGGAGTATGATATGGGTTTCAAGAATGGGTTCAGAGTGTGCCGAAGGCTCTGTCTTCATGCTGAGCCGAAGCTGGACTGGTCCCAGTGTGCTGAATGGGTCCAGGATCCAGAAGATCCCCATATGAAGTTCCCCACTCCTGTTGAAGCTGAAATCCTTGCGGCTGAAGAAGCCGAAGAAGAAGAAGAGAGGAGGGAACTTGAAGCCGAACGGCGGGAAAGGGAGGCTCAGCAGGGTGCACAGCCTGCTTCATCTGCTGCTGGAGCTGAAGCCACCATGGGACCCAGCACTGGTGATCAGTCTGATCCTCGGGCTGAAGCATAGGAACTCGGGCAGTCGTCTTCAGAATCTTGCGGTTCATCATGCGCTCAACTTTAGACTTGTCGCTTCTGAAATTTTTTGCCTTGTTTTTTTGCTTCAGCTTGCCTTGATGTACAAACTGCTTTATCTGTTTTTGCATGTACTTCGGCAGCTGTATTTTTCCGCTTGTGGGCGGCTGCCGATGTTTCATTATGTCCTTTGAACAGTCTGAACTTTGTAGCTCGTTTTCTGAGCATTTGAGCTTTATTTGATGCATTTCTCTTCAATTACTTTGCCTTATTTTGAATGCTTTACTTTTTCTCCAAAAATTTGCTAAGTACAAAGCTTTCAGCTCGAAGAATTCTGCTGAAGATAAACTTGCACTGATAGTGCTTCTTGCCCCCCTCAGTAATCTGAAGACTCAGGTCTTTGGATTACTGAGTTGGGTTTCTGTCTCCTTTTTTAAAAATGGATATCTGAAACACAAGGCCAACTGAAGGCAATGTTTCAGATAATGACTCTCTGGGATACGAGGCTCAGCTAAGGAAATATCCCAGACTTGTCCATGGATTCATGTCTTTGGAGAGCAAGTCTTACTGAAGTTTAACTTCAGCTGAAAGACCAGAGTTCTTTAAAAAGACAAGCTCGTCAGCAATCTGGAACCCAGTTATCCGAAGGCGAAGGTTTCAGACGAGGCTGAAAAATTTCTAATGGTTGCCGTTATCCTTGGTTTTCTGTCTATCTTTAAAAATGGATATCTGAAACACAAGGCCAATTGAAGGCAATGTTTCAGATAATGGCTCTCCGGGATACGAGGCTCAGCTAAGGCAATATCCCAGACTTGTCCATGGACTCCTGTCTTTGGAGAACAAGTCTTACTGAAGTTTAACTTCAGCTGAAAGACCAGAGTTCTTTAAAAAGACGAGTTTGTCAGCAATCTGAAACGCAGTTACCCGAAGGTGAAGGTTTCAGACGAGGCTGAATGAAAACCCTTAAAGAGTAGATAGAATGAAGAAAACTTGAAAGAATAAAAAGTTGCAAAAATAATAGGAATGGTGGCTCTGAAGCCTTTCATTAATAACTCAGAATGTACTTACAAAGATTGTTATGCCCCGAAGGGTTTACACATGATATTTCTTAAGTACATCAGCATTCCAGTGATTTTTCAGCTCAGTTCCATCTAACTGACGAAGTCTGTATGTCCCTGGCTGAAGCTTATCATAAATTTCATAAGGCCCCTCCCATGCAGCTGAGAGTTTCCCATGGATTCGGCCTTTCTGAACTGCAGCAGCATTCCGAAGGACAAGGTCTCCAATTTTGAGAGGCCTTGCATGGACCCTTCGGTTGTAAAATTTGTTGATTCTCTGCTTGTAAGCAGTCATTCTGTCTCGGGCTGAGTCTCTCACTTCGTCAAGGAAATCAAGGGATTCCTTCATAAGTTGCTCATTCTCAGCCAAGAAGTGGTGCACTCTTAAACTTTCAGAACCGATTTCCACTGGAAGAACGACTTCGGCACCATACACCAGCTCAAAGGGTGAATAGCCCGTTGCCTCTTTTTTAGTTGTCCGAAGTGACCAGAGGGTTCCTGGAAGCTCCTCTATCCACTTAGACTTTTGATCCTCAACCCTCTTCTTCAAAGCATTGAGGATCTGTTTATTTGCAGCTTCGGCTTGGCCATTACTTTGTGGATGACAAACTGCTGAATATGCCAATTTGATGCCGAATTGGTCTGTGTACCGCCTCAGCGGTAAATTATCAAATTGCCTCCCATGATCAAAGACAAAGACCTTCGGAATACCGAAGCGAGTGATAATGTTCTGCCAGATAAACTTCCTGACAGTTTGCTCTGTGATGTTCGAAGCTGCTTCAGCCTCCATCCATTTGCTGAAATAGTCTATGCCGACTATTAACCATCTTTTTTGGTAAGGTGCATCTGGAAAGGGCCCCAAAATATCCAACCCCCATTGGGCAAATGGAAGCGGATTTAGGATCGGCTGAAGGTCTCTGGCCGGCTGATGGATGACTGGTGCGAATTTTTGGCATTTTTCGCATTTTCGGACCAGCTCCTTAGCGTCTGAGATCATGGTGGGCCAGTAGTATCCGGCCCTCAATGCCTTGTGGGCTAGGGTCCTTCCCCCAATGTGGTTTCCACAGATGCCGAGGTGAATTTCCCGAAGGATGTAATCTGCATCTGTTGGTCCCACGCATTTCAGCAATGGGGCGGAGAAAGACTTTTTCAGAAGCTCTCCTCTGAAGACGATGAACCTTAAGCTAGTTCTCTTCATCTTGGAGGCCAAAATTCTATCTTCGGGAATTTCTCCCCGAAGCTTGAAAGCTAGGATGGGGTCCATCCAGCTGGGCTCTGGGTCGGCGCAGCACACTTCAGGTGCTTCGTCGACACCTCTTTCTCGGCGCACTTCCACGTATACAGATCTGTTCAGCTCGGTGAGGGTTGAACTGGCAAGTTTGGAGAGCGCGTTGGCTTGAGCATTCTGACCCCTTGGGATCAGCTGCACTTCAAAGGTTCTCAGCTTTGCAATAACTGATTTGATCTTGGCAAGATAATTTATCATGGAGGGCTCTTTGGCCTCGTAGCTGCCACCGATCTGATATGCAACTAGCTGAGAGTCTGTTTTCAGACAAACATGCTCGGCTTCCAGAGAGATGCACAGTTCTAGGCCCGCGATTGCTGCCTCATATTCAGCTTTGTTATTCGAAGTCTTGAAAGAAAATTTGAGTGCATACTCGAAGGATTTGCCTTCGGGAGAGGTTATCACTACCCTTGCCCCCGAACCATTTACGGTGGAGGATCCATCCGTAAAAACGGTCCAGATTTTCTTTTCATCGTCTAACGTCTCTTGGTACGAGCATTCGGCCAAGAAGTCCGCTAGAGCTTGAGCCTTGATGGCTGTTCTCGACTGGTAGCTGATGCTGAATTCAGTGAGCTCGAAAGCCCAATTGGCCAGCCTACCAGATTTTTCAACTTTGCCGAGAACTTTTTCCAGCGGCTGATCAGTTAAGACCACTATCTGATGGCAATCAAAGTAGGGCCTCAACTTCCGAGCAGCTACCACTACTGCAAAGGCAACTTTTTCGAGTAGAGGGTAACGAGTCTCGGCGTCCGTCAGAGTGTGACTGACGAAGTAGATCGGTTGCTGGAATTTATTTTCTTCCCTCAGCAGCACTGCACTGATGGTAGCCGGGCTAACAACTACGTACAGATACAAAGTTTCCCCCTCCACTGGACTAGCCAGAGTTGGGAGCTGATCTAGATGCTCCCGAAGCTGCTTGAAGGCCTCTTTTTGCTCTTCTTCCCAAACGAGCTCTTTTGCTTTTGGGAGTTTCAAGGCTTTGAAGAAAGGTAGTCCCTTGTCCGAAGCTCTAGAAATGAACCTCCCTCTTTGTTTTCGGCTCAGGAAGATCAAGAGCTGCTTTGACTTTGGAGGGATTGGCGTCAATCCCCCTCTTGCTGACCATGAATCCAAGGAATTTCCCTGACTTCACGCCGAAGACACACTTCTTCGGATTCAGCTTCATTTGATGCTTTCTTAGAGTGGCGAAGGTTTCAGCCAGGTCCTTAACATGGTCTTCAGATTTTTTGCTTTTGACGATTGAATCGTCAACATAAACTTCCATGTTTCGGCCTTTTTGATCGGCGAAAACCTGATCCACCAGCCTTTGATAAGTCGCCCCCGCATTTTTCAATCCGAAAGGCATCATTTTGTAATTGTACACCCCGGCGTTCGTGACGAATGTCGTCTTTGCTCGGTCGTCGGGGTGCATGAAGATCTGATGATACCCCGAGAATGCGTCCATGAAACTAAGCAAGGCGTGGCCGCTCGTCGAGTCGACTAGCTGATCGATTCTCGGCAAGGGATAGAAATCCTTCGGACAAGCCTTATTTAGGTCCGTGAAGTCAACGCACATTCTCCAGGTACCATTGGCCTTCTGAACCATCACCACATTTGCCAGCCATTCTGGATATTGACAAGGCTCGATGAAACCTGCGTCCAACAATTTTTTGACCTCGGCTGCGATGTCTCGGTTCTTATTTGCGGAGTAATTCCGCTTCTTTTGCTTGACTGGCCGACACGTTGGGTCGACGTTAAGCTTATGGGAGATGAGGTCTGGACTTATCCCAGGCATATCGACTGCCGAGAAAGCAAACACATCTCTGTTGTCCCGAAGGAGTTGAATAAGTTCACAACGGGTGCTCAGATCGAGGTCCATCCCGATTGTTACACATTTCTCAGCATCTCCTTCGGTCAACTCGACCGTTTCAGTCTGCTGGTCCAGGTCCATTGTTGATGGACTGGACTCTTCACAATCTGGCCTGCTGTCTATATAAGCAGGCGTCCCAGACATTCTCTTCTTCAGCTGGCTCCCTGAGTCTTTCGGCTCAGATGAAGAACTAGCCTTTTCTTTTTCTGACCCTTTTTCTTTGGGCACAGAACCTTGGGCCGAATCACTTAGACCTTTCGGCTTTTTTGTGCTCGGCTCTCTTTCTTTTTCTTTCTCCTCCTCATCCTCGTCGTCGTCGTCTGGGCGACTAGTGGATGGCTTGAGGTAGTTGCACCTTCGGGCTTCCTTTTGGCTGCCCTGGATCCTTTCGGGGAAGCCGGCGTCTGAAACGTAAATCATCAGCTGATGATAAGTCGAGACGACCCCTTGGATCTCGTGAATTATGGGTCTCCCCAAAATCACGTTGTACACTGAAGGAGCGTCGATGACCAAAAATTCAGTCATGACATTCCTAGCTGCTTCGTCGCAGCCGATGGTGACAGGAAGTAGAACCTTCCCATCAGGATAAGTTGAAGCCCCATTGAATCCGGATACTGGGTAGGATACCGGCGTAAGGTGCTTGGGCTTCAGCTTGATTTGATCATAAGCCTTTCGGAACAAAATGTTTGCTCCGCTACCACCGTCAACTAGAACTTTGCTGACGTCGTGGTTGGACACCGTGGCGATGATCACCAACGGGTCCTCGTGAGGGTACGTCACCCCCCGGCAGTCAGCGGCTGTGAACGTCATGTTCGGCACCGGTGACTGGGGTGGCTGAATATCAGCATGATTCACCTGGTGAGTCAGAGCCCTGAGGTGACGCTTGTGCTCCCTCTGAGAGCATGTTCCTCCCGAGATAACATGGATTGGAGGGAATTTTCCTTCCGCAGTTTTACTGTTCTTTCGGGGGAGGTCGATTTCTTGCCGAGAGCTTTTTTCGGACTTCTCAGCCTCTTTTTTCTCGCGGTGATCCGCGATATATTTTTTCAAGTATCCCTTCCGGACCATGTCCTCGATTTGGTCCTTCAGCTGGATACACTCCTCAGTGTTGTCCCGGTGATTCATGGAACTCACACCACTGATTCTTATTTTTTCGCTGATACCACTCGGGGAGCGGTCTCGGCTTTCTGTAACTCTGCTCCTCCTTTGTCACACTGTAGATCTTAGCGCGCGGAAGAGAGAGCGGAGTGTACGATTCATATCTGCCCGCGAAAGGAGCAGATTTTTCTTTCTTCAACTCGTTGGCCGAAGATTGTTCCGAGGCTTTCGCCTTTCCCTTTACCTTCTGGCCTTGGCCTTTAGACGAGGGTGCTTGTTTTTGTTTCCCTCCCCCAGATTGGGATTGGGTTTTTGCTTTGTTCCACTCTTCAGCTCGGATGAATTTATCCGAAGCATTCAATGCTTCCTCCAAGGTCCTGGGTGAATTCATGACCATGAAGTCAGAGAACGGCCCAATTCTGAGACCGTGCTGAAGGGCGAAAACTGCCAGCCCTTGGTCCAGCTGAGAAACGCTGGATGACTCGTTGCTGAAGCGAGTCAGATAGTCTCGGAGGCTCTCGGCCTCACCTTGCTGCAGTCCCATGAGCTCTGCAGTAGTCTTCTCTCGGCGATTTGCCGTGGAAAACTTGCTCTTGAACTTGGAGGACAGGTCGTCCCACCCAGTAATTGAGCCTTCTTTAACTCCCTTGGAGATCCATGCTTGCGCGACCCCCTTGAGAGTGGTTGGAAAATACTTGCACCAAGCCGCCTCGGACCTGGGGCAGAGATGCATGTGAGCCTCATATGAGGCGATATGGTCCTTCGGATCCGAAGTTCCATCATAAGTGATGTGCGACGGGATTTTAACTGTCGGCACATGAGATTCCAGTATCCATTGCTCGAATGGAGAACTGGAGGGCAGCATTACGGCCTTGCCTTTATTCCCAGCCGAAGGGACCGCGCTCCGCCCTCTCAGAGAGGTAGAAGTGGTTTTCGTCCCTGGCTGGGAGGTCTGGGCCTCGGCTACAGGATAGGAAAGGCGGTTGTGCACGCTCCGTTCCCTATCGCCGAGACGGTCGTGAACGCTTCGGCGAGCAGTTTCTGGCCGAGAGGCAGAACTGCTGCTTTTATGGGTTCTGCTCGTAGTGAGCTGAATGGAAGACTCCCTAAAGAAGTGAGAGTTCCTGTTTCTCTCCCTCTCGGTTCTCCAAGTATCCTCCTCCCATTCGCCAAGCTCCTTGAAAGAGGAGAGTTTCCCCCCCTCCTGTCCGAGGCACCTCCGCTGGTTTCTGGTTTGCGGAGGGGTTCGGTCGCGTGGAGGTGGCATGTTCTGGGCCTTCATGGCTTCCATGAGGACCGCTAAGGCTCTCGCTACCTCCTCCGAGTTGGGCCCTGTCAAGGGTGTCCTCGGCTGAGAGCGAGAGTAGGTGCGAATGCTCCGGGATTGGCTCCGGGCATGAGATTGGGTCCTTTGACTGGACCAGTTGTCCTCATTTGACCGAGGCGGGCTCGGCGGATGATTGGACTGGATGATAGGAGATTCGGGTCTCTCCCTAGGCTCCTCATGAGAGTCGGGTCCCGCAGAGGGGCTCCTATCTCGGGGAGGAGACAGGCTAGAAGTGGGGCGTTCCGAGGGACCCCCTCCTAGTGACTTTCGGCGCTTTCTCAGAGGAGAAGCACCGTCGTTTTTGTTCTTGCGATTCTTAGCCATTGGAACTAAGATTGAGGTAGAACGATTGAAATTGGCTTAAAGATTTTTTGAAAGTCTTCCCCACAGACGGCGCCAAATTGTTTCGGGTGAAAACAATGGGACCTTGCCGAAGGTCCAGTGAATTGGTGAAGACTGGGCTCGGTCCAAATGATGTTGGGCCGAGGATTTCCTGCACAGCAAACACACGTAAACTAGCCTCGGGGGTGTTGCCGAGGAAGGCCCCTCCGATGCTAAAGTCAGTACAATGTGTAGAGAGAAAGCTATGCAAGAGAATTTATTGCTTGAGGCTTTGTCAGAATGTGAATCCCCGTACAAATGTAATATTGATGGCTTTTATACCTTGGCATGTATAGGAGAAGTGGGCCTTGACCCAATTGACTTGCCTTGTGGATTGATCTTGACTTTAGCATAATTGGAGAGTTGAACCTTGACTTTGGGCTTTTAATTAGATCATTTAATGACTAGGCCCAATTGGACTAAATTGGACCCAAACAACTTAAATTTTGACTTTGGACATAAGCAGCAATAGACAGTCAAAGTTTTTTTTTTTTAGTTAACCTTCTGAATATATAGTAAGTAGAACAAAATAGAATGAAAGTAATAGTAACTAACTCATCCGTTTTCATCTACTATACGTCTATACTAACACTTACTATTTGCATGGAGAGTGAAGGATAGCTCAAGTGGTTAGAGCTCCCGTCCCGGTTTCACTTGGGATTGATTCTCATCACCCACCGTTGTGGCTCTCTAAATACACAACAACAAAAAAAATAAAAATAAATAAAAAACAAAACATAAAAAAAACAAAAAAAAAAAAACAAAAAAACTATTTGCACGCAGATTAAGAAAATGTTAGGGTGTGGAAAGTTGCATAATGTACGAGTGAGTAATTAAGGGTTTGTTTAGTTCACCTTATTTTAGCTTATTTAATCTAGTATGATTTGATCTTATGATCTTATCTGTTCTGATGTGATTGTCTGCTTTGAGTAAACTTTGACCTTATGCATATGATGATTTATAAAGAAAATATATATATCAAGTGATGTCTTGTTAGATTCGTACGTCATAATGTGTATTTTATTGAAATGTATTTTTTTTACAATTTTTTTGTGTACGAAATTATAGATTTAGCAATAAAAAACCGTATATGTATTATGATAAAGTGTGTCAGAACTTACTTTTTCTAATTTGATGGAACTTAAAAAAAAAAAATTTCGTGATCGGATCCTTTCAAGGTTGGTACCATCATCAGTTAGTTAATCGATAGTTGGAAGCTATTCAGGAAGAATGTGTCCGTAGTTGGAAACTTATTATGGAGTACATAATTACAAAATTTGGTGTGACGATTAAATTGGGATGGATTGGGGAGCATTATATATATTGCACATTTCAATAAATTCACGTTTTACTTAATTTTTCCTTTCCTTGTTTTATGTCAAATTTGGCCCAATAACTTAGAAGATCAATAGATTGCTGAAAGGGTACTTTTATGTAAGAGTACGTGGGAGACTTTTAAATTCCGTCAAAAGGTGTGTATCCTGTAATTTGGTTTACGCTTAGTTCTTTAATTTAAAAAACCTTAATCAATGTTGTGATCAGATTAGGGGAAAATAAAAAAGTAGAAAACAAAGTTTGGATTCATCCTTTAATAGCTACTCGTATCATTTTGATTGATTGAGCAGCTATTTATCTTTCAGTGTTAGGCCCTGTTCTCTTCACCTTAAAAAAATAATATTAAGTAAAAATAATTTCAGTTCAGTAAAAATAAGTTTAGTTCAGTTAAAATAAGTTCAGTTCAGTAAAATTCAGTTTTCTTAAAGAAGAATTATAATAGAAAATCAGTAAAAATAATTTCAGTTCAGTAAAATTAAGTTCAGTTCAGTAAAAATAAGTTCAGTTCAGTAAAAATAATTTCAGTTCAGCAAAATTAAGGTGAATCAAACAGGGCCTTAGTATTATTTTGTGATCCGTGGTTTATACACACGGGTGTACAATGCTCATCATACACCCGGATAAATAAAAAAAGGCGGAAAGAACATCCTGTGTTTCATAAAGAACATACATGTATTTAACAAAGAACATGTTTGTATTTGACAAAAACATGCATTACCAAAGAATATAAAGATATAATAAAAAGAACATGTTTGTATCTTTTTTGTCAAACACTATGTTTTTTCCGCCTTTTTTTGTTTACCCGGGTGCACCATGAGCATGGTGCACCCGGGTGTATTATCTAATTTTCATTATTTTGGGTGAATTAGTGTTGTCAATTAACATGTAATGTATGTGGTATAAGCAGCAATTGGCATATGAGTATGCAAGAAGAGGGGCATGCCTAGTGCTAGCGGCGAGAAGAGAACAAAGCCTCCGAGATGTGGCTTATATGTGCCTTGAGCTTGGTTCACCGGATTCTATTACAGTTACTGCTGATGTTTCGATTGTTGATGATTGCAAACAAATTGTTAATTCTGCCGTATCACACTTTGGAAGGGGTAAGCTGCACTAGCTTTTAAAGCTTAATATATTATCTTACACTCCTAGCTTAGCCACCACATCGAGGCAATAATATATATTTTCAATAGGCCAGGTTTATTGGATAAGAACTCGATAGATGCATCTATTTTGGATAAGTCTTCATTGTGCTAAACCAAGCCTACACCCACGGACAATGTATATGTGACTGTATACCATACAAGCCCTGCGTTGTTTACATCCTAAAAGCAATTGGTAATATGTGAAATAGCACACCAAACTTATAAACTATGCTACCTCGATCTCCTTCAATGTAGGAGCATTATTGGACAATTATTCCTAATTGACATATGTATTATAATCTTAACTGATAGAGTATAAAAACATATTCCTAGGCCTTAACAATATTTCAATATCTATTGTCATAGTTCATTGTAATTTTTTTTTTATTTTTTTTTTTTCCCCCCTAAAGAAAAGATGGCCTAAGATTTCAATTTATTGTGTTGATGATATATTTTTTTGGTAAATTGAAGTGGACCATCTGGTGAATAATGCTGGCATTACATCAATTAGCATGCTTGAAGATTATGAAGACATCATTATCCCAACACCCATCATGGTAGACTCTTTCTTTTAGTACGACATCCATTTTTCTTTTTACTGCGTTAATTTGAAATATACACGAGTATGGCATTAGTCATTTAGTTCTCTTTGAAATATGGCTATAGCTAATTTAATATAACTAGTGTATATTTATCACTATTTATTTGCAGGATATCAATTTTTGGGGTGCTGTAAATGTAACTCATTTTGCAATTCCACACCTTAGAAAAACTGAGGGAAAGATCATTGTCATGTCTTCCTCGGCTGCTTGGTTGCCAACCCCACGAATGAGCATTTACAATGTATGAATTGTCTTCTTCTACAATTAAAAAGTACTTTCATGTATACGCGACTTGGTTATAAGTTTAAGGTAATGATATAGCAGATTATAAATCTATATACATATATTTGCCTATTTCAGGCAAGCAAAGCGGCAATGATATCCTTCTATGAGACATTAAGGGTAGAACTCGGGTCAGATATTCAAATAACTATAGCAACTCCTGGATTTGTAGAGTCTGAAATGACAAAAGGGAAGCACCTTGCACCCAAAGGTTTGATGAATGTGGATGTGAACTTGAGAGATGTAAGTTTTCATTGATCTTATTTCTAATTTGATATTATTAGTAGTGATCAATTATTTTCCTTATTTTAATCATTTAGAATAAAGGAAATTTTCCTTAAATTCCCCTAAATATATGTTAACAAAAAAAAATATAATGGGAAATAATACTAGGTTATGTAAACTATTTCTTATGTCAATAACCTTGTGATTAATCATAGGTGCAAGTAAGTGCATTACCAATAGTCACGGGACAAAATTGCGCGAAGGCCATGATAAACAGTGCATGTAGGGGTGATAGATATGTGACGGAACCAACATGGTATAGGGTATTAAGCTGGTGGAAAGCACTTACTCCGGAGCTCCTGGACTGGTTTTTCTCGGCGTTCTATCTTATCAAGATTGGTGATTCACCCTTTAATTCATTAAGCAAGATAATATTGGATCTCCCTGGGTTAAGGGCTATGCTTTATCCATCTTAGGTCTATTCACCCGGAGTCAAAACCAAGTAATATGTTGCTCAATCTTGTATTGCTTGTTGTGTCTTAATAGTCTAGATAGCCAAAAATATAAAAACTGTTGGTTCTTTCATCATGATCATATAATAATTATACGTTGTATAATGTATTACATAGTATAAAATTATGTATTGGGCTAGTTTATATTACGCGCGGTTCATTGGATATTTGGATGTCCTACAAATGCAAGTTATTACTCTAGAAAATTAGATAATGTACCATAAGCTCGTATATAAAGTAATAGCTATCCTTGTCCTCCTCGGCTGGATGTGTGATTTACTTTTGGTCGAAAAGTTGGCTTAAGGTGTTGTTTTGCATGATACTTTAATTCAAGTTACTAGCTGAAAAATAAAATGTACTACCTCCATTTCAAATTAATTATTTGTAACGATTAGACATTTTCTACTCACACTTTATGTTAAATTAATGCAAATACTTCCTCCGTTCTTTATTACTTGACCCGCTTTGACTTTTACACTATTCACTACCCCTCCTTTGACCGTCTTTTAGGAATAATATGTAAGGAAAAATATATTCATGTATGATCTTTTTGGATTCGTCTCAATAACTACTATCATAATATACAACTTTTATAATTTTTACTTATGGAAATTTTAAGTTATTGATCATTAAAGTTTTGCATTGGCAAGCGTGATAAAAGAAACAGGTCAAGTAAAAAAGAATAGAGGAAGTAATATACTACCTCCGTTAACCATTATCTGCAACTTTGGGGAGAGGAACGGACTCCAATGCAAAACTTCTTAATGGTGCTTAACAAAAAGTAAGGGTATGTCATTAATAGTTAATCAATTTCCACCAAAAAAAAAATTAATAGTTAATCAATCCAAATCTAAAAAAAATAAAATAAAATAAAAAATTTGAAAGAACCATCTAGCGTCCCAGCCACCGAAACCACCGACGGAACCACCACCTCCACGAAAACACACCAAAACCCATATCGGCGACCACCCTCCAAAACCCACCGACGGAACCAACAAACCCACCCACCAGAACCTACGAAAACGACCCACCCACCTACGAAACCCACCCACCCACCAGAATCCAGAACCTACGAAACCCACCCACCCACCAAAAACGACCACCTACGAAAACCACCCACCGCGAACGACCACCACTGAAATCCACCCACCGAAAATGACCAACCCACCAGAAACTAAACCCCCAACTCGAACCCGGAATCACAACCCACCCCAATTCAAACCCAAAACCACCTAAGAAACCGACACATCCACCGAATACCCATCCAACCCACTGACAATAGCCTACGTCGTCTTCTTCTTCGTCGTCTTCTTGTTTGTCATACCAGATTTGGAATGAATTTGAAGGAGGAGGGAGAAAGGTAATGGGGAAGATGAAGAAGGTGAAAAATTAGGGTATGAATGAGGAGAAATTGGATGATTTTGAATTAGTTCGGTTGATTTCAATGAGTTATTAGGGAGATGAATTAAATTTGATAGGAGCAGTTAGATTAATTAGGTTAGATTAGTAATTAATTAATCATGTTTTTAAGAATATAATTGAAGTTATAAAGTTTTAAGTAAGGGTATTTTTGTAATTTTATTAATTTTTGTTTACCAAATATAGAAAGGTTTGGAAATGTTGCACATAATCTTTAGCGTCCATTTTTGATAAAAGTTGCAGATAATGGTTAACAGAGGTAGTATTAGCTAATAAATTGCTTATATATGCTACTAAATTATTTTTTAAATACTTGCTCCACTTTCCATTTGCGGTCGTTTTTAAATACTTGCTTCATTTCCTTATTTAGAAAGCTTTTACAATATTTAATTAATTTCACTCACGTAGTGGACCCAACATATATACTCTTTCCTCCAATTTTCTCCACTACTTTTGACTTTTACTTTTTTTTTATCCTTCCATCAACCCCACTACCTCCATATTTTATTACTTTCTCCTAAAACTCCGCGCATGGAGAAATGGAGTAAGTATTTAAAAACGGAGGGAGTATAAGCAATTAAAATGTCAATGTTATTAAATTATTAGATTGTCAATACAAGCTATTAAATTGATTTTGAACTACAAAATTGTTGATTTAAGTAATAGTATTATCAATATAATATGTTATTCAACCGTTGATATAAGCTATTTAATTTTCTTTTATTTTTAACGGTAAGATACGGATGGGCCCCTCACCCTAACACAGGAATGGAAGGATGAGGATCGAACCCCCAACCACTTAGGGGGAGATGGAGGGACTAACCATACATACCTCCATCTCCTATGCTCTCAAACTATTAATTAATTAATTGTTGACATAAGTTATTAATTTGTATATAAAAGTTACTAAATTTGCTACTATGGATTAGATTAACAATGAATCCAATGTTGTTAGCAAGCAAACAAGCAATCATAATTCATCATAGATGTACAAGTAAATATGTTAGCAAGCGGCTTATGCGATGCTGATTCGCAAGTCCATGGTGTCAGTGGTCAGTGATCCGGTTTCGGCTTCGTGGTGGAAACGCTTTTGGGGAATGCCGATTTTGTCCAAGTTGAGGATGTTTTGTTGGAAGCTACTTCATGATGCTTTACCTCTTTCTGCTTCTTTGCATTCTCGGGGACTTCTATCCCGTCTGTGTTCTTTGTGATGATTACTTGGAAACGACTTCGCATTTATTTCGAGATTGTCTGTTTGTTTCCCATCTCTTGACCACTAGTCCCCTAGGACTCCAGAGTACTTCTTTGAGTGTACACTCGTTTACTCGCTGGTTCATAGAGCTTATTTCTGATTATGGGAAGTCTCAGAATTGGCATAGTCTAGCCACTTTGGTCTCTCTTTTATGGGCTATTTGGCTTACTCGTAATCAAATTGTTTTTAGACAGGCGCTCTGGTCTCTTGCTTCCGTTCTTCATATTTTTGAAGAATGGGTATCGCATAGCTCGGAGGCTGCTGGACTTTCTAGCTCTATTTTGTCTTTCCGGCAACGTCTGTCTCCGTGTCCTCCTCCTGTTACATCATGGTGTTTACGTGGCTTATATTCTGGTATCGTAGATTGTTGTATACTCTTTGATGGTGCTTGGAACAATCGTGATCAAACTGCAGGGACAGGTTGGATGTTCAGAGAGGAGCTTTCCCCTACTGTATTGGGTGGGTGTGCCCGAGCCTGTCGGACTTCGTCAGCTTTACAGTCGAAACTACAGGCTTGCTTATGGGCTCTTCAAGCTGCTAGACGAAAAGGTTTTTTGTGTCCTCTCCTGTATACTGATAACTCAGTTCTGGTTTCCATGTTATGTCGTTCGTGCTCGGATGATATTACTTGTGTTTGGTTGTTGGGGGCTATCAGAGATATTCTGTTACAATTTGATTCCTGCTGGATTCGTAAGGTTCCTCGTCTCTGGATTGCTCCAGCTCGTTGGTTGGTTGTTCGTGCTCGTCGACGCCATTTTCTTTTCTGGTCTTTTGATAGTTGTTTTCTTTCCTTTGTTATTTTGTGTTTTCTTGTTTTTACTATTTCTCATTTTGTACTTCTGTTTCGTTGTACGATATCTTTGTAAAAAAAAATATATGTTAGCAAGCAAGCAAGAGATTATTTCTCATGTTAGATATACATCTTTCACATATCATATTGTATTGTATAGGTTGTGTTTCCTAATATAATCGTTCAAAATATACTCCTTGCTAACGTGTCTAACATTTTGTAAAGAAGGTCTAAACTGTTGCCACATCACAAGATATTGGAAATTGGAGTGAGTTTCCATCTTCCATGCCAAAGTTAGCGTAGTAAATCACTTAATCACACCCACCTTTGATCCCTCTCTTCCACTTATACACAAGACAAGCAAAATAGCTATGAAAAACCTTATAAATCAGATTCTAGACGTTGCAACTTCATGCTTAGCTTTCATAGCTTTAATCTTTATTCTTCCACCTTTCTTATGTTTGAGGTTTTTTCTCTCAAGTCTGAATTCCATCTTTAGCGAAAATGTGTCCGGAAAAGTTGTGCTCATTACCGGGGCATCCTCCGGCATCGGCGAGGTTTGTGTACCTTGGGTCCATACTTGTTTGTTGTCTCTATGGTTCCTCTCGTTTTTACATGCAACATGTTGACTTTGGCATTATTATAAACTGTTTATTATATTCTTTACTGTAATAATTAAGAGTAAATTTATTTGTTTATATCTTCAGAATATATAAGTGCAAACTATACGGGGTATACAAAATTGATATTGTGAAAGTACGTATGGGGATAAGTTTAATAAGACTCCACTTAATTATATTTTTCCTTACCTTTAAATTGTACTGTTTTGCATAGTTAATGAATAGTGTGTGAGTAGTAGGAAAACCTAATTGTTGTTATTATTAAAATGTCAAATTTTTAAGAATGTAGCATGGGAGAGATTTATATTTTATGACTTTGCACTGAAGATATTCATGTTTTATGACTTTGTATTGAAGATCGTGAAAAATCAAATAAAACAATCTTTTTAAAGTAAGATGAAATATAAGTATAAAATAGAATCTAGTTGTATCTAGGCATAGCAATATGATAAATCACAAATAACAAAAATCTACGTCACATCTGGTATGTCATAAATCATGGAAATGGTAATGGAGTTGTACCTAATTTTTGTTAGGATTTCTTATGTTCATCACCATGTCAATGGAAATCAATTTCCAAACATGTGGTTTCGTGCATAAAATTTCATTACCACACAATACCACATCTAAAATGATAATGGATGGTAATGAAAAATTGTGAAGAAAATGAGGCATATGAGGAGATAGAAGCACTAACCTGTATGTATATTGCCATATATTTTTTCCCATAAAAAAATCATTACCTCTACCTCTCCTCTAATGCCAAACGGGTCTTTTGGACAATGCTAATGTTATATATATATATATATATATATATATATATATATATATATATATATATATATATATATATATATATATATATATATATATATATGGAAAATTTGACAATTACCACCTTCTGTTATGTCCATTTTAGCAATTATCACCTTCTATTTTTTTTTTTTTGAAAATTACCACCTTCTATTTTCAAAAACATCAAAAGTTACCACCTTCTTGCCTCCCAACTACCACATGACGTCATTTTGGGCTCATTCTTTCCCATTCCTCCCTATTTCCCTCACATTTCTCATTCCTAACTCAATTCTCATCCCCCTTTCACTTTTTTCCCCCCAAACAATCAAAAACACTTCAATTCACTCATCCAAATCAAAATTAACGAACAATTATTGGTGGTTTGGGGGGAAAAAAGTGAAAGGGGAGATGAGAATCCAAATAGGAATGAGAAATGTGAGGAAAATAGGAAGGAAAGGGAAAGAATGGGCCCAAAATGACATCACGTGGTAGTTGGGGGGCAAGAAGGTGGTAATTTTCAAAAAAAAAATAGAAGGTGGTAATTGTTAAAATGGACATAACAGAAGGTGGTAATTGTCAAAATTTCCATATATATATATATATATATATATATATATATATATATATATATATATATATATATATATATATATATATATATATAATAATAATAATAATAAATTTTCATGTTATTCTATGTATGGTTTCTATCATTGGCATTGTTAACCTGTTTGCATCCCAAATACTTTTTTTCTTTTGGGGGGGGGGGGGGGGGGAGGAAAATAAAGTTGATGTGTAGTTTTGTAATGGAAATACCTTGTATTCGTTGGCACTACCACTTTGTCATTCTCTCACAGATGATATTGACTTATTTTGATCCTCAAAGCATCTTGCATATGAGTATGCAAAGAGAGGAGCCATATTAGCCCTTGTAGCCAGACGGGGGCAACGTCTCCAAAATGTTGCTGAAATCAGCCGTTATCTCGGTGCACCTGATGTTCTCGTCATCTCTGCAGATGTTTGCAATGTTGAAGATTCTAAGCATTTCATCAATGAAACAGTGAATCATTTTGGTAGATGTAAGTAAAGTTTATGCTTGAAGCTTTGCATGGGTATATGCATAACATATTGAATTTACTAGTGGATGAATTAGTGCATCAGATTATAACTACAAGAAGATTATTTACATGTATGCTACACAACAGTATCATAACCAAAAAAATTTAATACAGAATAGATATCATCCTACATTCAAAGACAAGATGCAAAAAATAATATTTAAAGAAAATTGGCCACATTAGGACAATGACGTACACAATTTGAACAGGATACCTCTCCCAGCTCCGATCCCCTGGGCTTTAAGCTGAGCGTCCACATTACATCACAATATTATGATACTATAGAAACATGGAAATTTTATTGACAAATCTTCTATCATTTCATAATATATATACCATAAAGTAGTTCATTACAATGGGCCATTATGGCAAGGCGGGAGGAGGGAATCATAGCAAACAAACACCTTACAATTTGTAATTGACAATTTGTCCTTGCATTCACGCACCCTGCAATGAAAGTGGACCATTTGGTGAACAATGCTGGAATTTCCACAATGAGCATGCTAGAAGAATTCCCTGACGTAACAAATGCTGCACCTGTGATGGTAAATCTTGTTCATTAATACTTTTCAGCTTCTGTATACAGGTTTAACCCTTGCAGTAAGCCGACACAGCTTATTAATGACTAACCCCTCCTCGAGATCTTTTCAGGAAACGAACTTCTGGGGCTCAGTTTATAGTACCCACTTTGCAATTCCACATCTAAAAACAAGCAGAGGCAAGATAATAGTTACTGCCTCATCTGGCGCGTGGTTGCCTGTTCCACGAATGGCTTTCTACTCTGTGAACATCTCATCATAATTGATATAACCAATTCTTTGCTTCTTCGTCATTTCTTCATCTCACTTGTTTACCTATGGCCCTTACAGGCAAGTAAAGCAGCAGTAATAAGCTTCTTCGAGACATTGAGAGTTGAGCTTGGAGGAGACATAGGGATCACAATTGTAACTCCTGGGCTGACTGAATCAGAATTGATCAAAGGAAAGATCCTCTCAAAGGAAGGCAAAATGGTACTTGATCAAGATATGAGAGATGTAAGTGTGCCTCGTATCTTTTCTAGAGTTGCATTTCAAAAACAAGATAATGAAACTATGTTCAATTACAGCATATGCCATGATGTCCATCATATAGAACATAAGACAAACCTTCTATGCAGTAAATTCTTTGATTCATGTTGCCAGCAAAATACATCCAGAGAGACACGTGTTAATAAAATATAAAATAGAACATAGAAGGTAAACTAGAAACATCACAGGAATTAATCAAGGTCATTAAAAATAAATATAAAAAAAAAACTGTGAAATTTATGATGGACTACTAAATTCTTCATAAACAAATATTCTACTTCAAACTAAGAAATTTGATTGAACAACCTACATTTAACTTGATCAACTCATTGATGACTAATAAGAATTTCTGAAACAAACGTTAATCACAACTTCATCTAGCAAAAAGTGTAGTAAGAATGTAAGATAGTCTTGAAAGCTGATAGGATATAGTATAGATATAAATTGAATTCCTATTCTGCAGTTGGTGAAATTTTCTTATATTAACCAATCTTTTTTAAGTGGAAACATATGATGTTACATCAAAAGTAGCACAAAGTTCTCCACAAAACTGCATATAAACCAATCTTTTCAAAGTGTTAACATCATATGTTTACAGCACAATAACTGATTTGAGTCATCTGCTGCTTTATCATATTTTATGCCAGGTACAAATTAGTGCAGTCCCAGTAACATCAGTGGAGAGATGTGCAAAGGCTATTGTAGATAGTGCTTGCCATGGTGACAGATATTTGACAGTACCATCATGGATGAGGGTAACAATCCTATGGAAGGCATTTCTACCCGAAGTACTAGAGTGGTGCAATCGCATGCTGTTAGTGGCTGGACCAGAAAGACCACCAACAGAAGCGCCTAGCAAGAAAATCCTAGATCTTACTGGATTGCGAAAAGTCATGTATCCACCTTCAATCCAATGATCAAAGTCCATAGTTGTCACCGGTTGTGACAATTGAATATGTAGAATAACATCAAATTTTTGTAGGAATGCACTTATGCACTGTTGAGACTAAAAATTAACGCCCCCCTTGGCAAAATTACCAATACATATGTTCTAAGACGAACACTATACATTAGCCATGGAATACCATTTCCTTAGTATAGCAGTCCAAGTCTCCAAGATACAATAGTATAACCATTCTTAAGAGAAAAAAAATCTAAACAGCAAATAACTGCATCCAACTCAAGCTGGCTGAATTTGGTTGCTCATACAACCAAGTGTACTTCACCGTGGCATATGGATTCCACTTGGTTTATAGATCCGCAAACGATCAAGTGTAATTCACCTTGGTTTTAAATCCGCATAGCCCTCCCATAGTCTAATCCCACAAAAATTTCCTAATAACTGCAACAATACCAATACGAACTTATCTAAGGATTTTGATGATACTACCCAACAAGTATGCAAAATCATCATACCTTTCACAAGGGAGGAGGGGGGTTATCAAAACCATTTTTTCAAGGCAAAAGTCATCAAAACCACATTGGGGAACTTTGCTATCCAATCTTTAGAACGTGTGACAATGCATGATAGCATTTCTCGTCAGCAAACAACTTCAAAATCTTTACACGAGAATCAAACAGTTAATAAGTTATATAACTTGTATTCAGAAGAATTCTCGAAAATGGACGTGGAATATGAGTTTAAATGTACATGTACCTCTATAGATCTCCAATAGTGGAGATCGCTCGGTTGTGAACACACTATCTTGAAGGAGACAGAGTGCCGAGACCTTTGGACTTCAGTATATTACCAAACAGAAGAGAAAACCTTTCCATATCAAATTCCACCATGCTCCAAAATGGATTAATGTAGAATAGAAAACTGTAAAGCAAACTTCTGCCTTTCAGATAAAGTCACTGTTCAGTATCATACTTGCAAAAGGCAGTCTCAACTCCCAATCATAACAAGAAACAAATATTGCCAACCTTAGCAAACACCTTCCCAACCTTACAAGGCAAGCAACTTGAAATGATACCTCAATGTGACCCATCCATATCAAGATACACTTACTGATTCACCTATTCACATATCTTAGAATTTCCATATCATTGTGTTTGCAGTAATCAAGAAAGGAACCACAGTGCATTTGTCAGCTCAAGGCGACAAATTGATCACATTTAACTGGCTATTTTGGAACATTGAGCCAGAAGAGGCAGGCTTCAGTCTTTTGAAAAGTAACAATGCATCTGACGCAGGGCAATCTTGGTTCATCTCAAGAGCAATCGGGTACGTAGAAGTCTCATTCATCTCCACAAGCATCGTACCCTGAAAGAGAGAAAAAATGAGGTAACAATTGCTCTTTCATCTTATGAGATAGCTGCTAAAGGAAGAAAGAAAGGGGGTGGGAGGGGGCCTGGGAAGTGGGAAGCCAAGATATGACAATCATCCCTTTCCAGGGAAAATAACTATGATTAACCATCCTCATAAATGCAAGCGCTAAGAGGAAAAGTGAATTCTAAAAGAGCTTGCCTCAAAATTCATTAAGAATAATTGAAATTGATTCAATTTCTTCTTCACGTCTCCAGCTACTTTCTCATTTGAGGAGGAAAGAGCAGCATTCACCTCTTCAGGTGAATAACCTATAGCTTTCTGCACAACCTGATAAAAGACAATGATACTACAATTCAGAGTGTCACAAAATTCACATATAAGTGCATAACAAAAGCAAGCCAACAACTCGACTCACATCATGGTGAATGAAGATTTCAGATATAAGGCTCCCATCTTCAACATAAACCTGAAGCTCAAACGTAGATCGCCCCTTGTACCGAAATCTATTCACACCAGTCACAATGCACTGCAAAATTAATATAAGATATCACAATTAATAACAAGTGCCAAAATAAGCCATGGTCGAAGTCACACATATAAACTCATACTCTAAATAGAATTTTATCTATATATAAGAACACATCAGAGGATCAAAAAAATTGTATAAGAATGAAGCCAAGTATCGACCAAACCTCAGTTTCAAAATTTTTACATTGTAGGCTATCTACACTTGTGAATAACAACTGAGTTTAATAAAAAAGAAAATAGTCATGGTAGTGTCAAGAAATGGAGAGAGAATCTGCTAGGAAATACAACATTGAGTTCAACAATAACAAAGTGGACATATTTGCAAAAAGATTACATCATAATCTCGTAGCAATATGATACATCCATCGTCAATTATGCACTTTAAGAGCCTATAGAAACAATCAAAGGCATTTAAAGATGATAAAACAGAAGCATATACCTTGATCTTCCCTCGGACAGACGGCTGGTTACCCTGCACAGCAGCCCATTTTGCTGACAGACTTGCCAAATATATGAAAGGTAATTCCTTCTCTCCACTAAATATAAAGGGTTGCTCCATATAATCAAGCATGAGAGCATCTTCATTTTCAATGGCAGTGGCAGAAACTGGATTAATCCCAGTAGATTGTCTAGCAGGAGCTTGCTCAGAGCCTTCGGCTGCCGTAGGAAACTTCTGAGCATTTATACTGATAGAACAATGTGCAGTCTCTCGGCTAATAAGATGCTCAGAAGATACTCTACCATTAAGTGGTTCAGAAGTTTCCCTACTTGAAGGATGCACACGAGCTTCAACACTGTTATTACATTGAGCAGTTTCTCTACTGATGTAATTTTGAGCAGAGTCTCTACTTAGAGAATGTTGGTCAGTTCTTTCTGAAGGAAGCTCACTAACAGTTCTGCCTGCCAGAGGAACTTGCCTAATCCTACTGCTTGGATCAACACCTGCCACATAAGAGCAAAATCATACTTTATACGTGATTTCATATAATCATATGCGATTGAGATCACACAATTTTCCTTAAATATTGAATGAGAGAGCAAAAAAACAATTTTGAAATCTTTTTGGAAAACCAGCAAATAGGTATATTAAATTAAAAATTCATACATCTAGCTAGCAACACAACTGCTACTGAAAACATCTCTCTGTATGCATCGTAACATATAAAATAAACTTTATGAAGGTAATAAGTCAATAGATCAAAAGACCTTACACAAGCAACTTACTCAAAATCTAACCATGCATGCATCATCTAGATTTGAGTACAAAATGAGCAATCTCAAAACGTTTAGCCACAAAATCAAAGAAAACAGAATCCAACAATACACTCACCAGTAAAGGAGGTCCTTGTCCGACATTTAAAAGATAGCATTAACAAATAGAATTTTTTATTGTAAGAAAAAAAAAATCTATTTAATCTGACAAACTGAGAATTTAGATAATAGACAGCAAACTGAATTTATGTTTACTTAAAAATGTATATACTACCTCTGATCTACCATTTTGATTATGCACATTTACCAATGCACCACTTTGATCAAAAATATCTATAGCTGCATATTACTGTAATAAAGATACATATGTTGAATACAAATAAACTACTCGTTGGGACGAATCAAATAATACCCTTTATGACTATGTTATGTTGTATACATTGAGAGTAATTTAGAAAATTCTGAATAATGCCAAGAATCCAAATGGGAAGAACAAAAAGGGCCAGAAGGAGTACAAGCCCTAAAAATTTATGTTGTTATGATAGATACTCAAAAAACCAAGTTTGCCCTTGCCCAACCCACTTTCTTATATTCATTTCTCTCATTTCTAATCACATGGGGTTTTTGGTCTAAAATTCTTAGGCCATCCATTTGGAAATGTAATAATCAAATAAAAAAAGGAAGTAGTGATTACATGAACACAATTCATAAAGAACAAAAGGTGAATATGGAAGAGTACATTAATTATACAAAACAAAAATAAATATGAAACAGCCCAAACAAATTTGGACAGCAATTCAGAAACAAAGTGGAAAGATCTATGTCCTCCCAATCAAACCATCAAAATAATAAACGAAGCTACAGCTCAGTAGCTTACCCAAGGTATTTCCACGCAACTGAGTGGCAGCATGTAGCATAGAAGTTGTGGTGTTCCCTGAGACATGATTAGCATCATCCAATGGCATGGCTTCATTAGTAACATCATTTTGTGGCCAAGCAGCACGGGTTGCTCTCACCGACAATGGAGGAACAGTACCATTTCTTGTTCTGGATACATTTAATTTAAGGGGAAGAAACAATAAATAAGTAAATTTATATCTCAAACTTCAACACAGCTCACCAACTTGCTTCTGTGCTAGCAAAAAAGTAGGATTCCATTCTAAACACATGTCAACATAAGAAAATAGAAATTTACCATTACAGACGATAAGAAATGTGTCAACTACAATTATTCTTAGCATGTGTACATTGAAGATCACTTCATAAATTATAATTATGTTTATTTTCCATTGCCTTCTTTCCTAGCACATCAAACAAAAGGAAATTAAACATTTATTTATTTGCTATTAATGTCCAATAATATAAAGAAATACTATGTACTTAACCCAATTATTTAAGAACTTAAACTAAACCAAATCAGCTAAAGACATGAGTCAAATATCAACCTAATTCAAAGCAAGTATCACAACCATAAGCTTTGAAATAGTAACAGCACTAAAACTTGAGCATTGCACCAGCTAAAACATAATATGAGTAAACAATACAGATATTGATATAAAGTTGTACAATATAGTTAGACATAAACTAAAAATATAAAAACCGAAAAAATTCCAAAGTGTAAGCGTATTCTCAAACTATAGGAAGATTGTACTCCCTCCATTTGATCTTCCATCACCAGTGCACCATATGGATTCAGTTACACAATTTAATAATACTCAAGGCTCTAAACACCCTATTTCCTATCCAAAAAGTACAAAATAAAATTTAAAATAACAAGGCTCACTTTTCACTCACTCTCATCTTTCATTAAAATCCATAGCTATAGTAAATAGAAAGGTATTTAGTAGAACAAAAGGAGAATTATCTTTAGATTGTAAAGAGTCATGTAACAATTTATTAAATAATTTCACAAAGCTTTACATAGTTTTTTGTAGTATGTTGTTATATAAGTATATTACATATAGATCTGATTTTCAAACATATTTTGAGCTGTTTCCATTGGTATAATGGTGATGAAATTCTGTAGCAAAAACCTACATCCTACGGAGTAATGGAGTATTATAATAAGCATTGGTCTATACTCTTATTCAGTTTATATATTTAAGCTTATTTATGTATTTTTATCAAACATTATACTCCAGTCATATTGTAATATATTTATTTTTTTAGATTGAAATGACATGCTAAGTGGCACAATCTATGCTTTCGAAAATCTCTTCGTTTAAATAATTAGATTGGCCAATTACTTCAAATTCTAAATTGATATTTCTTATCTTATAGTACAAGATACCTTCAACATAATGCTACAGAAGCAATTGTCCCAATAGGTTACAAAACTCCAAAGTGCTGGTACTAAATTATGAGCAACATGAAACTTTTCTTCAGAAATACATCAAAAATGATGCAGCTAGTATATCATACGAAGTATGTCAGTCATATGCACTGTGAATTTGATGATAAGAGGACATCAAAATCTAACCAAAACCAAAAAAAAAAATGAAACTAAAAAAAAAAAAAAAAAGAGAGAGAGAGAGAGACAAGCAGAAAGTCTTTTCACTTACAAATAAAACATTAACATGAATTGTTTGTACCTTTTTCCCCTTGGAGGCTTGTTAACTTCCTGAACGAGCCTCTGCCTGGCTGCCTCAAGCTCTTCAACAGAGCCACCAAGAATTTCCAATACTTCAGGAACCAACATCAGAATCCCACGCTGTACATTCACATCCCGAATGGCAACCTACACAAGAACACCAACTTTATTTAGTCTGTCAAAATGAAAATCATTAAACAGTTGCCAAAAGAGGTACCATCAGATCCAACAATACTTCATAGACATTAAAATGAGCTTTAAGATGATATATAACTATATAAGCAGCATTTGTTTTCGTTGAGGATGTGTCTGACCACACTCTCCGGTGGGTCATGAACAAATATAAGGAATAGATTTGTCCCAGCAAACAAAGATTTGCTTGATAATCTAAAGATAGACCAACTTCAGGGGTAAAAATGTAAAATGCCAATACAAAAAAAAATCTCATAACATGTAATTATCAAGACATAGAGCTCAGTCAACTCAATTGTATAAAAACCTCCATAGAACTCCATCTTATTTTGTCATTTACACACAAAATTTTCTTTTATAAAAAGACAAGGAACCATTTGGGTGGAAAGCAGAACTGCAAGATAGAATTTTAATGTCAGAAATCACAACAATAGGGTGCCCGTGTGGATAAATCTCACCGCCAATCATAAACTTAGCAAGAAACAAGATTACAGACCAATCATAACCAGAAGCATTACAAGTACGCATATGACAGATACTAAAATGATGAGTTGAGGAAAACAAATGCATTAAAGATGGTAGAGCAAGTCAACCTTAAACCCAGCAGGTGCAAGGGCTTCAAGACTTTTGATAGGCCTATACTCCATCCCAAATACACGTTGAACGCCATCGGTCATGGAGAGCTTGAGGCATCTTTTATGCCCTGAAGGTGCATTCTTGTATCTCTCCCTCAGGGGACAACTAATATTGACTACTTCATCAACCTAACAAAAAAAATTCCAAACGGTTTATTAGTCAGAAGTAACATATAACTCAAGTATGGTGAAACTCAGCTCACATCTTCCCCCCCCCCCCCCCCCCCCCCACCCCAGAAATTACCATGATATCTTAAATTCTTTGTCAAGATATGACATTAGCCTTTTTGTTGTATCTTCATTTTTGTGGAGAAGGGGGGCTGCTGAGGCATAAGACATATTGGTTTTTCTTTGTCATCAAAAACATGCAAATTTTTAGCCATCTTGGCGTTTATAAAGTTCTTGAGTACAACTGATTATATTTTAAACCTGTGATACGTCAATGTATCTAATACGCGGGTTTACAAAACTTGAGCCATTTTGAATAATTTTGACTATCAAGTCTCGTAATTTTGCTTCTCAAATCCTTAAATTAATACCCTCTAGACTTATAATAATGTAACTTATTTCATCAATCAAATGCTATCAATAACAATTCCAAAAAGATAACATATACCATCATTTACTGACACAATGGGAAAAAATATAGTTAAAGGGCAAATTTGCAACCTTTTGATTATATTTCTTTTTTGCTCAATGATCCACATAATTAGCATGCCATTTTTTAAGCTTTACAAACTTCTATGGACTGTCAAAATCACCACTTCAAACTAAAATATAAGTTTTAAATACATAAGTTACCAGCATCAAAATATCATCAAGCTTTCTAGGATGATCTTAAAGCCCTAAATCAAAAATAAGATAAAAAAAGCTAGAATTTGATACAAATTTTGTACCAATATCAACCAAATTAGACAACTTTCACGAAAAAATTAAAGAGAAACATCATTACCTGTAAAACAAAAGGGCCAGTAAGATCAACAAGATGCAAATCCTTCACATTTTCAGGAAGAATTCCAGCACCAGAACAATTCATATCCGAAATCAAAACCTGCCCAAAACAAAGCTTAGCCTTAGTTTCAACATCGAAATTGGCAAAACCCGGGACAGTATTCTGAAGCCCTAATTTACAAGAATCAAGCCACTCTCTCCTCAAATTCACCCCCATTCTCCTCAAATGATCATTAACCGGACAACCCGAAGCGGCGAAAGCAGTAACCACCGGCGGAGGAGAGATATCATCCGAAACATCCATAAATTCCTCACCGGAAATATGAACTGACGGATGTTGGGAGGCGGCGGTGGTGGTGGTGGAATTTAGGGTTACAGAATTTATATTAGGGATAGGGTTTGGAGATGGAATTTCAATTTCTTCTTCTTCATCGTCTTCTGGTTGAACCGTCATTGGTTCGTCGAAGACGGCATTGACATCTTGTTCTGGCGGTTGTTGTTGTTGTTGCTGCGGTGGTTGAAGGTGGTTAGGGTTTTCGTGTTGCGGAATGTCTTCTTCGTCTTCGGAGGAGTAGTAGACGGTGCGAAGTCGCCTTCTTGACATTGAATTGAACTTTGAAGTGCAGTGAACAGAGAAGGGAGAGAGCAGAGAGGAGAGGAGAGGGAGTAGGATTTTAGAAATGAGGGAGCAAATAATTTTCCCTCCAAATGGAGTGAGGAATGTATACGAAGTAAATTGCTAAATTCCACCCAAAAAATACTTAAAAGGGCAATATTAAAGGACCAGATTGCCCTAAGTCAGCTAAGTGAATTGCTAAATTCCACAATCTAATCTAATCTAATCTAATCTATATATAAATAAATTAGGCATTTTTGGAGAGCATTCAGCGCGCCACATCAGCAAAGGTATATTTTCGACCAATTAAAAATTCGATTTCTATTTTATTTTATAATTTAAATATTCACTTGCCACCTAGATAAAACTGACGAATGAGATTTAAGAATTTTGTCACGTTAATTAAAAAACGAATAATGATTTATTAGATCGAAATTATTTAAAAAAAAACTAAAATTATTTTTAAAAAAAAACGAATAGTGAATTATAAGGATTTAATTTATTTAAAAAAACTAAAAATTATCTTTTTTAAAAAAAAAATCATCTGTAGATATAGAACTATATCTAACATAATCTTGGCAGTGTTTATGATAAGAAATAAAAATTATTCCTTAATAAAAATTAAATTAAATTTTTTTATGCCTACCACTATAAATTGACACATCCTACCACACCAATAAAATTTCATATCAATACAAAACCAAATCAAGAGAATTTTGTGTCATAATTTTTTGTTAGTTTTAGGTCATCAATGGCTGCGTCATTCTTAATTTAAATCTTATTTTAATTTGTGATTATTGCTTACATTGTGTTGTTTGGAATGCTTAATGATTATATGTTTATGTTTTGTTTACTGAATATTGTTTTTACATGCAGATCTAATTTAATCAGGGAATTAAATTTTGGCAAAAATGATTGGAAAATCAAAGTACGATGAGGTATTATATTTGTATAAATCGTTTACATTTATTAATTTTTTATAAATTTTTTTAATTCTTATTAATTATTTTATGATTAAAATATTTTTTTGTGATTTAGGTAGCTTAATCAAGTCATCAAATTTAACTTAATTTTTATTTTTAATTACAAAGTGATTATGTCCATGCATCAATTAAAGCAAACTTTGTACAATTTCGTCCAAAATTAATTGAAAGAAAAGTTTACTCCATTATATACTTTTCAATCGTCACAACTAAGAAACGAGCGGCGATTGGGGACAATTAAGCTCCAATGCATAAATTTGATTTTGTACAATTGCAATTTTTGGATCAATTTCACAAACAAAAAATCACTTCATGATATATAAATATATTGATTTATTTTATAAGACTATAAAGATTAATTTTATATAAATTTTATTTTTGTTAACATGTTTTATTAATCCAGTTTTATTAGATGGATGAGATATGGGTGTGAATGAAGAAATAGAAGATAAGTAGTATACATGTTTTTATTATTTTTTTAAAAAATTTCTATTTTTTAAAAAACCAATGAATAATGATTAAGGATTAAAATATATAAACAAAAAAAAAAAAAAAAAATCTTTTCACATTAAAGATTTTATCCTAATATGTAACCAATAAATTATCATATTTACAATTTTTTTGTTTTGAAGATATTATATTTACAATTTATTCATATTTTCAAATTCAATTGTCATATAACTAATAACCACAAATTAAATACAAATTATACTTTTGTGATAGGCAATAACACTTTAATTAGATTATTATGTGTTTTTTTTTTTGTCTGAAATTATTAAATAGTAAAATAATCAAATACAAAAATATCTTTTCGTGAGATTTATATATGAAAAAACGTGCGTCGCACGGGCTTTCATCTAGTAGTAATAATAAGGGAAATTCTCAATGATAGCCCCAACTTTATTTAGTTTCTCAATGGTGACCTTTAATTTTTTACATTATCAAAATTGACCACTAATATTTGCTCATTAGGTTAAATGAACATTAGTAAGTAAAAATGGTTAAATGAACGTTTAATGTGGTTTTTTTCCACCAAAAAGCAAGCTGTCGATGGAGTATGAATAGAATTTTGGGCTTGTTCGTGAGGAGGGGGTTAGGAGGACGCAGAAAGCTGAAATGGAAGGTATAGTGGCTCGATATTTTAATTCCCTCTTTAGTTCTTGTTCACCCGTGGATTTTGACCCTGCCTTAAGGGGAATTGAGAATGTCGTTTCTGATGACATTAATGTAAGGACTATGTGAAGAACCGTCTGCGGAGGAAATTAGAATGGCTCTTTTTCAAATGCACCCTAATAAGGCCCCGGAACCCGATCGTATGCATGCTTTATGTTATCAAAAATTTTGGCATATTATTGGTGTTGATATTGTATGCTTTGTGAAGAGTTGGTGGAGAGGAGAGATGAACTTGAATGAGATTAATAAATCTTGTGTGGTTCTAATTTTGAAATGTGATGAACCTAAACGGGTTTCGAATTTAGACCTATTAGTTGCTGCAATGTGGTGTATAAAATTATCTCAAAAGCGCTTGCAAATAAATTAAATCCTTTTTTGGATAAAATTATTTATTGAATCAGAGTGCTTTTATCTCGAAAAGGTTAATCACTAATAATGCCCTAATTGCTTTTGAGATTTTTCATGCCATGAGGGGGGGGGGGGGGGGTGAGAAGGCAAGGATGGTTCTATTGCTTTAAAATTGGATATGAGCAAAGCATATAATAGAGTGGAATGGGGTTTATTTGGAGAGGGTGATGTATAAAATGGGGTTCTGTGACAATTGGGTTCGACGGGTTTTTAATTGTCTCTCGAGTGTTTCTTTTGCTTTCAAGATAAATGGTGGTATTTCGGACTCTATAATTCCTTCCCGGGAGTTACGTCGGGGGATCCAATATCGCTGTATTTATTTTTCATTGTTGCTAATGCTTTTTCAACCTTATTATCAAGAGCTGCTTTTGAAAATCTGATTCATGGAGCTAGAGTGTGCAGGGGCGCCCCCAGAGTGTCTCATTTATTTTTTGCTAATGATAGCTTACTCTTCGCAAGGGCAACTGTTAGTGAATGCTCGGTTATAGCTGATATTATCAGCACATATGAGAGAGCATGTGGTCAAAGTGTTAATATAACACCCCCAAATCCCTCTCTACGAAAATACCAGTATAATACGTATAATTATACCGTAGAGATAGACTTGGGCGTATTACCGCCGCATGATTGCGCAAAGCTACTCAAAATACTTAACTCGATAACCAAACTTGCAGCAGAAACTCAACTTTCTTTTATTAATACTTATGAAAAATAGTAACATTGTTATGAGTACTCAAAATAAAGACAAGACCAACATTCCTAAACTAGGTGAAGCAAATCCCGAGACTCCCATATGCTCATTCATGACTCCACCTGAAGATAGTCAACACTGCTTACCATTACGGTAAATAGGGCGAACCAAAACAAATCAGAAATACGGATTAGCAAATAATGCTAAGTACGATAAGTGCAAGATAATGTAAACTCAATTTATTTGCAAACATGCTTTTAAAACCAATTCCAATAATTAATCCAAAATTCCAAAACTCGTGATTCAAAACCAACGCACAATATTCTCAAACCAATTCCAATAATTCAATAAATATGATTTATAAAACCAATTCAAATAAATAATAGTTAATGAAGCCACTTCCTTTAAAACCAATTCCTTTATTAAGAACCAATTTCCTTTAATCCAATTCCTCACCCAAGTGTGAACACCCCCCAAGCTAGTCTCCTGATATTACAAGGCTATTCTTGAGGAAAGACCCGGTCATACAAAGTCCAAGGCCTTATCAATAAACCAAATCCGCATAGTGGGATTATCAACATGCTTATAAAGCATTAATAATAATAATAATTCAATGGCTCAATAAATCCTTTTCGTAATTCCAATATAATTCAAACTTCTTTTCAACAATTCCACATACTTTCAAAATCAAAACCTTTTAAATAAATACTTGAGAATAAAATCTCATATTAATAGCATTTCAAAATCAATAACTCTTCCTTGAAAAACCTTTTATTTAATTCAACAAACCTTTTAGAAACAAATCCAAACATGATAAGTAATTCAAACCATTCAAAACACGATTATAAACTTAATCATTCAGAATACTTTTATTAAAATCAATGCCTTCAAACATAATTTATTTCAAAATCATAATTCAATCAATTTAATTCAATCACCAATCAAATCATATAAAACATGTTATTCAAACCAATCACTTTCAAAGGTATCTAGTCACTTAACGTACCTTGATCCTTGCTTAGCAAAATCACACAAAAAGAACATCAAGAACCTTGATCGAACACACCCTACAAATAAATATAACCTTATTAATCAATATAAGGTTAATAAATAATTAGAAGCCCCCAACTATATGTACATGAACCTTTTAAATTATTTTCTCATAAACATCATTAAAAATCTGATTTTATATAATTAAAACTACTCATAATAATTATTTATAAATCCTCCATAATAGTATAATAATAATAATAATAATAATAATAATAATAATAATAATAATAATAATAATTGAATAAGAGAAGAGAAGAAGAAAAGATAAGAAACCAAGGAAAAGAGAAGAATTGGATTTGCGTTGGAAAGAATAGGCAGAACTTGCAGAGGCTATAACTCCTTCGGTATAACTCCGAATTGGGTTATATTGAGCTAACCCCTTTTCTCAGGTTGTATTGAACCCCATCATGCTTCTTTGTAACTGTCAAGCCTGATTTATCTTTAAATTTGTGCAATTCTTATAATGAATCTTTATATCTTTTTAGCTTTTCATTTTTATATTGCACTAGCTAGTCTTTACTCATGGTAATTATTAGATTACTTGTGCATTAGCAAGCATTTCATTTGATTTTCACTCCAATATTTCCTTAAAAGATATTTGTAAAGAAAACAACTAAAAAGTGGTAAAAACAAAATCAACTAAAGTCAAAGGTGGTAAAAATCAAAATATCTACTTTTTCTAACCTCTATTTCCATTTTATTTTAACAAGTACCGTAGGTCTGTAGTCATTAAAAAACTAAAAATATTATAAACCTATACCTAATATATATACTACGTATAAAACTATTTTGAATCAAGGTCTCTTGAGCTCTTGAATTTAAGGGTAAACAATACTAACTTAACCGTTAAACATGTCATAATATGTGTTTTATTGCAAACAAAGTAAATATATGAAAACTTAATATATAAACAAAAATCAATCAATGAAAATAGAAATAAATCATGAATGTCATGCACAATTGCCTACGTCTAAGAACTAGCTTCAAATTAAAAAAAAAAAAAAAAAAAAAAAAAAAAAAACAAAAAACAAAAAACATATTTAATGTTCATCAATAAATAAATGTTGCATTGAAAGAACATACAATGTAAAATAAAAAGATATAGAATTGAACCCTTATGGCACACAAGATGATGTTTCCTGGTTTTAGAGATCCTTTCAGAACCAACCCCTATAACCGCTACGGGAATTCTTGATTAGATAACAAATTCCATTTTTCTTTTTTTGGATTCAGTATGGATAAAAGAGCTACCAATTGGATTTTGACGTACCAGTAGGTATCAGGGGAGTTAAGTATTTAACATCGTGATTATTAAGAGGTGTGAGCTCTATCACTGTGCTATCACTGAAATTTTTGGTTGATCTCTAACAAACCTTACCCAAATTACCCCTAAACAATTTGGTTAGTTACAGTTTGACATAATTTGGTTGATTCTGGTTAATTGCTAAATATTTATCATAAAAAACTAAACAATAATAATCACACTCTTTTGGTTAGTTACAGCTTGACATAATTTGTCTGTTGTAATGGTAATTTATTAGTAACTCAATGCTGCACCTTTTTTTGTAAAAGTAATTGTTGGATTGCTTTCATCTAACTTGTTGGATTGCTTTCATTTTTTGTCTGTTGTAAAACAAATACTTTGTATTTATGATACAAAGTATTTGTTTTTGGGCCCTTTTGCTACTGTGCTGAGTCCGGTGCTATTCTCAGAGACACATATTCCCCAAAAGACTTCATATTAACATAGTTGGGTAAACATGGACTAAGGATTGCAACTCTTCCTTATTCTTTTCATATGAGAATTGGCTAACATCCCAATCATTAAATCATTATCACATGTTTTTTGTAAGCCTGGATATATATAAGTACTTAAGTGTTGTTTGGTTGCCTGTAGTTTTCATGGACACTTGAAATTCTCATGAATTTCGCATTGAGTATTTTGTTTAGTTGACATTAAAAAGCAAAAATGATGGAAGTCAGAATTCATAGGAATTTTCACTTCCCACAAAATATGGGAAGTTACTTACCCACCCCTCCCTTGGTCATTCACAATTCCTAGGATTTACAAATTCCCAAATGACAACCAAACATATTTATATAATTCCTTGAAATTTTAATAAAGGAAGTAATTTCCCATGAATTAAAATTTCCCTTGAAAATTTACTTTCTACATCAACCAAACAAGGCCTTACAACAGTTATGATATAGCAAAACTTACGCTTACATAATACAACCCAAATCATCCAAACTAACTCTTTTAACCCATATAATAAATAAATAGATAAATCGTAACCACATTAACACGTCGATATGGATGAATTGATGAAAATAAATGAATATGACCCGACTCGAATATATCTAAAACAGATTTAATAATAATCCAACTCCCTACAGAGTATTACTCCGTAGTAGTAAAGATTTCTTATTGCTACTCGTAATCTCGTATGGAGGACTCATAATAAGTTAACATCAACACTATTTATTGGGTGTCAGCATGTCAATATGGTTAGCAGTAGCAGCATGTGCTAATTTCTTCCACTATAAAAGACATATACTATTACTTATATAGTGACAGACTTTTCATACATCACTATTACAGTACACAATTAATCAAATTAAAACTCATATTTATGTGTACTTCAAATTTACCTAATAATCAACAAATATAAAAGCACTAATATTTAAAATATGAGAGAATCAGAAAATTAAATAAACAAAAAAAGAAAAACTTTAAAAAAAAATGTGGAAAAAAATTTTCAAGCTTTTGTGGAAGAAGTGGGGAAGGATGGTCCAAGAGTGGAACACCACCAAACAGAATAATAAATGATAAGGGTTTTCCATGTGTGTCTCTCCAATTGACAGTTGGGTCTTTTATTGGAGAGCCAATCATTGCTGCTACAATCATGGAAATATTGGGGTATCTTGTTAAATATTGTTCATGCTTAGTAAAAAAAATTTTCAATCATGTGTCAAAAAGATTAAACCCCACTTGATCTTACTCACTTCTTACTCCCTCTTAGGTGGTAAGTTGGTTATCTTACTATAATAGATCATTAGGTCATTACAAACAAACTATGTCACATAACCATTACGAGTGGTTTGTTTGGTAAAGTTGCGAGAAATGGTACGTGCTTGTATGAGCTGAGTTTGAATGTATTATGTGTATAAAAGTTCTTCTTTGCTAAAAAGTTGGTCTAGTTTAGTTAAATGAGACTTATTATTCAATGATTTGTAATTTTATATTTGATTTATGAGGTAAGTAACTAGTATTATCTTCGTTTATTTAAATCCTACTTACTTTATATTTTCATTTGGTTTAACTAATATAATTCACTTTTATTTTATTCCTTTTTTGACTAAATAAGACACATATATTTATACAAATAGAAAATTATTAGGCAAAATATAGAGTACGTATGTATTGCAATCAAATTTCTAAATTTTATGTCACTTCATAAATGAATGAGGAAAAAAAAAACACATCTTATCTTTAAAGCATATACTTTATCTTAACCAATTAAATAAGAGAGTTATATTGAAATAATATTAAGCACTAACTTGATAATGGGATGCTTGAATTTTCTTTTAATTAAAATTTTGATCTAATAAAGATGACAAATACTTTTGTTAGATCTTCACTCATAAGTTAATTTTAAAGCTATTGGTTCCATGTAGAGTTAATAGACAAATATTCTACAATAAAGTTTCTACTGTAGTAAAAATTGTAAAAACACTTCATAGTTTAAATCAAAAGGTGCTATAATTTCTACAATAAACATATTTTATTGTAAAGGTTATTTAGAGAACAGTGTTAGGATAAACTAGCAAGAAATAGCTTTATAACCCATCAAGCGGATTTACCAGGATACCTCACTTTATCTTTATCACCAGTTCACCATTGATTCACTTATTAATACTCGATCTAAATATGCTTTTTAATGTTTTTGTCTAAGTAGAATGCATCTTATTCAATTTAGCATATATTAGTTGGTTTTGATGTCTATTATACTTATCACATTTAAATAAATATTCCTTTTCAACTTTCATATATGTTAGACATGATAAAAAATTTGGACCGGACTGAGTCATCGAGTCAGGCCTTAAACATTATAAGTTATGCCCAAACTCGCCCAAAAGTGGAGGACTTTTTGAATTTTTTCGGGTCAGGTTTGAGTTTTTAACTAAAAATGTATATATAGACTTGCCCAACCCCTTCAATTTTTCTAGCCAAATCGGACCGGACTAGCGGATTATAATTGATCACCTCTATTATATCTCGATCAAACATATTAAAAGAAAACAATCTCCCTCAAATCCAAGTAACCAATTAAATATGATTAAATAGTTCACATTTTATAGCCCTTCATACCTAAAACATTATTTAAATTTGTTTCTCCAACATAAAACACCAAATAATTTATTTTTATAAAAAAGCCAAAAATGAAGCAAAGGCAAAGTTTTGTCAAGTAGGCCTTCCAAAGTCTAGAGGGGTCCTCCCTCTATCTTTTTCCAAATTAACCCAAAAACCATCTTTCATTCATAGTAGCCACAAACAAAATCATATTGTAAATTTCATTTTATTTTATTCATTTTATTTATTTAATTTTATACTCTCTATTACTCACTCACTCTCTTTCTCTCTCATCTTTCACACACACACCCACATCCATCCACAGAAGCAGACATGGATGACAACAGAAACAACCCAGAAGAAAAACAACATCACTTACAACATCATCAACTCTTAAACATCTCATCTACCACAACAACAGCAACAACCACAACCAGCAACAGCAGCAACAGCAAAGACGAGCTTCAGAAGAAGTCGCAACAACAACAACAACATCAACAGCCGTTAGCGCCAAAGCGAACGTCTAACAAAGACAGACACACAAAGGTTGATGGCCGAAGCCGAAGAATCAGAATGCCTGCACTTTGTGCTGCAAGAGTTTTTCAGTTAACAAGAGAATTGGGTCATAAAACTGACGGTGAAACTATTCAATGGCTGCTTCAACAGGCTGAACCTGCGATCGTTGCTGCTACTGGCTCTGGAACAATTCCTGCTTCGTTTCTTACCGCCTCGGCTTCTGGGGCATCGTCTGTGTCGCCACAGGGCGCGTCTGTATCGTTGGGATTGCACGCCAAGATGAATGAATTGAGGGCTGGTGTTGAGGTTGGGAATCGGGCGAATTGGGCGAGTTTTGGTGATGGTTTGGGAAGATCTCAATCAATTTGGCCGTCTATTGGAAGTGGGTATGCACAGGTTTTTGATGGGTGTTCTGCTACTGCCTCGAATTTAGTTAGTCAAAATTCTGGTTATGTTACAAATTTTCAATTGCAAGGAGTTGGAATGCCTACTGCTAATATGGGTTTACTGAGTTTTACTCCGATTTTGGCTCGGGGAACTCAGGTTCCTGGCCTTCAACTCGGGCTTTCGCAAGACGGGCATGGTGGTGTTATTGGACAAATATATCAGCAGCAGCAGCACCAACAACAACAGCATCATCACCAAGCGCAGGATCATGAACAAAATAATTCGGGTGCTGCTGCTGCTGCTGAAACCGTGCACCCGCATCAGCAGCAGCACTTGCAATCGCATTCAAATGATGACAACTCAAGAGAGCAATGAATTCATATTGCTTGCTTTCTTTGTTGTTTGTTTGCATTTTATTTTTGTTTTTGGTTTATATATATTGTAAGTATGTTTTGTGAATTGTGGAAATAGGGGGATTGTTGAGGAATGTTTTCATTTTCGGAAAAAAAAAAAGGATTAAGAGGGTTGCATTTAATTCTTATTTAAATCCAATTTTTTAGATTATGATTTGATTATCTTTGGCTTCTTGGTTGTTGTGTGTGTGCCCCTTTTACAACTTTCATGGGGATTATCAGAACTGTCCTAAACTTTTATATTTAAGGTAGTGATTTTTCTCTTCTTTCTCCTTTTATTGAATTTTTTTTAATGTTTATAGTACAAATTTTTGTTTATTTAAATTATCTTTTTGACTTAAGTTATTTTATCATATCTTCACAGCAACAAATGCTTGGATTTCATTTTCAATATTTTTCGAGTTCGAGTGAAGCTGTGGAACTCTTGAAGTAGTCTAAGTATATTGGCAAATTTGCAATGTTATAAGTACTAAAAACATTCCTCAAGGTAGTTTTTTTCTTGCACAAAAACAATTTGAAGCTGGTTTTCTTGAATTCCTATTTCTGGTTATAAACTTTGCACAAAATGGTAACATCTCAAGATCAGAATAAATGGTGTGCATATGTTATCCTTCAATACTAATCTTCTCCTTTTGTTTGTTGCTTTGTTTTCGTGGAATTTCGTATCCTTCTCTTTGATTAGAAATATGTCTGATATGTTTTGGGAATTTGATCTTTTAGGATTCCCATTCATTTTTTTTTTTAATTATAGATTTGTTGGCCTTATGTGTCTTCCTGGGAATCTTTTGTATAAAAAACGTTTTATTTTCAGGTTTCGTCTTTCCTACTTAACCTACAATTGTTTATGATATTCCCACATGATTTGGCTTTTGGTTTCATTGCAGGGTAATAATTGACAATGATACTTCTGAGAGTGCCACTATAGTACAGGTAGATAAATCCTTAAATTTCCAGCCTTTGTTTTATCTTTATAAATGGTTTATTTTGCATCTTTAGAGAACTAGCTCAACATCTCCTAAATTGGAAATGCAGAATATGTCCCGTTGTCCCCAAAGGATGCATAATAATCGGCCTTTTACTATTTTGGTTGTCGATCAAGAATATGTTTGTAGGCCAAGGAATAACACCTATTGTAGTTTTTATACATGTTAGGATATCATATTATAGAGGACTAACAGTTTGATGTATCTGAAAGCTTGAAGTTTCGGTCATATTCAGGTTAGCAGTGCAAGGCATGAGATTCTTTTCGAAACAATCCAAACCCTCACCGATTTTAGTCTCATATTGACTAAAGCTTATGTTTCAAGCGAGGATGGATGGTTCATGGATGGTGAGTAAAACAACTAGCTTGTTTAACTAGCAATCAATTTTCACAGGTTTATGATGCCCTTCTGAATATACGTCTGATTTACTAGTGTTTCATGTCACGGATGAGTATGGGCAGAAAATTCAAGGTGATGGACTTATTGACCATTTACGCCAGGCAAGATTCTAAACATTCACAAACTTTCTCTCAGGACTAATATAATGATGACCTGACCTTTTGCCATTTCAACTAGTTATAAGCTCGTTCCTCTGACAAACCCTTTCTGATATAGCATTTACATCAATGCTACAGGCTCTTGCAGCTAAAAGATGTTTGTTCAATTCCGCATATGAGACCGTTGAAGTGTTGCCAGATCAAGGGTATACTATGATTTTGTTGAGTGGTATTGACAGGCCAGGGTTACTGTATGAGTTGTCTGAGATTTTAGGCTTTTAGCGCACCATGGAGTTCGTATTGTTAATGCTGACTTGTGGACTCATAAGCATCATGCTTCAGCAATGATCAAGGTTGTAGATGAATCTACAGGATTAAAAACCAATGACAGCAAAAAGCTATCCGGGATCAAGAAAGATTTGGGTCATATAATTGAACCGTCTGTCAAGTTCGGATCTGCGGAGAATTGGAATGTTGAAGACAGGTGTTCAAGGACACGTGTCACTGCATCAAACTGCAGTTAGAGAGACTATACGCGCGTAGACATACAGTCTGACAACAGAGTAAAACTCTTGCTTGATACAACAAGTACTCTTATGGTTATGCAATATGTAGTGTTTCACGGATCCGTAGCAGTAGGAAAGATAAAAACTTTTCAGGTACGTATGGTATAATTGTACTAGTCTTGTGTTTCAATTTTGGCAATTTCAAGTTCATGATGTCTATCACAAGGCTTGTTTTTTATGTAACTGAATGGTTATCATATTCTAGTGCAGCTGTGTCATGATCACTGATTTCTCATTTTCTCTCATTTGGTGTAACTATTGTTCATGGTAGCATGAGGCTTTGAGAACCACTTATAATTAGTGGAATACAGTCCCACAAGGTGTATAAGATACTTATCTTCCTACAAACGCAGGAATACTACGTTAGAGACGTCAATGGGCGCTCAATCAGCAGAATTAAGGAACGTGAGGAACTGGAGGAAGCTCTTGACCAAACCATTAACAGCCCAGACTCAGAGGTGACATTTTTTTGTTTTTTTTTTTTTTTTTTTTGAGAGACTCAGAGGTGACCTCAAGATTACATATAGACTAATTGGATTTGACATTTCTCCATGCTAATTGCTACGGCAAACTGTTCAATGCTTCTTTCTCATTTTCTCAAGTAGGAGACTATGATGTTAAGCTTGAAAGAATCTAAAATGGCTACTCATTCTGCAGGGGGGTTGAGGAAGAATTTTGCTTTGACGGTCAGCTGATACAATTGTCTAAAATTATGACTGTCCACCACAAATTTCTACTGTTGATGCGGAAGTAAAACATATATATTGGGTCACTGATAATAGTGGTAAAGCTGTTGATCAGCGGACTATTGATATGATACAGGAGCAGATAGGAGAAAGCATGCTACAGGCGAAAAATAGCCGGTGCAGTCCCATAGGACTCCAACAGAAAGCTAAAGGCTTCTTGTTTGGTAACCCAATGAGGCGTCTAGCTGCACTAATACACGATATCTTCACAGCCAACTGTTTTGCACGATAAGGTTGATACTGTATTTTCATACCATGTAATCATTGAATTTAGGGGTGACCAATGTTGTTAATAGCTCACTGTGAATTTTTAAACAATAATATCACTAAGTTCTGCTCTTGGTGATGTGATTAGGTGAAGTAAAACGAACATGTAAAAGCAACATAATTTAATCTTTACATTATCTGTTTGCATTTTGAAGAACAAATATTCAATTGTACTCAAACTTGATGGTCAGTTGTAAATGAAAGGTTTTATGGATACAACACGGAGGAGATCAAATTTCTACCTCCCATAGCATTACAAAGAAGAGGTAGTGACGGGAGCTTTGTATTCCTGGAAGCCAGCCAAAAGCTTTGATTCATTTTCTTCAAAGCAGAAGCATTACCAGAATCACAGGTGTTTTAGACTACCTGACTGCAATTTTTACACATTATGATCCCTTGGACGGGATATTCCGGCGTCAAAACATTTTCGCAAAGTGGCCACTCTCTGTTCAATTATATCATCTTTTGACTCCTCTAATAGTACATGTTCCTTCTCCATAATGTCTTCTAGATCTTCCATGCACTTCACTTTGCATTGCAATTTCTTCAACTGCTCAGCATTCACAAAAAAATATAGGCATAAAAGAAGCGAAAAATGAGAAAAGGGTGAATAATTTGTCAGGAGTATTATATAAAACTGAAGTTCATTGTTCATCAAAACAAGTTCAAAGAATTGAGGAATTTGTGATAAAAGTTTCTACCTGGGCCTCAATAATGAAGGCCATCATATGTTCAATCTCCCTCTCTTCCTGGTCAGCCAATATTTTGGCATGAGCAGCTGCTGCTCCAAGTGCTGTAGCAACTGCTGCTCTCATCCGTAGTGCTATAGGGATAGAATCTCCCATTTGCGATGATTTGTCAATCTCTACAAAAGGCATTTGATTGACTGAGATAACAGATATTCAAAGGAAACATTGAGGATAGGATAAGTACGTCTCACAAAGCAAACAAACCCCAATACTTGGACCATTATCCTACACACCTAATATGGTACATACCCACCCCTTCTAAATATGGTCAGGGGTACCGACTAGTCAAAGGTCATATAATGGACTGAAATTACAAGGTTGCAATATTCTGCAAAATCATACCAATATTATATTTGGTGGCGGAAAATAGAGAGGGTGGAACAAAAAAGTAATTAAAAAAATAAGGGAAACTTGTAAACAACATCCTCTTCATCTGAGAGAGTAGCTGGACAAAAAGTGTTACAAACCAAACAAGGGAAGTGGAGTCATTAGGTGTTGCTTTTAGCAAGTTACTACAAATCAGGAGAAAAGAGAGAAGTACAACTGGAGAAAATAGATGGTAACGATAAAGTGAGATGCACACACCCTTTCCCTCACTTTTGGTAATAATTACGTATATTTAGCTATATGTATATACCAATATGCCAACTGAATTTTGTTTTTTTTTTTTTTTTTTTTGTGTTTATATCAACGTGGCAATTGGCAAGCCCCCTTTTCATATACAATATGGTGATTCAGTCATAAAATAGTGTGTAAATACCTGAAGGATGAGAAGTGTCCATTTCTTGATCTTCAGATTGAAAAGCCCTGGAAGTTTCAGTAAGAAAGCATTGATAAATAATCAAAGAGCATTATAATTCTGAGTCTGTAAAGAAAGGAACTAGATACCTTTCCATTTCCATATCAAGATTGCCGCATTTATGCGTGTCTATGGAAATATGGTCATCTGAATAGAAAATCTCCCTCAACAAGGGATTTCCATCACATAGAACTGAAACTGCAGCATCAGCAGCTGTGGCTGTTATTTGAGGAGCAACCATGGTAGAAATGAGAGCTACCTGATTTTAAAAAATAACATAAAAAATCACCACAAATGAGCAGAGTTACTAGTCACTACAGGGGAAATTTAAAGCTTAAATTATAAGAGAATAAATCGAGAACCTTGGTTACAACCTATGTTTCTTATTTGTTAAGGAAGACAAAGCTTTTGAAATCATGAGCTATTAATCTTTCTATAGTTGTTTATAATCCCTGATAAGGCCACGTGCACTTCCCCCTTACCTCTCCGAAAAAAATGAAAAAGAGCCAGGATCTCAAATCAGAAATAACATGTTTTTTTTTTAAGAAAATATATGTATTTAACTACAGAAAACTATAGAATTTGCCATACAACTTAATGTCTCTAAGCTTTGTTTCATGATGTCAAAAACATGTATGTTTATTTGACAATGGTCAATGCAATTGTATATGCATATATGCATACATGCAAGAGAAGAATTTACCAAGAACCAAATAAAGCATTGTCCAGCTTCTGAATTAAAGAAAGCTAGTTCTCTGTAAGGGGTTTTGCTCTTGAGGATAAGCGCAAAAGCACATACACCCTAACTAAATAGAAACTGAAATTTCACCCTAATTACTGGAGCCTACAAGAAGAGCTCAAGGTCAAGAACAGCTCTCAAGTAACCCATTCCTCCATTTCATTTACGCTAATCCAATAATTTTGGAAATGCCATTAATGGAGGTCAAGCGCAGCGCATGAAAATTCTAGTGACAAATGAAGGTGAAAAAGAAGGGTATGTGTTAAGAAGCGAAGACAAAAATTTCTATTCAAATTTGTATCTTAAAGTAGCTAGATACTCCCGTGGACTTCCAACCCAGTGCTTAGGCGTAACAGAAACAGTTTGCAATAACAAGGGATAAGATTGGATATGTTTGACTGTCATAACCCATGAGCAACATAAATTTTACTGTTCTTAGCCGTCCTGTAGAGTTCAATTATGGTAAAAGCAAACAAGAAAATTGGTAGAAACCTTTGTAATTAAATGCACTAACCTGCTCCATTAAAGATCTACTAGGATCTGAAGAGTCAAAGCGACTTTTCTTCAAAGGAGGCTCCAGGTTCTCGATCTCCTCGGTATTTTCTCTCACAACAATTTCCTGCTGATGATTATTCTCTTCCTTATGATTATTATTCTCCAGATGTTGATTATTCTCATGGTGATTATCCTGATGATGGCAAAGCTCCATCTTGCTATTTTCTTGGTAAAGACTAGAGGCCTTCTGCTCTTGACCAGCATCATTCTGCTCTTGACTAGCATCAAGAGCCCTGCCAGACAACTTTCCCGAGGAACCCAGCATGAGCTCCCCAAATGGCAACTCAATAAGCCGTGAAATACATTCAAGTTTTGTTTTGGTCTTCACATTTTGAGCAACAAGTTCCCAATCATCTCCGTGCTTCAGGATGGCTTCCAAAAGAAGAAGTGTCTCTGACTCAGTCCACACACCACCTTGATCAACACTGCTTTCTATACTGTCATTTAACTTGAAATCATCTGAAGATTTGTTTTCTCCATGTTCACCTTTCTCAAAGCACTTCAAGCATAGTATACTTTTATCCTGCTTAAAGTAGCATTCTATGACAATATGTTCAGAAGTACATCAATTATATTTCAAAAATTAAAAATTGAGCCAAACAATGGTGGGAGGAAGGGTCTCCCAGCAGTCCATAGAGGCAACTGTCAAAAATAAACTGCTGGGAGCTTTTTTTTTTCTTCTTGTTACTCTATCTCTCTCCCCTATTTTGCAGACTAAGGCTCATTAACACTGTTTCTCTTCTTTTCATCAAATAATTCAATCTACCATGGCTAACAAACTTCAGTGAAATGAAGTGTAAAGTGATTACATCGGCCCTCCAAAGTAATCTCACATAATTGGCCCTAAGAAGATATGACACATTTGTTTGAATTAACAGAATGAACCAACTAGCAGGCTCAGTCATAGAACAGGACCCAACATTGACTTCCTAATGTATTCACCACCTTCATTAGCTTGAAATAGAGCTTCTATGGTTCGGAATATGTATAAATATGTCACAATATTACACTACCAGATTCCACCATAAGTGCAAGTCTCATCTCTAGGCAAAATTTCCATCAACACTAACCACATATGATCATATATCATACAAAACCTATATATTATGTTTTAACTAACAAATTAACAATAGTTCAATGATAATCATTAACATTTTCAATATAAAATCAAATTTTCAAATATAAATCCTACAGTTTCGGAAGCTTGATAGTATGAATGATTGAATGCTCCTCAAACCTGAGAAGTAATTAATCAACCAAAAACTCTAGCCAATTTCCATCACTAGTAACAAGTCCTAACAACATGTACAATTAAAACTCAATGCAAATATAGCAAACTCAATAGAAATCAATCCAAAATAATCATAAAAACAAGAAAGAATAGATTACCTTAGTGCATTCATAGTACTTGGATTCACACTTCTCCTTACAATTCCCACATACCACCCCTTTCTCTCCCTCCAAATCCTCGAAAACAACCGAATACGAAGCCAATGGCGGCAACTTAAACCCATTATCAACCCCACCACCACCACCACCATCATTGGCACCGGAGGTGGACAGCGGTTCCTTCAATGGTTTCAAAGTATTCGGGGTTCCGACAACCCGAACCCCAATTGGGGGTCCCTCTTCAACCCTCACCTTCACCTCCTCATCCACCCCTTCCGCCACCACCGACGGCGGCGGCGGTGGCGGCGGAGCTCCAAAATTAATCAAACCCCATTTATCCAAGAAATTAAACACTTTATTAAGAATACAAACATCACCCACTAATGATTTACGAACCTCGGTGAATGTGAGCCTTCTAGAAGGATCTTCCCTATACTTACAAATGATGAAATCCCTGTATTCCTTGTAGATTTTGGGGGTTCTTGTGAATGAACTCCCATCGAAAAACTCCCTCAATTCGATTCTTTCTGTGTCGTGGATTGAATCCCATGAAAACCAAACTGCAACAAGAACAAACAAAACAAAATTAAGGTTAGAAAATTGGAAATTGGGAAATGGGGGATTTGAAAAGTTAGGGTTTAAGATGAGGAGAGAGAAAGAGAGAGTACAGGAATGACTGGGGATAGTGTAGAGGTCGAGGTGAGAGGAAATGTCGGGGGGAAGAGAAGAGGATTTAAAAGAAGACGACGATGAAAGTGGGAGACGATCTGGGTTCGGCTCCATGTTAAACACTCCCAATTTTTTTACGAGTTGTGTGGTTAACTACTTGTGTTAGACTTGTGACCTTGTTGTACCTTAGGCTGTGTTAGTTATTGGTGCTCGTTAATTACTTTTCTCCGTTTTTAAGTTGACATAATGACATGTACTATATAAATACACATATTCTACTTTTGACTCGCTTTTGTGATTTATATTGACGGTAAAACATAGGCACGTTAGCACGTGAGGTCTTGTTAGAATTGTCGATATAATTTCATGGTATCAAGTTTTATAATTTTTACATATTGATAAGTGATTAAGTGATAACTAAAGATATTTATTTATTTATTTTTTTGACAGTGAGAACAAAGAAAGAAAAGTGCAAGCACAAAATTAAAAAGACCAAAAAAGACACTCCTGAGCACGAGCCTTTCCAGCCAACCACTGTGCAGGAGAAACCCATTTCCGAGGAACCTTAAGAATTTTACAAGCCGTAGTGGTAGATAGAAGAACCCGGATATCCCGAAGTAACTAGTATAAAGAAACATCGTCCCTCTGTTGTTGGGCTAACATCAGACATAGAGGCTCACAGTCCGAGTGAATAAGAATCCTACGAAAACCACGAGAAAAGGCACTGCGTAACCCCCAGAAACAAGCCTGTAACTCAGACTGTAAGGCTGAAGAAGATAGAAAAGCACGTGCCCCTCCCCCACGAAGTAAAGGAGAGTCACAATCCCGAAAAACCCAACCAGCACCTGCCGAGTTGTCGGAGGATGACCAAGACCCATCATAAATCAAACAAATATCAAACTCCGATGTAGGGTCCCCAGCAAGCGTGGCAGCAAACCCGGAACTAGCCGGCCTAAGACTAGGACCTAAAGCAAAGGAGGAAAGGTCAGAATCCTGAGCCTGCATCCCCCGCACCTTCCACTGAGAAGCAAGAAGTAAAACATCATCGGCAGAGACAACCTGTTGCCGGAAACGTACATTATTACGGGACAACCAAATAGCCCAAAGCAGGAAGAAAAACTTCACCAAGTTCTCCCAGTCCTTAGCAGCTGCTAATAATGAGACCATAATAGTAAACCATTTGAGGAAGGGAAGATGAAGAAGACCCTGGCTGTTGAAATGAAACGAGCTGCGAACCCACAAAGGAGCAACGAAATCACAGTCTCGAAACAAATGGTCGACTGTCTTCTGCTCCCTCCGGCAAAAGCAGCAAACCGGATCCACGTAAATGCCGCGAATAGCTAGAACCGAGGCTACCTGAATACCAGCCTGAATTATTTTCCATCCAAAGATCTTCCATTTTGGAAGAAGGGGAAGTGCCCAAAATTTCCTCCACCAGGAAGCAGGCAAGGACCCCAAAGGAGGACGCCTGATAGTCTGCTGCAATAAGAGAGCATTAGCAGACTTCGTAGAAAAGGAGCCATCCTTAGAGAATTTCCAGTACACAAAATCATCCATAAGTTCCTGCGGACGATCTAGACTAAGGATCCTAACGGCCGTTGGACCGTCAAAAAACCGATGGATTCTCGAGGAGTCCCACGCGTTAGAACGCTGATCAATTATATCAGACACATGAGTCGGAAGATCCAACTGAGATAAACCATCCTTGAATAACACTGGGCCCCCAAGAGTCCAGTCGTCGGCTGTAATGCAGACCCTATTACCTCTACCAACTTTCCAACGTACACCGGAAGAGCCAGCCAAAAGAGCCATCTGTAACCCACGACAACCCTAAGAGGGTCGAGAAATACGAGCATCCGGGGTGACAGGTAGAGAGGGGTACATCGAAAACATGAGCTTAGAAACCAAAAGTTAAGAATTTTGAAACATCCTCCACCTTGTACCAACAAGGAGGGCTGAATTAAAGCAGGAAATGTTGCGCAAACCCAAACCCCCCAAACCTTTGGGTAAGTGAAGTAGAGAAGCCGAGCGCAACGCCAAACCCTTCCGAGAACCAGACGATCTCCACCAGAAGGTGGCAAGCATATTGTCAAGTTGAGCAGCTATAGAAGACGATATCTTGAAAACCGACAACAAGATATGATTAAACGATGCGACTAACACCGAATTTATGATAACCAATTTTACTGCAGCAGACAAATGAAGAGAAGCAAAGGCAAACAACCGGCTAACAACCTTGTCGATTAAAAACCTAAATTCCGAAACTTTACTCCTACCAAGGTCAACAGGAAGGCCCAGATAGGTACCCAAAGAAGCTTTTGATTGAAGACGAAGACTGCGAGCCAAAAAATCACGGTAGTCGTGAGGCGTATTCGGGCTGAACTTGACAAAGGACTTCTGAAGATTAATCATATTACCCGAAGCAGAGAAAAAGGCCGAAAAAATGGCCATGACATTGTCACACGCCTGGGATGAAACCTGGAAAAATAACAGCGAATCATCTGCAAAGAAAAGATGAGAAATCGAAGGTTCGCCCCTAGAAACACGACTTACAGAAAACAAAGCTTGTTCTTCCGCCCGCCTAAGAGAGGCCGACAAAACCTCCATACACAACACAAAAAGATACGGCGATAGAGGATCACCCTGTCTAAGACCACATTGTGGTCGAAAGGAGGGCGCACGACTCCCATTCATAAGAACCTGGTACGACACAGTTGTAACACACTGTTCAATAATATGAACCCAATAAGGCGGAAAACCAAAAGCCCGTAAAACCTGACTTAAAAAATCCCAGCGCACTCTATCATAAGCTTTATTCATATCCAATTTTAGAGCCGCAAAAAAACGTTTCCGTGCTTTGGAAGCATTCATAAAGGATAGAAGCTCGTGAGCTACCAGAGCATTATCATAAGTTGTTCACACAATGCAATTTCTATTGGCTGATGTAGGGCTGGCAGTCGGATCAGGTCGGGTCGGGTTCGTGTTCGGGTCAGCTACCCCCTGACCTGAACCTGATCCGTTTAACATTTTGGGTTGAAAACCTCAACCTGAACCTGATTTTTTCGGGTTCGGGTCAACTTGAAAATGACCTTATTTGACCTAATTTTTTGTTTGGGTTTAAATAAGGTTATTTCAACCTGAATATGACCTGAAAGTCTGAAACTGACCTAAACAAGTGAACTGCCAAAATTTTCAAAGTTTCAAACCACAAACATTCAGTGCTTCAAACAATCAAACTTAACAAATAGTCCAAAATCAAATAGCATATCAATTACAAACCAAGAGTGTACTAACATATTACAAACCAAACAAGTTCAAATATTTAAGTTCTCAAATAACATTAATTAGAGGATTGTATGTGGCGCATCCATTCTTGTTCTGCATCTCAAGCTTCATAATTGATCCACAAAGCATTTCCAATTGAGGATCCATAGAGTGGTGGACATAATTACTTCCTGCCAACACTCAACAGTCACAAATTGGCACATTATTAATTTATTAGCAAAAATAAACAACAAAAATACATAAACTAGCAAAAAATCGATACTATGTATCATATACAACAAAAATCCATAAACTAGCAACATCAAGTCGTAAACTTGTAAATAAACAACAAAAATCAACACAAAAATTCACATAAAACATAAACTAGAATGAATTATTCGCATAAATCCATAAATTAGCAAGATCTATTCGTATACTTGTAAATAAACAACAAAAATCAACACAAGTTAGCAAAGATAAATTCACATAATTACTTAAACTAGCCTGAAATTTCGCATAAATCCATAAATTAGCAAGATCTATTCGTATACTAACAAAATCAATTTGCATAAATTCATAAATTATGAACAAAAAGCATGAAAAAAGAATAGTACAATACCATATGAGAGTGAGAAGATAGTGAAGTAGTCGAATTCAACAATGGTAAAGAACTTTGATTCAACAATGGTGAAGGGATTTAGCGTTTTTGAGGAGAGAGAAAATTAAGAGAGATTGAGAGAAGTGAAGCCAAGGAAAACGGCTGATGAAAAAATGAGGGGAACAATCAGATTTTAGGGTTTTGTCATTAGAAGCCTCTTTAGGAATTGGGCTGGGCTGGGGTTTTATAAGCCTTTTTACGTTTTTTTTTTAACTTAAACTAGTTCGGGTTATCAGGTCGGGTTCAGGTTGACCCGACCTGATTTTGACCTGAATTTTTTTTTTCGGGTTAAGTGGGTCGTTTTCGGGTTGAGATTTTCAACCTTAACCTAACCCATTTAATTTCGGGTTCGGGTCCGTGTCGACCCATTTAAGTTTTCGGGTCGAAAAACTCAACCCTAACCCGCTTTTTTTCGTGTCGAGTTCGGGTCGGGTTTTCGGGTCGGGTCAGTTTTTGCCAGCCCTAGGCTGATGAATATCTTCATTCAAAGTTATACCTTAAAGTATGCAACTCTACTCAATGAAATTGGAATTTATGTGCTTTTCTTTTCTTTCATGCAAGTGGCACTAGTAAAAAATAGTAATTGGCACCGCTCAATGGCCACTGGTTTATAGGGTATTTTGAGGGTAGGGTATTCCCGCCGGTTCAAATCGAACTAGTGGGTAAAACATTATTCCCACCAGTGGTAAAGTTAAAAAAAACAAAAATGCGTCTCTCCTCCTTTATAAACCCTAACCATAGTCTTCTCTCTCGTGCTCTCGCCTCTCCTCCTCTCTCCTCTCCTCCTTCGTTCTCCTCCTCCTCTCACGCTTCTCTCTCGCGATCCCTGTTTTCTTCTCCTTGAAGAAATAATACTCATTCGTTCAGCTCGTCGTCTCCTTCTTTCTCCTCAAAGTCCACCGCCGCCACCACCACCACCGCCGCCACCACTAGGGGTGTACAAAAACTGGTCCGGACCTGAAAACCGACCTGAACCGGACCTGTTGGGACCGGACCTGATCCGGACCTGTAGATTCAGGTCCGGTCCCGGTCCTTGAAATTTAAGGATTCCGGGTTTCAGGTCCGGTCCGGGTAAAACCCGGAATTTTCAGGTCCGGACCTGAAACCGGTAAAGCTACTTTTTTATATTTAATAAGTCTAAACAAGTCCATAAACAGGTCCAAACAGGTCTAACAGGTCCAAACAGGTCCATAAACAGGTCCAAACAGGTCCATAACAGGTCCAAACAGGTCTAAACAGGTCCAAATAGGTCTAAACAGGTCCAAACAGGTCTAAACAGGTTAGCAATTTTATATAATTTAAAAAAAAAACAAAAAAAAATCAATAATCAGGTCTATTCAGGTCCAAACCCGGACCTGTTGATTCAGGTCCGGTCTCCGGTCCTTAAAAATCAAGGATTCAGGTCCCGGTCCATTCAGGTCCGGGTCAGGTCCGGTCCGGTTTTGGACCGGTGTACAGCCCTAGCCACCACTAATAACACCACCAAGCTAATTTTCGCACTTTCACTCTCCTCATGATGAAAATATGTGTTTTCAGGTCAAATTCGACCATCTAGAGTTTTCATGGTCGAATTTGGCCCCGTAAACCCGATTTCAATGTTTTATGTGGATCCGTGAAGGTATGTGTATGTGTGTGTTTTTTTTTTCATCGAATTTTCTATTTTTGTTAATTCTAGGTTGTTATTTGTGGAGGCGCTGGTTAATTATAGGTGGGTGGTGTGGTGGTTTTAGGTGGGTGGTGGGGTGGTTCGGTCATTTTAGGTGGCTGGTGGGGAGGTTTTAGGTAGGTGGTGGGGTGGTTCGTTCGTGGGTTGTGGGTCTTGAGTGGTGGGGTGGTTCGTTCATGGGTCGTGGGTCGTGGGTTGTGGGTGGGTCGTGGGTTTTGGTGGTTTTTTTTTTAATTTTTTTGTTAATTTGCAATTTTATTTTAATTTTTTGTAGATTCAAGAGCAATTCAAAGAACGGTTTTTCTTTTTTTTTTTAATTTGATGAATATATATGTAATTGATGTATATTATGATTATATGTAAGTGTCTCTTGATTTTGAAGTGAACACTTTTTTAGTTTTTTTTATAGGGTTATTGCCACCGGTTTTTAATTTGATGAATATATATGTAATTGATGTATATTATGATTATATGTAAGTGTCTCTTGATTTTGAAGTGAACATTTTTTTAGTTTTTTTATAGGGTTATTGCCACCGGTTAACCGGTGGCAATACTTGTTTTGCCACCGGTTTTGAACCAGTTGTAGGAGTTTATAGGTACTACGCAGCGGAAATAATATGAATCATATTCAATTAAGCACTTAATCCCAAGAATCACATGCATAACACACAAGACACATAATCATACCTTTGAAGTGTGAACTCCACGTAGCTATTCGACAGGCAAATCATGGAGAGAATAGAGCCCCAAGTGTTGCTCCTCTACTTAGTCCACGAGATTCGAACGAGCCGTCCACCAATACTAGATTGGTCTAGTGATTGAGGAAAAATCGCGATCACCACCTTTTCGGACAACCGACCACCGCACGAACCACCACCACCACGAGACACCACCGTGCGCCGAGGAGGAGGAGAGAGCCGTGAGAGAGAGGACTTTGAGAGGGGTTGGGTTTCGTGTTTGCTAATTCGGGTTTGATCAAAAGATCAGTAAACTGCTTATATATTACATGCAAACCTAGGCACCTAGTCTACTTATAATCTCATTATAATTAGACTAGGGCACAAAGCCCAAGACCCTCTAATCCAATCCATATGGCCGGCCACCTAGAGTGATGAGGCCCATGATGGGCCTCATCCTCTAATGCTCGATCTAGCCCCTTTGTGTGACCTTATAGGATCCGTCCAATTAGGCTTTGGCCTAGTTTACTAGTCCAAAGATCGTAAGTACCTCTAGCTATGGCAAAACGATGACCCAAATGTCCGGACTTAATTATCTCCATAATTTGATCCAATTATATATCTAGTAATTGCACACGACGAAGACATAACTCCTTCAATCTCCCACTTGTCTGAGACAAGGGTGTAATATTCAAATTCCTTAAGTCAATATGTGTCGATTTGATAATATGATTGCATTACATGTCGAGATCATATTAATCTACAAATCGTTACTTGAAATCTGAGTTAGAATTACAAAACCAAATGATTACTGAGTAATGCATTTGAACGCGGCCACGTATTTTCTGAATTCTCCCTCTTCAAGCGGCCATGACACATTTCCTAATTTAATAGGTAGACTCTATCCAATCTTGTGGCAACAAGCCTCCCACTCAACTTCTGAAATGACCGGGAAACACCCTTTATAATCTCCAGTTATGGGCAGACGTTTGAGTGTACCACAACCATAACATCCATTGAATGAAATCATGTTCCACTTATGTCAAAGGAATCCACTAATATATATGGAAGCTCTATACTTGAACTTCAAAGTAGGTCAATAGTTCGATCATGCATCATTCATGCATATCCAAGTGATTGAACGAGCATCACTATGCCCCTATAGCCCATGAAACTGCGCTATCCAATCAATCTTACATGCTAGTCCTTTTGTTGAAATCATTTATGCCCACTTTAATGATCTTGAATTAGGAACTTAAATAATATATGAATTTTATTCACCTGTGGGGTTTCAATTCACCAGGTCATCAACCTGATGAGCCCATCAATTTATAATTATTTTGGACATTTTATTTAATTTCCAAAACCACAATTAAATAAGAGAAATAATTATTTCTAGTTTAAACATAATTCTGCAAATTGATGTATTTCTCATGTAATATGTTTTCTCAAACATACACAACTTAAAATACATAATTTGCTTCAATCCAAGACTTTAATATAACTTTCATACCTTTGTCTATGGAAGGGGTTTAGTAATTTCTCACTCATAATGTAACTTTGCTGAACATGACCTCCCGCTGGTCAATGATCTCATAACTTAGGCGATATCTCATATCCATTTGTTTGGATTTGTGATGTGACCCTGGCTCCTTTGTTCTTGGGCAAAGGTGACCCTTTAGTCATATGACATTTTAATCCGAACTTCCTCTAAAACTATCCGACTATAGCTTAATACACAAATTCTGACATTGAGCATGCAATAGTGCTCTGCTTTGAACTCTTCAAGCTCACTGTACTTCTCCATACTGACAAAATTATGCATCTAGATCAACTTCTAGAATCATCTTGCCTGTTTGGAATAACTTGCATCCGTAAAACTTTTTGATTACTTGTTTACCTTTAACACCATAAACTAGAAAAATTCCTTTAGCGCTTCTCAAGCACTCAAGGATTTGTTCTAAATAACTCACCATATGCTTATTCTGTATTTGCTTGAAACTTGCTACACATGCACAAGTCATATGTAACAACTTGCTTTGTACATTTCATGGCATATGTAATGGACCCTTTTGCAGAAGCATAAGGTACACTACCTTTACAACTCAACTCTACTAGCTTTTAAGGCACTGAGTTTTACTAAGTGTAAAACCATGAGACATAGGAAGAGATCCTCTCTTTGAGTCTTGCATCTTGAACTTGTCAAGAACCTTATCAACATAAGTCTCTTGATTAGGTGATCCAGTCATCCTTCAAGATTCACTTTGTGGATTTTGATTCCCAATATGTACTCAACATCTGCTAAGTCTTTCATATTTCTAACCACTGCTTGACTCATTCAAGCATTGATATATTATTTCATATGAACTATATGTCAACTACATACTAGACTAAGAAGACCAATTGCTCCCACTAAACTTCTTTTCTCTACAAGAATTCTTTCGTTCTTTCAAGGTAATCAAACTGTTTGATTGCCTAATCGAAATGAATGTTCCAACTCCCTGATGCTTACTTCAATCCATAAATGAATTTCTGAAGTTTGCAAAACTTTCTAGGAATTTCTGGATTTCAAAACTCTAAAGTTGTATCATATACATACCATCCATCAAGAACATTTCACGATGGTGATTTTGATTTCCATAACTAGAATAATCCAAATAGGCTTACATTACTTAACAGGTTTGACCCTATTTGTGAGACTATCATGGACTAACACATCTTTACAGACATGGAGTTCATTCTAGATATCTTGGCTTTAAGCCACTTCCTGAGTTGGCACTTGTCCAAAGCTTGCTAGTAGGTAAAGGTTCCAACTATTCTAATAGGAAAATTTTAGAATCCACCTTTTACTTGAATTTCAACAAACATTTTGTTTTGATCCTAAGTAACCTACGATAGGTATGAGCGACAATAGAATTATTCTCTTCAAATCTTTGAAGCCTTTCATTCTAGTAGGACGATAGAAGTCTCGCTAGTTGAATTAGCTTGCTTCGACACATGTTTTATCAAATTAGCTGATTTCATGCGCCTTCGTCTCTAATGTAGTGTTATCCACATCCATTTGTTGCTCGTCTCGAATCTCATCGAGATCTACTTTACTCCCACTTGGCTTTGTAGGAAGACATTTCTTTCTATAAAGACACTATCGCGAGCAACAAACATTTTGTTTCTACGCGATTGTAGGAATAATACCTCTGATTTAGGGTTTATTATGCCATATTTGTAAACATTTTACATAGATTTCATATTCCCTTAATCCTGTTTAGAAAAGATAACTTTGGAACATTTCCAGTCCATAACTCTTATGACATCTTTCTACTGCTTTGGTTAAGTTTCTGTTTAGTATATTCGCAATTGTTGTTGTTCTAATGCATATTCTCAAAACGATATTTGTAAATCATTAAATCTTGGATCGAACCATGACAAGCAAAGTTTGATCCCTGCTTTCAACATACATTTTAATTGTAATGTTCCTGGATTGTAAACTAATTCAATAATTCCTTTAGATGATCATTTGTTTTGAGTTAAATATTTATCACAACACTCATATTGTAGTGCTAGATTATTTATCTCAAACTTGATTTTACATTTCATTTTGGAATTTTAAACATTTCAATGATTCCAGCTTTTATTTCATTAAGTAATTATCAACATATTAACTTAAATCGTTAATAAGAGCAATGAAATAATTAAATCTCTTGCTAATTTTGAATTTAATGGTACACATACATCATATGAGTTCCATAAGAGCAATTTAGCTCTTTTACCCTTTTGACTAAAAGGTAACTTGGTCATTTTTCATTATCAAGCATGACTTCTAATTCTCAAGTGATTCATAATCACATAAGAGTAAGAGTCCATCCATAACTTTGGATGTGCAAATGGTTTATGTGACCTAACCTTACTTTGTTATAAGTAAGTTTATTTCGAGTCATCTAAATTTACTTTTGTGATCTACTTATATCAATGTCATAAAACAAAATTAACTCATATCTAGCAAAATGAAAACAATTTATTACCTTGATCATGGATCAACATTTGTCCAAGCCAAGTAAAACCAAATCAGTATTCAAAACAAGAAAACCGAAATATTGTCTCATCAAAAAACTGGAAATTGTTCTAAATGTCATGATAAACTAATCAAAAAATAAAACTATGAAGCTATTTCTGGCGAGTTAAATACTCCTAGTGCACCTTCAAGCTCCATTTCCTTGCTAGCTTCACTTGTTTGCAGTTCCTGCATAACATCACAATGTTAAGCACTGCAACTTGGTATCACATACCTTAGTGAAAGTTAAAATGTTTATAGCATTATACTTGAGGTTGATGCTCCATTCTTCTTCTTGAGGAAATCAAGGTATTTCTGGCAATTGTGTTTCCAATGGCCCTTCTTCTTGCAGTAAAAGCATTCACTCTCACTTGCAGCCTTGGGTTTTGGATTCGCCTTAGGCTTTTCAGGAGCCTTGGCAACTTGCTTGCCCTTACTCTTGGCACTGGCCTTTTGCCCTTTCTTCTTGAACCCCTTTCCCTTTTGAATCATAAGAACTTCCTTCTTAGGTTCCTTAGGGATTTGTTTCTCAGCACTAATTAACCAGCATTGCATGCAATTGATTCATAGTCTTTGCAGTGGCAGTCATGTTAAAATTCATGATAAACTGGTTGAAACTTTCTGGAAGTGAGTGGAGAATGATGTATGTTGCCAAATCATCACTATATGGGTACCCCAGTTTCTCCATACTTTGAATTAGGCCGATCATTTTAAAAACATGATCATGAACTGTGGTACCCTTCTCCATCCTACAATCCAGAATCTCACGATGGAGCTCATACCTTTCAACTCTAGCTTGTTTCTTAAACAAAGCTTTGAGTTCTTCTATGATTGAGTAGGCATCCTGGTCCTCAAAACGCTTTTGAAGACTAGGCTCCATGGTAGCAATCATTAAGCAAGTGATAGGCATAGCTCTATCATGAGCTTCCTTGTGCTTCTTGATCTCTGCCGCAGTAGGATTTTCTGGCAGAGGTCCTGGTAATGGGGTATCAATGACATCCTCTCTACCTTCAGATTTCAGAACAAGCCTTAGCATTCTTTCCCAGTTGGAAAAGTTTTCCCCTGTCAACCTATCCTTCTCAAGGAATGGTTGAAGATTGTAAATGTTGCTGTCATTGTTATTACGGCTACCCATCTATGTCAAAATAAGGCAAAGTTTAATAATTATGTTTAATTAAATTAAAGTACCATAAATGAATTAATAAGGTAACTTTAAAGCACTTTATTCAATAATTAAATGATCCCAATTGAATTTTAAGTGATTCCAAGACCCTTTATTCGTGCAATCATTGACTGGACTTTGGCCCTACCACCAACCATTACATTTTCAAGGTGAGTAAACTCTTTACTGATTACAACTCTTGTAACTCTTGGTTGAATAATTAACCATCACATGTTTAATTATTACCTTTAGCTTCAAGGTTCTAAACTTTATCTTTAGGTAACCTTGTTGAGTATAACCAATTAAAAGTGTAAAATTTGTTTTACCCCCACTCCCCAATGATAAATATGACGCCCAGCTTTGGCATGACCCATCATAAATGTCAAAGGTTTCATCGGGTTTTTAATTGGAAAAGCTGCCTCAATATTACTTGGACCTAGATTTATTATGTTGTGATTATTTAGTGAACTCTAGCGCATCATCAATCAACATAAATAAAATCTAACATGCATAATCTACTAATGCAATAAAACATGACATAGTATGGCCCCTTAGTCCTAAGAAAACTAGAAATAGAAAAATGCTCCCACTTGAATCATCATGGATAGTCATCCACCTAGCTCCTTTGGGCCTTCACTTCATGGGCTTCTTTGGGCTAACACCATTTAAATGACTATTCTATTTACATGTAATAAAAGTTATAAAAATACTTAACGGTACGCAGACCGTATTTAGATTACAAAAATACTTCACGATGCGCAGATCGTATTTAAGAATCTATGGGCCACACTAGTCTATATATATCAACATAATATCATATATTATAAAAGTGCCATATAATAAATCACTCAACATGTCTGTCTAAACTATAACATCGAATGATCATAATAAAGACAACGCATTTCCTAAAATATTTTATATTTTAATCATAATTAGATAATATCATATATTATTCATGACGGTTCATAAAATATCATATATTTAATTTAATCATGAGATAAAATCAAATCATATTTTAATCTAGAATGATAAATCATATTTAATCTTCCATGATTATCCTAATAAATTTAGGAGATTCTATCCTAATTACTAGCCAATCAAATAATTTTAAAATCAATTACATCCTAATCTAATTATGGGATAATCACATTATTTAAATCAATTATTATCCTTTTAGAATATGCTCAGAATATCCTAAACATTCTTATCCAAAATTAACCACTTTAATTTAGGACAATGACCAATTTAACAACTTAAATATGGATAATATCAAATATAACAACTTTTGAATATTTGATTTTATCCTAAAATAAAATATTTTATCCAAATAAAACCAATTTTATCTTTTAAAATAAAAGATCATATTTTCAAAATATTTTAACTTATCCAAAATAAAACCGATTTTATCCCATAATTCATAATTATCTTGAAATAATTTTTCAAAATAAGATAATTTTTTTTTTTGAAAAACCGTGACTGCACGGTTGCTGCCCACCGTGGTTGGCTAGCCGGAGCTAGCCACGGTGGCTGGCTGCTTCGCAGCAGCCACTGCCGCAAGGCAGCAGCAAACAACAGCAGAGGCAGCCACGGGAGCAGCGTGCAACGCTTGCACAGCTGCTGCCTCAGCCACCAAGACCGCCGCCCTCCCCTTTCTTTCCCTTCCCTTCCCTCTTGGACCAGCACTTGGTCGGCAGCCACTGTGGCTACGCCACCCAGCCGCGGTTGCCGACCTCAAATATTTTTTTTTTTTTTTGTGTTTTTAATTTAATTAAAATAACATTTATCCTAATTAAATTAAATCAGTCCATAAGATTGAAATTAAATCATATTCAACTTTAAAATTAGGGTTTATCATAAAATTAATCCCAATTTAATTCTAACTTTTAAAATTAAATCTATGATCATACATAAAACGTTTTTATGCATAAACCAATAAAATTAAAATTATGAAACATAAAACAAATCGAATTAAAACAAAATCAAGCACAAAAATCATATTTTAGGGCTAGGATTTTCGAAATTATTCGAAATTAGGGTTAGGGGTTCGAAAAATTCGAACATATTAGGGCTAAAATTCGGTCCTCTTCATGGCTATTTGAGCATAATTAAATCGCATTTAATCTATTCTAAAAGTTTAATCACATTAAATATAACAATTGAACCATAATTAAATTAATTTCTCCCTCTTAATTGATTATAAAATCAACATGGACATCAAATAATCGTATTATTATGATCTAGCGCGTTCATGCAAGAGGCTAACTGATACCACTGTAGGAGTTTATAGGTACTACGCAGCGGAAATAATATGAATCATATTCAATTAAGCACCTAATCCCAAGAATCACATGCATAACACACAAGACACATAATCATACCTTTGAAGCGTGAATTCCACGTAGCTATTCGACAGGCAAATCAGGGAGAGAATAGAGCCCCAAGTGTTGCTCCTCTACTTAGTCCACGAGATTCGAACGAGTCGTCCACCAATACTAGATTGGTCGAGTGATTGAGGAAAAACCGCGATCACCACCTTTTCAAACAACCGACCACCGCACGAACCACCACCACCACGAGACACCACCGTGCGCCAAGGAGGAAGAGAGAGCCGTGAGAGAGAGGACTTTGAGAGGGGTTGGGTTTCGTGTTTGCTAATTCGGGTTTGATCAAAAGAACAGTAAACTGCTTACATGCAAACCTAGGCACCTAGTCTTTTTATAATCTCATTATAATTAGACTAGGGCACGAAGCCCAAAACCCTCTAATCCAATCCATATGGCCGGTCACCTAGAGTGATGAGGCCCATGATGGGCCTCGTCCTCTAATGCTCGATCTAGCCCCTTTGTGTGACCTTATAGGATCCGTCCAATTGGGCTTTGGCCTATTTTACTAGTCAAGAGATCGTAAGTACCTCTAGCTATGGCAAAACGACGACCCAAATGTCCGGACTTAATTATCTCCATAATTTGATCCAATTATATATCTAGTAATTACACATAACGAAGACATAACTCCTTCACCAGTGGCTTTTGAAGGGAGTATTGGCACCCCTCAAATGCCCAGCAGTTCAAAACCGGTGGCATAAGGGGGTTTTGAACCGGTGGGGATTTGCCTTTTACTACTAGTGTGGGACTTGAAAAAAAATCTAAAGTCTAATGACTTGGTTGGAAGGAGAAAGTAAGGATATGAAGTATATGGATTTGCACAAGGATGAAGCGTTGGATTGTAAAGGATGGAGGAGCAAGGAAGATTTTCGTCAATGACTACACTAAATAATCACTTTTGGTTTATATAGCCGACCCCACTTATGGGATTAAGGCTTTGGTTGATGACTGATTATTCCAATCAATTGTACCATATGTGAGAAAAGTATTGTATTCACTGGCTGCTAGATCTTTAAACATGATGAAGTGGTTGATTTTGTGCGGTCTTTAAATTACCATATCCTCTAGCTCAAGGTTGCACTAACTACTAACTATTGATTCTCAAGCCAAATAGATTTGAGCTCTGTAGAATGCTAGGCTTGTTTTTAGATATGGCTACAATATAAAATTGAGTAACTTGTTATAGTAGCTAATCGTAAGTCATTTGGTGATCAAAATTGTAAATTTTCTTTTTTCATTTTTTTAAAATGTAAAATTACAAGTCACTAATGAAATATTTGTGTTTTATGTATATATTCAAGTGTTTGCTGGTCAGTTTAGGTGAAAAAAGAAAAAAATTATTAGGCATAAAAGGCACCGGCTCATAGGCCAAACCAGTGCCCACTGGTTTGGCATTTGAACTGATGCCTTTTATAACAAAAGGGCACTGGTGCTTTTATCTTTTGGTTTTAGCACCAACCATATCAACACCAGTTCAAAACTAGTGCCTTGAGGGGGGTTTTGAATCGATGTCCATTTAGTTTTTTCAATTAGCGGTACTTATTGGAATCTTCTCAATAAATAAATTACTAATTTTCAAATATTTGTATACTGATTGATGATAAAAGATATATTATTGGTCAAAGTTTTGCATCGATATAAGTACCCAATCAATATAAAACATTTAAATAAAAATAGGAGCATGGAAGTAAAAAAAAGATGAATTGAACACAACTTAAATAAACGGAACTTTCAAAATCAAATAAAACCGTGTATCGCACGAGATCAGTTACATTCGATACGGATCTCGAATAATATGCAGCCGGGGCTTCACTAGCCGCCTATCATATCTTTTACAAATTCCACCTTTTATGACTGCATGAATGACAAAACTTCTTGACTTCTACTACCTCCAATTCCTTGTACTAGTCTTCATCCATAATTTCATTTAGAAACGTATTGTTGTTCTCCCCTCATTCATTATTCTCTCTCACTCTCTCTTTCTCTCTCTCTTTCATAGAAGAACATTATTACTATGACTACTTCTCCATTTTCATCAATACCCTTAGAAAATTTTCCATTCTCAATGACAAACATTATTCCAATTTCTCATCATACACCCATCTCTTCTTCTTCTTCGTCGTCTTTGATTGATGTTTACAAGAATGGACTAATTGGGATAAAGACGACGAATACAAAGACTGAGCTAGGAATGGAGATGGATATGGATTTTCAACATGATCATGGAAAAAGATTAGCTCCTAATGAATATGTCGGATCGTCGAGTGGCGGAATCAAAGAGAACAAGAAAGATAATAAGGAGAAAATGAAATTGAGAAGGCATAGGTATGCTTTTCATACAAGGAGTCAAGTTGATATACTTGATGATGGTTATCGTTGGAGAAAATATGGGCAAAAGGCTGTCAAGAACAACAAATTTCCTAGGTAATTTTATACTGCATTACTCCATATTTAATTTATCAATCGATCAATTCTTGTAAATTTAATTTTAACTATGTGATTTTTTTTCACAACAATAACTATGTGATTTGTTACAATTAGTATCAATAATCAATTTGAATCAATAAAGGATAGTTTAAGCAATAACGCAACCCCAATCATTAAAATTTAATTTAAAGCTACAAAATAAATAAGTTCATGTATGAGTACATTGGTGAATGATTGATAGTCAATTTAAATCAAATTACGCCATTTTCTCTTCACTTGATGTTTATTGAAATTAAATAATTTTCCTTCAATTATTTCTACTGATTCAAAATTATCATTGTAATGAATTGCTAATATATTTATTCTTTTTTTAAAACATGTTTTTAATGAATATAACTTAATTTTGTTAAAATAAATGTATTTAACTTAGGTGGTGATTTGAACTTAAATTAAATATACATAGTGTAATCACTTAAATTATTTTAATCAACTATGTGAAAAAAATGAAAAAAAAAAAAAAAAAAAAAAAATTGGCAGTTGCCGATTAGCAAAGTATTTAGAGTAATACTCAAATTACGTTCAAAAAAAAAAAAAAAAAAAAAAAGAGTAATACTTAAATTTTATTTCAGTATTTTTGAATGTTTTAATATTTGGAATGATTAATAAATTTTGTCAAAAAAGGGAAGAAATCTTTTAAAAATAAATATTTTTTTTACACATGCTTTCACTTTTGTGACCAAAAAAACACCTGAGGTTCATGAAGATTCTACGATCATCTTTCTATCTAATTGTGCTTCGATGACTCAAAGAAATTTCTTATTTATGATATTCTACAAATTAAAGGTAGAATTATTAGCCGGTTAATTTGGTAATAAAATTTACCAACTTTAAGCTACAATTGGAGTTGTTTTATTTGCACCAATCTAATTGGTTATTAATTATATTAAGTCTTGTAGCTCATGCTAACCCTCTTGAATGCGTGCTATCTTTAGCATGAAAATGATGGATTCTAAATATATCATTTCAAGAAGAAAATGAAGAAGGCTATCTAATCAAGGAACTTGTAATTGGCATAATATGCATAATCAGCTATATAAATCCTCGATAATAACCAATGACTTTGATACGGCATAATGAAATTTGAACCAACCAATAAGAGTGTGTTCTTTTTGCTTTACACTATAAGATTATTGTCTCATTAAATCTATTTGATGACTTTGATATTGCAACCTAGAATTAGTAGAATGTGAACTAACTAATAAGAGTGTGTTCATTGCACATTTTATTTGTAACATAAGTGTCTTATTTAAATCTATTAAAACCTTTGTTTCAAAAATAAAAAATCTATTAGAACCTAAAAAAAACAATCTATTAGAACCTAGTAATTGTTATCAGTCTAAATCTGAAACATCCTTTATTAAGTTTGCTCTAAACTAAACGTAGTAATTATTATCCCGGTCCTAGCACATACAAAGTATAACCTTAAAATGGGTAAATTTGATAACAACAAACTATTATATTTATCATTTTACATTCATAATTATTATTGTTATATTATTATTATTATTATTATTATTATTATTATTATTATTGGGTGGGAGAACAGAAATGAGATAAATGGGTGTATACTGTATAGGGACGTAGGGCTACTTAGTAGAAGGCATAGATGGATGCAAATCGGAAAATTTATTCTGTTATGATAGCATATCTAGGTAATCTTTAGAAATGCATAGTTACCTATGCCCTTGTGGGTAAGATAACTTGCCATATGTTCAAATTTTTATTATTTCAGATGAGAAATAGTGTTACATTAATAGTCCATCCGTCTCTAAAAAATTTCTTGCTTTAACTTTATTCTGTGAGACAATCACCCTTCAGATAAGGTTTTGTGTAGAACGGACTCATGTGAGTCCAGTTTATAACATTCAAACACACCACCTCCATTTTCCTTATGCTAAACTTACCACTTTAGTGATTAAATTTTTTTGTATGATTGGACTCACGTGAGTCCGTTCTACACAATACTTTTCCCACCCTTCAATACAAAAAGCTTTTAAAAATGGATTGCTCTACTTTTACCCAAAAAAAACCATTTGCATGAACGTCAATTTTGTCAACTTACTATGGCAAATGACTACGTAGTATTGTTTTAAGTAATGTTTTAAATAGTAGTAAATAATTATTATAACCATAACAATAAAAACAATTTATATACATGCAGGTTGAAGGTGAGCAAAAAAACTACCCTTTGAATATACCTAATTCTATGTACATCCGGGTGAATAAAAGAGTTGCCATAACAGTAGCTAAATTGAAATTAAGTACCACCTAGAAATCCCATGAAATTTTTAAATTGGGGTTGTTTAATTTCAATCTAATTTCAACTTAATTACTACCCGTAAAAAAAATTAAAAAAAAAAAAAAAAAAAAACTTAATTACTAGAATCTGTGGATGTTAGATATTAATTGACTAATGTATGGAAAAGTACACATTGAAAAATCTGTCATCGAAACAAAAAAAATTCTAAAATCAATTCATAAGTCTATTTAGCAATCCATTTTTATCCAATTTGATGTACCCTATGTCTTTATTTTATGAGTCAATAACTAATGAAATTTTATGTGGCTTGGTGTGACCAATTTGTGCGATGAGCATGAACCTCTCAAAAATAATTTATTTCCCTCGGAAATTTTGTCGCAAATTTCCCCAAAATGAAGCTCCAATCCATGACCTTTATGATTTACAAATTAAATTGACATCTTCAACAAAAATTAAATTATTTGTAGAATAATTATTGTACATTAGAGGTGAAGCTACCCAAAATTAATCTAAAAATTACCCTAGTATTGATCACTTATGAAATACGGAATATCTTATATAGATAAATTACTTACTTTACAAGAAATTTACCCTGTTCAAATCATTCAATTCATAATGTATAAATCTATAAACTAACATTAATTACCATCTATAAAATTAATCTCTTAAAAATTACAAAGTACTATATATCTTAAGTTATAACAAAAATGATTACAAGTTATATACTTACTCCAAAAACATATAGTTACCTTAACTTTAGTTAAAATTGATATTTATCCTAAAATGGATAATTGTACACCAAAATTACTATACACATGATGTACCCAAAAGTTTATGCATCGTGTTCGTTCCTCCCGGCACGTACACTACATGCATTTTGTGATTTTGTCCACGCCACTAGTTGTGACAACCGTAAACTTCACAATACCGGCTGTCCGGTGGAAAACCCATGCTCGATGCTCCGATCCTAGGTGGTACGTGGCAGCATTCCGATGCCTCACTCTCACAAGTCACAATCAAAGCTTTCCTTCTGGCTATCTCTATAGCTAATAATTGAGTATTCGTATCACTAATCAGTAATCACCCAAGCAACCCCTAACAATTAGATAGCGTGCGCATGCAGGACAACTTACGTCATTTACCATGTAATGAGAGTCAATATAGAGTCAGTTTCCGTACTCTTTCCTGAAATTGAATGTAGGGAGCGTGAGCATGTAGGAGGCCAGGGTTGGCGGGTAGGGAAGCCAATAATTATGGGATCAGATAGCTAAGCAGTAAGCACCTTGCAAAAGTTACTAATTCAAGTCTTTATTACTAGTATTATTATTAGTTAGGCCAACTCCCAGAAAAACGTCAATTTCAAACATACACTACAATCACTTAGTCTGTGAGTCAGGTATAAAGATGGCAAAAACTGACCTGGCCAACTCGAACCGAACGGACTTTTAAAAAATCCGACGATTAAGATTTTAATTCAAGTAATAATGTAACGTGATTAAAATTTGAAATAGACCTGATCCGACCTCACTAATTAAACCTGACCCAATAGTCCGAATTGACTCATTGAGTATACCTTGCTTGCTAATGAAATGTATAGTTGGCACAATTTAAGGCAATGCATGCACACCTAATAGCAAGAGACACCTTTTCACACATCAGTACATCACATTTGCTAACATGTTTCATGTGTGTCATATTACAACGGTCAACGGATGTACAAATGATACGTTAGTAAAAAGATTTTGCGTAATACAAATTCAATATCTTATTCATCCAAAATCGATTCTAGCTGAACTAACTAATGGTAAAAGCTTGGTCTCATAATAGTATTAGTAATTCAAGGTCGTGATAGGGTAAAAAATTCCCTTTACGTTCCCTCTCCCGAACTCTTAATAAGTTTGACTTTTAAAGTTAGACTGAATTGATATGTAAGAGATATTGTTTTATTATTATTTTTCTATTTACCTACCTTAACTCTGTAAATAATAAGAGTTAATTATCCAATTAAGAATTGATGCATATTTAATAATTGTGATGGCAGAAGCTATTACCGATGTACTCATGGAGGGTGTAACGTAAAGAAGCAAGTGCAAAGACTAACAAAAGATGAAGAAGTCGTGGTAACAACTTATGAAGGAGTACATACACATCCAGTTGAGAGGTCTACTGATAATTTCGAACATATTTTGAAGCAAATGCAGATTTACGTCCCTCCTTAGATATACTTTAAATTTTCCATAATTAGTTATATCAAAATTCACACAAGATCAACCAAAAATATTAAAATGGAAGATCTTTATAATTACTCTATCTCTCTCTTTTTTTCCCTTTTTTTTTTTTTTTTTTTTTTTTTTTTTTTTTTGTGTTGACAAATAACTATATTAAAGTCATATATACACATAAGTCATAACTATGTTTGAGCTTGACCAACAATTGTCAAACCTGCCTTTGTTTTTTTATACACCTTTAACTTATTTGTCACTTGGAAAAAAATTGAAAGAGTAGAATCAAACTTTTATGCATGATACTCATTTAAATTTGTTTAAGATTAGTTCATATATTCCCCTCAATCTAGTACATAGATTATGAACTTTGTTTGTTGGATTATTGTGGACTTCTAGTATATTTGTTATTTGATATACAAGTCATTCATTATATAGGGAAAGCTCTTTTTCCTTATTCAAAACGCATGTACATGGTTCAATGGCGGCTTGGCTCCATCGGCTCGATTTGCTTATCAACTAGTCACATTTTGAAGCATCCGATGTGATTTAATTTTAATTTACAAATAGTTGTGCGTGCTTTAGTTTATACCTAGCCTCCATCATTCTTCTAAAATGAGGTTGTGATCGATATTGTTACATAACCATTATTTTGAGCAATGTAAATATACTTCTTCTTCTTTCTTTCTTTCTTTTTTTATTTTTTATTTTTTATTTTTATTTTATTTTATTTTATTTTATTTTATTTTTATTTTAATTTTTCTTAAATTTTTAATTTTTATTATTATTTTTTTTAATTTTTTATTAACACTTTAGGATGTCAAATGTACATGAACCGGTGCAATTATGCTATATATATACACCAAGGACTGGATAGTGGATACTATATTCATCATAAATCATGATGTTCCAGCAACCTAAATGACTATTTTATTTATTTATTTATTTTTTTTAATTTTTTTTTATCTTGATTAATTAAATTCTATTCTACACTTACAAATTTGATTGTGATGGTTTCCAACAACCAAAGACAAAGTTTACGACAAGTATGTGACAATGAATAACATGAAATAAGAAATAATAATGTATACTAATTCCTCTGTTTATTTTGTAATAATCGCAATACTATGACTTTAACTCTATTCATATGCTTAGTTTAACGGTGAGTTTAACTCTACTCTTAAAAAAACATATAAAATATTATTAGATTAGTGTTTATGTATATTTCAATAGATGAAGGGTTTTTATACTTTATATAATACATTATAATTACAAATATTAATGATTAAAGTTGTGCATCGGTATGTATATCGGTCAATTAATGTGTTGCGATTATTGTAAAACGGAAGGAGTACTATTCTATGCATTGATTTATATACAAGTTCAAAAAATTGAATATTCATCAATTTTAGACGACTTTTATAAATATAATAAATAATAATTATTGTACATATATCACCTAATTTATCTTGAATGATGCAGCTGCTGTACGAAGTGCGTACATTATTGTTGCCAACTGATGTAAGCTACAGAGTATTACGTTTCCAGGGTATCAACGTACGAAAACGCTTTATCACAAATTAGAATGCAAAATTTGAAACCAATTTATTTAAACTTAGCTGAGCTCTCTTTGAAAAATATCTCAATTACTATAGATTAGAAATATTCTAGTGTATTTCCGATTTTAGAAGGCTTATATGAATTATTAAGCTGGTAATAGTGTAACGTTATCAGGAAATTTAATTCTTTCTAAGAAGAATATCCAATCAATAATTTATGAGATTGATGGTAAATCTTTTGAAACAACAACTCTTTTCTTTGAATAACACAACATGACATGAGCCAGATATTAAAAACCAGTTCAGTGTCAATGATTTTCAACACGCTTAATAAAAAAAAGTCAACACAATACGTATAATTAAATAAGTTTGGTTAGCGTTGAGGTTCTCCAACCCTATTTCTGTCTTCAAACATGACCACAACACGATATGTTTTGCCAGCTCTAGTTATTTGTGTATAAAAATTGAATTAGAAATTTAAACGCAAAATAGACAAGCTAAGACACTGCCATATATCAACATAATACAAGCAATGTACATTAATACATAATGGGCCAATGGGGTCGATAATCTTTATTCTATTAGCTAACTCCTAATAAGGGGTTTACAATGAACCTAAAAATATTCTTATTTTTTGTACTCTTTTAATTAAGATTGCTATTGTACATGTTCTCTTTTTTCGAAATTTTAAAGCACTATCACATGCATTAAATCTAATCAAAATATTAGGGTAGGGCAACCTTGTAATCGATATTATCTACTGTATATATTTACGAAAATTAGGATATTGACATATTGTCTTGAGAGAAAACTATCAAAATGTATTGTTTGAGAGAAAACAATCATGATGTATTTTATGACTGACTTAGTATCGGTCTTTAATTTGTGTATAGTGTGTCGAGCACAAGTTCATTTTATAATTCTTACTCCGTATTTTGTACTGCGGAGATCAAAAGATAAGAAGGGCTAAAATTCCATATACAAATTATTAGAGATATATCCTTATCAAAGATAACACGATATGATGATAATAACAATGATACAAGTGATACATGATGTCTCTTTATATCTCTAATCCGATAAGCTCTTTCACAATGATCTGAATTATGTTGTTCATTCTTTTCTTTTCCTTAATTGATTTGTTTTTTTTTTATCTTTGATACGTTCACTGGCTATTTCATAGAAGCCATGCATTAAATAATACAAGCATTATACAAACTTTTAATCCTTATGAAATTGCAATTTGCTACTATTTCGAGTATTAATGATCGATTCGCGTATTTTGCACGTTAATTCACCGTATTGATGGTTTAGCTTCATGGGGTGGCTAACTACTGTGTTGAATTTGCAGTTTAATTATGCTGGTTGCTGGTTAATAGTAAACCTAAGTCAATTATTGCTCGGCGGATTTGATGAATTTTGCATATAGTTTTGTACGTTATTAATTATTTAAAAGGGGTTGAGACTTGAATCTAAAGTACTTATTAGCTCTAATGACTAAATAACTTCAAATTTTGGCCATGAAAATATATATATATTGTTTCGGGTGTACTCTGATGGAAATATCCGAATCACTAACAGCATTGCTGGAGTCTCGGGCTGCCTGCTAGGGTCTCGGGCTACCTGTTGGGACCTCTGGCTGAACCTCGAAAAACTCCGTCAGCACCACTGGAGGACCTAAATGAAAAACTTTCGAAATCTAAGACATGAACTGAAATAATGTTCTTAGTAATTGTTGATACATAATAACAGTTATTAAGCACCAAAATAAGTCCAGAGGGAAGTTTCAAGTGATAATTTCCAATAGCAAGTGCAACAACTTTTGCTCCATTTCCTACTCGAAGTGACACTTTCCCTTTTGCTAACTTCTTACTTTCTTTTAAGCCCTGCAAGTTATTAACAATGTGAGCACCACGACCGGTATCGAATACCCTAGTGGAAGATGAAGTAAGATTAATTTCTATAACAAAAACATCAAGTAACTCTTTACCTTCTGTTTTCACTGGTGTATTATGGGGACACCCTGGTGTGTGGCAAGGCCACCTACCACAATAGAAGCATTCGCTTCCTCTCAATTTCAGGTACTCCTCAGCATGGTTGAGTAATAGGTTAACTAATGTCACTGTCGATCCTTCATTATTATGAACGAGCTTGACTGTATCAAATCCATCGTGGAGTGAGAACAAGATAATGTCATGCGCGGAGTCATTATCAAACGGTCTCCCAAGGACATCCATCTGATTGAATAAATCAATCAGTTCATTGACATGGGCCCTTACTGACTGACTAGGCATGAGTTTCTTAGCCATTATCTTACAACGAACATTGTAAGTCTCATACCTTATGTTGTCAATCCAAGAGTAGTAAATCTGAGGGATCGAGTTAACGACTTCTCTTACGTTATAGTCGTTGATACCTCCACTTCCTAATGCCCCAATGCCACCTCGACAGATGGCACGAAGACATTCATGCAAGTTGGTCAACTCATAGTGCCTGAACCTTCTTTTCCAACAAGTTGGAATAGATTCTAAAATGAGATTCCTGATTTTCTCTGCATCCAAAACAATTTCCGCATGCCTTTCAGGAGTATAACCAATAGTATACTTGCTCTCAACAGGTATATATAAACGAGCTTCAAGCTTTTGGCTTTTGAGAAAATTTCTCAGCTTGTTCTCCCATTCCCTGAAGTTTATGAGATTTAGCCTTAAATTCAGTTTCGTTGGCAAAATAGTGTTGTCATTATAGTTTTTCATCTACAAACAAAAACAAAACGAGGCAAAGTTCAATAATTATGTTTAATACTTTTAAAGTACCATATGCGATTTAAATTTAGTAACTTTAAAGCATTTATTCAATGTTAATTAATCCCTTTTGAATTAAATGATTCCAAGATCCTTTATTTGTGCAATAATTGACCGGACTGCGGCCCTACCATCAATTATTACATTTTCAAGGTGAGTAAACTCTTTACTGATTACAACTCTTGTAATTCTTGGTTGAATAATTATCCATCACATGTTTCATTATTACCCTTAGCTTCAAGGTTCTAAACTCTTTAGGTAACCATGTTGAGTATAACAAATTAAATATGTAGAACGTGACCTACCTCAAAACGCCTAAGATAATGAGTGACACTCTGCTGAGGCCGACCCATCACTTAGGATCAAAGGGTAGTTGGGTATCTAATTTGGAAAAGCAACCTCAATATTACTGGGACCTAGATTCATTATGTTGTGATTAATTAGTGAACTCTAGCGCATCATCAAGCAACATAAATAAAATCTAACATGCATAATCTACTAATGCATAAATAAAAACATAACATAGTATTGCCCCTTAATCCTAAGAAAACTAATAAAGCAATAAAGGCTCCCACTTGAATCTTCATGGATCTCATCCATTTGCCTCCTTTAGGCCTTCACTCCATTGGCTTCTTGGATCAACTGCAACCTGTAATACTATTCTATTCAATCTACTACTTATATAAAATAAAATAAATTACAAAAATACTTAACGGTACACAGACCGTATTTAGATTACAAAAATACGTCACTATGCGCAAATCTTATTTAGAATCTATGGGTCATACTAGTCTATATATATAGCAATAAAAAATATCATATATTATAAAGTGCCATATAATAAATCACTCATCATGCTTTCCTAAACTACAACATCAAATGTTCACAATTAAGGAAACATGACTCCTAAATATCTCATATTTTAATTAATTACTGCAATTAGATTATATCACATATAATTCATGACCAATAATAAAATATCATATATTTTAATTTAGGTAAGAGATGGAATCAAATCTTATTTTAGCTATGGAAGATAAATCATATTTATTTCCCATGATTATCCTAACTAATTTAGGAGATTCTATCCTAATTACTAACCAATCACATATTTTAAATCAATTAATATCCTATAATAATTATGGGATAATCACATTATTTAATCAATTATTATCCAAATAGAATCTTTTGCTCCATAATTATCCAAACTTAACAAAATTAACAAATTTTAATCTTGGTAATTATCTTTTCAAAATCAAAACTAATTTTAAATTTTGAAATCTGATTTTTATCCAAAATAAAATAAAATAATTTTTTTTGAAATACCTGCTCCAACCACCGTGGTGTGGCCAGCCGAAGCCAGCCACGGTGGCCGTACACCAGCGACGTAGGGTAGCAGCAGCAGTGCCGCGCAACTGTTGCGCGGTGCTGCTGTTGCTGCACCTTTGACCAGAGCTGCTGCCCCTCCCCACCCCTCCCTCCGGACCACCTGCAGCAGCAACCGCGGCTGGGTGGCGGCCGCCGTGGCTACGCCACCCAGCCGCGGTTGCTGCTGCAATAAACCCCCTTTTTTATATTGATTTGAATTAAAAACAAAACACTTTGTTAAAAATTAAATTAACGTAATGTGATCCTTTTAATTTTAAAAATAAATTATATTTAATCTTAAAATTAGGGTTCTTCATTAATTTTAATCCCCAATTCAATTTAACTCTTAAATTAAACAATTTGATCATGAAAAATTCACAATTTATCATGAAATTAAATAGATTAAAATCATTAATTACATAGTAAATGAATTGAATCAAAACCGAAACACAAAATTCAAAATTTTGGGTTAGGGTTTTGAAAATTTTAGTAAAAGATATACATGTGTTGTCAAAATACTCAACGACGCACGAGTCGCCGAAAGAATCCTCTAGCAAAAGTCGCCGACTGAAGTGGCTGGCCTCTTCCTAATCATGGCCAGTTGATGGCCGATAGGAAAACAAGTAGCCTCGAGCACCCTGGGGGTTAAAAAAGGCTGGTACGAGTATCCCCTAGCCTAATTGAAAAACGAAGAACAATAGGCTTAAACGAAGGAAAAGAAAATAATAATAATAATAATTGTTGCCCTTGATGTTTTGATGATAACACAAGTCAAACAAATGGCCTAATGTATTTTGTGAGTCTTGTAGTCTGTTTATAAGTTACAGGAATCACTCAAGGCAAAGGAACACAAGGTGCTAAAAGTCAAAGAGATCTGCTAAAGAGTTCCTTTGAAAGAACTAGAGCTTCGGAGCAGAAGCTAAGGATAGAAGACTCGAAGCAGAGACTTCTAGGAGAAGCATAAATTCTGGAGTATTTTTCTATTTTAGATTTTATGTAAGTGAAAAATAATTAGGATTAATGCTAAGTGGAATGCGTTTGAAAAAAAAGGATAAGTATTGACTTGCTAAAAATTAGGAGAGTTTGTTTGAGAAAATCTTTTGTGATTTTATCTTTTAAAGCTGACAATTTATTTTCGGAAAAAATATATCTTTGCAAAACTAATTTCCTAAGCTTGCGCAACTGACTGTTGATTCAGTCTTCTCCATTCACAAACATGCTGCTTCCTTAAGGCTCAACATGCCCTGGTTTTTAGGACACGATTGAGAGTTTTGGAAGTGGTGTAGAGTAGTGGAGTTAATATGAAGCAGTGGTGGTGTGAGTGGTGGAAAGTGTGGCATTTTCTCCAAGCAATGTTTTCCTATAAATATCGAAGTTATTCTCTGGGTAACTTCACCTTGCTCAAATACTTTTATCTTTCTTTCTTGTTCATAATCGAGTCCAGAGTCAAATTCCACTTAAGTGTTTTTCTTTATTACTTTCACTAGAGTTTATCATTGAGTTGTAATTTGGGAATTGGGAGTTTGAGTGAACTCTAAGAGAAGTTAGAAGAGAAAGAGAGAGAAAAAAATAGAGAAGAGAAGAGTGGCAAGTAATGGGACTTGCTGTTGGGAACTTCAAGTTCATAGAGGATTTTGAAGATTGATTCTTTAGCTTGTAATAGGTTGTTTTCCCTGTTATATTGGAGAATCTTTCCTAAAATCCCAAGTGGTCGTGGTTTTTCCTCTTGTTAGGGCCAAGAGGTTTTCGACGTAAAATCTCTCTGTGTTCACTTTGAGTTCCTGTAGCTTAGTTATTTTCAATTCCGCAAAAAGTTAGCTCAATTCTCTTAAACTACAATTCACCCCCCCTCTTGTAGTATTCCTCTATTGTAACAATAATAATAATGATTAAAAGAAATTTTTTTAAAAAAAAAATAGTACGTACCTCAAGGATACGACTATGCCATGTGAGGGAGATCCGAGGCATCTCAGTAGCTGCCGCGGAATCCATCACTCGGGTCGCCTTGCCTATAGCTATAAGCATACGGGCATACAACACCTCCGCCTAGTTCAGGTTACCTACCTGCCCCAAGTCACTAAGGCAAACAAGTAACCTAATAACGAAACGCTCTCCCCGATCACTCAGGATAGTGACGGAAAGAACGTGGGCAATGTATATCCGAGCTAGCTGCTCAGGTGTACACTGCCAGTCAACCTCATCAGCCGATAACTTGTCGGCAAGAACCGAGTACGACCAAGACTAAGCATACACGTGAAGGACCGCTGCAAGACGGTCCCCCACGAGGTCACTCAGCCTCGCGTCTAACTCTGTAACGACCCTTACAGCTACGGGCTCGCCTACAAAAGGAAAACCCGTAATCATAGAGAAGTCGTAAGGGGTAACCGTCATCTCTCCCTACGGAAAGAGAAAAGTGTTGGTGGAATCCCACCAAAACTCCAGCAATCCGCGGAGGAAAGAAAGCTGACGAAGCAGGCTGACTCGATAAATCCCGAAGAGCCGCCAGCGGACAGCTGATCCCCGAAAGCTCCACGATCCCCTTTACCACCTTGGGTAAACTCTCAAAACGGGTCCGCAGGTCACCAGAGCCGTATAGACGCCGCTAGACTCACTCTAAGGAAAAGTCAAAGTAATACAAGAAAACGGTTATGGTTTGAAAAGAAAAAAACTCAGATGAGAAAAAAAGGGAGGGGGGAGGCGCGAGAAAACTCACGATGCCGCGCCACCCTTTGACTGAGACACGATGGTCTCGGTCCCACTTAAGGATCGAAGGGTCCCAGTTGGGAGGAGCCTCCCAAACCACATCCTCCTGGCGACGTCGATCAACCGCGACGCGTCGCTCCCGAACCTCCTCACAAGGACGGGTCACCCACTTTCGAGGGCGAACTGCCTCGTAAGGACCTCCTAGAACCACCTCAGCATCGACAAATGGAGGCGAGTCCATGCTATGATAAATAGAGTTTCTTCATTAGTTTATTTTTCCTAAACGCTAATATATGTGTTCTAGACTCATTTCGGCAACAAAACGGCTGCCGATAGAGCAAAACATTAAAATCGAATGCCACCCATACTTGGGTGCTACGATACCTGCAGTTAAAACTCAATAAATGGGGCCTTTTAACACCCACGAAAGCCATTCTATACCAATTTCGACAAAGCATTCAAGGGATTGTATTTCAAAATCTCAAAGAATCAACTATTTCCAGGCAAATAATAATAGCTTTAACATAATTATCGTCTACCAAACAATCTTCAAGTTCGAATATGGCAAAAATAGGCTAAGTATACACTTCGCGCCAATTTTTTTTCGGATTCAAAATTTTCAAAATATTAGTTATGAAAGTAAAACTAGTTCTAATACTACAATTACTTCATAATTGACAAGTATAACCAAAATGAGCAAACAAAATAACAGAAAGTCAAACCAAATTCGAGTAGAATTGCAAAAAACGCACTCAAACGAAGAAATGCTCATACAAGGTTCAATACTTAACCATTTTTCATGAAATTTGTTGCAAAACACTCCTTAAACATAGCATGACAACATAGAGAAAACAATTTCAAGAATAATGGACTGAATCGAAAACCCCCAAATTCGAAATTTGGGGTTTAACGATTCGAAAATCGTTCAAATTCAGCCGGAATAGAATAAGTTTAGCAAAAACCTTACACTGGATTATGGAAAATATGAATTAAGGACAAAATTTGCTTCCTTTAGCTTTGAAAATCGCAAGAAATCGAGCTCTTTAGAGAGAGAAAGAGGCGAAAATAGATGAAGGAAGGAAAGATAAAGCGAAATGATCGAAAAATCGCGTTTTGCGATTTTCTTTTTGCTGAACTGAATGTCGCGTGCAACTGAATCAGTTGAGCGTGACAAGCCAGCGCAACTCAGGAAGATGCGTGCGCCTAGCCAGCGTGACCTACTGAGTTGCGCGCGGATACTGGTCAATAAAGTGACCGGTATCCGGATTTTGATCCGTTTGATCATTTTTCAATGGTTTTTGCTCGTCATTGTACGTAATGGTGCGTAAATTATCAAAATCTTTTATATTGCTTTGCATTTGGTAGTTTATTTTCTTCTTTGTTAGTTTTTTGCATCATATTGCATGCATACCGGGCTTTGTGCCTTCCCCAAGCTTACGCTTTGAATGTTTTTCGTAAGAGTGACTTAAGACGTTCCGTGGTGGTGATTTACGTAAAAGCACCCATAGACAGGTTTGTCATTTTACTGTACTGACGTTACAAATGTCCGGGTTTTCTTCTTTTTTCACGTCCGAAGCAAAAAGGAAGGCGTTTTCATGCAGCGTAAAAATGCAAAAGGTGTAACGTATGGCGCAAAATTGTGCGGCGTAGATGTTGCGTAAAATTTCACTTCAGCCCAAGCTTTGCGAGATCTACCTCTCGGAACTAAAAGGTAGAGAATTACTGCAGGCGTTAGCTTACAATTCGACAAGCGCATCGAACCATCAGGAACAGGCACTTCTTGAATGGAAGCAAATACGGTAGTTAGTGCGCTTGCTAACTTACCGAATAGTTAGGGTGTCCAACCACCCCCTGTATAAAGAAGCGACAAGACGGTGTCACGCTTATGTAGTCACATGCCCCCAGTCCTGAGACACGTGCACACATCTTGAGGACAAAACTGCTGAGAGAGTTACTGACTTTCTTCCCTCTCACTAGATTTGGATATATGCCTCCAGTCCTGAGACATGTATTTCTATCTTGTGGACATCCGGCTCGGATACCAAACCATTTCAGCTCGAATACCGAAAGCCCCTTTTCATCTTTTTTACTTTGTTAAAGTCAGGCTAAAGTTTCAACGACATATCGAGGGACTTTAGACCAACGATGACACGATTGAGAGGAAATCATCCTCTTCTATACTTTTAAAAACCGATCTCTTCTCATGACTTGACATCACCCAAAACACCTTTACTTGTAAAAGCATTTTACAATTGTAAAGGATCAGTCTAGATTCTTTAGCGCGTTAAGACTAGGAAAAACATTTTCTAGCCTTAATAGCTACTTGTTTCAAACACTTAGCGAACCAAGGATAGTTTTGACATCCTTAAACAATACTGAAAGATTCTCTATCCTTAGAGAACTTCGCAGAATGAGTCTCGGATTTATTTCCTTGACTACTTTGATCATCGTCTATTCTAGACTCGATCAAAGTGGGGGCTAACTATAGACATCTACTTTTGGCCTCCTGTCCCAGCAGGAAGTGAATTGACGATAAATAAAACCATCTTCGTGTTGGATCGAAGTGAAGAATACTTATGGATAACTGGTTAAGCCACAAAACACAAAAGACTAGCCCGAATTAAAGAATAAAGCCAAAACAAAGGTCCAATTAACTAAACCTGATCATAATTAAGCTTAAGCCCGTGCTTAAAACCCAATAATGACGGATTTAGGAGCGCCTAGGTTAAATTTTAATGCTGCTGCAGAAAAAGCCGCGTGCATAAAGCCGCGCGCAAGACAATTAGTTGCGCTGACCGTTGCAGTGCAACCTAATCACTTGCGCTGGGATGCCGCGCGCAACTCATCCTGTTGCGCGCGACACCTGCTGCAGCAGAATGCTCGTAACCCTAAACCTAATAATTCCCTATAAATAAGAGCTTAAACCGAGGCTTAAACACACAAAAAATAACCTAAAAACTCTGGAAGAATACTTGTGAACTTGTGCAACCTAGCCTGTCTTGTCCTAAACACTCACCCCTTTGATATTTTGTTACTACGGTGGAGGTTCCCCAACAAGAAGGAATCCATAAGTTCTCTAAACGGAGATCTAGCAAAGAGAAATGGTAAATTCCCGAGCACTTAGTTAAATCACATTTATTTTCTTGTTTAAAAGAACCCTAATTAATTAATTAGTGTTGTTTGATCACCTTTAAAATAATTAATTAATCAATTCCACATAGTATCTAATGTTAAATAAAGATTAGAATTGAATTAAATAATTGTTGGTTGATCACTTAAGCTAAGGCAAATATTGTTTATTTTCTTGTCCTTTTCACGAATTTGATTAAATAAAGAATAACGACATTACGATGTAATTCCTACGTGAATTGGTATGTGTAAATAAAATCAACAAACATAGTTTTAGGTATTGCGTTGCATATATTGTTTGGTGATGAAATTGTAAAAAAGGAAGAGCTAGTAGAGGCCGCACTAGGGCTACGATAACGATTCCCCTCTAAAGGGAACGTTATTTTAGTACCCTCGCTCCCGAACTCATTTCTGGTTAATAGACCAATTTGGGCATGGGTTATGATTTGTGCTAATTATTCCATGAACTCCACAAATAACTCCACATGGAAGAAAGGCAGAGGTTTATGAGTTTTCCTAAAACTCATTGGCGACTCCCTACTTGTTTATTACAAAAAAGCGTAATGATAGAATCAATTCTAATTCAAGGTCCCCCAAACAATCAGGAATTCAAATCCTACTACACCCTACTTAAGTGTAAAGTCCTAGGCTTTTAAAGGGCCATGGGCATTTAAGGAGAGGACCCCTTACGATGGGAACACCCTCCTTACAAGAGGCTATCCCAATTAATAGAGCAACAGGTGAGGTGTGGTCATTGGAAGTCAGTGAGAGCAAGTAGAAGAGGACCCGAAATTTCTCATCTTAGATTCACGGACGATTTAATTTCGTCTTGTTAAGCTACGGTGGAACAAGCAGAATGTATGAAAATTGCTTGGATAGGTTCCATAATGCTTCTGGTAGTAAGGGGAGTCTGGAGAAGACGAGGGTTTTCTTTTCGACTAACACAAATTATGAGTATCGAGTTGCTGTATGTCGTGCTCTAGGAATGGAATCTACTGATGATTTGGGCCATTATCTGGGAGTTCCTATAATTTATGGTCGCATCACGAAGATGGACTATCAATATGTGCTTGATCGTAAAGTTGGCTAGTTAGAAAAAGAAGATTTTATCTCTTGCTAGTATTGCTACTCTTGCGCAAGCTTTCTTAGAGTAGATTCCTTCGTACACGATGCAAACAATGAAAATCCCAAGGACAATGTGTGATGAAATTGACAGAAATACTAGAAAATTTTTGTGGGGAGGGGATGATGAACATAGGAAAATCCACTTAGTGGCTTGGGAGAATATCACAAAGCCGAAAAGGGATGGTGGTCTTGGGCTTCGATTAATGCGGCAATCGAATGTAACCTTTTTATCTAAACTTGGGTGGCGCGTGTTAACAGAGCCTAATGCTCTTTGGACTCGAGTTTTGAGAAGCAAGTACTATGGGAATCGATGTGATATAGATATGTTTAAATCCAAAGCGGATGCTTCGAATGTTTGGAAAGGGATTGTCGATAACATTGATATCCTACAAAAGGGTTAGCATGGCGGTGGGAAATGGTGTGAGAACTCTGTTCTAGAAGAACAAATGGGTTGCTAATGATACGCTTCTCTCTTTGGCTAATCCAACGCCGCCTAATTCTATTCAAGATTGGGTAGTTAAGGATTTGTTGGATCCTAATATAGGGTGGAAGTATTTGTCAAATGAAATGCTGGAAAAAAAATTGCATCTCATGAAATAATTGATGATGATGAGGCTGTAGATGAAGTGTTTTGGAATAGTAATTCGAATGGAGGATTTACCATTAGCTCTGCCATTTAAATTATGCGCAACAATAGTATCCCAAGTCCGTTTCAACAAAGAGGTTGGAAAGCTATATGGAGAGTCCCTACTCCTCAACGCATTCGTATGTTCCTATGGTTGGCTGCTTAGGATCGCTTGATGACTAATTCCAAAAGGTTAGGTATATTAGAAAATTAAGTGATGATCAAGGATTTGGAGGAAATTTGGATGGTCAGATGGGCAATTAATGGCTGGTAACTCGTGCAAGGAATGGATTTTAAAGAACATTGAGGGATCGCTATGTGGCGTTGAGTGAGTGACATGGTGTAATAAGAAGTTGAGTAGATGATGTGGCATTATGAAGGGGGCTACGTGGCACATAGGCTTTCTTAGGAACGTCTTTTAATATATTAGTATGGATTCAATTTTCAAAAATTTAAAAAAATTACAAAAGCCCCAATAAAATCCTGAACAACCATATCCATATTAGCCTTTCAATGTCCTAAAGCTTTTTCTTAGTCCAAAATCCACAAACTTTAACCCAATTTCCCCTTTTCATGACTTCAGCCTGAAACCAAGTTAATTTGATTTTCATGCTACATAATTTTTATTCAGATTCTACATGGATGGATAACAATTGAAATAAGTTTTGCAATTATATATCATATGTCCGATTCCTATTTAAAACAAAGTCCAAAGATTTATTTAATTAGAAACCCTAAAATCGTTAACTACGACTAAGCCACAAAAAATTTTCAATCCCCAATTTCACAATCACGAAAATCAAAAGAAAAGGAAAAAAATACAAATATACATCAAATCAAAAGTCTAATTTGAGAAAGAAATAAAAAAATTAAAGAATTACCAGTAATAAATCGCAATTCACAAGTTTGTTCCCCAGATCAATCGAGAAAGCGTGAAGATAAAGAATGGGAGAGAGAAAGTGAGGAACGGTGGAAGATAATAATAGGGTTTTTTTTGCCTTATATATATATAAAGGGGAATTGGGCTGTAAATAGACTTGGTTATTGGACAAGGTAGTCAAATGATAATAGGGGTTAAGGCTAAACTTATAAGGCCGTTAATGGATGGACAGGGCCCTCATTGTGTAGGGTTAATAGGCAACATATTCAAATACCAGTCTTGATTAACATACAATATTGATTAAAAAAATAAAGCAATAAAATCATGTATAACAAAAACAAATAAAGCGCGCAACATTAAAATATTGGAAGCAATCTAGCATGCATGATACAAGAAATAATCAAAATAATCCTAACAACAAAAATAAATAGAGTAAAATAAAACCAAAAAAGTTAAATACTCTCTCCAAATGAAAGCGCAACTCTGAATAATAATCATGAATAAAATATCGTTAGTAACTTCAATAAAAAAAAACACAAAATCAGAAGAATTAGAAAATTAATGTTACCAACATATTTTACCTTCACACCTTAATAAAAAGGTTAAACCTTAGGGTCTTTTTTTTTTACTTTGAATTACTTGAATAAGATTAGAAATAAGGCTAAGAATAATAATAAACAGAATATACGTAGAAATTTTACGTCACATTTAAGTCATTTGGGTTGTATGGGTTTGAAAGCTAAGTCGAATTCGTTTTAAATATTAGAAAATATGTTGGTATTTATAGACTAAAAATCGGAAGAAGATTGAATTCAGAAGAAGATAGAATTTAGAAAGCGCATCACGCTGGTCAACAGTTCTTCGGTATTTGTTTTTATCATAACTTTTTATTAGGGGTAAAAGTTAAGTTTGCGGTTTGGATTATAGCCAAAACTGAATCCAATCCGAATTAATTCGGTTTCGGAAATCTCAATCCAAATCCAACCCGAATTAAGATTCGAGTCGATCCAATCCAATCCAAACCGAATTTATCCGATCAGTGTTTCAAATTAGAATCTAATCCAAACCGAAATTTGTTCCCTTCTTTTGCAACATTCAAACCCGAAACTCGAACTTCATCTAGAAAATTCCTACAAACATTCTTTGTGAGAGTAAGATATTGAGAAAGGAGAATTGAGAATTAGGTATTTTTTAAGTTTATATATGAAAGGGGAAAGTGGTTGGATGATTTGAAAAAGAAAATGGGCTTAAAGTATTGGGTCAAAATTCGGTTTGTAATTCGGTTTTTTCAGTTTTTTTAAACCCCAAACCGAATCCAATCCGTAATCCATATTTTAAAATTTTTCAATCCAAATTAAAAAAAAATCTAAATCGAATTACTAATTCGATTTGGTTTTTGGTCCGGTTCGGTTTTAATCCGAATTATTTTCACCCCTACTTTTTATACCAAATTTGGAATGAGGTACCTAATATATCATTAGAAAGATCTCACAATTTAATTTAGAAAGAAGTTAGATTTAGATTAATATATGTTTTATAGAACATAAGATATGTACAAAACCGTGCAAAGATGTCGCTTTTGGATCGAGTTTGGTATTTAGCTCATATCTTATGCCATTAATTGTGTTTGATGAAATTGTGTTTTTGGTTTTCTTTTGTTGTTAGTTTTGTGTTTCTTTTCTTCCTAACTGTTGACTTGTGTTAATTTTAATAACAATTTTTTATACTTGGGAATTGGGAATAGAGATTGGGTTTCTTAGAAAATTTCGTTTGATTTTTTTTTTTGAAAACTAAATTTAAAATGGTACAGTTTGGTTTGAATCGAATAGTAATATGGTTTGATTTGGTTTGATTTTGTTTTTTTTTTTTTTTTTGAAAACTAAATTCAAAATGGTGCGGTTTGGTTTGAATCGAATAGTAATATGGTTTGGTTTGGTTTGAAAAATCTCAAACCAAATTTATACGATTTGGTTTTCGTTTGGGTTATAAACCAAAATCAAATCGTAAATCGAACTTTCACTCTTAATTATGGGTACTTCAAATGTAATCACCCTATTCACGTAAAGTGTTACTTTTACAGTAAAAATGGGTAACACCCAATTGATTTGTAGAACAAAATTGTGAATTGTGATTCATTACCAGTAATTCTTATATTATTTTACCAGATTAGGTCCCGTGCCATGCACGGTAATTTCACTGTAATTAAATTCCATCCGTCCCTAAACTAGTGGCTTATTTATTATGTGAGTAATAAATATTAGAAATAGACCACTAATTTAGGGACAAACAGTGGCGGATCAAGAAAAAATATTGAACGGGGTCAAAACGCATTTAATAAATTTTAATGGGGTCATTTAATTTAAAATATAGGCAATTTTTATAGGAAAAAAATTAAGTTAATAGGATTTTTTTTTAATATTCAAGTGGGGTCAAGGGACCCCATTATAAGCCCTTGCATCCGCCACTGGGGATGGAGGGAGTAAAAGAAAAAAAATAGCACTTTATTTAAAATAACATAGATAAAATACAATTATAACATATTTATTCAGTATAAACCCACTAAAATTATTTTTAAACTATGTATTACATGTATTTATTAAAACCCACTAAGACAATTCTCAAAGTAGATTAGGTCAATGTAAAACCCACTAAGACCCACTAAGGGCATGTTCTGATTGACTGAACTGAACTGAATATTTTATAAGTGAAGGAAACTAAGAACTGAACTGAAAATAATCTGAAGAGAACAAGCTCTAAGACAATTCTTCTCCTATATAAACTCATACATTGCTTATTTTGATAATTTGCTGAGAATATAATAAATAATGCATAAATAGCTGAAGATTAAAAGATAAAATTATATTATATTTGTCCAATTAGTGGTTGTACACCCGGGTGTACCATGGTACACCCAGATAAAGTGGAAAGAACATAGTGAATAATTACATCATGAATTTATAAAAGAACATGTCACTGAAATATAAAGAACACGGTATATTATGAGATACTTATTATCAAAAAGGTAAAAGATAATTATGAATTAAGTTTTATTAATAATTTAATGTCAAATCATTTCAAAATCTATCTAAAATTAATTTTACATATAATTCAAAATTTCTTTCTTAATTTTCAAAAATTCAAAATTCAAAATATAAGAACATATTACATCAAAAGAACATAATTTGTATTATTATACCCAAATAACATGATTTGTATTATTATAACCAAAGAACATGACTAATATATATTACCTTAAAGAACATTAATTGTATTGTAAGGAACATATAGTTTAGACTTAAAGAACATATTGATCAGACTTAAAAAACATATTTCATTGCAATTACAAAATTGATAAAAAGAACATTAATCAAAGTAGGAAGAACATCATCTTCAACCTTAGAAAATAACACCAAAACATAAAAATAGATACCTTTTCTTTCAATAACGATTTTGTCAATTACATCGATCTTTCAATAAAATGGTTCACCAAAACGATAAAATCAACTCCGAAATAACATTAAATCACTTTGAAATTCAAAATTTACCATAGTTTCTCTTTTTTTTTTTTTTTTTTGAAAGAGAATCATAGTTTCTCTCTCTTTAAACCCAATTTCTTTCTCTTAACAAAAAAAATGAAATTTTGTTTATCAAATGTAGTATGGAATGTAAATAACGAATCAAGGAATAAAAACGTTTTTTTTTCCTCGTGTACTTTATATTTGTGTAAAATGTTCTTTCTGCGTTTTTATAACTCATGTATTTTGACCAGGTGTACCATGCTCATGTTACACCTAGTTTTATGATGAAATTTTCATATTTGTCTATAAAAATTACTTCGTATGCAATAAGCAGAATTATAGGAAGACTCATTATAATAGAAATATTTTGAAATTTCTTAATGAAAAGTACTACAAAAACAAAATAAGCATATAAAATACTACTACTAATAATAATAAAATTAAAGATACTTATAGATTTGCAATAATATTATGACATTAATATTATATTAAAATTCTCAAAGAAGTTTTTGCAAAAAGGAAGGAGTGGTTTGGAGGGATTATAACATCACCAGGAAATGACATGTGTCATTCCTAGTGTCTGTTTTAGTATTATGTTACTAGATTAGGTGCTGTGCCTTAATTGCACGGTAATTTATTAATATTTTACACTATGTTTAATTATAAAAAAAATCTAATTGGATGCAAAATAAGATGAAAATTCATAACTATAGAAATAAAAATGAAATTATATCATACTACAAAAAATCGTGGGAGTACTAAATGCACGACTAATATAAATAATTAAATTTTACGTCACAAAACTATATGTAGGAAATATTATTGCATTTTACTCGTATTAAATAGAAGAAAAATATTTTTGTTGAACGTGTATAAACGGAGTTAAATTACCAAAAAGTAAAGTAAATATAATTTCATTGTATTAAGGATCATGCTAACTTCTCCAAAAAAAAAAAAAAAAAAAAAAAAAGGATCTTGCTAAAGAACGCCCCTAGATGTTAGAGAGTTAAGCACTAATTCAGGTACTCAATTCTTCCTTTTTTCACCGTTTAGGTACTCAATTTTTTTTACTTTGCTTTTGGGTACTGAGTTAAGATTTCCGGCCAAAAAAAATAAATCAGCCTAAGAATTCAGTACCTTTGGTTAAAGAATTCAGTACCTTGGTTAAGAGAAAGTGGGCCCCACCCGATTAAAAAAATTCGCGAGTCACCCTTAATTTTTTTTTCCCTTTCTTATTCTTTATTTCCCCTTTTTGCTCCCTTTATTCTTTCCTTTTCTGGAAATTCTGCTGCGTCATTGTCGAAGAATACGAGCAAGCTTGAGCTCGATTCTGGGGAAAACAACACCAAAAGCCGCCATTTTTTTGAGGTAAGCTCAATTACTCATGGATTATGTTGTTATTTTGATATAAATTTTGAATTTTTTGCCCAATTCTTAATGTTATTTGCGACCTAGGGTTTTCGACTTTTTGGGGTTTTTTTGAACAAATTGATGATGTCGATTGCTTGTGTTTTTTGTGTTAAGTTTGTTGTTTGTTGTTGTTTGTTGTTGGATTAAGCTAGTGTTGTTGTTGAATGTTGATTGCATGTTGTTTAAATTGCACAAGGGTTTAGGGGAAGAATTGATTTGAAGCTTACTGTTTCTGTTTTTTCCAATTTGCAGGAGGCTGATTTTGTGGCTAGTATACTGAAGAAGCAGTAGCAGGGGAAGAATTGAAGAAGCAGCAGCAAGGGAAGAAACTAACAACAGCTTCCGTTTCTTTTTTTTTATTATTATTTCTAAAAAATCTAGGAAAACCTTGTTGAAGAATTTGTGCCTAAATAGACATGGTGAATGAACCTGTTTTGATGATATTTGTTGCTGGTGTACTGTTACAGCTCCTGCGTTGCTATTTTTGTTTTTTTTTTAAAAATTGAAATTGAATCAGGGTAAATCGTTTCGGATGAATTTTGTTAAGAAAACATGGTGAATCTGCCCTAGAGTGCTGCTAGTGTTTTGCAGGTGTTTTCATGGCATTTTTTGGCCAAGTTCATGCCCCTTTAAATAGAGTAATAACGGCTAGTTTATGAGTCAAAGTTAAGAATTTTTTTAAAAAAAAATATTAATTTTTTAATTAGGTATGATTAGTGATGAGTTAGTGGTGAGTTAGTTCACCTGAAAATCACTTTGAGTACCCAAAAGCAAATAAAAAAAAATTGAGTACCTAAAAGGTGAAAAAAGGAAGAATTGAGTACCTAATTGTACTCTTAACTCGATGTTAGATAAGCATTTAAAATACTTCCTCTGTCTCTAGATTAAAATTAAAGCCTTTTTCTCTTTATTATGTGATTAATAAATGCTAGAACGAGGTTTTGTATTAACGGACGGAGGGAGTATTAATTTTGGAATGCATGTCAAAATCACGCGTTGATCGATGTAAATAACATTTATTTTAATTTGACATTTGTACTTTTAGCTATTTTATCAAACCCCCTTGGGGCATTCATTACTTTTTGCCTAGTATTAAATATTCTCTAAGAAGCTTTGGCAAAAAAAAAAAAAAAAAAAAAAAAAAAAAAAAAAAAAAAAAAAAAAACCGAAAAAAAATCAAATTTGGCGGAAAATAATAATGTTAATATTAGTAATAAGAATCTTTAATTGCTCTTTCAAAAAAAAAATCTTTAATTGCTATTATAATATAAAAATTAAATATTTATAACAAAAATTGGGAATGGAGATTATGTAGTCAAACCGTAGATTGAAATTTCACCCTCAATGATGAGTACTCCAGTTCTCCAAATGTAATCACCTTTAATTACGAAAAGTGTATCTTTTACGGTAAAATGAGGTAAAATCACTACTTTGAGGTCTGATTATCACGGGAACAAAGTTACTATTTAGATAAACCGCTATTTCGGATCGTGATTTTTAAGGCAAAATCGTTAATTCAAATCTAATATATATATATATATATATATATATATATATATATATATATATATATATATATATATATATATAAAGGGGAGTTTTTTCCTGAGTTTTTAGAGCGCTACCTAGGATTTTATTTTTTAAAAAAATTATTAGAGCGCCACTTAAGATTAATATTTTTAAAACGCTACAATCAGATTATGCCACATAAGATTAGTTTTTTTAAAGCGCTACGTAGGATAATAATAAAAAAGCGCCACGTAGGATTAATAATTTTAAAACGCTACAGGATTATGCCACGTAAGATTAATTATAGAGCGTCACATAGGAAATTGTTATATTTTTCCAATGAAAAAAAAGAACCGCGATTTATTTTCGATCAAATTTTTTTATTAATTATAAAAATAAAATCAGTGCGTTTTTTATGTGACTGGTCATATCGTGTGGCCGGATGAGACACACTCAAACACTGACCGAATAATTCCCGATCAATTGAGTAACCCTTGATTAACCAAGTAACTCCTGACCAAGTAATCCCGACCACACGGTGTGACCAACCACATACGAAACTTTGTAAAATCAAATATTATCTATTTATATTACAAATTTTATCTAAATATGAGAAAAAAAAAGTTAATAATTCATTTTATAATAAAAAAATTCAAGCAGTAAGCAAGCGAATATCACAAAGTTTATTAGATAAATATATATATATTTAGTAAAATATTTTATTTGAAATATACTCCCTCCGTTCCCTAATTTTGGTCACTTTTGCAAAAAAAACATGGGAATTAAGGAAAATTAAACAAAGTACATGGAAACTCAAATTCAATCATTTGTAAAACAAAAAAGAAGATAGAGAAAATGCTGCTTTAAAAAAGGGGCGAATTACAAGAGAAACCAATGGGTTTTTCTGTCTTTATTACACAGCCAATGAAACAATTGGATTTCATTACAAATCCATGTGATTATCTGTTAACCAATCACATTAGAAGAAAAAATGTAGCCAGCCAATAAAATTAAAGTACACAGATTGCTGACTATACACATCAATAATCTACAATTATAAAAACCCTTTCCTCTCATTTTTTCAAATCATTTGAGAGGGAATTACACTGTGAATTTTACAGAGTGAACAACAAAAAAAATTTGGATAAAAAAAAAATCGAACCCCTAAAAAACATCATTGCCTCCTAATCAAAATGGCTTCAGACTTCTCTTTCGATTTGAACGATGACTTGGCACAGGCTGCTGCTGCTTATGATGCTGAAATGGCAGATGTTTTTGAGTATGATCTCAACTTTGCTGATGAAGATGAGAGTGAAACAGAGAGGGAGTATGAACATCAAACCACTGGTTCAACAGAGGCAGCTCAACAAACAGGCAACCAACATGAGACAGAGGATTTCAACCACACTCAGCAAGCAACAGGAAATCAGCAACAGCAAGATAACAACAACAACATTGAGCAAGGTCATCATCAGCTAAGGAGGCTCAGTAGTGGGGCCAGACTCAACATATTAATATGGCTGCTGACAAGGTCAAAAGATGGGAAACTCAAACATGGATCCATAAAAGAAGCATCCATTCATTTTAATCTGTGCACAAGAACAATTCTCAGAATCTGGAAGAAGGGAAAGCAACAAAGAGAAGCAAATCAGGACTACAACATGTCAACAGGATTTCACAACTGTGGAAGAAAGAGAATCATCTCAATTTCAAATGAAGACATCAGGGCAGTGGCAATGGGGAACAGATCATGCCAAAGGGACTTAGCCACAATGCTTAATGTAAGCAAAAGCACAATCCAAAGAATGATTAAAAGAGGGGAGATCAGACCACACACAAATGCATTGAAGCCAAAGCTTACACTAGCAAACAAACTTGAAAGGCTCAGATTTATTCTGAACAACATCATAGGTGATTCACCAGGCACAAAAAGAGTATACCATTCAAGTACAACACAGTTCACATTGATGAAAAGTGGTTTACTTTGACAAAGAAAACACACAGAGCATACTTAGCAAAGGGGGAAAGAGGGCCACACAGAGTCATGCAATCATCCAAATTCATTCCCAAGTTCATGTTCCAAGGAGCAGTTGCAAAACCATGGTACAATGCAGAGAAGGAGGTCATTTGGGATGGAAAAATTGGAATGTTTCCTTTTGCAAAGAAAGAACCAGCATTAAGAAACTCAAAGAACAGGAAGAAAGGATACATGGTGACTAAGATCATTGATCCAATCAACAGGGAAGTGTCAAGATGGATGTTAATTGAAAAAGTAATTCCAGCCATTATGGCAAAATGGCCACAAACAGGTCATCACAACACAATATACATTCAGCAAGATAATGCAAAGGCACATATCACTCAAGATGATCCTATTTGGCAAGAGAATTGTGAACAGCCAGGGTTCACTTTTATTTTAACTCAGCAGCCACCAAACAGTCCAGATTTGAATATTCTGGACTTGGGGTTTTTCAGAAGCATACAGTCACTTCAACACAAGAAAATGGCTAAAACTCCAGATCAGTTGATCAAGGCTGTGGAGGATGCATTTGAAGAGCTACCTCCAAATAGGCTATTCAAGGTGTGGGTGACTTTGTGCCACACCATGAACCAAATTCTGAAAAACAGAGGTTCTAACAGGTTTGAGCCTCCTCATGTGAATAAGGAAAAGCTTGAAAGAGAGGGTAGACTACAAGATGACATTGAAGCTCCTATGTGGGCTGTGATTGATGCATGGGAGAGAGTATACATGGATAAGCCAGATTCAGGTGATGAAGAAGACATTGAGGAGCACCACAATGAGAACACACAGGCAAATGAAGAACAGAACACACAACAAACTGGGAACACAGAGCCTTATAGGCCTGTTATGGCATGATCATGAGGCATCTACCTCAAATTTTAATGGAAACTAATGCATGGTTGAGCAAGTGTTTAGAGTTTATGGGAGTAATTTAAAGTATAGCAAATGTAAGGGGGTCACTTAAATATAAGGGGGGTCACTTAAATGTAATTTGTAATCAAGTCAAAAGTAATGAAATGCAACATGCCTTTTGATTATGCAAAACTTAGTGCTCATAAAATGTCATTGCACTTTTTTTAACATAACTCAGACTGTCCCCAAGCATCATTGACAACTCAAACAAACAATTTCACTAACATTCTATAGTCAGCAAAGGAAATAACTCAGTATGATGCTGAATTATCTTCTAAGGACAGCAGAATGAAAGGGCAGTTACAGTTTGGTGTCTCAACAAAAAAGACTCATCATAGTAAAAAAACAGAAGGGTGTCAGTGCTTAGTACAAATGTATATCATTGAAGGAACAAGGGAATAAAAGCTACAACAGTGACACATAAGATAATTCATCAACCCAACAGGAGAGTGCAGCACAATATAAAGAAACATGGCAAAAACAGAAGCCTTTTTTAACATCATACTCCCATCATTCATCACAGACCACTACAAGTCCCACAAAACAACATAATATTCTCTTAACAAATGGAATACTTGTAAACTATTCAATGATCTAAACAGCTAAACAAGAATCCCATTTGCAAGAGAATACTAAGTCCTCAAAGGGACATTTTAATATAGATGAGGTCTCAGACTTTTTAATTCATTTCATTAAAGGCAGACTGAGCAGCCAAATGAAACTCATATCATGCAACACATTTCCTAAAGGGAGATGGTACCTTATGGTCATCATTATAAGCACAATATCCCTAATTCCTTCTCAATTAACATAAGCTTTCATCATTGACCACATTATGCAACATAAGCATCTAACCATGAATCATATGCAACAACAAGAAATCCATTCACAGGGCAAGAACAACAAGAATATTGCAATCCAAATTACATAGGCACTACCACCATCATCATAAATTAACATAAGCTTTCATCAATAACCACAGTATGACAACATATACAGCCAACCAGAGCATGTGCAACAACCAGTCATCAAATCAAAGGGCAACAACTACAAGTAATAGGAAATCCAAAGTAAATAGGCAATACAAAGTAATAGGCATTCCAAAGTAAACAAGAACCAACAACTTAAAACCATTACCAAATTATAATTTGTCCAAACAACTACAATGCAAAAGGAAACAACCAACCATCAAGTTCAAATGTGTCCAGTAAGAAAAACAACCAATAAACAAACCAGCAATCTGTCCAACAACAAAGGCTAATAAAAAACTTAGCTTTTTGACTCAGCATCAGAATCCTTTTTAAGGGACAGCTTAGAAGGGAGTAACCACCATCATCATCATTAGAGTCTGAGAAATCAGACTCCCAATTGTCATAGGCTCTAGGCAAACCCTTCTTCCTTGCTTGTCTTCTGTACCAATTATGAGGCCAGTAGTCAGAGTCTGCAGGTGGCATGCCTTGTGGGACAATTCCAAACCTCAGTCTCAGAGTCTCATTGCTGTAACTGTGCTCCCCATCACACCCACTGCCTAACTCACAGTCCCTATCAGTGCATTGGTAGGTCTCAGATGTGTAGTGTGATCTAAACAGAGCAAATTGTCTAGCATACAGTGAACTAGTTTGTTGTTCAAGAGGAATCCTGATAGGGGACTTGACAGGAGATTTGTGAGGAGTCTGAATTGGTGATTTGGATGGAGGTTTGGCTGGAGATTTGGATGGAGTAGTTTTAGGTAGAGATTTGACAGGAGATTTAGAAGACAATTTGGATGGTTTATCAACCTCATCTCTAGCAGCCCTCTGCTTTCTATACATTTCATAGCTGTAGGTGTGATGAGAGTGTGATTCTTCTGAACCAGGGGACTCACTCATGGTCACAAGTAGCCTGAACACAAAACCAACCAAGGGACATAAACATAGGGTGACATAAACAATATTCATGCAAGCTTAAACAACACAAAACCAACCAGCAAGCAAGCAACCAACACAACAAACAACCAGGCAACAAACCAGCATACAAACCACCAAAATCCCACCCAGCAAGGTATCAACCATTATACCAACCAACCAACAAGGACCAACAACACACAGTCAACCAACAGTCTACATACACAAATAATCCAAACTCACTGTCAAATACATGCATCATTTGTTTGTGCTTCAACCATGAAACATGCAAACAAAAAAACTCATGTTTTAACACTGTCACTACATTCAACCAACCCTAACTGAATTTGATTATCAAGGATAACTTAATCACATGAACAATCAGCAAAATCCAACGCATTTAATCAACAGTGAACCCTATATCAAGTAACAGTTGAACCTCTACTCAAATGAACAGTACTGCGTGTGAACAGTGAAACCCTAGACCAGATAAAGAGAAGATACAAATCGGAACATGAAACATCAAAGTAAGCCACCATAATTAACAGATTCAACCTCTGATAATGAGCAAAATTAAACAGTGAAATAGATCGACAAATATAAAAGATCAAAATCGCGACATGAAAGCGAAGAACAGCACATGTACCCAATAACAGTAATCAACTCATGTATTCACCCAAACTAAATCAAATGACAGGAGTATGTTCAAAAAATTGAAAATTGCGAAATTTACGTGAAATCGAAGAACAAAATCGATACTTATCACCTGAAAAAGGGGCGGATTCACAAAATTTATAGAGGGCTTTGATCCGTTTGACAAAGTGAAGCACCGATCCACAATTTTTTCACAGATTTTCAACCTCAAACACGCCAAATCGAAGAGAGAGAATGAAGAAACTAGGGTTCTTCAATGGAAGAGTGTAGAAAATGAAAGAGAAATGATGAGAGAGAAACTAAGAGAGAGAAAATAACGTTACAAAAATGAGAGTCAGAGTACCAAAAACCAAGGCAGACCAAGAATTAAAGCAGGCACAAGAAACATGGCAAAAATAAGGGCATTTTAGGAAGCACAGGTAATAAAGACAAAAAAATGAGGATAAATATGTCATTTGGAATAGATAGATAGCACCTAAAATTGTGAAATGTGACTAACATTTTGGGTTGCCAAAAATAGTAATAGTGACCATCAATAGGGGACGAAGGGAGTACTAACAAACCGTGCATCACACGGGGCTCATCTAGTTTTTAATATTGTTCATTTGCTCTATGACATTGTAAACGGGTTGAAATGTTAATACAACCCTTTTTATTTTTATTATTTTTTTTTTAGGAACACACATTTCATTTCATTGCCTTGTTCTCCCGGCAAACAGATTCTAATTCAATTCCATGGACAACCCACCAAAAATCCCATGCCCCATCGACGGTGCCGAGATATCTGAGCTCGACGATTTCCTTCTGCAGAAAATCCTCTCCAAACTTCCGGCCAAAACCTTCGCATCAGCCGCATGCGTTAGCCGCAATTGGAATGCCATTTGTAGTCGTATTCTAGTTCGTCCCAAATTTTTATCTGTCTTCTCTTTGAATACCACCCTTTCGGTAAATTCTCTCTCCTCTCTCATCTAACCCTTACTCTATTAATGTCGAATTCAATTGAATTAATTGAATTGAATTCATTTGTTTGATTTGGTTGCAGGAAGCTGTGAATGAGGTGACTGACAAGGTTCTTTCTGAGCCAATTCGACCTCATTTTGCAATTCTCTCGATTTGTCACAAGTTTGATCTCGATGATGCTCATAAACTTGTAATTTTATCTTCTATCTCTTTCAATTGTTATTTTTTTTATACTGAAAATTGTAATGGGGTAATGAAACTAACTTTTGAATTGTAATGTATTTGTAGATTACTGAGAAATTGGGTTCTAAAATACAGATTGTTACATGTGATGTTAATGGGATCATTGGAAGGGATGCGAAAGCTGACTATTTCAAAGAGGTGAGATTGTTTTTGCTTTATGAATGTTGTGCTTGAATTTATTGCATGATATTGTTTGTGATGGGTGAACACTGAACACTTGAAGATAGAGTTAGTAAAGGTATATTTGTAAAATTTGTTATTTATTCTACTATTATCCCTAATTTATACCAAATAAAGGATAACACTTTATTTTATCCTTATCCCACCCATAATTCTCTATCTTTATCCTATCATGATCCTTCTTATCTCTATTATACAAGTTATCTTATTATGCCTTTTTAAAATTTCACATAGGGATCACTAAAATCAATGTCATTGTGATTCCGAGTAGACTTAAGACGTCCGTGATTCCGAGTAGACTTTAGACGTCCGAGACCTCGTGCTAAGTGAATGTTGGCAACTACCCATAGTCCCATGCAAGCAGGTTGGTGATTAAAATCTCTTCAAATAGTAGTGATGAAACTATTGGGAACAATTGAGGGTGAGGGAGTAGTAGTGATGATTAGCTCGAGGGCTACTCACTATTTTATATCCTTATTCACAATGGATAAGTTAGGAATACCAATAGTAGGTAGTGGAGTGTTTGGTGTTTCTATTGGCAATGGAGAGGCAGTGAAGGGACAAGGGCAATGTTTAGGAGTGAAACTCAAGGTGGGTGATGAGGTAGAGGTAGTAGATGATTTTTACCCCTTCACTTAAGGAATTCTGTTGATGACTACACGGAATAATCAAATTTGGTTCATGTTAGCCGACCCCACTTTTGGGATTAAGGCTTTGATTGATTGATTGATTGATTGACTTAAGGAATTCTGACCTCAATCTTGGAGTACAATGGTTAGAGAAGCTTGGGGCAGTGCTTACAAATCGGAAAACTTAGAAATGAGTTTTAGGGTGGAGGGTAGAACCGTGAGCCTTAAGGGAGACCCCTCTTTGTCCCGCATTGGGATAACCTTGAAGGCAATGATTAAAACATTGAGCAAGGAGAAGCGAAGAATACTTGTGGAGCTAAACCGAATGGAGGAGGTTGTGACTTGTGAGTGAGCAAGAAGGAGAAAATCATGAGTTTTATATGCATCGAGATATGGTTTCGGCGCAGTTTTGATGATCATTAGCAAGGTCTAAGGGTCGGGTGATCAAGGAAAATCGGTGTCAGTGTTTGAAAAAGCACGCCTAGGTGATGAGGCGCAAGGCGATCAGGAGTGAGTGCTATTTTGGTCTGGCGAGGCGTTTTGAGTTAGGCCCACAATAAGCGCCCGAGGCGCACATGAGGCGCACTTGAGGCGCATTTTCAGCCAAAATCTTTTAACTGCCCATATAGTGCACCTCACTTCAAAGAGGTGCACTGTAGGCGTAGCAGAACCCCTCTCGCTTCAATGCGCCTTAGCTTTTTTATACATTCATCAGTGTACGAGAAAGAATTGATGGTGGTGTGTATGGCGGTTTAGAAATGGAAGCATTACCTTTCAGGGAGGAGATTAGTGGTTCAAAGTGACCAAAAAAGCTTAAGGCACATTATCTAACTACTAGAGGTTGGAGTGGAGTATCAAAAATGGGTTCAGCAATTAGTGACCTTTAATACAAACCTGGGTCCTCACATAGGGTCGCGGCCGCCCTCTCGCAAAGGGGGGAGCTGTGTTACTCGGACACGGCAAAATTGCCATCATACCCGGGTCGACACGCTCGACACGGACCGGGGTATGAAATCCGTTCCGGATACTCCATTTGGCTCTCGGGTACGGCAATGTCGTCTTAAAAAGGGTTTTCATGGTAAAGAAAGAAGAAAAAAAACATAATTTAAGCTTCTTGTATACTTTTCCGCGAGGGTTGCGCTGTGTGACTTCTCCATAAAAGTCGAGTATATGCTTCAATCTTTTGGCCACATAATTTTTTATTTTATTTTATATAAAAGGGGTAGGTTGGATACAGCTAGATACTTTTAACCTTGAATTTGACCTTTTGACCTGACCCCACCACTTCTTTAACCCTTCAACATTCTATCCCACGTGACCCACCCCTTTTCCCACTTATTTTTTATTTAATTTTTTTTTTTAACTACCTTTTCCCACTTACAAGTATTTATTACTGCTTACATACGGTACAAGTTTACTACTACACTTCACACGGTAAAAGATAATCTGGCTACCCCAATTCCCACACTACTAATTATCCATTTTCTTAGAAAAAAATTACTTCCATATGCCCGTATCCGTACTTGTGTCCCAAGTTAAGACGGTGTCCTCGTGTCCTAAATTTTTGAAAATAACGTATCGGGCACTCGGATCCGTACCAATAGCGGATACCCGTACCCGTGTCAATGTAACATAAGGGGGGGGGGATGAGTTAGAGCTGGCGTTGGTAACCACACAGGGTGTTAACATATTAGAAGGGGAAGAGAGTAAGGGGTATATGATAGAAGGAAATCGACTACTTTACAAGGGGCGAGTGGTGTTGCTGAAAAATTGTAGGCTAAAACCGACACTTTTTAAGGCTTACTATGATTTGCAGAATGGCGGGCACGCCGGTGAAACGAAGACTTATTTGAGGATGGTAGGGGAATGGTTTTGGCAAGGGATGAGGCGCAATGTGATTGATTTTGTGCGAGCTTGCCTCGTTTGTAAAAAGAAAAAAAACAAACACTCTCTTTGGCGGGGTTGCTACAACCATTGTTGATTCCGGAGGTAGTGTGGGAAGATATAACAATAAATTTTGTGGATGGGCTTCCACGATCGAAGGGAGTTGATACGATTTTGGTAGTGGTGAAAAGGCTGTCGAAATATGCTCATTTTATCGGGCTATGACACCTGTTTTCGGCTATGACAGTGCTGTCGCCTTTGTGATGGAGGTGATCCATTTACACGGGTTTCCGGCAAGTATTATTTCTGATCGGGATAGGGTGTTTTCGAGTACATTTAGGAAAGAACTTTTTCGCTTGCAGAATTGAAAAGAAGCATTTCATACCATCCCCAAACCGACGGTCAGACCAAAGTAGTCAATAAGGGGCTCGAGACATATCTCGTTGTTTTGTTGGGGAACAACCTAAGATATGGGCTAAGTGGCTGCCATGGGCTGAGTTTTCGTATAATAATGCAGTTCACTCTTCCACACAAATGTCTCCATTTCGTGTTCTCTATGGGAGGGATCATCTTAAGATAATGAAGGTGGGGGCGGGTCGAACTCAGGTCCAGTAATTGGAGGAAGCATTGCAAGAGAAGGAATTGATGTAGGATGAGTTGTTTAAACTTGATTCGTGCCCAACAGGTCATGAAAAGAAGCACAGCTACAAAGAGGCGAGATGAGGAGTTTTACGTGGGTGATTTTGTGTTCCTCAAGCTACAGCCGTATAGGCAACATTCTGTGGCCAAGAGACCTTTTGAGAATCTGGCAGCGTGATACTATGGGCCTTTCAAGGTCATTCAGTGCGTGGGTAAGGTCGCATATATTCTGGGGTTGCCGGAGAATTTTAGCATTCGTCCAATGTTACATATTTCACAATTAAAAAGAGCAATAGGGGATCTACCAAGCTCAGCCAACATTCCATCACTCCCGATTTGGAGTTGGTGGTGGATAGGGCAGGGAGGTTGTTCAAGAGGTCTTGGTGAAATGGAAAGGGTTACCGGAGTTTAAAGTCACTTGGGAGAAGGCAAAGTCAATCATTGAGCGATTTCCCGACTTCCACATTGAGGATAGGGTGGTGCTTTGGGGAGGGAAGTAATGCTGAATCAACCCAAACCACCCATTGTGTACACCTACTGTAGGAGGGGACAACAACAGAGAGGGTAACAACAAACCACAACAGTAGCAGCTAAAAACGGCACTAAAGATGTAGGGCACTTTCCCTTTGCACTGGCTATTCTGGCAGCTTATGGAAGAAGACAAGAATTAGCTAATGTATCAATTAAAGCTCACGCCACATCACTTGGAAAAGAGTAAGTTAAATAGCAAAAAGTGAAGAGTGAGAAGGTATTCAGAAACTTGTATTGGTATATTGGAGAATGATGGTCTAATGTCATTACTTTGTAACCTTGAAAACCTTTGGCTACTATCAATCAATCTTCCACTGTCTTCTTCCTTTCTTTCTCTATTTCTTATCTTAATTCCTAACTTGAGCATGCATTTGCATTTTATAATAGCTTATTTATTTGTGTAGCTTATTATTGACTTGAGAACTTAGCTTATTTATTTGTGTAGCTTATTATTGACTTGAGAACTGGACAGGTGAGGTTCCCAAATTTTGATGATGATGATGAAGATGATCATTGTCCTCTGCACAATGGGGGTGTTTCATTAACAATTGGATATTTGCCCAGCCTTAAAGTTGGTATCATCTCACTTCCAAAAGCAAAACAGGTATATGCTTTTTAAGATAGTCAACTTCATCACCAATAATTAGCAGAACGTGAACTTTAAAAGTGAACAATTTTTGTATTGATAGGGAGGTAGTATTGACAAGTTTGTGATGGACCTGAGGGGTTTTTCAGCTTCTGTATCAGGTCTCACATCCCCCGAGGCAATCATAATGTTTGGAGTGAGTTCTTCATTTGTTTCTTGCTTAAAAGCTATAATTTCCCCTTTGAAATATCTTTTGGTTGTATGCTTCAACTTTGTTTTTTATGGTGATATAGGATTCACAAGCTCATATGAAACCTGTTCTCGAAAAGTTGGGTGAGTTTCATTCTCTATTTTATATTATCACTTGTAAATTGCTCCAAAGAGATGAAGAGAACTTCAAAATTAGTGCTATGACATGCATGCTTATTTTAGGAGGGAAAATAAAAACCGAAAAATTCAAGATTGATAAACAAAGTTTGTTACCAACTTTAGAGACAGTAATTTTCTCTTATAGGAGTTAATGAAAGTTCAAGTGTAATTTTAGTTGAGTAAGAGGAAGAATTTGGTTGGCTATGCTATTTAAAGTTTAAATGCCAATGCTTGAAGCAATTATGTGTACGCACTGAAGTTCCCTCCTAGTTGCAGTCCATTTCTTATTTGCTAGAGAGGATAATATTCCCCTTATTTTTTTTAAAAGAGGCTCTTGAATTAAGTGAGTGAGTGTAGAAAAACACCCAGCTCAAGTTATGTAGTGACAAAGTTTTTGCTTTGCATTGTATTAAACCGTATCACCAATAAGGTCTGTGATTCTATGCTTCTCATCACATGTATAAATTTGACTTCATATTTGCTGGACAAATATGATCAAGGCAAGGTTTAGACTTTAGAGTATTAGCTACTTATGGTGTTCATAGATGTTTAGTTACATGTCTCCTGTTATAGTGTTAAGTAGATGTTTATTGTTTGTCCATTTTGATGCGTTAACTGTTAATACATAAAAGTCAATTTCATGGATCCACATACTGAATGATATATCCGTGAGTTTGTTTTTTCTCTATATTATTCCACCGAGAAGGTCAAGAACATAAAATTACCTGCTTATTTTTTTTAGAAAGGAGGCAATGATTTTACAGACTATTTGCTAATATCCTGAACTCCTAAACTGTCTAGAAATCAATCAGCAGCCTCTATTATGGATCATTCCATGTATCATCAACAATTGTGATACCAGTCTTTCCATGTTTCCTTAATAAGTTCTAATAATATACCCATGTGTATGTTTTGGCCGATGTTTTTGATCAATCCTTCTTTGAGATGCATAACTACCCAAATTATGTCGCTGCAAATGCATAAGAGCTCAAATAGAATGAATTTTCTGAATAGTACATGAAAACGTCCAATAATGGTACATTGATTTTGTTCCTTTATTCCATTGAGCTAGATTTTGTAATTGTACATCCTGAAGGTAAAGATTATGCCCAACCATTGCATGGTAAACTCTTTTGGGAAAACAAGGTTGTATTTGTTTCACTTTCTGACAAGCTGGAATTTGTTTCTAAACAGTTGAGTTGGCAACTTTGTATTAAATTTTTTTTTTCTTTATGATAATAATTTCTCAATCATTTCTCATTACCACAACCATCATATATCTCAAACATCGACTTCCCTAAAGAGCTGGTTGTCTAAAAAAGACAATAAACATAGCCCACAAATTTTAAAGCAAGTAACCACAGTACCACTGAGAGGAATAGGCAGGTTAGTGAAGACGTTTAGGAGACTGATATCAGATTTGTTTGGCCATTGGCAAAAAAAAAAAAAAAAAAAAAAAAAAAAAAAAAAAAAAAAAAAAACCCTGAGCTTGGAGATAAACCTGAAGCCTTGGAGAATGGAAGGGGGCTAAAGGGGTGGGAGAAGGAGAACTAAAGCTGATAAATGATCTTGACAACGGGGACCAATTTTCTGGCCATCTGGTGAGTACCTGATATTCAAAATTTCAAATGCACCTGTACTGAGGTGAAGCAAGTGGTACATGTGTGGTAAAGAATAGGGAGATGCTTCTAGCTATGTTTTAGTACATATTGTATTTAGGCATATATTTCGCTATTATTTTCTGAAAATAGTCATTTGGTACATATTGTATGTATTCCTTTGGCTTTTACTTTTCTAAAATGGTTTTAAATTGCAAAATGCTGGCTCGGTGGATATTCCTTGCTTCATCATATCATGATCATAAATCCATAATAGCTAAATTCTTGTTATGCTGGATTGATTATCATTGCTGATTTATAATGATTTCTGCTAAAGAATTATAGGCCCAATCCTATTGAACTGCTCTTCATTAGTCCATCTATTATTCCATGGGCTAGGTCTAACCATATCCCTTTTGGAACCTACTATATCAATTAGTTTATTGATATCACTTGGGCAATTGTTGGAACCTAAAATATTATTTGGTCCTTTGTTGGTTGAGTTGAGCACCCTGGATCCCTATGGCTTAAGGCTTTCATTAGGTTTTGGCCAAGTGTAGTTGGCTATTTCATTATGACTGCTTCTAATATTCCATTCCTTATGCTTGTTGAAATCAAGTTTTTTGTTTCATCATGATTTACAATGCACTCTATGTTTGACCTTGATATTAGTCATTTAGTCCTTCAAGCGGGTTGGCTTAGGTCCAGGGTAAAGTGGCTACTTTAGTGTTTTGTTTTTCTTTTTGTGTTTAAACTGTGTATTTCTGATTTTAGCTTTCCCATGATTAACTTCATACCTTTTTTTTTTTGACCTGTGACTCTTGTGTCCTGCAGATTACGCGTTGTCTAAAAAAACTGTCGTTGCTGGAAATGAAATCTGCAGTTTCAGGCATTCAAGCACTGATACAGAAATCATTTCAACACATCAAGGACAGGAATCATATTATGATGCTGTTGCTCTTGTTTTTGCAATGGAGAGAACTACATTTGGTGGTATAACATATTGTCTTCTCTTTTTGCATACAGAAATTTCCCTGCTATAATTTTAGTTTCTTTGGTAGCATCTATGATAAAGTTCATTTGGGTTAGGGTGTATGTTGTATGAACTGATACAAAAACCTTGGTAATTGTAACATTGATAGAGTGGGGATTCTGCATGTGCGAGGGATGTTGCTGCATTAGATGATATTGTTTGTTGTAACCTACCTTATGTTCACATTCACTATACAGGATTTTCTTGTAAAGTGCACCAATTTTAAATTTGAGAATTTGGAAGCATTCTTGTTATGAATTCACTTTGGTTTGAGGCCATGCTGGACGAACTACCTTATTTTATTTAGTACCTTGGACCATGGTATTAAACATAGCTACATCACATCGCGATCGCATTCTAATTTGTAAATGATCTTGAGATTACCACGACCGAATTTAAGGCTGAAATAGCTGCAAACTACCCATATTACGAGTGATTCTACAATTGTTATTGCGATTGCGACCAGATCTCAGATTTAAAACAATGCCTTGGATTCCTTGGTAACTTTGATTTATTAAAGTGGTTTCTTATTCTCATCTGCAAATTTGTGATACACATCTTAAGTAAATAGGACATAAAATCTTGGTTCATGTTGCCAACCCTATCATAGGGTTTAAGCCTTCAGTAGTGTAGCACTCTTGTGTTCATAAGCTTCAGCATGGTGGAGTCATATGTCTTCTCTCTGAGGAGTGAGGACAATATAGTTGTCATGGACATTCATTTGTGATCTTTAGTACTCATCATCTGCACATATGTGTACAAAGTTTACTTTTGTTATCGAAGTAAAAAATTTTATGCAGAGAATTTCCTAACTTCCAGATTCTACCCATGCTCATGTAAAACCATAAAAAATTCTTGTTATCAATCATTGGCTTTTACATTGCTCCGAACCTTCTCTTCGTTGTAGTTCTATAGGATATTATGCATGTGGTTTTAGAGTTTAAACTTGTTGCACATTTCTTGTTTGGCTCCATTTCTAAAGTTACTACCCCGCACATGTCATTGAATACTTCTTAAATTAGATAGAGTTTAAATTTTATCTTGAATGCTTTCTTTTGCAGTTAAGTAGTGAATTGTATTTACAAATATGACTTCGGCCTCTTATTAATATGCAGGTCAAGGGAAAATTGAATTTCATTATGCAGTAGGAGCTGGAGTTACTGCCGTGGGCCCAACATATCAAGTGGTTTCTGCTAAAATGAGGACCCCTGACTTTACTACATGGTTGACTGCCAAACGAGAGGGAGAAAATGAGATTCTTGATGGTGAAGGATTGCTAAATGAATTTGATATGGAGGTATGCTTGTTTCTTTGCAATGAAGTGTTTTAATTTATAAGTGGCTCAAGTATTTGGATATTGACCTCAACTTGTATTCAAATGTGAAAATTATGTGAATTTTTCAATGCTTGTTAGTCATATATATTTATGATATATTTATGATTGCAAGGTTTGCAACTAACAACTAGGAGTATATTTTTTATGTTGATGCTTTTTATTTGGCAATGTGTAGTTTTAACTCTAGTACAACAGAACTTGAGAGTGGACAACTGATCATGGTAGTGTAAATATTTTCTCTGTGTGTGTATTGGGCAGAGGTTGGGGGGGGGGTATATGGCCATGCTTTTTTGCTTGTATGTTTATTTATTTGCATGTGAAGAAAAATTCTTTCTGAAAAATTCAGATGGGTGATCCAGTCCCGGATTGTGATCTGTACATTGGGGTAAGAAAAAGAAGAAAATATTGCATTGGCTCAGAGAACGCTAGATATGTGAAGACTGTGGCCTATCATCTTGTTCAAGAGTAAGACATCTGACTATTTTTTTTAAAGAACATGTTGCTGCCCCATGCATATGTGTATGCTACTTTGCTAGTGTAATCACTAATGACTGTGTTTAAATGCTTGTTATATATATATACTGAACACGAGTGGTTTTCTACTCTGTTTGATACTGTAATAGAGATGGGCTTCCATACTTCCATCTTTTGGACTATATATGCTGCTTTCTTTAGCTAATCAATAAAGAATGTAACCATGCTAAGAGCAAGATGTACAATAAATTGGATAACTGCAAAAGTTTTGTTGCAATAACATAATATTACCATCCTGAGCTATCAACACATTTGATGAAAGACTAGATCATCTTCTGAAAGATTTCATATTTCTAAACATGATTTAGGTTATAAAACATATTGGAGTATCTATCATTGCTAATTAAATTTTATAGAGGAAAACCCCATTAATCTCCTAGATAAACAAAACAAATATATCCCAAGAGAGAAGGAGAATAAAATATAATAAACTAGATGAAACCCGTGCGATGCACGGTTTGTTTGATTTTTTTTTTTTTTTTTTTGTATGTATGAGCTAAAATTTGTTATATATTTAGATAAAATTCCTAATATTAAAAGATAATATTTAATATTTAATTAATTTAAAGTTAAAAATCTCATTCGCCAATTTATCTTACGTGGTATTTGAATTATTTAATTCTAAAAGAAATTAATAATCTCTTATTTAATTGGCTGCTACTAAGATTTATAATCCTACATATTTAGATAAAATTCCTAATATTAAAAGATAACATTTAATATTTAATTAATTTAAACTTAAAAATCTCATTTGCCAATTTTGCTTACGTGGCATTTGAATTATTTAATTATAAAAGAAATTAATAATCTCTTATTTAATTGGCTACTACTAAGATTTATAATCCTATATGGCGCGCTGAGAAAATTAGATCCTACGTGACTCTCTAAAAACTCGGGAAAAAACTCCCCTTTATATATATAATATTAGATTTTTAAAAAGTAAAAAGATGTGGGTCCATCTGTCAATAACGGATGTTTATCTTTCCTTGACGGCATTAGTATGGTTCAGCACCATCACCAAATCAGATTAAAATAAAACCACCATCACCATCTTCCTCTTCATCTCCTTCCTCCTTCAAACCACAACTGAAATTCAATCACCATCTTCACCTTCTTCTTGCAAGCCGACCACCACCGTTACCGACATTATCACCAACATTGATGGCAGCTTCGCCGCCAAATAAAACGAAAACCATAAAAGAAATAGAGTAATTCAGGTCATGGTGAACCCAAAGGGTAAGTGAGCTTCCCCTCCTCCATCGTTTTCGACCATTAAAGCTCTGAGAATTCTACCATTATTAAAACTCAGAAATTTCTACCATTAAAGCTCTGAGATTTCTACCATTGAAGCTCCTAGTTGATTGGCAAGAAGATGATAATGATGGTGGTCAGTTTATTTCTGGTTGTGGGTTGAAGGAGGAAGGAGTTGGTGGTTGTGGTCGACTTCGGTAGTACTCCGTTCACACATGGGAAAAACAGAAATTGGGTTTGGTTAAAAGCTGTCAATTTCTGTCAGTAAACTGACGTTACATGACTTTTATACTTTTACATAAATACCCCAATTTAAAGCTCGTAAATTGACCAAAAAGCCCCTGGATAAACAAAGTTTGTTAATCGAGGGTAAAAACTTGAATTCTCTCATTTTAAAATATGTAGTTTTTGCTGTATTTTATTTTGAATTTATATACTTATATATTGATAGATTGGACTTTGGGCTTGGTTAAACTTTGAAGTTTGAATCAGTGAGGAGTAAGGTCTTGTCTACATAATTTGGGGCTTCTCACCCTCTCATTTTTTTTCCTCTTAATTTAGTTAGGAACCAAGTATTTGTTTTGCAGTTTCCAGTTATTTGCTGAATTTAAGTTTATAATACGGAAAAAGAGTTATTTTCTCTTTTCTTCACCAGTTAGCAGCTCATTGTACTCTACATCTAGCAGATGTTTAGTTGGTTTAGTTGCTGGGTTGATAAACAATGATAACCCTTAGTTTTGGTCTTTTGGTATTATAGTAGAATTCATTCTTACATTGGGTTAGTGTATATACACTTCTTCCATTAAGTTCTTTGCACTTCTTGTTTTGGTGTGCTCACTCTCTCATACTTTTTCCAACTATTTCTTACACCACTCGGCTTTCCACAATCTTTCTACGTTTTCCAACTTTTCTTACACCCACCCAAATCTTCATAATCTCTTTCCTACTTCATTCTATTCATTACACCCACTCATCACATCAACAATCTCTCATCAATTGCATTACTTTGTTTGCAAATAGTAATCATAAAGTACTTTCAGAGTTTCAGGGAACCAAAGTAGTACATAGAATTAAGAACCATAACCTATAATGAGAATTGATGATCAATTTAGGTTCTTAAATCATCATAATTAGACAAATGACTAAGGTGCTTCCCATGACATTCTCTTAATTTTTCCACTTCTCAAATTAATTTTAGTTTCATTGTGCTAAATGAATACTTATTTACATTAATTTTTATTAAAAAAATATATTATTAACATTTACTATTTGCACACAAATTAAGGCAATTGAAGGGGGGAAAGTGGTGAATAAGTGTAAGAAAAAAAATTAATAGAGTAAGAGAGATTTATAAAAGAGTGGGTGTTATTGAGTTGAAAAGTGTATAAATTGTGGTGTGAGAGGGTAAAGGTGTCAAAAGGATCTACCAAAAATGAGTGAAAGTGTGAAGAATTTTATAAAATGGACAAAATAAAAAGTGCTTAAATCTTTTAGAAACACATGTATAGATTGCTGTTTGCTATTCGATGATTTATTGTTATTTTTCCTTGAAAGTTTATTATAATTAAATAATAATTCCTCTGTTCTCTTTTAATTAGGATGTTGAGATTTTCACACTTGTCAATGCACATATTGAACCATGAATATCTTTAATCATATTTTAGTAAAATTATAAAGGAAAAATACAAATAAATAATCCCAACTGTGTTCCATCTTCCCAAAACAATCTCACCTTTCAATTATTTCAAAACAATCCCACCTTTTTCCCAATTCTTTTAACAATCCTTTTGACTTGCAATCTGTAAAATAGTGTAAAATAATTTTTTTTTTTAGTCTCTCCACCCACCTCCCTACCCCTTCCATGGCTATGCATCACCATAACCATCACAACCCCATCCACTGCCGCCCTGGACCCTACATTCATCTCCACCACTGCCAACCTCAAAATGACAAAACCCCACCCAACCATCGGAAAACATCCTAATAACCACCCCGAAATCCCAACCCCGACCCCGATAAACCTCAACCCATGCTGGAAAATCCCTTAACTACCCCGAAAACCCAATGAACCCCAAAAACCCTACCCCTAGCCCCAAAAACCCTACCCCAACCCCAAAAACCCTACCCCTAGCCCCAAAAACCCATTATCCGCGAAGGAAAACCCTAGCCAACTCTCAAAACACCAAACCTGGAAACACCCACCTCTATCCCCCCAACGAAAATCCCCTATCCACCCTCGAAACACCCATCCCAATATCACCACCCCAACCCCAGTGCTCTGCCTCATCTCCCCTTTTCATTTTTTGCTACTCTGATTCAACATCATCATCACCATCAGACATCAGTTCTTCTGATTCAATTTATAATTAGATGGGAAAGACGGGGACGGGGGTGGCGTTGTCAAGGAAGGCGAGGGCGGGGATGTGGAGGGGAAGGGGGTTATTCGTTTAGGCCGGGGCGGCGTAGGGGTGTTGGGGGCTTTTTTTTTCAAAATAAAATTTATAAACTTTTTAGCTATTTGAAAAAATAAATAAACCTATTAAAAATCGACATGTGACCTATAACCTAAGAAAACCGGTCACCAAGGATTGTTAAAAGAAGATGTCAAATGCGGGATTGTTTTGGAATAAATTGAAGGTCGGATTATTTTGAGAAGACCGAGCAAAGGTGGATTATTAATTTTAATTTTTCCAGGTATAAAAAGTTAAAAGTTTGAAATACTACCTCCGTTACAAGTTATGTGCAACGATTTGACATAAAGTAGAGAGGGAAAATGTCTAATCGTTGCACATAACCTGTAACGGAGGTAGTATGCATCTAGACGAATGTAACAAGACTTCATATTATTACTTTTTGTGGAACATATAAATCACAAAAGATAGGCAAAAACTCAATGATGTTAAATTTCCAAAGTTGCAAAATATCTGAAAATTGAATTTTTATTGTGAATCAATTAATTACTTTAGTACATTTGCTTTACTTATAAGGGACAGAATTCGTTTTCTTTTGGTTTTGCTTCTCAGTTCTCATTAAAAGTTTAAGGCTGAGAATTAGTTATGGCCCTTTATAGAGATGAGATGTCCATGACTATTCAATATTTATATCTTCTAGTTTCCCCTCTTTGGACTTTTTCCTTTTTGCCTAGTCTCCTTGCCCTCACAGAGTTCCCATTCCACTGTCATATTCAATTTGAAGCTTTGCAATGCTATTGTAAGATTAAGGGCCTGTTCTCATATGATTATTTTCATTTCAGTTCGGTTCAGCTTGGCTCCTAATTTCCTTCTCTTATGAAATATTCATTTCAGTTCAGTTTAGCTCTAATAAGTTCAGTTCTGTTGAGTTAAGTCAATGAGAACAGGCCATAAATCTTCAAAAGTATTGATGATGCTTAAGGTTCCACTTGGAAAAAAAAAGGTATATAATTGCAATGAAACTTTGTTTTAAAACTAAAATTTCTCGCATTTACGAAGCTATTTAATTAGTTGGTGATAAGTGTCAGATCTTAATCAAATTTTTTGGACATAAGTTTATGATTTTAATCCTTTAATTTATATGTTCACGCCCTAATATGATTTCTTGACCATTAGGTCATTCTCTATTTTGGACTAAGGCTTTGTTGTTGTTGTAATTCAATCTCTATTTGTCGCTATTTTTTTATTTATTATTTTTTCCTCCTCTGGACATCTTACTTTTGGTTTGGACTTGAACTTTGAAAATTGTTCAGGAGTCTTTGTTTTGTTGGTGTTTTAATTTAGATGAGTCTTAAAGCTTGTATCTCAAAACTGAGTGTCCTACAAAGAGTGTAAGAAGCCCCAAGTCATTCTCACCCTTTCCAACAATACTATAAAATTTTAGTAAACACATGTGTATTGTGTTCTCGATGCACATGTAGTTCTCACCCTTCTCACATTAAATATAATATTTATCACTATATATATTAAGAAACTTATCAAGACAACTATTTATATATTTCAGTATTCTGTATTAAAAACCTAGAATTTTAAGTAGATTTGATGCGTGCAAAAAAATTGAGACAGCTAACATCATGCTAACACCCACTTCATAACTATTTATAGTAAAATTATAATTATCAATCTGCCCCCAGCTATTAACATATTAATCATTATTATACAGAATTTCATAACTTTCAACCATATAACCATAATCATGAACAAAAATACACCATATATAACCCAAAACTGATAACTAACCCGAAAACTATTAACCAGATAAATATCATAACTATTCACCTAAGAAAAAAAAATCATAATATCATACCATAACTATAAACTGAAATAACTATTGTGTATTGACCCAAAAAAATATTTATTTCCTCTTTTGTTCCTCAGTGATAGTTGAATGTGACGTGGGACTATGCTTGGATTTTTTTTTCTTTTTTTAATTGCATTTCGGCCAATCTCTGGTGGCCAGTGCTCTTGCCTCTATGCTTTTAGTTGTTGAACCTACACTTAACATACTACAATTCTTAACATCAATCACCCAAAATTAACCATTTTCGTGTATAAAAATCCTACATAGACCAACAAAACTACCCAATGAAACAAATTATTCTCAAATTCTAGCATCCAGAGCAACAAAATAACAAGAACAAGCTATTAAGCTGATTCAATAATTTGGATCGGGGTCCCGTAATTTGTAAGCTAATGTATCTCCCACACAATTGAGCTCTCATGAGCTTGGCCCATGATTGGTGGATGGCTGGTCTAAGGCATGTACGCGTGGGCCCTAGCACTACTGGATGTCATTCTAAGAGAAAACGAGAATGAATGTGAAACAAAATGATTAACACTATGCTCCCTATTAGAATGTTCAACCTACCCATTCTGGTTTGCCAGCAGCATGAAGCAGAACACTATAGTATATTAGACCTTTTCACCTAGTCCTAGGTTTACAGTCATAATCAGTTCTTGTATTATGATTGCTCAAGGTTCTGTTTCCACTGTCTACAGATCACTATAGATTGAGTTCAACTTTGATGTTTGAGCTATCATTATGTTATTGTCTTGCCTAAATTCTGATAATTACCAATTATAAATATGTATTTCACTTTAACCATAATAATTTACTCCGTACTGTATATGCTGTGTTTGAAACCTCAACTTTTATAATTTGGTTATCCAATTCATTTTTATTAAACAGCTGGGTATCAAAGGACTTCCAGGATTCGTTTGTGTAACGTCCTCGTTTTCTTTTTTGAGCTTAACATGCCCACTTGATGTCACTGTTTTGTTATGAGTATCCTGAACATCTATATGCTATTTCTGCATTCTATCATGCTGTTAACTTTTGCCAAATTTAATTTTGCAGGGGAGATGATCATTACCTGTATGTTGGAGGTTTGGATATTAAGACTGGTGATAAATTTCGTTATTATATTCCTGATAGAGAATATGCATTGGATTCATGTGCCACTGTATCTGAAAACTTTGGCAAGCTAAAGGACAAGGATATCATCGGAGGTTTAGTCTTTTCTTGCTGTGGCCGTGGTGATTTTTTCTTTGAGAAGCCAAATGTTGACAGCTCCCCAATCTTGGATAATTTTCCTAATATTCCGCTGGCAGGAATGTTTTGTGCTACAGAAATTGGACGTGGTTTCCCCAATTTAGGGCAAGAAGAAGCTTCAGAAAGTCTCTTGCATGCCTATAGTTCTATCTACCTACTTCTGTCTTACATTCCGCCTACTCCTAGGTCATAGAATGCTAACGGAGAACCTCTCTGTGCTTGCTTAAAGAGGGTCTTGTATGCAAAGCAAATGACAAGTATTGAGAAACCTTTGTGTGTTTCGTTTTCACCCTGATAGAATAAGTATGACTGCCTTAATTTCATGCTGGTGATTGTTCTCTGTCTGAGTTATTTGCTGGTAAAACTTGAAATATATTTTTCTATTTTAACAAGTAGCGGGCAGCGCACAAGCTGTTTTATAGTGGTATGGTTTTCTGCTCTTCTTCTAGGAAGAGAACTGGTTGATGATGCTTGAACTGTTTAGGTTGCAATCTGGATGTTGTAGTTGTACATTAGGCCTTATGTTTGGACTTAGCTTATTTTTAAATTATGTAACCCATCTATCAATTTTTAGAGTTCTTACCTCCTTTTTTAATCTTGTTATCCCTGATTGTTTTCTCTACAATTTTCTTTTTTCTATTAACCCAAATACGAAACGTTTATTTTATTTGGTGTTTCTATTTTATGTAAGCCGACCCCACTTATGGGATTAAGGCTTTGATTGATTGATAGATTTCTATTTTATGCTGGTTTTAATTTATTTGTTTGGAGTAGTATTGCTGAATTCCTCTTGACGTTTGTTACTCTCTGGAACTTGGGGTATGACAACTCGTATGAGTTTTATGATTTTGCTTTTCTTCTATTGTTCATGATATTGAGTTGTTTTCTTGATCTTTGTTTGTTTCACTTATTCTTGTCTTTTCTATATTTAATAACTATTGATTCCATTTATTGCCTAGTCCTTCTTACTGGTTGTATGCTATTTGGTGCTATTCACCTTCCCTTTGGAAATTTGTCATACTGGTATTTATACATCCAGTCTGTGGTTTGTTTATTTTAATTTTTTTATATCCTTCTATTTTAATTATATATCTTACCTTAGTTCCAAATTGGAACTTGCATTATTTTCACTCTTTTGATTTAAGAGAATTGAATTATGACTTTCTTAATCAGCTTCTCTTGATAACTGTTTGGAATTTTGTTTGGCTTTTTAAAATTGGAAGTTGCTATTTTTTTCCCCTGATCTTGCTTTTGCCTTTTCTTTTCTTTTGCTCTTATGTTGGTCTTGCCATGTCTTCCATTTTCTACAATTTTCTTCTATTTTTTCACCGGAATTTATGCTTTTTTCCTAATGCTTCTAATGGAACTTATGACAACGGTCTTTGTAAGAACTTGGTTTTATTTTTTGCTAATGTCCTAGATCATATTGTTACTGCATTACTCTTTGTAATGTGTTTTTTGTTTCATTCTTTATCATACTCTTGGTTCTACTTTATATTTTTGTTTTCGCTATGAGTATTATTTCTCCTTCAATTTGATTTCTTTCTCTTCTTATGTTCTTCTGTTTGCTTTAACAATTGTTCCCTACTATCGAAGTCAGCCTTCCTACATTTATGTGGCTTGGATTATTTCCTTATGCAGATATATGTTCCACATGGAGCTTATGAAATTGGTCTTTCTAAGACCTGGTTTTTGGATAGGTCTTTTGTGCAAGGGTACAATATCCCCTATAACTTGGTATTATGTTTTTGTGCATCTCTTTTCTGTTTGAATGAAGATTGTTAGCTGGAGTGTTCAGGGTGCAAAGCGTTCTCAGGCTATTTTGAGATGATATTCATTAAAAAGAAATGTAACCCAGATATTTTTATTGCTATTGAAACCATGGTTTCTCCCTCTAACAGTCAAAGATTAAGTAAAACTCTTGGCTATGAATCTGTCCACATTATCAACCCTCAAGGCCGTTGTGGGGGGGATGTGGATTTGTTGGAATACATCTAAGTTAAATGCAACTGTTATACATTTACAACATCGCATTGCATCTTTACTTATTCATGACCTAGCTCAAGATTACGTCTTTATACTTTTTGCTATCTATGAACCTGCTTAATCATCTCAAAAATGTATGTGTTGGTCTGAAATTTTTTATCTTGTTTCTAACTCACCTCTTCCTTGGTGTCTTGTTAAAGATTTCATTGACATGTTCTTACTTGCTACAAGGGGGTAAAACCACTACATCTGCTAGATGTTATCGACTTCTACGTTTTGCTCACTTTTCTCAAGCTATTGATTTACCTGCTATATGAACGTCTTGATCGTTCCTTTGTTAGTTCCCAATGGTCCTCTCTTTATCCGTCTGCTAATGTTTTATATGAACATTTTTTAGTTTATGATCGTGCTCTTATAGTTTTAGTCACTGATAATAATCTCACTCCTAAGTTATCTACAGTTAGATACCAAAATGCATGGATTACAGATATAGAAGCTCATAATATTATCTCCAAAAATTGAAATCTATGTTTTAATGGTTCTAGCTTCTTTGTATTTTACAAAAATTGAAACATGCCAAAACTGAATGATAACATTGATATCATGCTAAATATGGTACTATTCAAACTAAGAGTCTGTTCACATTTACTTAATTTCAGTTCAGTTCAGCTCCAATCAGTTCAGTTCAGTTCAGTTCCAATTAGTTCAGTTCAGTTCAGCTCTTAATTTCCCTCTCACATTAAATATTCATTTCAGTTCAATTCAGTTCCAATCAGTTCAGTTCAGTTCAGCTCCAATCAGTTCAGTTCAGTTCAGCTCAATTCAGTAAATATGAACAGGCCCTAAGTTAAGTCTAATCAAACTAAATTGTTATAAGTTGAATCTCAACTACATTATACCCTGATAACCTCCATATCCAACAACATCTTATCCATCTTATTCGTCAAAGAGAAAAATTACTTTTATTTGGCCAAAAGTTTTGGGGTAAATTTGCCAGAAAATTGTGGTTAACTAAAGGTGATAGGAGCTCTCATTTATTTCTGAATCAATGAAATTTCGTTCTAGTAAAAAGCAAATTTTTCGACTTCAAAATGATGATAATCAATGGGTTGATACCCCCTGTGAAATCTCGTGACAATTACTATAAATGACTGTTACACTTTACTTGCAACAAATTTTTTTTCTTTCCTTTTTTAGTAAATTTTTTAATGGTAAAATTACATATTTAACCTTGCTTTTTTAAAAAAAAAAAAAAAAAAAAAAGAAGTTACTTTCATTATTCTTAAACCACATCACTTGTCTTCTAACAAACTTAAGTTAGATCTAATCTACACTAACCATTCCCACCAAAAATTTACCCCATTCCTTTTTTTTTTTTTTTTTTTTTTTTTTTTGAAAAGACCCGATTCCTTCTTAAATCAACAGACTCCCTTCATCTCCCCAACTACCTAATTGAATATTCATCATTCAATTCACCTTGATCATGCTGCCCAAAATTCACTTCTTCTGGAGAATTCTCCAGATGGTCATAAAAAACCCTAGCTCTCCTCCTCCAATATGCTTTCTCTCTCCTCGTCGTTCTCTGTTCTCTCTCTTCCATTTTCTCTCTGAAACCCTAATTCCAGATCCTTCCACTTTCTAAAAGAATGAGTGCCAAAAAAACAAAAAGGAGTCCTTGGACCATCTAAGAAGGACAATCAATCCACTTTGTACATTCCTAGACGTGGATCTAGAGTGATGAAACCTGTTAGGAGCTGCTATGCTTCCTTTACGAGGTACTCAGGGGGAAAAATTGGTGCTAAGTTGTGATACTCATCTAGCGACGAAGAGGAGACGGTGGTTGTTGCAGATCCACCCAAGAAGGAGGCTGTTGAGGCGACGCTTGTGCCGGATGTGATTGTTTCCACTACGGAAACTGCTGAAGTAGAGGTCGGGATTAAGGAGTCCCTGAAAAACCTACCAAGGAGAAGGAGGAGACGCCTGAGGAAGCTTCGGGCAAGTATGGGTCTCCTAGGGGGCTCAAACGCCGTAGATCTGTGTGGATGGACGACTACAATGACTGGGATCCTTGCTACCTGGCCTATCGGAGGGACAAATACCCTCATGACTTCCCCCCTAATCTCTTATCTTGCAGGGTAACTATGCCTAACCCTAATTACTTTTCTTTTTTGTTGTTGGTTGTAATTACTGGTTATTTGATGTTTCATGTGAGTCCCTGATTATTTTTTGTGTTGGTTTGACTATGAATATTTTGGGTTCACTTGTTGTTGGTACTTATCATGTTGATTCATGTTAATTCATTTGTTGTTGGTTTGACTATGTGAGTCCCTGTTCATTTGGACTATGAATAGTTATGTATGGTGGCTTGTGGTACATGAGACTGTATACATATGTATATTGGGCTTGTTGTACTGTATGGATGATGAGCATGTTTCTGGCATTTAAGCCCTTGGAATGCTCTTGTTGTGAGTGTGTGTGTGTGTGTTGCTGCCATGGAGTCCCAAATGATGGTTTTCTATGTGTGATGCATTTAGTCCCCTTTGTTGTAAAGCAGAGTCATTGAGTCCCAGTTGTTGAATGTATGCTGGAGGAGAAGACTCCTAGTTTGTGGTTGAATAGTTCAGTGATTGAGTCCCCCCCTAAGTAATGGTTCATTTTTTATCCAAGTGATGAAGGGACTCTTCTGACACTATCCCATACATGAAGGATGCTTGTAATCCCCTATATTTTAATTTAATTATAATTTACTTATATATTATTCTTACAATTATATTTATGGTAATTTCATTAAATAAATTATTTTTATGAAAGGATTTAAAATAAACTAGTGTATTTTTATTAATTTACAAGTAATTCTAACATAGCCCAAAACCCAAATACTACTCCTAATCTAATTACGAAACCCAAAGCCCAAATAAAAATCTCAAAAACCCTCACTTTCCTCCTCCTTCTCACGTAAAAAAAAAAAAAAAAAAAAAAAAAAAAAAAAAGCCCTCATAATTTTCCTCCTTTCCTACTGCTTTCACGAAGAGAAGAAGGAAAAAAAAAAAAAAACAAACCTGCACTTGCTGCTGCCCCTGCCGCCCAGCAGCCACCGCCGCGCCGCCAGCACCGCCCCTGCAGTTTGCCTTCTTCCTTCTCCTTCCCCTTATTTCTCCTTCTCTTATTCCTTGTTATTTTTAATTAAAGCTTCAATTTTTTATTGGTTTTCAATTATGAAATTATTGTTATTAGGCTTTAATAGTATGTATAAATTACAAAGATTATAAATTTATGGGTTTTGTATGTTTAAATTACTATATTAATTTTCAGATTTGGTTATGTATGAATTTAGGGTATTAAAGTGTTGATTTTTCATGTTTAAAGGCTTAATTACGTACTAAACAAGTTACTTAATTATTCTATATTCAAAGTATGTCAAAGTATGATTATTTTGATTGTATATAATTTTCAGATTTAATAAAGTTTCAATTTTTATGGATTAGTAGTGTTAATTTCATGTTTTTATGCTTCTAAACCTATAAAATATTTATTGTGAGTATTTTGTGATTGAAAAAGCTTTGAACTTTATATTCTAATCTTAATAATAATTTTCAGATTTTATACCTTTTATTTTGAAGCCTCTAATCGCATTGAATTGATGTATTTTTGGTTTTTAACACACTAATTTGCTATATAATGACTATTTCAAATAATTATGCTTATGGGATTATTTTATATGCTTAAACCAAATTTTCAGATTTATTTAACCACTTTAAAGTTGCTGTAATTTGATATAAAACACTATATTTTCATGATTTTAACACATAAACTTGTAGTTGGGATGTTGTACTACTAGTTTTGGCTAATGGGAGTAATTTAAAGGCTTTATTTTAATGGTTTGAGAGGTTTTTAAATGCTTTAGTATTGCTGTAATTTTAATTGCTTTGGTATTGATTTATTTCTTATTATTTGGTTTAGGAGAGGATTTTGTAGAAGGTGATTTCTAGTTTCTAAAGTGGCCAATCGAATTGTTTACTCAAGGTACCTCGTCGAAGGAAGAGTGCCTCGAAGTGGATTGCTCCTCCTACTGGTTTAATTAAAGTTAATGCTGATGCTTGTCTAGCGAATGAAGGCTGGGTGGGGCTTGGCGTGGTGGCAAGGGATCACAAAGGGGAGGTTCTCTTCTCTGCAGTGAGACGAGTGAGAGCGCAATGGCCTGTGGAGGTAGCAGAAGGCAAAGCTTTGTTGTTTGCTATGAAGCTTGCAAAACGGCTTGGGTATGAGGACTTGGTGCTTGAATCTGATTGCCAAGTGCTGGTCAATAGGCTTTCGAGTGCAGCAACGTACTTCTCTGAGTTTGATGTCGTGCTTGAGGATATTCTTCATGTTAGCAGCGCGTTGAATTATTTTGCTTGGTCACATGTTAAACGTGAGGGAAATTTTGTAGCCCATCACATAGCTAAGTTAGTGCCCTTCGGGGATGAGCAAGTTTGGGTTAATCATTGTCCTTCGATGATTGCCCCCTATGTACTGTCGGATCGTTTAGCTATTGATTAATAAAATTGCTTGACGGGCTTCAAAAAAAAAAAAAAGTTACAAAACCTTGCTTTTAGGTGCATGTTTAAGGATGGATCGAGAACTTAGTATCATGTCTAGGGATGACTGGGTTAAATTGTTTGGTTATACATTGTGAATTTCATTTGATGTGCACTATTCCTTATTGCAATTATTGGATATGTACTAATTATGCAAGGTGCGCTTAGAGGCAAAGGTATGTGATTGGTGAAATGACTTAATTATTACTCATTCATTATTTAATGAAATAGGATGAGTAAAGGAATGGTTCATGTCTTATAAGACAAAGTTAAGAGTTTGGGGTGCCTTATGCACTCAAGGTGTTTATACACCGAGGTAGTAAAGGAATAAATAATAAATGTTGCTTGCCACTAATAAATCAAGAATTGAAATTGAAAAGTTGTTTTACTTGATTGAATTGATATTGGATTGATTGTATTGTTATGCATATGAGTCATCACCAAGTCTAAACCTGTAAATCACGTAAAGTGCAAAATGGATGAGCAATAAAACTCTGGATTGGTGCACTTCTGGAGTAATGACAATCAGGGGTTGGGGTACATGGGGTATTAGCCGTGTACTTTTCTCGAGGCCGTCTGATCTACGAGTCTCTTATTTCAAATATTTTTCTTAAAACTAGGAGTTAGGTGAGATCTCATACTAACTACGGTCACGGAGTCGCGCCCGTGGTCGTTGGATGTTTATTGATGTTTCCGAAAAGAGGCATGGGGTTTTTCTTTATTGATGTTCCAAATGGGACATGGGTTGGACAACCTTGTCTATTGCTAAATCCAATGAATAAATTGAAATGAGTTAGCTACTATTAACTAGTGGAGTCTTAATAAATTGGATAATCGAGTCGTGTGTTGAGTTTGTTATTTAATGATGCGTATGATTGATTATTAGTAGCATGTTAAGTATTTCCTTATTTTACTTTGCAGCTTGTATGTACTCAGCTTTGCTGATTGCGTGCTTTTGTGTGTGTTTCCTTCTTTGGTCATGGCCTTCGCCTTTCAATGACCCTGTGACGATCCAATTTTTACACTTGTAATGTTGGGGAGCAGAATAACCGCAGGTTCTCTCACATGCAGCATTCATCAGGGTTGTGGGATCTTGAGTAGAGAGTTGGTTGCTTACATTTCATTTCCTTTGCAAGTTTGATTTTATCTTAACTCGATTTTATTTGACACTATTTCTTTCGGTTTAAGTTTGTTTAAACACTGAATTTAATCACTTATTATTTCTTTTGGGTTTTGAATAAGGGCCTTAATGGTTCCAACTTGTAATACTTATTTTGATTTAAATACTTTGTTTTGAGGTTTATTTAAAACTGTTTTGGTTTTCCGCTGCTAATTTCTGAGATAGCCTTAACGTTTGAACACGTGGCGGTAGCACACCAGTAATTCTCTTGAATTTGTTCAGGTTATATACAGGTTTTTCACAGGTTTTTAAGAGAGAATTATTGGGGTGTTACAATGCTCCTACAAATTCAACTAGAATTTGTTGTTGAGGTGCCTTTGTGTGGAGGGTTTTATGTGTTGATAAAAATACCCATCTGATGGATTCATGTCAGTGTGAACCTTTCATAACAAAGGTGGTAACGCTTGCTTTTCATTGTCAAAAAATTGTCTTCTTTACATAATTCCTACTACATTTATTTACACGTGTTGTCATGACTGCCTAACTAATATGCCTATGCTAGTTGACAAAATACACATAACCACCACATAAACAAACAAAAACCTAGAGTTAGTGTTAATGGTTATCTGTGGCAGTCCATGATCTTCTAAATCTTCTTCATTCAGTCTTCATTCTCAAAATACTTGTGTCTTGCATCTTCAAAAGGTTGTTTGGTAGCATTTTTTGCTTCAAAAAGTTGTCTGCTTCCATGTTGATCAATCTGCATCCACTTCCATGTCTTGTGTCTTTGGTTGAGGGCCTGTTGTAAGAACAAACAGTGTGTTGATGTAGTTCACTGTTTCTGCTATGAGTTCCCTTGAGTATGTCTTCTAAGGTCCTTCTCTAGCTTGTCTTGCCTTTTCCATGTGGGGTGGGTTGAAATTATTCCCACTTTTTTTTCCAGTATTTTTATCATGCATGCCTGAAGAGTGATCTATGTGTACCTGTTTAGTGTGGGATCAAAAATTTCAAAAGCCTCTGCCACTTTCTCAAGTAGTTCATCCAAATTCTTGGGGAAAGACTGATATTGGATGGACTGTATCACCTTAAATAAACCAAGGTCCAACACATTGAGGTCTGGGGATTGGGCTGGTTGGAATACAAACTGAATGTTAAAACCATTAGCTTGTGTGGCTGCCAAAAATTTAGCATTAGTGGGTACTTGATGGGGCCTTGCATTATCCCATTGAATGACTATGTTCTTTGATAACTGTTGTGGCCATTCAGCATGTATAGTTGGAATGATATGATTTTGTTCAAAATCATGTCTCTGATTGCTTCTCTATTGACACTCTGAATGGCTTTTGTTTCCATTGTCCCTGCCTCTCTGTTTTTGCTTTTTTTTCTTTGCCCTTTCATACTTCACAAAAGGGAATAGACCATACTTCCCTAAGTGAAGCAGAGTCCCATCCTCAGCATAAAGAGACTTGCCTATCGTCCCCATGAACATTGCCTTTAGCTTGAACCTCTTTGATTGTTGTGCTCTGTATGGTACCTCCTCATTTGGTGTTAGGTAGAAAGTCCTTGTTTCTGGGTTCAAGTAGAACCACTTTTCATCAATGTGGATTTGATGTTGCATATCCATAAATGTTGGATCACCTTCACTTAGTACCGAATTAATTTGCTGAAGAACTCATTTCAGCCTTGCCACTTTATGATTATCACTTAAAGCTGGGTGATTTGTTGCTGTGACAACCCTAAGTCTGCCCTTTTTCTTTAACCTGTGTATGACCACATGATTGACATTAAGTGCTGCACCATAGCTCTTGTTTGTAGTCATCTTGTAAAGTGGCACAGACATAAGCCACTCATCAGAGTATTCCTTAGCTTGGGACCTGTCTTGCCTAATTTTTTGTTTCTAACATCTACAACATCTCTCAATTGAATGTGTTTTTTAATTTCTTTGAACCACCTGCATGTTGTTGATCTGTGTACACCATGCTTTCTTGCCAAGGTGGACAACAGCCTTATTGGAAGGGAGTCCCCATCCATGTTGAGCAGTATGTCATCTACTATCTGCCTATTTTCTTCGATGTTCAGTTCTCTGCTTTGCCTTGCATTACCTGCCTGTTGATTTTCCATTTCTGGCTTAGAATCAGAATCCCCTGTGTCATTTGAATCTGTCTCTTGCTGAGTACTAGCTTCATTTGTGTCTGATGTTGACTGTTCATCTCCTGTACTTGTGCTCTTCTACATGTTTGTGTACTGCTCCATGAGCAATTGGTTGATGTTAAAAAATTTATTAAAATCGTCTTCCATGAGTCCCTTTTTATTTCAGATCTGATGCTAGGTGATGAAGTGGAGCTGACTTGCTTTTTTTTGGGAGCTTTCAATGGAGCCTAATTCTGTACAAACAACTAATGCTGCTACTAACTCAACAATTAGGAATTAGGATTAATTTTAGTTGAAGATTGTTTTTGTAATTTGCAAACAATGACAACTTGTGGTCTGTAATCTAATATTGAATTCTGTTTCCCCCCCCCCCCAACCCCAAACAATTCGGTGATGATGAAATAAAATGAATAAAACTGGTACCCCCTATAAATAAAGGGCTTTTGGTACTTAAATTTGGGTTGTGTGAAAATTTTAAATTTGATTTGAATTAGTTTCAAACTTTTCATGAAAAGTTTGGAGGGAAACAAAAAAAAAGGGGGGTTAAAAAATTACCCCCCCCCCCCCCTCCAAATGCTGCCAGCCAAAAAGGGAGGGAAAAGAAAAAGACAAAAAAAAAAAAAAAAAATAAATAAAGTCACATGGTCTTCTTGTAATTTCGGACCACTTCTTTTCTCACCCTTTTTAACTCACCTAATTACATACCCTTACTCTTTAATCTACCCCCTTAAAAGTTTTACCTAGGTGTCTGCAATTGTGTCCTTTGTTGCGAGTAACTCGTAACGGAGGGAGTATTTTATTCTGAATTTTCAAATCTGATCATATCCGAGAAAGAGTTATCTCTCTTCCTTGGATTGATCCTGTCATTTCCTCTGTTGATAATATGGAACTTACAAAGGCTTTTACAAATGATGAAATTAGGGCTGCTTTCTTGAATATGTCTCCTCATAAAGCCTGATGGCTATGGTACGAAATTCTTTCAACATTATTGGACGATTTTAAGTTCGGATATCTGTAAAGCAATAAAAGGCTTTTTATATAATGACATTCTCTTATAATAAGAGCTTGACCATACTATTATTACGTTGATTCCCAAAATTGCTTACCCAACTAAGGCAAGTCAGTAAGACTTATTAGTAGGGGTAAAACAAACTCGGTTTAAAACCGAACCAAAACCGAAAACCGAACCGAATTACAAATATAGTTCGGTTTTTTTCAAAAGTGGTTCGATTTCGATTTTGAAAAAAAAAATCGATTTTCGATTTCGGTTTGAGAAAGTGAAAAATCGAACCAAACCGAAATTTAGGCCCAAACCCAAAAAGTACTCTAGCCCAACAAATTTAACCCTAAGTATATAAAGGGGAAAAAAAAACCCTAATCTAAATTCTCCTCTTCTCTCTTCTCCGCCCTCTTTCTCCTCTTCTCAGTCTTCTCACTCTCTCTCATTTCGTCTTTGACTCTTCTCTTCACTCCCATCTCCTCTTTTCCCCACCAGCCCGCATCACCAATTCCCCATAGGTGAACATTTCGAGGTTTATCGAACTCCATCAAGGGCATCAACTAAAGGTTTTTCATGTTAAATCCGACCATGAAAACTCTAGATCTAGAGTTTTCATGGTCGAATTTGACCTTTAAAACCCAAATTCGACGTCTTTTGGTGGAATGTGAGGATGTGAGGTCTGTCCTCTTTATCTTTCTTTTAATTTGGTTTAAGTTTTTTTTTTCTACTTTATTTTTATGGTAGTATACTGGTGTGTGATTGAATTGCGGTGGTGGTAGGTAATTTTGGCCTTTTGGGTTGATCTAGGGTTAGTGTTTAGGTGGAAGGGATGAAGGGTGGTGAAATAAGGTGGGTTGTGGAGGGTGCAGATCTGGGTTTGGGGTTTGGTTTTGTTTGGTTCGATTTTGATTGGTGTGGTTTGGTTCGGTTTTTTTTTTTTTTTTTTTTTGCTAAATTTTACGTTTATGTTGCTTGATAGGAAAATTCGGTGCAGTTTGGATTTCTTTTAAGAAAATCGAAATTTAGGTGGTTTGGTTTGGTTTGGTTCGGTTTCCAAGCTAAAGTGATGCGGTGTGGTTTACAAATCAAGAAACCGAAATATGGTGGTTCGGTTTCGTTTTGGGCAAAAAACCAAACCGAAAACCGATCTTACACCCCTACCTATTAGTCTTTGTACTACGATTTATGAAGCAATTTCTAAAATTCTGGTTAATCATCTAAAGCCCTTTCTTAAGAAAGTTATTGGTCTCCACCAAAATGTGTTTGCCCTGGACCATGCTATACAAGATAATATTCTTCTTGTGCATGAAGTTCTTATTAACCTTTTTAATAAATCTAAAAGTAAGAAAGGTTGGTTAGCTCTTAAACTCGATATGAAAAAAGCTTATGATCGTATTGAATGGGACTTTTATGGTCCACACTCTTATCGTTTGATTTTAGTCATACTTGGATTAGCTAGATTAACACTTTGTTTGGATAGGAAGAAATGGATGGAAAAGACGAGAATAGAAATGGAGGGGGGACAAATTCTCATGTTTGGGTAAAAGATTGGGGGAAGAAGAGGAAGGGATCCATTTTCCCTCTCTCTATAATAACCATAATCTCTCCAAAATTGGAGAGATTTGGAGGGAAAATGGAGCTCACCTCCCCCTCCCTTTCTTTTTCCCTTCCCTTCCTCCTTTTTCCCTCCCCTTCTTTTCCTTCATTCTTTGCTATCCAAACGATGCGTAAATCTTATATTACTACTATATCTTACTCTCTTGCAGTTAATTATACCACTACTATATTAATTAAAGCCACAAGAATTTTAAGGCAGTGTGATCCTCTTTTTCCTGCCCTATTTGTTATCTGGAGGTCTTGGCTAAAAAATTGCCCCTCCTTAGCCAAAGCAAATCTCTAGGCATTAGAGTCAAAATTGGGCCATTAGATCCACTTATTCATTGTCTTCTGTTTGCGGATGACAGTCTTTTATTATGTAAAGCTACGACAATGGCTTGTAACACTCTCCATCATACTTTAGCCGAACTTGCTTCGCTCTCTAGTCAACTTATTAAATTCCATAAATCTTCTATTGTTTTCTCTATATATGTTTGGAATAGTCATAAATCCAATTTGACTAGTTTTTGTTTTGTTTTTTTTTTTTTTTTTTTTTTTTAGAAAAAAAAAAAATTGGCTCCTAAGTCTTTTCTTGGGATATTTCGGGGTTTTCTTTAATTCCTCGCGGTTTAATAAGGATAACTTCCAACATCTTATCTTGAAAGCAGAACAAAAAATGAATTCTTGGTCTTCCAATTTAGTTACTAAAAATGGTAAGATTGTTCTGATTCAGAACCCTTTAGATTTATTAAAAAGATTTATTAAAATTATTAACAAGCTAGATTCAATCATGCAACATCTACCTCTAAAACTAAATGTCTTACCGCTAAGTTATGCCATATTTTATGTTCTTTATTAAATACAAAATATTAATATGTAATGGATGAAAATATGCAAACAAACTTTTATTACAAAAAAATTAAATCGTTAATTTAAATGTATACAATAATCAACCGCATGTATGTGATCCGGTGTATTGCCTGGGCCAAAATATAAGTTCATCATTAGAGATAGATGCACTCTATTTAAATACAAAGTAACTCAAATGACTAATTTATTTATTTCTAAACGAACAATTTTAAATGACTGATTAATTATGAGGAAGTCATCCTAGTTTATCTCCTTGATAAACAAATTTTGGTTATCAAGTGGCAAAACTGTAAATAAATGAAATTTTTTGTTAGTCATCATGACATTTTGGTAAATAAATCAAAAACAGTGGGACCCATATGTTGGTTTATTTACATTTTTGCCATTTTATCTAGTCATCATGGCATTTTTGGTAAATAAATAAAAAAAAATTGTAGTTTCATATATGACCAAAAGTTGTTGATTTATTTACGTTTTTGTCATTTAATAAACATATCTTATTTATTAAGGGGATAAACTTGTATTTTCACATTAATTATTATCAAGTCAACATGAGCAATATTTTGTGTATACACACAAATTTAGTTCCAATCCTAGAACAGCAAGTACTTTTCCAGGAGAGCTTTGATATGTTATATATGAGTCGATAATGGCTTATTGTCTAATGGATGCCTAAGCTACACAATCAACATAGATTAGTTGCCCTCGTGATTTGTCCTAAGATAATTGCTCCGATGCTAAAGTTATTAGTAAACTAGATGATTAGCATATGAAAAGTGATTTGAGAGTTTTTGATTAGTTTTTTATTGAGAAAATTGTACCTTAAAAGTTAAATATGCTTGGATATATATAGAAATCCCCAAGCTGGTGCCACAAATCTGTCCACGATTGTCTTGTCAAGGGGATGGTGGATGTCTAGGTGGCCGAAAGCAAGTATGCAATAAGATGAATCAAATAATGGAAATTATCCCAAGGACAATAACAAGTCGCTACATTATTCTCTTAAAAAAATTTGATTCAATTTGTTATATTCTACGTATTCATTACATTCATATTTTATGACTTCTTAGTATTATGGTTTATACTTTCAAAAAACACATATATAAAAAAAAATTCATTAAATCGATCCAATAAAATTTTAACTAATTTATCATGAAAAAGAAAAGCAAGAAATTCTATCAACGTGTAGTAATCTATTTGCATGGAAACTTGTTACTTATCATCACACCAACGAATATAGCACGAGTCATTTAACACTAATAATGAAAGCTCAACTTTAATTGTGCAAATAATGGGCCCAAATAGGGAAAAAAGAGAAAGGGGAGATGAGAATCTATACTGGTAATGAAATCCCACATTGAAAGAATTTAAGAGTTACTACCACAATATAAGGCTAAGGGGCTACTCCCCTCATTGCCATATGGTTTTGAGGTGGAACCTCCTTGGTCTTGTAAAGTGGTGGACTTACACTCTCCCGTAACGGGTGCGGCCCAGACCCCTATTTAACATGGTATCGGAGCCAGGCCTACGATTGGGGCCTTGCTAAAGTATACTGGGCCAAAAACACTATGGACAGCTCACATGTGAGGGGGAGTGTTGAGCCCATGAACAACCCACATGTGAGCATTCTTCTTGTCCCACACTATAAAGGGAGAGTGTAGTGGTAATGAAATCCCACATTGAAAGAATTCAAGAGTTACCACCACAATATAAGGCTAAGGGGCTACTCCCCTCATTGCCATATGGTTTTGAGGTGGAACCTCCTTGTATTTAACAGAATCCAAATAGGAATGAGAAATGTGAGGGAAATAGGGAGAGAAGGGGAAAAAATGGGCCCAAAATGACGTCACGTGGTAGTTGGGGGCAAGAAGGTGGTAACTTTTGATGTTTTTGAAAATAGAAGGTGGTAATTTAAAAAAAAAAAAAATAGAAGGTGGTAATTGCTAAAATGGACATAACAGAAGGTGGTAATTATCAAAATTTCCTAATTCAAATTCAAATAAAATTGAAGCTCTTATTATTCCTCTTAACCAAATATTTTCTTAGCTAGATTGAATACGTATTCAAGAATTTTACTTAATGGAGGATATTTCTGGGATGCTAACCTCAATGATTCAACTATTTAAAAATTGGACTAAAAGTGCATGAGAGATTTGTCATGACAAAAATTACCCATTAATATTTTCTTGCAAATTACCTAAACATACGGGTCAAATATGTAAGGTTTATAATTTGACTGACATAGCAATATTTTATTTCACCGATTTAAGAAAAAAAAAAAGCAACTCATTTACGTAATTAAGTCGAGTGCAAAAGAAGATATTCTCAACCTATTTTTATCAATCTCAACATTAATTAACATGTTTTATAGTACTTGACCTGAACTCAAACCTGACCTAATTTGATTGTCGAGTTAGGATGTCTTATGCAAATAAAACATGTAACTTTTTTTTTGAAGGAAATAAAACATGTAACTTAAATAATAGGAAAGGGAAAGCAAGTCAGATATATATAATATAGATAAATAAAAGAAAGAGAAAAAGAGAGAGATAAGTAATGAAGTGAAAACCTGATATTGGCACGGCTCAATCAAATTAGAAGGACCCAACTAAGCCAAAACACTTGGATGCTTTAACTTGATTGAGCCATTCCAACATCTTCACCCTAGCTAATCTCGACTTACCATACAATTGAAATGATAATCCTTACACAACCATGCATAACAATATCAAACTTTGAAGGGAGAAGAGAAAATAACAAATCTTGAGCAAAATTTTGAGATGAGTTGTGTTAATTATGTTTAGTAAACTTATTTAAGAGATATAATGAACAAATTGGAGGGTTAGTAGTGGGAGATAAGAGTGGTTGAGCTGTCTAGATCCTAAATAAACTTTTTCACTTAAAAGATGGAAAAATCTAGTTAATTATTGTTTGGTCTTCCACTCCTAATTTTCATGACCTAAAAATACCTACGTATTGGATGATGCAATATCATCAAAGATTGCATAATTTTGAAGGCTGTTCCTTCTCACTCTTATAATGTTTGTTCTAATTAATTATCTAATTTATATGATCTTCTCTCTTCTAATTTTGGAGTACTTAATTCTTATATTAATACATTCCTACAAATAATCACTGTACTTGTCTCACAGCTAATACTTAATTTCATTTTGGAAGAGCTAATAATTTATAACTTGGTTTCAAGGCTGTTTGCATTAAGTTAGTTGTTTTAACAATGATACATGCATGTAGCACATAAAAGCAATAATCTATTATTGAAATTATTGTATGGATCAATTTAAGAATGTATGATAAAATTACATATTAATCAGTATAATGAATGTTTAATTTATGATTATCTTCAATTTTACTTCTTTATAAAACCAAACATTATTACGAAGTACTAATTTTGTTTATGTATATTAGTAATTATTATTTATATATTTTGTTTAGCTAAAAGTAATACAATAATGATATTTCAAACTTATTTACACTATTACCAATAATTGCTAATCATCTATGTAAATAATTCTAGCCAATCTATTGTCTAGTAGGGTTTATATAGGCAATGAAAAATTGTGTAATAATCCAATAACACAAATTTTTGTATGCGGCTGGCCACATGGTGCGGCAGGGGTTACTTGTATGGTGTTACTATAGGTGTTACTTGTTTCTGGGGTTACTTGTATGGGTGTTACTATAGGTGTTACTTGTTTCTGGGGTTACTTGTATGGGTGTTACTTGTATTCCGGGGTTACTTGTATGGGTGTTACTGGTTTTGGTCAGAGGTTACTTGTAGGTATTACTTGTATTATGGGGTTACTTGTATTGGTGTTACTAGTTTTGGTCAGGGGTTACTTGTAGGGTGTTATTGGTTTGGTACGAGATTTTGGTCTGGGGCGATTACTCAACCCATTCAAGTGTTCCATACAAGTAACCCCAGAATACAAGTAACATTCTACAAGTAAAACCTACAAGTAACTCCAGAAACAAGTAACCCAGAATACAAATTTTTTTTCAAGAGTTACTTGTACGATGTTACTGGTTTTGGTCAGGGGTTACTTGTAGGGTGTTACTAATTTTGGTCGGGGTTACTTGTAGGGTGTTACTGGTTTGGTATAGGGCATACGTACAAGCAACCCTTGAACAAGTAACTCATACAAGTAATCTTGAATAAGTAACTCATACAAGTAACCCATGCATACAAGTAACACTTATATAAGCTAGTAACGTAACTCATATAAGTAACCCTTGAATAATTAATCATACAAATAACCCCTGAATAAGTAATCCATACAAGTAACCCCTTAAAAAAAAACAAGTAACCCCTAAAAAATACAAGTAATCAGTAACTCTTGAAAAAAATAAAACAAGTAACCCCTGAATGATACAAGTAACCCCTGAATAAGTAATTCATACAAGTAACTCTTGAAAAAAAAAATATAAGTAACCCCTAAATAAATAATCATACAAGTAACTCCTGAAAAAAAAAAATACAAGTAACACCTGAAAAATACAAGTAACCCTGACAATACCAGTAACTCCCATTATTTTTGTTGACTTGGCAGCAGGCCACACTATGTGGCCTGCTTCACCAAAAAGGCACTGATCCAATAATCTCTTAGCTACCTTCTACTAATGTGTATGGATATATCGTCCACCCTTTTGTTGAAATTTGTGTGTTTATATTAAATTACGCTTGCCAAGTTGGGATTTTTTATTTACAGTCCAAATAGTATATTACATTATAAGTTTGGTTTTTCAATGAGTAATTTGTAGCCAAAATACAATTAAATCCCATTGTTTCAAGGATGCTCATGCTATCTTTGAATAATTTTAAAGACCATATATAATTATAACGAAAAACTACGTACAATACTCCCGTTGTGTATAAGAGTTAGCTAAATTTAAAAAAAAAATTATAACTGAATTAAGACATAAATTTGGTGTACGCATCTAAGGTTGCAGTTCCCACGTCCAAAATTATAATCTAATAATTGCTTAAAAAGAAGCCAATTAATAATTAAGGTCCATACATATACAACTGTTAATAAGGTGGATATATTCTATGCCAACTAATTTGCAGGCAATAAGATTGTACACCAACTATCTAATTATCCTGTACTAGTAGTACCCTAATTAAAAGCACCATTTAACTACTAATTAGGTACTTCATCATTAATCAACATACACAATCAACTAATGATGCTCATGCATTAAACTATATAGGATTCTTATCAGTTAGGTCAAGTGATTGGTCTATAATATTATAATTGGCCCTATTAAGGAGCTAAGCTAGTGGTGGGATATTTAGATAATTAGTCAGCCAGGCCAGGGCTACCACACGTGTGGATTCATCGATTGTGTGATAAATTACTACGTGTATACTCCGTACTAGACTTGGCAAACGGGTTATTTGGGTCGGGTCGGGAAATTTGGGTTTTTGGGTCAGTTTCGGGTCAATGATATTCGGGTCTGGTCAACACTTTGGGTCATTTCAAGTCCAAATGTCGGGTCAAATTCGGGTCGGATTGATTTTGGGTCGGGTCTATCTGGGTTGGGTCAATCTTCGAGTAAAATTGTCGAGTCAAGTTATGGTCGGGTCATGTTTAGGTCGAAACTTTGGGTCAAGGCATCAAGCTTAAACAGTTAAATTTGTTATTGTTATAAATTTATAGTTACTATTATTTTTAATTCATTTGTTATCAAGCTCATGAGCCTCCTTGTGTCATGGAAGGAAGTTGTGGCTTGATAATTCATTTCTCATATTTGTAATCCTACTTGTCTTGAAGGATTTGCAGGAAGATAATGAATCTTAGTTTTCTTTGGGACTTTTTAAATGAATAAATGATTTCAATAGATTTAATAAAAAAAAAGAAAAGAAAAATATATATAAAAGAACATTAAAGACACACAAATTATATAATAAATATCAACTAGGAAAAATTGCGGAAAAAAATACAACTTTTGACCGGTTCTTTTTTAATAATACAACCATTTGATTAATTATTAATATTACAACTTTTGGAGGGTGTTGAATTTTAACGGGCAAAAACCGGTTGGTAACTTGTTTTTACAGGTTACCATGCCACGTATCGTTGTTTTATTGGTTTTGTCAATTTAATTTGATTTTTTAAATTTATTTAATTTTTTTTATTTTTTAAAATATATATAAAAAAAATTACTTTTATTTTTATTATTAAAAAAAAAAAAAAAAACACCACCCCTCCCACCACCCTCCCCACCATACATCCTGCCACCATTCCCTCTCCCAATCCTCTTCACGCAGCTCCCCCTCCCCCTCCCCCAGCCCAGAAATCAACCGGCGTCTCATTCACCCACCACTGGCCGACTGTTATCTTGACCTTCCCTTACCCATTACGCAACCCATCCAACGAGACCTAACTCGCGGAAATCGAAACCAACCTCCACCTTCAGGAACATCACTTTTAATTCCACCCATTCCCGACCATCGCAACCTCAAAACCACCCTCTCCCCTATTTTCCGAATTTCCGGCCCCCATAAACTCTATTTCCCCACTCAAAACCACCAAAAATTTGTTTAACCTAGAAAACCCTTTTATAGGGTTTCGGGTTTTCTGGGTTAAACTCGAACCTGGAAAGGGGTTGCGATATGTTGGTGGTGATTGGTGGCGATTGGAGGCAGCAGTGCGTGGTGGCTGCTCTGCTTGTTGTTGTTAGCGTGGCGAAGATGATGGGAGTTGTTATGGTTATTGGCGAGGCGATTCATGGGATGATGGTTGATGGTACTTGGAAGTGGTGCTATTGTGGCGGCAGTGGTGGCATTGAGGGAATAGAGACGTGGGGTTGTGAGGGAGATGCGGGGGTGGTTTGGTGCTGCTGTTGTTGGTTGGGTGCTGATGGCAGGGGAGTGAAGATAACAGGGGAGAGGTAGTGGGTGAATTTTTTTTTTAATTAATTTTATTTTTTTGAAAGATTTAATTAAAATTATTTTATTAAAAGTTAATTAAAAATTTTTAATTATTATTTTTTTTAATTTTAAACCAATTATATAACAACACGTGTCATGGGTAACCTGCCCAACAGGTTACAAGTTCTTTTGCCTGTTAAAATTTAACACCCCTAAAGGTTGTAATATTAATAATTAATCAAAAGGTTGTATTATTAAAAAAGAACCGGCCAAAAGTTGTATTATTTTCCGCAATTTTTCCTATCAACTAAAAGATACAAGTCGATTTGGTTTAGGTTATTTCAATAAGTGTTTATTCGGGTAAAGTAGTAAAGCCCTAAACTAGTTGATTAGTTTATTTTGAGTATTTGTTAATTTTAGATTCGGGTCATTTCGGGTATAGTTCGGGTCGCTTCAGGTTTCGGGTCAATCAATTCGGGTTAAGATCGGGTCGGGTCAATTCAGATATCAGGTCAATTCGGGTATCGGATCAACTTCGGGTCGGGTCAATTCGGTTATCAGGTCAAGTTCGGGTTAACTCCACTTCGAATCGGGTATTGGTTGGGTCAGTATAGCTTTGTGTTCGGGTCAATTTCGAGTCACAAGTCGGGTCAGGATTGCCAGCTCTACTCCGTACTTTATAAGTTGACACATTTTATTTAGTTTCTCTACGCATACTTTTAAACATAAATATCTTTAAATACGTATTAGCAGTAATAATTATTAAAGTATGATATTTGAAAAATAGAGATTGAGACAAATCCGAAAAATATGTGCACTCAAAGGGTTTTTTTTTTTTTTGGCCTCATTTGATATAATTTTTCTCGTTTTAGATTTTAAAATGAGCAAAAAACATATTAAATGAGCAAAATACACTCGGGTGTACCTTGCACCCGGGTGTATATAACAATTTTTACCGTACCCCCTAGCATAATACTTTGTAGTTTTTACCTTTTTTTTTTTTACAACCTCCAGCTTATTTTTGTTGTCACGTTTGACAAAAAGTGATTTTTTTTTTTTCTTTTTCAATAAATATTGAACCACGTTGTAGATTTGCAATCCCATTTGTGAGTGTATTTATTTTCATTATTGATAATATTGGACTAATGTTTTTATCCGACTAAAATAATCAGTCTATTGTTTTATATATTTATAATAGGAAAAATTGATGGAAATAATCCCATGAGCGTCGGAGATTAATAATCCCACCTTTGGGATTCTTTTTAATAATCTCACCTTTGATATTAATCCACTTTAAATAGTCCCAACCGATCAAGTAACCTGTTATAACAAGTTATTTGACACGTGGCGGCTTATGATTGGTCAAAAAAATAAAAATAAAATAAAATTTAAAAAAGTTAAATATTTTATAAGAAAAAAAATACTACCTCCGGTCCAATTTACTCGCAACAAAGGGGTATTATTTGTGAGACATAAAATATTCCTTTGTTGCGAGTAAATTGGACCGGAGGTAGTAATAATAATAAAACCACCCACTAGCTGCCCCAAGCCACCACCACTATCCCTAGCCCCGCAACTCCGGCCAGCTAACCTCCAACAACAGCTCCTGCTCCGGCGCCGGTGTCACAACTGACCCCTACCCTCATAAACCCAGCTTTGCAACAAAAGCGAAACGAGCCGCGCTCCCGTACCGATCCCTGCCCCCTCCCCTCGAAAACCCCTTTCAACCCGTCGCGATCCCAACCCCTCATCGTCCTCCAGCCCTTTTTTGGTCGTGCCGGCCTTCCCTATCCCCCATTCCGACCTCTCCGTCCTCCCCTGATCTCGATTCACGTCGTTTTCGAAGGGGTTGCGATTTTTCGAAGGGGTTAATTGGTTTGGCGAGTTGCGATTTTTCGAAGGGGCTTTGGGGTTGGGTTGGCTGGCTTTGGTTCCTAGTCGGCGCAGTGTCGTGGTGGTGTCTTGGTTGTGGTGGTTTCGGGCTGGATGGGGCAGTGGTTTCGTGCTAGGTTTGGGTGGTGTGTGGGGATGGTGGTGGCTGAAACTTTGGCGGCGGCGGTGGTGGGTTTTTTATTTGATTTTACTTTTTTTTAAAATTTTTTTTTTTTAATTTTGGGCAAATAAAATGGTTACACGTGTAAAAAAACTTAATAAAAAAAAAAAATTTACCTCTTCAACCGGTTACTGGTCATCCGGGACTATTTAAAGTGGATTGATATCAAAGGTGGGATTATTATAAAGAATCACAAAAGTGGGATTATTAATCTTCGATGCTCAAAAGGTGGAATTATTCCCATTAATTTTTCATTTATAATATTGTGCTACTGTTTTTATTCGACAAGAATATTTCCAGTTTGTCAGTTTATTGTCACTTTAGCTATCATGCTTAATTCATGCACATGTCACAAAGTAAAGAAAATTCAACAAAATCTGTAGCGTCCTTTTGCTTAATTAACAACTATAGTATCAGATTTAGACATTAAAATTGATCTTCCATCAATGTAATGCTAAACAAATGCAACTCTATTTAAAATTATCACCCAAAAACATCAATGCAAAAACACTACTACAAATTACTACATGGCAAGATCCATGTTTCATCTGTATAATCCGTTTTGGGACTTTTTGAACTTCCACACTTCGTACAGAGGTCAACAGAAAATACAGAACTCCAAAATCATGTAACCCGAGTCATGACGCTGCTTATTTCAGAGAGGATGTTGAGTTGATTTGATACAATTAAACATGAAAATCTCCTAAGCAAAAAATAGTTCAGATATTAATCCCCAACTTCTTCTTTAGCTTCTCAACCTCCAAATATACGGTGGAGTATGGGAGAAACTCATGGAAGTAGTTTTTGCTCAGGTCATTAATTGCAACAGCGAGCTTAGGGATCTCAAGTGTCTCTTCATGAGTCAAGGTTCTCACAAATCTGGCAGGATTACCTGCCCAGAGCTCACCAGTAGGGATCCTTCTTCCTGGAGGAACAACGGAACCAGCTTCAAGGATAGAATGAGTCTCCACCAAAGAACCTTCCATTAGAATCGAGTGCTGTCCTATGATGCATTCTGGCTCAATTGTGCAAGATCTCAAGAGACAGTATGCACCAACAGTAACAAACCTTTCGATAGATGTCTCAGCCGGTAGACCTGAACAGTGCAAACATATTAGAATATAGCATAACCATGTTTTATGAATGCAACTCAGCAGCATGTTCATAAATCACAATGCTCTTAGTAAAGTTACAAAGATGGTCTTAAAAATAGCAACAGTCCTAATTAACTGGCAATAATGTCATAATATAATAAAGTATAAAATGTATCTTACCTACTGCAGTAGTGCACTAGATAAGGACGGTTGTTGGTCATTAGAAATTGCAAGGGTTTAACAAACAAAAAAAAAATTGAACATAGGTCATATAATGGCTACATAGGTCAAAATCCCAGACAACCCAAAACCTCACCCACATTAAACAATTGGTTTACTACGAGCATCATTAGCCCTTAAATTCTAAATAAACTTTACAACAAAAGAAATACTTTATACTCTTCCGGGAGAAGAAAACTCTTGGGAGTTGAGTCCATAATTTTAGATCTACTGCATACATGGAAATCTTTGGCTACACTAGTTTTAAAGAATACAGTGGAAATCCCACAGCATATCCTCCATATCACGTCTGTCAGCATAGATGAAACTGCACTGCTGAATTCTCAATGTATCAGGTTGGAAATTGGACTAGTTAATTACTACTACATATATATCAAGTTAATTTATGTAGTGAAGAGTATTATTAATCCTTTAAGTTTTTTCAACAAACTGATACTTTATATTCTCCAGGAAAAAGAAATAGTCTGGACTTCATAAATTAACACCTACAGTGTAAATGGACATTTTCAGCTACACTAACTCTGAGAGTGTACAATGAAAAGCCCACAGCAGATGAGCAGATAATGTCTATCAACATGAATGAAAGCCAAGAGCACTATCTACTTCTCAATGACTCAGATTGCATACTTTGACAATACAGCAAATCATTATATGTTGCTTTACATCAAGCTAACTGTGTACATTAACCATGTGGACACTGGAAGAATAAAGTAAAACAAGCATTTTTAAACATGCATATGGATGACTCCCTGTGTTCATGTCTGCTTAAGTAAAACAACCATCCTAAAAATAGCCAAAAAAAAAAAAAGTAAAAGACCAAGTACCTTGTAGACCTAGATTGTATCCCAAAACCTCAATTAGATCGCACAGCATAATATATTTAATATTACCATGGTGACCAATTAAGATATTATGTCAATTAACTGGAAAACTGCAGAATATGATTATAATCCATGTAACACAATTTATAAACAATTACCATTCCAAACGTGCTGAACCCTGACCCTGAACTCTCAGGTTCAGGTCAACCCAACAGGAGGTTAATTTTCTCTAGATTTCTCTTATATACTTAATACTTGTTACAAGCTGAGTTTTGGAGTTTTTAACTTTTGCAACCAATCCTCTTAGTGACAAAAAAATTAATGCTAATAATAAACTTATGATATTGAGAATTAACAAATATACATGTAAAAAAAAAATTTAATTGATCTTTATAACGTTCCTACAAAAATCAATATGACTTAAGGCATTATTACGTTCACGCAAGTGTACTTGTAAACAGACAATAAAACAAATCATCCACTAAATGTACTGGAAAGAATGATGGAAACACAATTCTTCCTAAGTACAACAAATAAGACACTGATCAACAGAAACTAAAAAAGTGATGACCATATACACTATTGTAAGCCACCAAAGCCTTGCAACAAGATCAAGATAGACAACAGCCAAAGCAATCTATATGTAATTTGAGCTCCAATATACAAAAGGCCTGGAAACTTGATTAATGTCTCTTTAACTACAGTGGCGGAAACAAGTGGCATTTCACACCTATTGCAAACTATGTGTTTAAGTTTTCTAAGGATATTTAGGCTTGAGATTAAAGGCTTCTTTTCTAATGAAGGAATCTAAAGCACCATAGTACATTGGGGATCTAATTTAAACATTTTGGCTGACGTGATCATGTCAAGTTTAAGCCAAAACAATCCTGTCCGATATAAGCAACTTAATGTCACTGTGATATTTGAGGCTTCCATTTGGTCTAGCATTTAACGTGAATTATAATCATCTCTAAAGCCTTGTCTTTTATTTCTACAAGTTAATTTACTATAGTGGTTGCATATGATGGTGAGCCATCATTAGCACGAGCCACTAGTTCACCAATCGTCAATGCCCCAACTCATCTTCAATGAATATAGAGCATTAGCATAAAGTCAAAGAAAATTTGAGCTACTAAAGGCGGTAATGACCTTGGATTTTGTGGTCCTCTGGGTAAGGGTCAATATGGATTGTGGGTTTAAAACATATTTTCACAACTCAAAGATTTCAATTCGGTTTTAAACTTGGTCAATTAGAGATGATTAAAGTTATTTATTATAAACTCACCTTCCTTTAGAATTGTGAATGCAAACCATCCCAAAGGAAAGTGAGTTTTTAGTCAGTAAACTTAACCATCTCTATAATTCCCAAATCAACACTGATAAGTAGCACAGAGAGAAGTAAAACAATGGAAATTTTACTAATTTGTGCAGACATGAATTGATCACAGAGTCATCATCTATTCAGAATCAAGGGTGGGGTTAGGGATAAGATGTATGAGATCTTACTCACACATTGCAAAAGACTCCATTTATTATAAACCTATCATGAGATAACCGGTTTACTCTACTGTAACTCAAAGTAAAAATATCTTGCACTAAATACAATTTCAACTTTGTTAAAATGGACTAAGATGATAACATTGACCAACATAATATAAAATAGCAATACAAGCTAAATACAATCCCTTCATCCATTTTCTGAAGAAATCCCTTTTCAATAGGCCATTGCCACAAAGCATAGGAACATGTCTAGCCTGAATTTAGATTACTTAAACCCTGTAACCTAGGATTCTAAGTTAATAAAAACCTATAACCTGGAAATTTAGGTTAATAAAAATCTACAACCTGTGAATGGGAGTTAAAACACCTGTCAACCAGGTTAGTAAAGAGAGAGGAAAAAACTAAGGAAAAGTTGGGTGAAGAGCAGCAACAGCTTGGAAGGTATGTAAAGTAGAAGGTAAAAGGAAGAGACGACGTGGCAAATATTTATTTGGCCTAAACAGTGACTAGAATGGCAATCATGCTTTTAGCTTTTCACACAAATACATTAATTTCAGAAAATTCCCTCCAAGACCAAATTTTAACTCCCATACGCAAATAGCCAAATTCCCCCATAGAAATTGGAAACTTACTTAACTGCCTTTAAGCTTTTATCTCCAAATTTTATGGAAGCCAATTGTTACCTAGAGGCAATGGCAAAACTACTTCAACTGGAGAAGTGATGCTTTTGACAACCTTGAGTGACTATCATATCAATTGTAAATGCAACAGTCAGATAAGGGATTACACAAGGAAAGCATACAGCTTAGTTCAAATACTACACAAGGGAAACTAGCTTCAGCTTCAAGATCTGCACCTAATAAAAGACTTGGCTCTTCAAGAATCCAGGTGAAATAATCTAACAAATAGTAAAGGAAAGGTTTATAGATTAAAAAATATCTTCAAATGGTTCAATTGTTTTACCCAAAAGGAAATCTAGCCAAAATAAGCTCATTAGGTGGACAGTCCATAAACAAGTCATCATTCCAAGCATCTAAGCGGCTAAGAACAGAGATGCAAAATTTGAATGAAACCCACAGCCTCGCAAATTGATACAATGATGCAAAGAGACCATCTTAGACCTACATAGATCAATGTTATGGTAATAAATTAATTCAAATGCTGCAAGGCCAAGGCCTAGGGGTAAGGACAGGTAATGATAGATGGAAAAGAAGGATATGGTGCTGCAGAGTCCTTCCATGGTGATAGCGAGGTAATGCTCATAGCACCTTAAAAAATGGAAAGTGGCCAAGTGGAAGAACAATTCCAATGAAATCAGCAATAATGGCAGAAAGCCTGATTCAATACAAATGGGGTAAAAAGGAAAGAGAAAAGATAGGTGATACTTTCAATAAAGGAGGTAAACTTGTTGCTTGCTGCTGCAGACACCTGTCGCTGCTAGAATATGATATTTTGGTAAATTCAATGGCAGTTTATTGTACTTTAAGGGTTTTTACACTTTATATAATTTAAAATGGAACTTGTTTGGAAGCATTTGTCCCTCAAGAGAGATGCAAACATATAGATAAAAGGATAAGCAAATTATAGCTTAATATACTTATGAGCAATATATGATCAAGAATTATAAATATTACTATGTAACATATACTTCCTCCATTCTTTAATAATCAAAAGGTGTTCCTTTCTGGGAAGATACAGAATAATTGCAACATCACTTTTTTGGGCTAATGATTCTCTTTACCTCTATCTCTCTTCATCACATTGGTATTTCTTTATCTCCCAATGTTGCCTTTACCAAATAATTGAGGAAGTAATATTTAAGAAGGAAGCAAATTCAAGTAATTCAACGACAGAACATTATCATGCCACACAATTTCAATTCTAGAGCATCATCATATAATATCAGAATTGTTAATCACTAGAAGTATCCAACATGCCTCCAAAAAGCTTCAATATGTCTTCCTAATGCTTTTCAAGAATCATAATCGACTATTCATATTTCTTTTAGGTGACGGATGCAAATCAAACACGAGCATGTCACAAGCACTATAAGACTCTAGAGCCTAGACAGTAGACACCCATGAACCAAGCATAATACATAGTGACATTACGAAGAAAGTTCAAGGCCAGGTGTAAATTTCCTCCCAAAAGATTAGAAGAGCCTCCAAATATACGATATGTGGACAAGGATATAGGATACTTTCCTTACGTACATATAAATGCACACATGAAAGCATAATAGTTTCTATGTGTTTGGCTATAATTGAAGCATTCAAGTCTCCATACCTATTTGGAATGCAAGTATGAAAGACTAATACTTGAGCTGTAAAGACAGCATAAGCACCATAGAAGCAATTGAAAGGGGAGGTCAAAATTACAACCAGCCTTTTCCCAAAACTGAAACCGGCTGCTTTGGCATTCACCTCTCAATTAAAAGGAGATTCCTGAGCTCCTATTACCCTCCCAATAACAACCAAAAGAAGCAAGTAGTGATTAATTGTGAAATTTGATCCAACCCATTTCAATCCAATAAAAAAGAATAGTACAGTAGTAATCACATTACTTGTTAAGCTTCCCATTCTATATTTACATAACCCCATTTTCAACACCATTCGCAATTTCCTACTCAAACCATCACATTCAAAGTACAATTTGATTCCCATTCCAATTCAATGAAGTACAGGAGTAATCACAATATTACTTTAAGTTCCTACAATTTCTACATAACCCCATTTCCAATGACATTCGCGCTTTCCTACTCGAACCATCAAATTGAAAGTACAATTTGATTCAACCCATTACAATCCAATAAACTACAATAGTAATCACATTATCATTTAACCTTCCCACAGCATCTACCCATCCTAATTTCCCAGCAAATTCACAACTTCCAACTCAACCCACCACAATCAAAATCAGAAATTCACATCAATTGCATAAAACAATCAAAATTAACCCAATTAAATCATAAGGGGGGTAAAATTACCAGTAGGAGAAGACCAAGCAGCATGAAGAACACACTTTTCCTGAACATTAGAGCAAAACCCAACAATAATCTTATTAAGATCGCCTCGAAGAACAGCGCCATTCCAAACGGAAGCACCATCGCAGACATTAACCTGACCAGCAAGAACAACATTGGGAGCAACATATGCATCAACAGCGATCTTAGGGTTCCATTGACCCAAAGGAATCGACAATCTCTGTCCTCTGTAATCCCATTTCACTCGATCTGGTGATTCCACTATCTCTCGCTTCGTCGGCGGCGGGGATTGCTGGTGGGGTTGCACGGCGGCGGCGGCGGAGGAGAGAGAGCGAAGAGGGTTGTGATGGTGGGAAGAGAGAGAAAATGGTGGGGTGAGTTTTAGGGCTTTTCTGGAAAGTCGAGCTAATGTCGCCATTGTTGTTGGAGGTAAGAAAGAGAGAGAGAGAGTAGTTGGTGTTTGCTTTGACACAATTTGTGTGTTGAAGGTGGAGGGCTCAAGGAAGTGAAGATGTGTTGTGGTGTTTGAAGGAGGAGCCCGGAGAGGTAAGGTGACCTCTTGTTTTTTTTTCCCCTTTTGTAATTTTGTATTTGCGAAACGGACTAGACCCGACTGTGATTCGAAAAATAAAATAAAAATGTGATGGTAAGATTTTGTATTGCATGCTTGATCTATATGGGCACTATGACTCTGTACGAGTTGTAATTCGGCATGGTTTAAATTGACTAGACATGTGCACATTTGATCCGTATGGAAATAATGACATCGCACAAATTGTTACGCGGTATATGATATGGATTGAATCGACTAAACCTAATCGGTAGCGTAGATCTGACTTGACAACTCAATAATATACGTAGTACATTTAAATGGACTTGTTTTTATGGCAATTGATTATGAATAGTTCATTGTATGTTGTTTTAGGAACTGTTATGTTCACCTGATATTTACAAGTTAGGGATTGAGGTGTTTCAAATGCCTTGGAAAATTCTTTTGTTCCTATAAGTTCATTTTGTTTGATTGGAAAGACACATAAGTACTAATCCCTTTATCTCAAGGTTTTAAGGAAGGTTACTAGAATCTAAAAGTCCTCCTATGGACGTTTTTTTGGCAAAATATAGCTATTGAGATAGTTCTTAGATGTGGTAGTGCCGATTAGTTGTGCAAGTAGGTGTTAATTTGAAGAAAATACTAATAGACGGAGAAGATGTTGCGAAGGGAGAGGGGGATAACTGGCTAAGAAAGCTACTGAGACAGCTAGAGAGGGTGAGTTTGTAGACAAGTTTTTAGATATTTCCTTTAATTCATACAACATAGACAATGTATGTGAAACATAGCATGAAGTTGGACTTTAAGCTAAGGTTTAATTATCTTCCTACATCCCTTGCAGCATTATTTTTTTTCTTCATCAAAAGGTAAAAAGTTTCTTCTAAGTTTCAAGATAGCAAGTAATCCTCTCCAAATTCTAACATATAAGTTATATTGAAAGAACAAATGATCGATTTATAAATATCATATCGGCTCCATTCAAGTCTTTTTTTTAGCTTGTCTATTAAGAATAGCCAATATGTGATAAAATGACACATGAAGCTAGTTATATTGTTACACAATAGTGCATCTCTTCTAAGAGACAATAACACAATCACCTTGAAACCTCTAATACAACTTCTTAATTAAGAATTTAGCACCATATAAACGTTGTTGAATGAAGCCAATATATGTATGTAGTTTTTACTCTCACAAATGTTCAATCTATCTTTGTTTTTGATGTAATAAACATGCATTATTTCATCCAAAGTTATTTTGCTTTATTATAGTAACAAAAATAAAATAAAATATTATAGCTTTATTCTTATCAACCACGTTCCACCAAGTTTCATCCCCTACATACTTACATAAATGATCACAAGAAGAGAAAAAAAAAATTCTTAAGAGGATTATTAACTAACGCCAACAAAATTTATCATCATCGCCAACATTTCAATGAATGAACCATCATGCCCTTTCTACTTCACCATCATCATCTCTCTTACCACCAGAACCACCACCCCCTCACCGACAATCCACCACCTCCCCCTCGTTGGTGGGATGGTGGTATTTTTTTTTTATTATTATTACTTGCGGCCAAAATCAGGACCAACTGGTTTTCATGAAAATATACACATAATTTTATAATATATAGTAATTTTCTTAATTTCATTCATCCATTTGTTTCCAATCTTATTATTCAATATCGTATTTAAAAAATTTAATTGACAGGAAGAAAATTACGACAAGTCCTAGCTTACGATATGTGCATGGCATCATTGAATATGTGTCAAATAAGATCGAGACATTTTTTATTTTTTGACATTTCACATGCCAAAGCAATTTTTACGACCAAGATATGAAATAGAGGTGATCAAGGTTAGCCCGGACCGATTTTGGGCTGGTTTTAGGCAGATTTTTCCAGCCCAAAATCGGGCTGGGCCCGACCCGGCCCGAAAAATTAATTTTTTTGAACGGGTTTGGGAATGCATTTTTACGCATATTTAGTTGATTTTTTAGGCCGGCCAGAAATTGGCCCGAAAAGCCCGCACGGCCCGACCATTTTGGGCGGGTTTGGGCACAATAATTTCGACCCGAAGCTTGGCCCGATTTGGCCCAACTCGAGAAATGGGCATAAATTTTTAGCTTCGACCCGGCCCGCCCAATGATCACCTCTAATATGAAATAGCCACCATCAATTAAGAGCTTGTATAATATTCAAATTTTATTTAAGCTTAAGGAACTCCCAAATATCTAAAGAGCTTTGGCTCATTCATATTTAAGGTATAAATACACGCAGGGCCGACTAAGGACCTATGCAAACAAACCATTAGCACAGGGCCCCAAAATTGTAAGGCCCATATTTACTTGAAGCCCAATTCGGTTAAAAAAAAAAGGCCTTTCACTTGTCTTTGTATTGTACAGCAAACAACGTCAACCATTGCTTCCAAATAATATATCTCCAAATTCAATTAATCTACTCCACTAATTACTCTCACCGATCTGTAATTCCCATAAATAATGTTAAAATTTCCATCTTCCACGCTCCATATCTAATTTGTCATTAATTTTCACGTTTTACCAAAATAATTAGGGTGTAAATGAGCCGAGCCGAGCCGAAGTGAGTATTACATTGTTCTTGTTAAATTTATTTAACTTAGGCGAGTTCGAGCAGGATCACAAGCTTTCAAACGAGCTCAAAAATTTGTTCAAACTCGATCAGCTCATTTAGTACAATGTATGTTCATGAACATCTCGTTTATTAAACGATTCGATAAACAAGTGTTTAAACGAGTGTTTCATGAAAGAGCTTAAAAATAAACGAGCTTTTATAATAAACGAACTTTAGTTTGTACGATATTTGAATATTTCAAATGTAGCATATATAATAATTAAATCTTAATTATAAACTTAAGAATTAAATTAACAAATGTGAATAAATCAATAATTCATGAACATATATAAGCGAGTAGTTCGTGAACGAATATAAATAAACAAGTTGTTCATTGTTAAAGCTCATTTATTAAACGAGCTTCCAATTTCCAAATTTGTTCAAACTCGGCTCATTTATTAAAGAAACGAACATGAGCGAGCTTGGTTAAGCTCGAACCCGAGTAGTTTATTGACCAGCTCGGTTCATTTAAGCCCTTAAAAATAATAAAGTTTCCAATTTAGTATTCTCACCTTCATCTCTCCATCACACTGTTGAAACTTGAAAGTGTAGTATTGAACAATTAATTCAATAATTCTGTGATCCTACAATTTAATGGTAATTTCAAATTTTAAAAATTAATTTTCAACAGAAAAAATAATTTTATGAACTTTACAATGTTATGAATTCGAGCTTATTCAATTGAAAATCAAAGTATATCCAATTAGTCTATGCTCTGAGTTCTACGTAGCGACCTTGCTGATTGGTATGTTATATACCTTATCGGCCTTACGACAAAGGTTTTTTTTCAAAGTAGGATACTACTCCGTAAAATATATAAGTACTCGTATAGTCGTATCAGGTATGCATTATTTTTGGCTATGGGTTTGTAATATTTAGAATTAGAACAACTGCTATTAAATTAGTAGGTCGTTTCGTTCCCATTTTAACTTTCAAGCATAGCACCCGTGCGATGCACGACTTACAAATCTTAATACTTATTTTGAATTAACAAAATTTTAAGATAAAACTTTTTATTGAGTAATAATGAATTTACTTATATAAGTGTCCTAATCATACATTTTTCACCTCTCAAAATAATGATATACTACTTAAAAATGGGAGATTTTTTTGTGTGGTTGGGTTACTCGAGTTACTCGGTTAAGGGTTACTCGAGTTACTCCTGACCGAGTAACCCCTCAAGTAACCCCTGACCAATTAACCGCTGATCGAACCCCTCGAGTAACCCTTGACCGAATAACCTCTGATTGAGTAAACCATTGAGTAACCCCTCAAGTGACCCTTGACCGAGTAACCTCTCAAGTAACCTATAACTAAGCTCTAACCGAACCCCTCAAGCAACCCTTGACCGGATAAACCCTAGAGTAACCCCTCAAATAACCCCTAACCAAATAACCCCTCAAGTATATAAACCCCGACTGAGTAACCCCTGATCGAACCCCTCAAATAACCCCTAACCGAGTAACCCCTCAAGAACCCCTGACCGCGTAACTCGAGTAGCCCTTGACTGAGTAACTCGAGTAACCTCAACCACATATAAAAATTTGTGCTTTAAATGACTTTTTTATTCTTAAATTGAATGTAAAGTTTTTAAATATAATTCAACTCAATGGACTGATAATCAATACCTACATTAACTCATTTTATTTTCCCTACTTGAGAGCATAATTGGCCACCTTATTTTAAAAATAATTAAACTTTGTTCACTAACTCAATATAACATTTTTTTTTTGTATGGCCAGATGACACACAACAAAGCATGAGTAACCCCTGACAACAAACCGAGTAACCTAGACTAACTAAGTGACCCTTGACCGATCGAGTAACCCTTGACCAAGTAACCCCAGACCAATCGAGTAAATCTGGACCAAGTAACCCCTAACCGACCGAGTAACCCCTAACCAAGTTATCTTAGTCACACAATATGGCCAACCACAAATGAAACTTTGTGAACTCCATATACTTTGAAAATTTTGAAAATTTTACTATTATGATAACAACGTGATCATTGTATATACGTAGTATAACACTAGATGAAGCCCGTGCGATGCACAGTTTGTTTGAATTTTTTAAAATAATTTTTTTTATTTATTTATATGCTAAAATTTGTTACATATTTAGATAAAATTCCTTATATCAAAAGATAATAATTTATATTTAATTAGATTAAAATTAAAAATCTCATTCGTCAATTTTTAGTCATGATTTTTTGATTTTTTTAAAAATCTTAAAAAATAAACTTAAAAATCTTATTTTAAAATAAGTCATGATATTTAATTAGATTAAACTTAAAAATTGCGATGCACGGTTTTTTGAATTTTTTAAAATAATCTTTTTTTATAAAATTTATGTGCTCTACGTGGACGTTCTCATAACTCTCCAAAAACTTTCCTTTGCGATGCACGGTTTTTTTTCAGAATTTTTTAAAATAATTTTTTTAATTGATGTGCTAAAATTTGTTACACATATTTATAATATCAAAAGATAATATTTTATATTTAATTAATTTAAACTTAAGAATATCATTCGCCAATTTTTCTTGCGTGGCATTTAAATTAATTAATTTTAAAAGAAATTAATAATCTTTTATTTAATTGGCTACAACTATAATTCATAAGCTTACATGGCGCGCTAAGAAAATTAAATTTTACGTGGCTCTCTAAAAACTCGGGGAAAAACTCCCCTTTATATATATATTAGATTGTAATCATTTGCCAATTTGGTATATGCAGAATTTAGTGATTTAATATATCATTCTATCATATTAATAATCAATTGGTATATGCAGAATTTAGTGATTTAGAGTGATAGAATGCATGTAGTGATCTAGTATATGCGGAGATGTATGTCATTTGCCAATTTAGTAAATGCAGAATAAAGTGATTTAGTTGTTATTGACAAAAAATAGTTAACAAAATATTATAGAGTATTTTATTGAATTAAATAGTTTGACCTATTTAGATTCTCAAATATATTACGGTCAGCGAGTGGATAATTTGCCTTGGAAGTGACTTTTTTTGCTTTGGCAATATATGCACCCTTAAGATATTTTTTTCACCAAAAAGCTAGCCAACGAAAAGCGAGAAATCACATTCGAGACATTAAAGATGCTGCGGGTAATGTCTATGATGAAGAAGAACAGATTTCAGAACTTTTTGTGAACCATTTTGCTGCTCTATTCGCGTCTGATGGCCATGATGAAGCCGAATGTGTGATAGAGAAGGTCGATACTGAGATATCAGAAGCCCAACATGGCGAGTTAGCTGCTCCTTTTACAGGCGATGAAGTTCGTGAGGCTCCATTCCAAATGCACCCTACAAAAGCTCCTGGCCAGGATGGTATGTCGGCTATCTTTTTTCAAAAATTCTGGAATATTGTTGGTTGTGATGTAGTGAGCAAGGTTTTGAATATTCTTAATAATGTAGGTGATTTAGGTTCTATAAATCAGACACACATTGTTTTAATTCCGAAAAAAAAGAGTGTGAGTCTCCTGTTGATTATAGGCCTATTAGTCTGTGTAATGTTTTGTATAAAATTGTGTCAAAAGTTCTGGAAAACAGGCTAAAAAAAGTACTACCTACTATTATTAGTGAGTCGCAAAGTGGTTTTGTTCCTGGAAGACTTATCACAGACAATATTCTAGTGGCGTATGAATGTTTTCATTATCTGAGAAAAAAGAAGCCTGGCAAACAGGGCTACCTTGGTTTAAAGTTGGACATGAGTAAAGCCTATGACAGAGTTGAATGGGGTTTCTTGGAGAAAATGATGAAAAAATTTGGTTTCCCGGGGATTTTTGTTGCTAATATTATGAATTGTGTTAAATCTGCTTCTTTGATGTATTGGTTAATGGGCTACCGTCCCGGCAGTTTAGACCAAGCAGGGGACTCCGGCAAGGAGATCCTTTGTCCCCTTTTTTGTTCATTATGTGTGCAGAGGGCTTATCAGCTTTACTTCGGGATGCCAAAAGGAAAAAGATCATTCATGGGGTTAAAATCGGGAGACATGTTGAGCCAATGACACATTTGTTCTTTGCAGACGATAGTCTACTTTTTGTACGAGCAAATGAGGATGAAACTGATAAAGTGCTTGATATTCTTTCTACCTATGAGATAGCTTCAGACCAAAAGTTGAATATGGAGAAATCGGAGGTGTCTTTTAGCCGAAATGTAGACCATGAAAAGAGAAATTTGCTTCAGATGAAGTTATCATTTAAGGTTGTCGATGGACACGAAAAATATTTAGGCCTTCCAACGTACATTGGGGGATCTAAAAAAGCCGTTTTTCAGAATATTCAAGATCGCGTCTGGAAAAAACTCAAGGGGTGGAAAGAAAATTTTTTATCTCAAGCAAGAAGAGAGATTCTTATTAAGTCGGTGGCCCAGGCTATTCCTACTTATGCTATGCAGTGTTTCACAATCCCGGTGAGCATTCTGAACGAGGTGGAAAAAATGTGCTGGAATTTTTTTTTGGGGACAAAAAGGTGAAGAAAGAAAGATGTCGTGGGTGGCTTGGAACAAATTATATCGTGCAAAAAATAATGGTGGATTGGGGTTTCGAAATATGAAATTGTTTAACAAAGCTATGCTTGCTAAACAGGCTTGGAGGATTATAACCAATGAGAATTCCCTCATGTCTCGGGTTCTCAAAGGTAAATATTTCCCCTCCTCGAATTTTTTTGATGTTAAGATTGCTCCCAACTTGAGCTTTACCTGGAGATCCATTTTGAGTGTGCGGGATGTGGTAGAGAGAGGAGCAAGAAGGACTGTTGGGAAAGGATGCAATGTCAGAATATGGGATGATCCGTGGGTGGCCAAACTTCCCAATTTTCATGTTTTGTCACCAAGGGGACCTGGGGATGATATTCCAACCTTTGTTAATGAACTTTGGGATGACAGAAAATGGAACGAAATGCTGCTAGCTGAGCACTTTCACTCAGCGTGAAGTGGAAAATATTTGTAGCATTCCCATCCCCATTTTCGAGGAAGAGGATGGTTGGTGTTGGCATTTTTCGAAGGATGGCTGCTATAATGTGAAAGGTGCTTACAATATGCTGATTGAGAGTGAAGAAAGGGAGCGAGCTTCTGGTTCAAATAGGCAGCGTGACTTAATAATGGAAAGCTATCTGGCACTCAAAAATCCCCCCCAAAATTAAACTCTTTGCGTGGAGATGTGTGAAGGAAAGCCTACCTGTGAGGGTAGCTCTGGCTGCTAGAGGAATGTGCATAGATAGACAGTGCCCTTTATGTGGTGAAGAGGAAGAATCAACTCTTCATATGCTGCTGAACTGCTCGTTTGTCAGCTCGATCTGGAAGATATCTGCTCTTAGGCTCGACAAAAACATGGTGGAAGCTAGTGATTTCAGAATTTGGTGCACTGAAATCAATGAGAAAATTACAGAAGGAGAGTGGTGGGATGTCTTTTGGTGCCTTGCGTGGGGGAATTGGCTTAGGCGAAATAGCTGGTGTTTAGGGTAAAAATACCCTAGGTACGTGGCCCAATCTCATAGTGACACGTGGCCCAATAAGAAGGCGACACGTGGCCCTATGAGAGTGTGACACGTGTCCACCTGACAGGGTGACACATGTCAGCCATCTTTAAATACACAATATAACATCAGAAAGAGAAAAAGGCCCTGATTACATCAGGCCCAAATCCCGAGAAACCCTTGAAAGCCATAAAACGGCGCCCCCATGACACGTGGCGACCCCTAATTGCGCAGCCAATCACGTCACGATATTCTAGGGTACAAACCCTAGAGGGGCACATGTTCCCACCCCTATAAATACCCCAATCATTTATGATGGGAGGGGGGATTACGACATAACATAAAGATAGAGCATTAAAAAGCTCCAACTTCTCTCTACTTTCTCTCTCTAGCTTTTACGATTTTTGATCACTAACTTGATCGTCGGAGGCGAATATTCCGATCACCGGAATATTCGTTGTTTTGCAGGTGTCCGAGTCTCATTGTCAGTAGAGCGTGACCAGTATCCGAGGAGATCACAAAAAACCCCGAAACATTTGGCGCCGTCTGTGGGGATACTCGTCCGTTATGGCAATAGATGGTCAGACACCTAATTCTGGTCCTCGTCCAGGCGAGGACGGATATGTAGAAGACATACGTACCACCATACATTCAAGCAATCCTTTGACTGCCTCATTTGAAGAGGCCGAACAACCTCCTGTTACCCCAGCTACCCTAATGGCCGAGCTGACTAAGCTCCGCAAAGAGTTGGCCGCTAACCAGCAAAAGGAAGGAAGAGGTACTTCCAAGAAAACGCACAACAAGACCAATGCAACTGATGCTGGTAATACCCCATTCCGTCGTCCGCATGGAAGGTCTCCCCGAGTCCTAGGGACCAACCTCTCTAACCTATTGGCGAAAACACAATCGGCTGGGGGGAGGGGCAGACAGCCGAAAAGAGTTGAGACTGAGCCGTCACAGCGTTTCAAAGACGCAAGGGATTACATTCGGCACAGGCAAAGGGAGAGGGCCGCATATTCTGACACGGCCTCTACCCCAACCATGCCGGATGAAGCCTCCAACCAATCTTTCTCTCAATACACCAACACGGCCGTCTCCAGCAGAAGTCAAGCCGCTCATACCATTACTCCCAGACCAATTCAGCCATCACAATATCAGCCCCCTCAAGTACTCAATGGGTTGATACAGCCAACTCCCCAAGTCTTTGGGCAATATAGGCCGTATGGCCAGGTGTTCGGCCAGGCTCCCTACCTGGCTGGAACGTCCGCACAGCCTCAGGCCATTGATTGGCAGATGCGTTTGTTGAATTTGGGAGATAAGCCGCCTCCGTTTTCGCAAGACATACTAACGTCCCCTCAGCCAGCAAAAGTGAAGAGTGTATTAGTTGGTGCCTATGATGGTATGGGCAACCCAGAGGAACATATTACCTCGTACAGGAATTTGATGTACTTGCAAAGTGTAGATGATGCTACATGGTGCAGATGCTTCCCGACCACTCTTAAAGGGGTGGCCCAGGATTGGTTTAACAGCTTTCCGGCCGGATGCATAAATTGCTTTACTACCCTCAGTTTGTTGTTTGTGGGAAATTTCTCATACAACATCCCACCAAGAAAGACAAGTCTCAACTTGGCAACAATTGTTCAAGGAAAGAATGAAGGACTACGCTCGTATGTCCAAAGATTTAACCAAGAAAAAGCCCAAATTCATAATCTTCCAGACGAAATGGCATACTCAGAATTTCTCCGGGGATTAAGGCATAATGGTTTTAAGTTTGATTTGGTAAGGAAAAAGATTCGGTCATACGCAGGTGTATTGCGGGAAGCCGAAGCCTATATTGAGGCCGCGGACTTTTGTTCGCTCACCAAATCAGAACAGCCGGCCAAGGGGGCTGAGAAGAAGCAATCTTCTCAGCAAGACTCGGCCGGCCGAAAGAGAGAAGGAAACAAAAGAAAAGAAATCTGGGTGGCTGATGACAAGCAACCCAAGTCAAAGAAAAGCAAGATGTACGAACCTCAGTATGAGTTCAACAAGGATGGCTACTCCATTTTGATGGAGATAAAAGACAAGTTTGAGTTTGAGAAGCCTCAGCCTTTGAGAGGCTCGGCCCAGTTCAGAAACAAGAACAAGTATTGTCATTACCACAAGGATGTAGGTCATGACACGAACGATTGTATCAATCTGAAGAGGCTGTTGGATAAGTTGGCCGACAAGGGTCTGCTGAAACCCTATGTGACCAAGTCCAAATTCACCTTCAAACGGACAGACAACACGTCCGAGAAAAAGCAACAAAGCGATAAGAAAAATGACAAGGAAGATGATGGGAATAACACTGATTCAGGTTTTGTGGCCGTGATATCAGGAGGCTTTGCTTCAGGCGGCCCTACCATGAAAGGAATCAAGCGGGATGCTCGAAATTTGTCAAATGTGATGCAAACGGACGCCGTTAAGGCCGAGCCATTTCCTGAAGTGATCATAAGTGAGGCTGACCGTGGAGAGGTCAGGGCTTTGCACAATGATCCCATGGTCTTTGTCATGAAGATAACAAATTTGAAGGTGGGACGAATATTGATTGATACGGGCAGTTTGGCCGATATCATCAGCCTGTCTGCCCTAAGGAATTTAAGCTTCCCAGAAGATGCTCTCCAGGATATCACTCACCCCTTGGTAGGATTTGGGGGGAATGTCATTCATCCGATCGGACGGATTGATCTTCCAATCCGTTTCGGGCAGAAGGGAGAGGGGAGAGACATGGTCGTCCGCTTTCTTGTTGTTAAAGAGTTGACCGGCTACAACGTCATCCTTGGCCGCCCCACTCTGAATGCAGCCAAGGCGGTTATAGTGCCTCACTTAATGCTGTTGAAGTTTGAAAGGTCGGATGAAAAAATTGGAACAATCCAAGGAAGTCAGAGAATGGCTAAGGAATGTAATCAGCTGGCCGTGAAGTCAACAGCGCGCGGCCCAAAACTGTCCGAGCCAAAGGAAGAAGGAACCTCACTCCCAGCATACCAGGTCGGCCAGAAGCGTAAGGCGGCCAGGGCAGAAGAAGCATAGCAATTAATGACTGTCGGCCGACCAGATGAGTTGAGGCCCCAGCCGGCCGGCAGCCACCAGGATATAGTGCTTGACTCCAACCACCCAGAACGGACAGTTAGTGTAAGCACTATAGCTTTGGGATTGCTTGGGGATGAGTTAGTTCAGCTTTTAAGAGAATTCAAAGATGTGTTTGCATTTGAAGTTGGTGAAATGCCAGAGATAAGTCCTGACCTGGCCGTGCACAAGTTGGCCGTGAATTCTTTGATAAAACCTGTCCGCCAGAAGAAGAGGAATCACGGAGAAGAGAGGAATCAGGCGGCCGCAGCAGAGGTGAAAAAGCTGCTGGACGCCGGTTTCATTCGGCAATGCTTCTACCCAGATTGGGTGGCCAATGTAGTTCTTGTGAAAAAGTCGAATGGAACTTGGAGAATGTGCGTGGACTACACGGACTTGAACAAGGCGTGTCCTAAGGACAGCTTCCCTTTGCCTAAGATTGACCGTTTGGTTGACTCTACGGCCGGACACGCCTTAATGAGTTTTATGGACGCATACTCCGGATTCCACCAAATTCCTTTGTGGGAAGAAGATCAAGAAAAGACAGCGTTTGTGACCGAGCAGGGGTTGTACTGTTACAAAGTTATGCCATTCGGCCTCAAGAATGCCCCTGCTACCTTTCAGAGGCTTGTTAACACAGTCTTTAGAGACCAGATCGGCCGGAACATGGAGGCGTACATTGATGACATGATTGTCAAGTCAAAAGAGCCGGCCGACCATCTCAAGGATCTACGAGAAACGTTCACCGAACTCAGGCGGCATAAGATGATGTTGAATCCAAAGAAGTGTGTATTTGGTGTTGAGTCCGGCAAGTTTCTCGGATTTTTGATTGATCAACGTGGAATTGAGGCCAACCCTGAAAAAATTCAAGCCGTCCTTGACATGAAGTCCCCAAGAACAATTAAGGAGGTGCAAAGACTGACCGGCTGTTTAGCAGCCCTTGGAAGATTTTTGTCAAGGTCAGGGGATAAGTGCCGTTACTTTTTTCAAACCATTAAGAAGAAAGCCATGTTCGAGTGGACAGAGGAGGCCGAGGAAGCATTCGTACAGTTGAAAAGTCACTTGCATATGTTGCCTCGCCTCGTCAGCCCGCTCAAGAATGAGAAGCTATATATCTATCTGGCCATCTCTGAACATTCTCTAAGTGCCGTCCTTCTTGCTGAGAGGGACGGCCATCAGGTCCCGGTGTATTTTATCAGCCATGTACTTCACAATGCTAAGCTTAAGTACCCCCCAATTGAAAAATTTGGCCTGGCCTTGTACATGGCATCAAAGAAGCTGCGGCCGTACTTTTTGGCACATTCAATTGTGGTCTATACAGACCAACCCTTGAAGAAGCCGTTCTCAACGTTAGAAGCAAGTGGTGGAATGCTCAAGTGGGCCTTGGAACTCAGGGGCTTTGACCTTGTGTTTGAGCCAAGGAAGGCAATCAAGGGGCAAGCTTTTGCGGACTTTTTGGCTGAAATGACACGACCTGATCTTCAGCCGGCCGGAGACCAAGTCTGGAAGGTGTTTGTGGATGGTAGTGCAACAGCGACCGGGTGTGGTGCTGGTGTTATATGTGAATCTCCTGAAGGAGACAAGTATGAGTACGCATTGAGATTTCAGTTCCAAGCGTCAAACAATGAAGCTGAGTACGAAGCATTGTTGGCCGGCCTAAGGATGTGTAAAGCGGCCGGGGCAACCAAAGTTGAAGTATGCTCGGACTCCCGGCTAATAGTTCACCAAGTCAATGGTGGCTTCGAAGCTAGGGAGCCGGCCATGATGAAGTACATGCAGCTAGTGAAGGATGAGGCCGAGTGCCTAGAACATTTCTCTCTCAGACAAGTTCCTCGATCAGAAAATCATCAAGCGGACGCGCTCTCCAAATTGGCTTCCTCGGCATCATGTGATACTCCAAGATCAGTGTTTTGGGAAGTAAAGGAGAAAAGGAGTATTGATGCCGAGCCCGTTCAGATGATAGATAGAAGTTCAACTTGGATGGACGGAATTATTTCCTACCTAAGGGATGGGATACTTCCGGACGACCCAAAAGAGAGTTGGCTAATGAAGAGGAGAGCGGCCTGGTTCGAGATGAAGGATGGGGAGCTATTCAAAAGAGCTTTTGTGAAGCCTTATCTTAAATGTATAACTCCTGAAAGAGGGCATGATGTGTTGGACGACCTCCATCAGGGGCATTGTGGCTCACATATAGGAGGACGAGCCTTAGCTGAAAAAGCGACACATTTGGGTTATTACTGGCCGAGCTTGAATGCGGACGCCATGCAAATGGTGAAAAAATGTGACAAGTGCCAGAGGTTTTCAACCCTTATTCATCGTCCAGCAAATAGTCTATCAGCCATCAGTAGTCCGCTTCCTTTTGCTAAATGGGGCATGGACATTTTGGGGCCGTATACTCCTGCATCCGGCCAGAGACGATATGTACTAGTGGCAGTAGACTACTTTACTAAATGGGTTGAAGCTGAGGCCGTCCGGGGCATCAAATGGACGGATGTGTCAGCCTTCATTTGGAAGAGCATAATCACTCGGTATGGGGTACCTTAGTCAATGGTGTTCGACAATGGACCTCAGTTTGAGACGCGCCAACTCAAGGAATGGTTGGGGGACCAGGGCATAACTCATTGTTTTGCCTCAGTCAGCCGACCACAAGCCAATGGCCAAGTTGAGGCCTATAACAAGCTGATTTCAAATGGGATCAAGCGCAAGCTGGAAAAGGCGGGCGGCCTATGGGCAGATGAGTTGGTTAATGTGCTATGGTCCATACGGACAACAGCAAAGAGTTCTACAGGGGAGACTCCATTCTTTTTGGTCTATGGAGCTGAGGCTGTACTTCCAATTGAAATGTACGAGCCCACTTTGCGGGTAATGCTCTATGATGAATCGGCCAATTGGGAGGCCATGAAGACCGCTCTAGACTTTCTTCCAGAAGCTAGGGGCAATGCGGCGCTTAGACATGAAATTTATCGCTTAAGGATGACAAGGGCATATAACCGCCGAGTGTCTAAGCGGCCACTCAAAATGGGGGATCTAGTGTTGAGAAAAATGGAAGCTGTTGGCCGTGCCAATGAGGATGGCAAGTTGACCCCTAACTGGGAGGGGCCGTACCGAATCAGGGAAGAAGTCCGAGACGGCACATATCGCCTTGAGGCAATTGATGGCCGTCAGATCCCACGGACATGGAACACTGACAATCTGAAGAAATATCATGTTTAAGTTTTTATTTCTCTAAGTACTTAGCCAAAAAGCTGTGTATACAGCTAAGCTGTGTATACAGCTAGGTCTACTGACCGAGCCTTGCAATTAAAGCCATACGGCCACAACAATGTACTTTTGACAAAATTAATGAAAAGTCAGGCATTGTTGAACTATTTGCTGTTTTACTTATATTTATTTGCATATTATGATTCGTGATTAAAGGCCGAATGAAATGATTTACTAAATTGCTTCCGATATAGCAACACGGCTTATCGGTCTTACTGAGTGGCCAAAGTAAAAAGGGAGCAAGATTGCTCCCAATATAGCAATTCGGCCACAAAAAAAAAAAAAAAAAAAAAAAAAAAAAAAAACTGATTCAGTTTAGAGAACAATGCGTCCGCACAAATTCAAAGCGGACGGTTGAGGCAAGGTATACTGAACTTATTTAAAAAAGCAACCACAAATAGGGCAAGGGTATACCTAGGCGTTTAGCCCGGCCGAGTTAGGAATCTCTAAGTTGAGATAATACTTGGGATATCTAGGGTACGTCCGAGCGATAGATTCAACGGACTACTCGTACAAAGATAGCTGAACGGCCAATTAAATTGATTCAGTGCTTCACCTAGTCTAAGGGCAATCATTACTATGATTTGATTAACTTGCTAGTCGTCATACCCTTTAAGGCATAAAAACTACCAAGTTAATCAAACATCTTAGGTATGGACTAGGCGAACACCGAATAAAGGGGCATACCCCTAGGAGCGTACGAAAAAGCATAATATTGAGACGTACGAAAAACATTCAAAAAGCACAACGTTGCAAAAAATTGCTAAAAATGAAACAGAATTAAAAGAACCGCTCAACGGACGGATAAAATTTCCATTAAACTGACCGCGCAAAAGGCGGCCGAAATGTTTACAAAACCGCTCAAATAGGCGGCCTCAAAATAAAAAAGAGAGTACAGAATAAGCTAAGTAAAGCTGAAAACGAAGAAAAAGCTGGGTAGCTGAGCAGACGGTTGCTGGAGGACCTGAACTCTACTTAGCCGTATCATCCCTGGCAGGCTCCTCCGCAACTTTGGCGTCTTCGGCCGGAGCGGCATCACCGTCCGCCCCCTCCTCCTCATCATCTCCCTCTCCCTCGTCCTCTCCGGACTCGGGAGAAGTAACTACCAGCTCTGGAGGAGGCTGGCCGGCCTTCTACGCCTCTTCCCTGAGGCAGACATAGTTCAGCCGCTTCTTAAAGCGTTCTTCATAGTATGCGGCCTCACCATCATCCACCATCAGCTCGAAGGCATCGAAGAAGTATGCCCTAAGCCTGTCTTCGGCATTCTGCTCAATGCGGACGATTTCCTCCGCGCTGGGCGACCGAGGAGCTTTTATCTGCTCAGCATAGTCCGAAACGGACTTCTTCAAGGCCTCAACCTCGGCCCTCAGCGCGTCCGCTTCGTCCAAAGCAGTCTTAAGGTTGGCTTGGGCCAACTTCAGCTCACTCTTCAAGTCCTCAGATGCCTCGAAGCCCAGCCTCCATTTCTCTTTCTCCAGGACGGCCTCGTCCCTCTCAACCCGCATGGCCTCCCTGGCCAAGGACTCCTCTTCGAGTGTCTTGCCCAGTTTGACCAGGTCTTCAGTTTGCCGCGCCGCCTTGTCGGCCAGCGCGGTTATTTGGGTCTCAAAATGCACCCTTTGGACGGCGGCCGTCCCCGTCACAGCGTCCTCGGCCTTCCTGATCTCGAGCCAAGCCTGCTTCAGCCGCTCGTTCTCTTTATCCTTCCATTCAAGGAAGGCGTTCAGGCGGAGGAAGAGCTGCGGACAGAAGAAGGAAACTTAGTCAAATATAGAAAAGTTTGCTAAGTGTTAGAAAGAAAAAGTATAAAGAAAAAGAGACGTACCTCAGCAGAACAGTTGAGCATAGGGCCGAGGAAGCCCTCATTGATTCCGCGCAGCTTATCACGCTGCGCTTGGGGAACCGCGCGAACCATGGCCTCACGCATGGCCTTCCTGTCCGCGCCAGTCAGTGACTGGCCGGGCAGCCTCATTTGCAACTCCTCTGAGATGTCTGCGGACGACCGAATAAGAAGAGTTAGCTAAAATTTACAAATAAAATGGTACAAGAACAAGGAAGAAAGGCTAACCAGTGGAGAAGCTTGGAGGAGAGAGATTGATGGGAGGGGGCGGCAAAGAGGCGTCCCCCTCGTTGTCTAAACGACCAGCAGTGTCACTGGCCGACTGATTGGCGTTTAGCCAATCAGATTTTTTAACTAACTCGACAGGCGGAGTCGAGAAGGAGCCGGTCATTTTTTCCGGGGATGACTTACCCCCATCGTCCAGTGGGACGGACGAATCGTGGACCTGATCAGCAATAGGTTCCACGGGCTTGGAGACCCCGCTTTGTGTCAGCCGGGGCTGTTCTCCTTGAGACTGCGTTGTAGCAGTCTGCGACTTCGCCTTGGCCGCGGTTGTAGACGTCCTGGTTGCAACCGTCTTCCTCCTTTTAGATGCGTTCGCATCAGGAGTGGACGAAGCCGGCTGCTTCCTCCTTGCCCTCGGAGTAGAAGAAGACTGTAAAAACACAAACAAAGTTAGAAAAATTACACAAGGCAGAAAGCATGTCAGTGCCCGTGTGAATTGGGGAAGGAGCTCCCTTCCAATAGGTATGAACGGACGAAATGCGTCCGTGCAAACTCGGGAAGCAGGCTCCTCCCAGTATAGAAGAACGGACAATGAGGAAAGAAAAACTCAAAAAAAATAAACTAAGTGTTTACCTCCTTGAGTTGCTCGTACATCTTGAAACGAGCCTTGTATCGAGCAAGGTCCACCTCGGACATCTCCACCTCTCCTTTCTGAGCCGGGTCAAGCATAGCGTACGTCTCTGCTGCAAAAAAAAAAGAAAAAAAAAAGTGTTAGAGTATTTTTCTAAAAAACTTTACGTGCGTACAAAAAAGTTTATATATCTAAGTGTCCACCTTGGGGCATGTTCTGGTACAGGCCGTACGCAGACATGAAGGTAGTGTCCCTAAGCCAATTGGCAAGAGGAATCCAATGGCGAGGGACACGTTCGGTTTTGTTACCCCGCTTGACTCGGTTGACCATGAAATGTTCAAGTTGATGCTCGTGGCTTGGATGGCTGGGCGGCTTGACAGGTTTATGGTCCCCGCGTCCGAGCTGAATGGGATCCGGACGGCACTTGTTCATGCGGAGGTTGAACTCCGCATCTTGAGTTTTGATGCGGTGGAATCGGTGCTTCCAGTCCCTCCATTTGCTGACACGGTCGACCACAACCATGTAATCCCTGGTCGCGCTCAAGACGAGCCAACCATCCGTATCCTTCTCCAGCCGAGTAAGTGAGTGCATCTCACAGAAGACCGCAAAGTCTGGCGTGAAACCCTTGCAGATGCACGTCACCAAATACCCAAAAATATTTAACCAACTGTTTGGCGTCAGTTGGAAAAGGCCAATGTCATATTCATCCAGAATTGTCCGGACGAATGGATGAAGAGGGAAGCGAAGGCCTACATCCAAAGCGGCCCTGTAAACGCAAAACGCCCGTTTGCGCGGCTTCTCCTCATCCCAGGTAGCCACAACAATGGCTTTCCTGAGGACTTGTATTTCGAATCCCTCCCCCAAATGGAGGGACTCCTTGTACTCCTCAAAGCCCTTCTTCAAGAACTTCAGGGCCATCTCTCCAACCGTACAGGCGTACGGGTCCCTGAAGTTGTCAATGTTGGCGACGTTTTCTTCGGCCGCCGCCTCACCTTCGGCCGTCTCGCCCACGGCCTCTTTCTCAACCTCTTCTTCTTCCACTTGGTGAGAAGGGGCACTCCCAAACTCTGAAGACAGCACCCTGTCCAAGTCTGCTGCCTCGGCCGAGCTTCGGCCTCTTGAGCTATGTGCGCCCATGGAAGAAGGAACACCCTCCTCAACTAATGGACACTTGCCTTTGTCTTTGGCAGCGTCCGCCTGATTTCCCGAAGGAGGGGCGTTGCGAATAGGCAGGTCGGACGGTTCCCTAATTGAGATTCCCGTCATGGGTCTATCCGCCCCGCCCAGTTGAAGTAGAGGTTGAGAGGAAGAGGGGACGGACGAACCAGCAGCGTCCGCCCCAAGATCGGTAGGATGGTCTTTGCAGGCTACCAGTTCGGCCCCATCCATGACTGAACTGGCAAATTGAGGGAACCTAAGTTCCGGAGCAGGAGTGGACGAGGCGCCTTCAGCTTGTAGGCGTTCCTCGAAGGAAGAAGTGACCTCCAAGGCCAAGTGATGAGAGCCAGTGGAGGCGGTTGTTGTTTGGGTGGTGGAGGTAGTCTCCACCTCCATGGTACTTGGGTTGTTAGGGTCATAAGGGACCCTAGGGTGAACCAGACTGCCGTCTGGATTCCTGGCCGCATGAAGATCGCGCGTACGCATTGTTCTTGTCATTGCCTGAGGGGACAGAGAAGAATAAGTGGGGGTGAGTATGTACGCACCAGACATAGACTCACTCCAAGGAGGAGACAACTCTTCTCCGTCCACTCTAGACTCCTCAGTCCCAGGCGAACGGCCGGCCTCATGAGGAGAGTCGGACGAAGCCGAGTATGGATCCAGAATTGAAATAAAAGAAAAAATACAAGAAAAGAAAGAAGTGTAGACGGCCTACCTCTGTACGTTCTGAAAACTTCGTAAGTGTTCTTGGTGTTGTTGAAGATTGACCGGAAAACTCAAAAAATGCCCGGACAACTCAAACTCACGGCGGCGCTCTTGAAGATTAAAGGAAAAATCACTTTCTCTCACTAGAATGCTCTGACTTCTCTCTAGAATTCACAATTGGGTAAAGTGTGAAAATGAGGATTCACTTCCCATATTTTTAAAATGAACTCATGGGGGCAAAATGGTAAAACCACCTTTCCCGCCTAAACATTCAAACGGTAATTTTTTGAAGAAATTACTCGAAGAAAGAGACAGAATGACGTTAGGGTTCTGTTAACTTGTGAAAAAATCAGACGGACAATTAACAGCGCGTCAAAGTGAGTTGAAGTGAGTTAAGTCACAAATTCAAGAGATGTACACCTTCAACACTTGGTCTCCAGGACTTAAAAATATCTAAGAGGAAAATGCGTCCGCCCAGTTCCCAGACGTTTAGTCCAAAGGGGAAAGTTCAGACGTACGCAGCATGATGAAAGAACCATAGAGTACGCCTGAAATCAAGGAAGCCCAATCCATTTCAAAAATATGTGGACGCTCTGGGTAGTTAGGAAATAAGCTCCTCCCAGAGTATCAGAACGTCAGACCAAAATAGGAGGACGTCTAGTCCCACTGCTGAGGCCGCTCTGGGTGGCTAGGAGATAAGCTCCTCCCAGAGTACGAGAGCGTCCAGACTAAAAAGCAAGGATGTTCATTTTAAATGATGTGGACGTCGTGGGTAGTTAGGAGATAAGCTCCTCCCAGAGTATCTGAACGTCCAAACCAAAATAGGAGGACGTCTAGTCCCACTGCTGAGGCCGCTCTGGGTGGCTAGGAGATAAGCTCCTCCCAGAGTACGAGAGCGTCCAGACTAAAAAGCAAGGATGTTCATTTTAAATGCTGTGGACGCCCTGGGTAGTTAGGAGATAAGCTCCTCCCAGAGTATGAGGACGTCCAGTCCAAAACATGCGGACGTCCCGATGAGCTAGGAGATAAGCTCCTCCCGGAGTATGAGGACGTCCAGTCCAAAGTATGTGGACGTCCAAATGAACCAGGGGTTAAGACTCTCTCACAGTACGAGAACGACCAGTACAAAGTATGGACGACCAAATGAGCAAGAAGACAAGCTCACTCCAGACTACGAGGACGTCCAGAACAAAATATACGGACGTCCAGGTAGCAAAGAGAGCTTTGAGTCCAAAGTATATGGACGTCCAGGGAAGATGGGAGGTAAACCCAACCCAGAGTACCAGGACGTCCAGAATGTAAGATCAGAGGAGGCGACCAGTAATTGTACGAGCCACCCCCTCTGAGGGGCAAATGTTTAGGGTAAAAATACCCCAGGTACGTGGCCCAATCTCATAGTGACACGTGGCCCAATAAGAAGGCGACACGTGGCCCTATGAGAGTGTGACACGTGTCCACCTGACAGGGTGACACATGTCAGCCATCTTTAAATACACAATATAACATCAGAAAGAGAAAAAGGCCCTGATTACATCAGGCCCAAATCCCGAGAAACCCTTGAAAGCCGTAAAACGGCGCCCCATGACACGTGGCGACCCCTAATTGCGCAGCCAATCACGTCACGATATTCTAGGGTACAAACCCTAGAGGGGCACATGTTCCCACCCCTATAAATACCCCAATAATTTATGATGGGAGGGGGGATTACGACATAACATAAAGATAGAGCATTAAAAAGCTCCAACTTCTCTCTACTTTCTCTCTCTAGCTTTTCCGATTTTTGATCACTAACTTGATCGTCGGAGGCGAATATTCTGATCACCGGAATATTCGTTGTTTTGCAGGTGTCCGAGTCTCATTGTCAGTAGAGCGTGACCAGTATCCGAGGAGATCACAAAAAACCCCGAAACAGCTGGGTTTTTGAGAGGAAAAGGAAGCCTGATGTTGAAATTATACACAAAGCCCTCGGCTTGGTTGGTGAATATGCTGTAGCAATGGAAAAGGCTGCTGTTACTCAACCTGTGCAGCAGCTAGGCTGTGTCTGGAGTGTTGAGGGATGCTGTCGGGGATGTAATGATGACTTACTGTTCGTGCTTTAAAGGGCAATTTGATGTGGATGTAGGAGAAGCTTTAGCTATGAGGCAGAGTGTCCTAATTGCAAGACAAGCGGGCTTCAATGATCTTGTGATTGAAACTGACAACATCAAATAACTTTTTAGCCATCTGAAGAAAGGCGTCAATCCTCCGAATGAATTTGGCTATATCTTGAAGGATATTCACAAGCTTATTAGTGATTGTAGAGCAGTGTCTTTTTCTTTTATTAAGAGAGTCGGCAATATTGTGGCTCATAGTTTAGCTAAATTAAGTTGCAATTTTAGTGAAAGTCGTATTTGGCTTGAGAAGTATCCCCTTGAATTACGAGGGGTAATTTGTAATGATATTGCAAACTTGACGGTGTGATTAATAAAGCTAAGCGGCGTGTAAAAAAAAACTTATTTTTTTAAGGAAATTTTGATTTTTAGCACCACAAAAAAACGAAAAAAATGATTTTTAATACTAGCATGCTATTTTGTATGATTATAGAGTGGTTTTTAACGTTGAATATGTGAGGTATTGATGCCTTAGTTCATTATTCACTCTATTTTTATGCAATTTTTGTGTATCCTATGCTTCACTGGTTGTTAGTGTTTTTGTTGAGATTTTAGGTCCAAAGACGACCAATTGAAGCCTATGGATGATGAACCAAGGTTAGAAGCAAGAAGATGATGGAAAGAAGCCAAGGAAAAGGAGTCAAGTCAAGAATAAAGAAAGATGTGCAGTGGAGAGGCCTCTCCATAGAGTGGAGAGGCCTCTCCACCCCGCTGCTGTAGCTACTGCCAAACTTGGCAGTTTCAAGGATTTTGTGAGGAGAGGCCTCTCCAACTTTATGCCGCGGCCTCTCCACCTGGAGCGGCCTCTCCACATATTTGGAGAGGCCTCTCCACCTCGTTGCTGAACTTCCTGCCTCACTTGGCAGATTTGAAAGAAGAGATTAGGAGAGGCCTCTCCAACATAGGGGAGCGGCCTCTCCATCCGAGGAGCGGCCTCTCCACCTTTTTGGAGAGGCCTCTCCACCCTGCTAAGGAGCATTCTGCCCCAATTTTCCTCAATTTGGAGCGGCCTCTCTAAGACATGGAGCGGCCTCTCTAGACTTTGGAGCGGCCTCTCCAGACCTTGGAGAGGCCTCTCCCGACGGGTTCCGCGAACTTTCTATTGCGGAGTTTACTATGAAATTGGGGATTATAAATAGCTTTAAGGGGCTCATTTGTAGGATCTTCTTCTCTCTTAACTCCCTTTAGACTTCTTAGGCCCTTAGTTTCTCTAAACCCTCTTTAATTAGATTAGTTTTCCTCAAAACTCAATCTTTGTAAGAATTATTTGAAGTTTGTTCTATCAATTTCAACAACAATTATTCTCAATCTTGAAGCATCAATTAGTAATCTCTTTCTCTCTCCTTTGCTATTTAATTTTCTGATTTTATCTTTTATTAATCTTAGTTCTTGCTTAATCTTTGTTAATTGTTCTTGCATGTCCAACCATCCTTGTTTATTCTCTCTCCTAGTTTAATTGAATTCATGTTAACCCTAGATTTAATTTTTAGATTGTTTTCCACCATGATTAGTGAGTAGTTAATTAGCTAGGGGTTGGGTGAAGACCCAACCAAGCCATGGGTTGATTGTTAATTGTGCTTGCATGTTCATTTTGGGTTGATGATTGATTGTTAAAGAATTGGTTAATTGCATGTGTAATTGGATGGCCGCTTATCGCTCATGTATTCACTTCTATGCTTGCATTGAGAGATGGAGTCTAGTTGTGAGCCTATTCTTATATGATTATGCTAAATTTCTCTTGATTATGGTTCCTTGTTTGAATGATGTAGTAGTCTTAGTTGCAACAATTAGGTGAGAAATCCCAATTGTTTGTGCCTTAATGCTTTCTTGGACCGATTGAAAGACAAACCCGAGTTAGTAGTCTACTTCCCATCGTTAAGACTTGGTTGGCCTATCTTGTTAGTTGAGTTTGGTTTAGGATTGCTTAGTGTTATGGCTTCGAAAGAAGGCAATGTTGAGTGCCCTCTCTATCACCCAATTTGTGTTCATGCTTGCCTATTGATTTGATCCGTTGGTTTGGTTGGAGTCGATCCCTATTTCCCCCTAGTGTTTGTCTCCATAGTAGTTATCTAATCAAAACCCCCAATTTGTGACCAAACTAGATTGCAACCGTTTCATACTCTCGGTGTACTTACCCATTCCCTGTGGATACGATCCTCTACTTACCCTAGACTTGTCTTAGGTTGGTTTAGGTAGAAATATTGTTTGGTTTTAGGGTGATCGTCCAACGACCGATTCTTTCCCTCTACCATTTAACACTAAAAATTTTTATTTTAACACCACAAAAATTTTTAAAAAATTGGCTTTTACCAGGCCACCACTTAACTGACAAGGATGAAAACAGTTAGTGTGGGGCCACAATGCCTACGTGTCAGCATATTATTGGTCTAAACTAATTAAAAATAAATAAAAAAAAAGAAAACCCTAAAACTACCCCAGCCACCCCACCTCCACCGTCAGCCACACCTCCGGCAGGCTGCCGCCGCAATTCTCTCACCTTGACAGCCCCGTTCCCAGCCCCAGACATCGGTAAATCCCCTCCCTCCCCTTTCCCCTACCCCAAAACCGAAAGCCCTCCCCAAGGACCACCTTAAATGGCTGCCGTTTTTCAAACACCTTGAAATCGGCGATCGAAAACGGCCGCTAGTAGTGGTCGAATTTGGCCGATTAAGGGTCGAAATGGTCAATTAAGGGCCGAAATTAGCTTACTAAGGGCCGAAATTGGCTGATTTCGCCCGTAAGTGGCCATGTTTTGGTTGTTTGAAAATCGGACGGCCTTAGATTGTGGTCGTTGGGGTGTGATTGTCGGTTTTGGGGTGGGGGAAAGGGAAGGAGAGGGTTTTTCGGTGGTTTTGGACTGGGAACGGGAGGGTAATGGTGAGGCAGAGGTGGCGCCGCGCTTCCAGCGGTGTGGCTGGGGTGGCTAGGTTAGTTTAGGGTTTTTGATTTTTTTTTTTTATTTTCTTTTTTTATAAACTAATAATATGTTGACATGTGGCACAATTGGACCCCACTTAATGGAATTTTGGATGGCAGCCGTTAAGTGGTGGTAAAAGCGAATTTTTTAAAACTTTTGTGGTGTTAAAATAAAAGGTTTTTTTTTTGTAGTGTTAAAAACCATTTTTTTTGTTTTTTTGTGGGGTTAAAAATCAAATTTTCCTTTTTTTTTATTGGATAAATAATTGGTTGAATTGAGTTTAATAATTTAGCTAGGTTAACAACAATGAGAACACAATTAGGTTCAATATCATGATTTCAAAAAAAAAAAAAAAAAAAAAAAAGAGAAAAAAAAAAAGTTTCAACATCACAAGGAATGGTGTTGGCAGCCATAATAATGTGGGGAGGAAAAAAAAAGGTTGAAGGAACAACCTGCTCTAGCATCATGAAAGGGTTTTATTCCTCCGTAAATAGGTGTTTGGGTTTTTGTTTTCTTATTTTTGCTTGTTTGATTTTTCCTTCTCTTGGTTATTTGTAGCCTCATCTGGCATTAAAAGAAAAAATTCTAGAGCATATACAATAGTTGTATGTGTGATAATAAGAATAGCAAAAATATAATTTACAAAATAAGAACATATACATTAATTAAGCAATCTAAAGTCAACTAATATAAGAACTAAATATATGCTGAATATCCGTGAATAATATTGATTGTGAAATAATATCAAGAAGTGAAGGATAATTAACTTGGAGTATCTTTAATAATAAGATCTTTGACAATTATACAGTCTACCAAAAAAAAAAAAAAAAAGTCCAGAGCATATACAATAGTTGTATGTGTTTCTTTAAAAAATAGTTGTATGTGCGCTAATAAGGATAGCAAAAATATACTCTACAAATTAAGTTTACTAACTTTTAGCTGGCCACTTTATGAAATTACTCGGTTAGTGTTATAATGCTTACTCTGTTACCGATATAGAGCTTACAGATTTAATAATATAGGGGTTATGCTGTCAGTATATTAGGGGTTACTTTGTTATTTTAGGGTTACTCAAAAAGTATAATAAGGGTTTACCATTTCAATATAATACAGGTTAAAAAAACCTTCCTACATTGTATTTATTTTAATATCTTACTATGTAATATATCCCGTGCATTTGCACAGGTACACTCTAGTTCTCTACAAAATAAGAGCATATACTCTCTTTGAATTAATCAATCTAAAGTCAACTAATATGGACTAAATATATGCTGAACATACGTGAATAATATTGATTGAGAAACAATATTAAGAAGTCAAGGATATTATCTTTGAGTATCTTTAATAATAATATCATTGACAATTATATAGTCTAAAAAAAAAAAAAACTAAAACAGGGACACGTTTCAGCTTTGGAGCTAGTATACCCTGTTTTAGGGTCTGTTCACATTTACTTAATTTCAGTTTAGTTTAGTTCAGCTCCAATCAGTTCAGTTCAGTTCAGTTCAGTTTAGCTCCAATCAGTTCAGTTCAGCTCCTAATTTCCTTCTCTCATAAAATATTCATTTCAACTTAGTTCAGTTCAGTTCAGTTTAGTTCATCTCCAATCAATTCAGTTTAGTTCATCTCCAATCAGTTCAGCTCCAATCAGTTTAGTGCAATTCAGTTCAGTTTAATTCAGCTTAGTTCCGTATATATGAACAGGCCCTTATATAGAACAGATTAGCGTAATTCTTTAAGTTTTTTTGTAAAAAAAAAAAAAATATTTGACTGCACTTTTTTGTTTTTTTATAATTTGTTACAATCTAAATAATTTAATTAGAGTTTTTACTATGGTGTATACTAAGATAATTGATATGATTTCTCTTAAAGAATTTTTTTTATAAGGGCCTAATTTTCAGGATTAGAACAAGGTCGCCCCTAAAACGGTTATGACGGCCCTGAATACATGAAACATAGACTTATGGCATGTTCACATTTACTGAACTGAGTTGATGAACTGAATTGATTAGAACTGAACTGAACTGATTGGATCTGAACTGAACTGAACTGAACTGAGCTAAAATGAATATTTTATGAGAGAAGGAAATTAGAAGCTGAACTGAACTGATTGGAGCTGAACTGAACTGAAATGAAATTAAGTAAATATGAATAGACCCTTGTTATGAACACTTTTTATTAAAATATATATTAGTATAAACATATGGCAGAGTCATGTATTTGAATCGGTTTAAATGTGTCCACCTAGACGATACATTATAAACAAGTAAAATATAGGTCCATCCAACTCCAAACTTGATTGCACGTCTATCCAAAACTTGAGGACATCTATCCAAAATATCAGTCCAAGATTGACTCGGATTGGATCAAAGACCGAAAATTAGAATTTTAAGAATCGAAGACCAGACCGATTAAGTTAGGACCAAACCCAGACCGAACCGAAAGAGTCGGCCCAAAACCCGGAACGGACCGCTTTGGACCGATTTAAGAATTGCTTTTAAAAGAATTCTAATTTTTTTTTAAATAATTTTAGGGAAAACTCGAAAAAAGTAAATGAAAATCTACGGGTTCGTTTGGCATTGCTGTGGTTTTCTGTTTTTTGGTTTTTTGTTTTTTAAAAGTATATTATATATGTCACATAATGAATAAAAAATTATTTAGACTTATTAAAATCATAATAATTTTGAAAACTGACAACAAAAAAGTGGAAACACCTTTTTCTTGTTTTCTGTTTTTGGTTTTTAGTTTTCAAAAAAACAGAAAACTGAAAAACAAAAATGATGCCAAACAAACCCGTAACGTCTGTTTTTTTTGTATATTTAGTACAAAAAAGCTCAAAAATTTAAAGTTTTCTAAGCTTATCATATCATATCATATCATATCATATAACTAATATATAACGCTAAACTTCGCACCACGTTGGATAGATTTAATTAAACTTCCTAATATAAAAAAAATTAGTTTAGAATTCTATTTAATTTGGATAGACTTTTAGGATAAAATTGTTAGTTTAGAGTTATATATTCGATAAAATACAATGTACAAATTGAATTATAATTTTATTCAAAAAAATTACTAGATTATAATTCTAAAAAATTATCATATAAAATTTTTTTTTTGAAAGAACGTTAGCCGGGCAATATTATTAAAGCACATCAAGTTCCGTCAAAGTTGTGAAACTTTGAGGGAAATTATCGGTCCATACAAAACACGATTCACTAACATTATATCTAGCAACTAAGTGTGCTAGAGTATTACCCGCCCGACGCACATGACAACATATAAAAGACTCAAACTCGCTAGTCAAACTTTTAATATCCTCGTAAAACAGCATTAGAGGGGAATAGCCCACTTTCCCGCTGTTGATAGTCTGCACAACTGTGAGAGCATCACATTCAAGCTCGATCTTAGTGAAACCAAGCTGACGAGTTTAAAGCAAAAGAATTAGTTTAAAGCGTAAAACATCCATTTATAATATATACTAATTGGTTAAAACAATATACTTCACAATCTAATACCGTAGAATTTTATGTCTTCAAAAAAAAAAAAATAATAGAATTTTATTACTATTTAGACTTGTCAATTAGGATCTAGTCATGAGTCATTTTGGATTGAGTTAGGGTCTGCTCACGTTTACTAAACTGAGCTGAACTGATTGGAGCTGAACTGAATTAAGTTGAAATGAATATTTTATGTGAGAGGGAAATTAAGAGCTGAACTAAACTGATTGGAGTTGAGCTGAACTGAACTGAACTGATTAGAGCTAAACTGAACTAAATTGAATTGAAATTTAGTAAATGTGAACAGACCCTTATTTCAGGATACAAGTCAAGAAATGTTCAACCCTTGCCCAAAGTTTTGGGTTTGGATCAACCCAACGGGTTTTGAACATTTATTTTATTTAATTTATTTTTTACTATTTTTTTTTAACTTTTTTTATGTATCGAACATTTCCACTAACATTATTATTAGTCATTAATAGATAGCAAATCGTCACAAAAGCACATCAATTTTTAACTAATTTTGTATCAATGTTATATTTTAATACTTGACACATACATTAAAATTTTATCTTAAAATTCAATAAACAATTCGACATCGCACTAAGAAAGATATGATAAATTATTATAATATTATAGCAAAATAGGCTATATCTAAAATTTTTTGGTCCTATCTATATCTTTGGACCGATTTAGCCAATATAGACCAAAACCAAGACATCTTTTAAAATAGGTTATGATTTAAGACATAGCTAGGATTAAACCCAGACATTACATTAAGAAAGATATGAATTCTTTTAAAACATGCATGTCAGCTTAGAAAGATATGATTGAAGGAATTGTGTCTTCGATAAGTGCAATTACTAGATATATCAAGGATCACTATTATGGAGATAATAAGTTCATTCTATTGGGGCGTCATCCTCTGTTGCTAGACTATGAGAGATGATCTTTGGGCTAGTCAAATAGCCCAAAGCCCTTTAGAATGGATCCTATATTGGTCACACACAAGGGTATTGGGTTAAGCAAGTTAGAGGCCCATTAATGGGCCTCATGAGCAATCAATTAGTCATAAGCATGAGTGGGCTAAGTATAGTTTGAGTGGGATTAGGAAGTGGGCTTGGATTTGGACTTGGACTATTATTTAGAGATACGATCTATAAATAATAGCCTTGCCTAGGGTTGATGATAGATGTCACAATTGACAATACAGTGAATTGTGAATCAAGCAACCACCATCCAAAGGCCCTCATCCTCCCTCTCTCACACGCACGCCTCTCCTCCCCTCTCACCCACGGCCGGCCACCCCTAGTGGCCACGTAGTGTTGCGCGGTGGTTCTTGCCTGGTTGATCGTTCGTCCATCTCCGTAGAAGGTCGAAAGAAGTGTTCTTTCGCGACTAACTAGCATTAGTGGAGGTCTTAATCTGTGCCCGTGGACCAAGTAGAGGAATCGCATTTGAGGTTCTTTATCTCCCCATTGTTCTTGCTCGATCATCGTGGAATCACGCTTCAAAGGTATAATTCTTACTTCTTTATGTGTTATGCATGAGATCCTTGGTTTGGTGCTATATGAATATGACTCATGTTAATTCCGCATTTAGTACCTATAATCTCCTACAGTGGTATCAGTTAGCCTCTTGCATTTACATATATTGAGTAATAATTCTTTGATAATCCACAATTTTAATTCAATTAGGAGGGAGAATAATTTAATTATGAGTCAATTGTTATTTTAAATATGATTTAACAATATAGAATCATTAAAGGTGTTTAATTTGCTCCATATTAGCCATCAATTGATCCGAATTTTGCCCCAAAATATTCGAAAAATTCGAACCCCTAAAACCCTAATTTCGAAAATTTCGAATTTTAAACCCTAATTTGTGAAATTTTGTGTTTAATTTTGATTTATTTCGATGGTAATATGTTTAAGGAATTTAATCTATTTGATTACATGTTAAAATTATGAATTTTTCATGATCAAATTATTTAATTTAAATGTTAAATTAAATTGGGGATTAATTTCATCAAGAACCCTAATTTCAAAATTGAATATGATTTAATTTTGGGATTAATAGGACCACATAAAGTTTAATTGATTTTTACAAAATATGTTTTGTTTTAATTAATTAAAATCAAAAAAAAAAAAAAAAAAAAAAAAAAAAAAAAAAGAGGAAAGAACAGCAGCAGCACCGCGGCTGGGTGGCGCTGCCACGGTGGTGCCGCTGCTGGTGGTCCAGGAGGGAGGGGGCGGGGCTGGGTCAGGCAGCAAGGAGCAGCGCAGCAGTGCACCGCCCCTTGCGTGTGATGCTGCTGCTGTTCCTGCGTCACTGCAGGGGCAGCGCACACCGTAAGGTGTGCGGCCACCGTGGCCGGCTTCGGCTGGCCACACCACGGTGGCTGACGCGGCCCTATTTAAAAATTAAAAAAAAATATTAAAGATAAGTTTAAATTTTGAAAAGATAATTAACAAATTTAAAGTTGTTATTTTTGTTAAGTTTGGGTAATTATGGAGCAAAAGATTCTATAAGGATAATAATTGATTAAATAATGTGATTATCTCATAATTATTTATGGATAATAATTGATTTAAAATATGTGATTGGCAAGTAATTAGGATAGAATTCCTAAATTATTTAGGATAATTATGGAAAATAAATATGATTTATATTCCATAATTTCAAATAAGATTTGATTCTATCTCATACCTAAATTAAAATATATGATATTTTATAATTGGTTATGATTAATATATGATATTATCTAATTACAGTAATTAATTAAAATATGAGATATTTATAGTCATGTTTCCTTCATTATGATCATCAGATGTTGTAGTTTAGGAAAGCATGATGAGTGATTTATTATATGGCACTTTATAATATATGATATTGTTTATTGCTATATATAGACTAGTATGGCCCATAGATTCTAAAATACGATCTGCGCATCGTGATGTATTTTTGTAATCTAAATACGGTCTGCGTACCGTTGAGTATTTTTGTAATTTATTTTATTTTATTTAAGTAGTAGATAGAATAGAATAAATTTACAGGTTGCAGTTGATCCAAAAGCCAATGAAGTGAAGGCCCAATGGAGCAAGATGGATGAGATCCATGAAGATCCAAGTGGGAGCATTTTACTTTATTAGTTTTCTTAGGATTAAGGGGCCATACTATGTCATGTTTTATTGCATTAGTAGATTATGCATGTTTAGGTTTATTTATGTTGCTTGATGATGCGCTAGAGTTCACTATACAATCACAACATAATAAATCTAGATCCCAGAAATATTGATGCAGCTTTCCCAATTAAAAACCCGACGAAAACCTTGATCGTTTGTGATGGGTCGGCTTCAGCAGAGCGTCATAATATATCTTGGGGAAGTGGGGGTAGATCACGTTCTACACTTTTAATTGGTTATATTCAACAAGGTTACCTAAAGATCAGTTTAGAACCTTGAAGCTAAGAGTAATAATTAAACATGTGATGGTTAATTATTCAACCAAAAATTACAAGAGTTGTAATCAGTAAAGAGTTTACTCACCTTGAAAATGTAATGGTTGATGGCAGGGCCTCAGTCCGGTTAATTATTGCACAAATAAAGGATCTTGGAATCATTTTATTCAATAGGGATCATTTAAATATTGAATGAATGCTTTAAAGTTACCAATAAATTCAAAATTACTTATGGTACTTTAAATTTATTAAACATAATTATTGAATTTTGCCTCGTTTTGTTTTTGTTTGTAGATGAATATCTTATATGACAACACAGATTTACCAATGAAACTCAATTTAAGGCTTAATCTCAGAAACTACAGGCAATGGGAGGGCGAATTGAGAAATGTTCTCACAAGCTTCAAGCTTGATGCTCGCCTATATGTACCCGTTGAGAACAAGTGTACTCCTGGTCAGGACCCTGAAATGCATGCAAAATTAGTTTTGGATGCAATAAAGGTCAAGAACCTAATACTGGAATCTATTCCAAACTGTTGGTATAATAGGTTCAGACGGTATGAGGTGACCAACTTATATCAATGTCTTCGTGCTATCTGTAGGGGTGGCATGGGGGCATTGGGTAGCGGAGGTGTCAACGATCCAAATGTAAGAGAGATCGTTAACTCGATCCCTCAGATTTACTATTCCTAGGCTGACAGTTTAAGGTATGAGACTTACCGGATTCATGGTAAGATAATGGCAAAGAAACTCTTACCTGGTCAGTCAGTGAGGAACCATGTCAATGAATTGGTTGATATGATCAACCAAATGGATGTCCTCGGGAAACCGATCGATGATGATTCTGCACGTGACATTATTTTGTTCTCACTCCATGCTGGTTTTGACATTGTAAGACTTTCTCATAATGATGAGGGATCATCTGCAAATTCGATCAACATCTTACTTAACCATGCTGAGGAGTACCTGATAAGGAGAGATTGCCAGTGCTTCTATTGTGGTGGATGGCAAGCCCATACACCAGGGTGTCCCCATTATGCACCAGTGAAAACAGAAGGTAAGGAGTTACTTGATGTTTTTGTTGTAGAAATTAATCTTACTTCATCTTCCACTTGGGTATTCGATACCGGTTGTAGTGCTCATATCGTCAATGACGTGCAGGGCTTGAAAGGAAGTAGGAAGCTAGATCCAGGAGAAGTAACACTTCGAGTAGGAAATGGAGCAAAAGTTGCTGCACTTGCTATTGGGAGTTACCATTTGAGACTTCCTTCTGGATTAATTTTAGTACTTAATAACTGTTATTTCGTTCCCAGCATTACTAAAAACATTATTTCAGTTCCAGTTTTAGATACTGAAGGTTTTTCATTTGAAATAAGAGACAAACGTTGTTTTATTTCGAAAGAAAACATGTTATATGCTAATGCTAAGTTAATTAATGGTTTGTATGTTTTGGAATATACAACTCACGTCTACAACATAGATCATAAAAAACAGAAAACAGATGGTTCAAACCCAACTTACCTATGGCATTGTAGGCTTGGACATATTAACCAAAAGCGCGTCCAGAAATTACACAAGGATGGAATCCTTTCTTCTTTTGATTATGAATCATTTGAAAACTGTGAGTCATGCTTGCTTGGGAAAATGACTAAGTCACCCTTTACGGGTATAGGTGAAAGAGCTAGCGACCTTTTGGGACTCATACATACAGATGTGTGTGGACCAATGAGTTCAAAAGCTAGGGGTGGATATAATTACTTCATTACTTTTACTGATGATTTAAGTAGATATGGTTACATTTACTTAATGAAGCTCAAGTCGGAAGCCTTTGAAAAGTTCAAAGAATTCCAGAATGAAGTACAAAACCAGCTTGGGAAGACAATTAAGGCACTACGATCTGATCGTGGTGGCGAATATTTAACCCAAGAATTTGATGAACATCTGATTAATTGTGGAATAATTTCACAATTAACCCCTCCAGGGACACCTCAATTATATGGAGTGTCAGAAAGGAGAAATAGGACTCTACTAGATATGGTTAGGTCCATGATGAGCTTTACTGATCTTCATATATCTTTTTGGGGATATGCATTAGGAGCAGCTGCAAGAATACTAAACAGAAGCCCATCCAAAGCTGTAGAAAAGACTCCATATGAGATGTGGAATGGAAGAGCTCCAAAGTTGTCTTTTCTCAAGATTTGGGGATGTGAAGCCTATGTAAAACGTTTACAAGGCGATAAACTACACCCTAAATCAGACAAGTGTTTCTTTGTGGGCTACCCCAAAGAAACAAAAGGGTATTACTTCTACAATCGCGAAGATGACAAAGTATTTGTTGCTCGCGATGGTGTCTTTCTAGAAAAGGAATTTCTATCTAGAAAGCCAAGTGGGAGTAAAGTGGTTCTCGAAGAAATTCGAGACGAGCAACAAATGGATGTGGATAACACCACATCAGAGGCGAGGGCGCATGAAACGATTAATCATGCGTCGGAGCAAGCTAATTCCACCAGCGAGACTCCTATCGTCCCACTTGAATCTAATTCATGCGAAAATCTTCAAGGAGTTGGAGAGAAAATTTCTACTGTTGCTCCTACCCCACGTAGGTCTGCCAGAATCAGAAACAAACAGTTTGTCGAGATTTTGTTAACTGAGGATTCTGAAATCTTCTTATTGGAGAATGAGGAACCCACAACCTACAAGCAAGCTTTGGTGAGCCCCAACTCAGATAAATGGCTTGAGGCCATGAAATCCGAAATGGAGTCAATGTCTGAAAATAAAGTGTGGACCCTAGTTGACTTGCCTAATGGGGTAAAACCCATTGGTTGCAAATGGGTCTACAAGATTAAAACAGACAAGGATGGAAATGCCTACATCCATAAAGCAAGACTAGTTGCAAAAGGGTTCAGACAGATTCATGGTATTGACTATGATGAAACTTTTTCCCCAGTAGCAATGCTTAAGTCCATTCGGATTCTTCTAGCGATCGCCGCATTTTTCGATTACGAAATATGGCAGATGGATGTCAAAACCGCATTCTTGAATGGGTTCTTGAAGGAGGAAGTGTATATGACACAACCTGAGGGTTTTGAAGATCCAGAAAATCCTAGAAAAGTATGCAAGCTTGAGAAATCCATTTATGGATTGAAGCAGGCATCCAGGAGTTGGAATCTTCGTTTTGATGAGGCGATCAAAAGGTTTGATTTTGTCAAAAGTGAAGAGGAACCTTGTGTATACAAGAAGTTTAGTGGGAGCAGCATAGTCTTCTTAGTCTTGTATGTGGATGACATACTTCTCATGGGAAATGACATACCAATGCTTGAATCAGTCAAGGAATGGTTGAAGAGTTGTTTTTCCATGAAAGACTTAGGTGAAGCTGAGTACATTTTGGGAATCAAAATCCATAGAGACAGATCTCGAAGGATGATTGGACTAAGTCAAGAGACTTATATTGATAAGGTTCTTGACAGGTTCGAGATGACAAACTCCAAGAGAGGTTTTCTCCCCATGTCCCATGGCATTACGCTCAGTAAATCTCAATGCCCGGTTATGCCAGATGAGATGAGACGTATGGCTATCATTCCTTATGCTTCTGCAATAGGATCGATAATGTATGCCATGATTTGTACAAGGCCGGATGTTGCATATGCTCTAAGCATGTGCAGCAGGTTTCAGGCAAATCCAGGTGAAGCACACTGGACAGCTGCCAAGAACATCCTTAAGTACTTGAGAAGGACGAAAGGAATGTTTCTAGTGTATGATGGCGAAGATGAGTTGGTTGTCAAAGGTTATACGGATGCGAGTTTCCAAACAGACAGGGATGACTTCAGATCTCAATCTGGATACATTTTCTGTCTGAATGGAGGAGCAGTGAGCTGGAAGAGTTCGAAGCAAAGCACTGTCGCAGACTCTACGACAGAATCAGAGTATTTGGCTGCTGTTGAAGCAGCTAAGGAAGCTGTTTGGATAAAGAAGTTCCTGACTGAGCTGGATATTGTACCAAGTTCTCAAAAGGGTATCGAGATATATTGTGACAATAATGGAGCTATTGCTCAATCCAAGGAAGCTAGGTCACACTTCAAATCCAAACATGTAGAGAGGAAGTTTCACCTCATTCGAGAGATCGTTGACAGAGGAGATGTCAAGATGAGCAAAATTCACACGGATGAGAACATCGCTGATCCGCTTACTAAACCCCTTCCAATGCCTAAGCATGAGAAGCATACTAGTGCAACTGGATTGAAGCGAATGGTGTAATTAGAAGTTGTTATTTGTTTTGAGAAAATAAATTACATATGTAATACATTCATTTGCAGAATTATGTTTAATCAGAAATTATCTTTTTCTCTTATTTAATTGTGGTTTCAATATTAAATAAAATGTCCAAAAATAATTATGGATTGATGGGCTCATCAGGTTATCTATTAGATAGAGACCTGGTGTATGAAACCCCACAGGTGAACAAAATCCACATATTATTTAAGTTCCTAGTTCGAAATCATTAAAGTGGACATAAATGATTTCAATGAATGGACTAGCATGTAAGATTGATTGGATAGCTCGGTTTCATGGGCTATAGGAGCATAGTGATAAGGCTCGGTCAATCACATGGATATGCATGAATGATGCAGGATCGAACCATAGACCTACTTTGAAGTTCAAGTATAGAACTTCCGGATATATTAGTGGATTCCTTTGACATGAGTGGAACATTGGTTTCATTCAATGGATGAAATAACTGTGGTACATTCAAACGTCTTCCCGTAACTGGAGATTATAAAGGGTGTTTCCTGGTTGTTTCAGAAGTTGAGTGGGAGCTTTGGTTGCCACAAGATTGGATAGAGTCTTCCTATTAAATTAGGAATGTGTCATGTTTTGGCCTCTTGAAGAGGGAGAATAGAAAATGCATGGCCGTGCTCAAATGTGTTATATAGTAACCATTGTTTTGTAATTCTAACTCGGATTTCAAGAAACGATTTGTAGATTAATATAGATCGCATAAGATGCAATCATATTATCAAATCGACACAAAATGACTTAAGGAATTTGAATATTGCGCACTTGTCTCAGACAAGTGGGAGATTGGAGGAATTGTGTCTTCGATAAGTGCAATTACTAGATATATCAAGGATCACTATTATGGAGATAATAAGTTCATTCTATTGGGGCGTCATCCTCTGTTGCTAGACTATGAGAGATGATCTTTGGGCTAGTCAAATAGCCCAAAGCCCTTTAGAATGGATCCTATATTGGTCACACACAAGGGTATTGGGTTAAGCAAGTTAGAGGCCCATTAATGGGCCTCATGAGCAATCAATTAGTCATAAGCATGAGTGGGCTAAGTATAGTTTGAGTGGGATTAGGAAGTGGGCTTGGATTTGGACTTGGACTATTATTTAGAGATACGATCTATAAATAATAGCCTTGCCTAGGGTTGATGATAGATGTCACAATTGACAATACAGTGAATTGTGAATCAAGCAACCACCATCCAAAGGCCCTCATCCTCCCTCTCTCACACGCACGCCTCTCCTCCCCTCTCACCCACGGCCGGCCACCCCTAGTGGCCACGTGGTGTTGCGCGGTGGTTCTTGCCTGGTTGATCGTTCGTCCATCTCCGTAGAAGGTCGAAAGAAGTGTTCTTTCGCGACTAACTAGCATTAGTGGAGGTCTTAATCTGTGCCCGTGGACCAAGTAGAGGAATCGCATTTGAGGTTCTTTATCTCCCCATTGTTCTTGCTCGATCATCGTGGAATCACGTTTCAAAGGTATAATTCTTACTTCTTTATGTGTTATGCATGAGATCCTTGGTTTGGTGCTATATGAATATGATTCATGTTAATTCCGCATTTAGTACCTATAATCTCCTACAATGATGAATTATTATAAAAAAATAGAATTCTTTTAAAATAGGGTATGTCAACTAAAATTTATAATCTTACCTAACGCACTAAGAAAATTGGATCCAACGTGGCTCTCTAGAAACTCGGAAAAAACTCTCTTATAAAAGTTAAACATCTTGGCATATTTTATTGTTGTTGTATAGGGGACAAAACAGCTTTCAGGAGGAAAATCCATTTGTTTTTTTTATCTTACGAGTAATGTTAAGATAATGTTTGTTCAAAGAAAAAAAATGTTTGAAGCTTGTCGGTTTAAAGTGCTTGAGCAATATTGGGATTGAATTATACAAGTATTTCTTCGGTGCTAAACAGAAAATTGCAGAAATAAATGAAATTTGGCTCGAGAATACGATATATGGGTATATTGTTGGGGATATATGAATGATTTTTGGATTTAATTCCCACAAATTTTATCAATGAAAAGCTTTTGTTTTCTCCATATTTCTTCTTTTTCAACTACACAAAGTCAATGAAAGAAAATGAAAAGACAGTATTTAAGTTCAATTGAACTAATCTAACATTTATCAATACAGATCATTATATATGTTTTAATATTTTTTTTTTTTGAGAACTATATGTTTTAATATTTAGTTTCATGTAATTTGTTAATCTATAAATAATTTAATATAATTTTTTTTAATGTTATTTGTTTTTACTTATAAAAAATACTAGATTCGTCACTTGCTTTATTGTTAAAGTGTGTAAATTGAACAATTGATTTGTGCAGTTGGCAAATGTAAAGTCTAAATTCGAATAACATAAAGACTAAAACAAATTTAACATAAAAAAAATGTCAACCATAGAGTCATGTCAACCCCTAAAACTCTCATATTTGAGTCGGATGCTCAGCCTTGGTCATCCGGTTCAAACCTATGCCGTAGTATGGATTAACCCAACTAAGAAGACGTATACAAGAATTGACGAGCAAGGTGGGTCGAATCTGGAACCACACCTTTAGCATAAGGGTGAACAAGAGCAACCAAAAGTCGTGTATGGTGAATGTTGAAATATATTATGATGCTGCGGTCGAAATAACGAGCAAAGATAGACTAATTGTTAAGACTTGGTTGAAAATAACTTTACCCTATAAACATAATGATATTATTATAGGAAATAATTAAGACATGATATGTGTACAAACTATGGCGTCGATATAACAGGATTGGATTTATTAACGCCCGCTCTCTTGTTATCATTTTCTGAATGTCAAATTAACTTTAATTTGAGAAAACAATTTGTTGTTTGAAATTTGTTATCAGAAGCAGACTACACAAGTTAATTTTTATTATTATTATTGTAATAATAATAATTATTATTAATATTCTTTTTTTTTAATAAAGGCTCGAAGGCACTTAACTTTCATTCATAGGGAGATCATTCTCCAAAAGAGGAACAATACAATTCGAAAAGTCCGATAACCAAACACAACTACTAGTGTCCCTTGGCAAGCAATGAGCAAGCTCATGGACAACTTTATTTCCCTCCCTACGAGTAAAACTCCACAAAATAAAATCAAACAAACCACTAACATGATAAATATCATCTAACACAAGGTGAAGGTTGCTTCTCGCTCTTTCTCGTGACTTAATTGTGGTGATTAACATGATAAATATTATTATTATTATTATTATTATTATTAATATTTATTATTATTATTATGTAACATAGTTTTTTATTTTATTTTATAGGAATATGAGACAGTTTTTGAGTTCAATTTTATATGATCGATGTTTACCAATGATAACAATACTCTATTTAAGGATAATCTTAATCATTATTTCAGGTTTTACATATATTTTTAATAAAAAAAAATCGGTCAGGGTTTTGGACTAGACCGGACCGGACCGAAAAAATAAATTTCTAGACCCAAAGACCGGGGTCCGGGGGTCGATCCGAGGTAGCCCAGTCCATTTTTCGGTCTAGACCGATTTATAAACACCCCTACCTACATCTAGGTTGGTAAATAATGTTAAATAATGTTTGCATTAAAGGTCATGAAAATTAAATACTCGTCCAACTAACTGATCAAGTGTCTCTAGACTTTTAAAATCCTAGGAAAAACAAAATAAAATCATATATGAGTATTTCTATAGCAAAATTTTAATAAAAAAGAAAATAGAAAAAAAGAGAGAAAATTTGTTACCACATCAATAATAATATCCGTTAAAACAAGAGCAAAAAACAACCCGCTTCTCTCTCACCCTTTTAGCCTTCCTTGATTTAGGGGGGAGAGAGAAACCTATCTTAGCGCCTACCATCGTCTTCATTGAGAGAGAAAATTTGTTGAAACACAACAATTTTACCATAATTCTATCTCTATCAACAATTCTCCTTTGCACATCTACCCTGCTTAATTACATCTCATTCAATTATTCCTAACTTCATAGATTCTTACATTCTTTTTATTTTTGCCCATTTTCTCATGCATCAAGGATGAAGAAAATGGGCCTAAAATCAAACAAACATCAAATTTTATATTCCACACGTTAAAAGTAATGAAACCACCCTTAAAAATCTCCATATCTTCTTCTTCTTCTTCTTATTATTATTTTTAAGGAGCGATAAAATTCTCCAATGTCAGCATTCACTCTTACGCCAAGATGTTACATATGGGTCATTACAGTATTTCTTTTGACCTGCATTCTTTCCGGAGGCACCTTCTTGGTGCTCTACATGACCCAACCTGAAACTCCCGCCACGTCTTGGTACCCGATCATCGGCATTACTCTAGTTTGTCTACCGTGGTTCTTTTGGGTAATCACCGTTCTTTACCGAATCCTCTCTCGAGCCCTCGGTTTTAGGATGGTTTGTTGGGGAAAGAGCGTGTTACCTAGCAATACCATGCGTAATGATCATGACTGTGGCAACACCGAAGCAACTGGTGAAGGTGGTGTTAACTTGGAAAATGGTAACACAAATGACGCCACAAATAATAACTATTCTTCAAAGGGAGATACCTCAAAGCAGGTTCATTTTGGTGATTCAGTGGCCCAAGACGAGCACCACAACAACAACCACGGATCCTATGGAGGCTCGCTCTCATCTATGGCTTCTCATGAGAGCGAGTTGCCCTTGAAGATGTCAATGGTATGACCGTGATAAATGATTACAGGAGATATTGATATCTCGTGTATAGGCAGCTTGGTGAATCCAATGAATGAAGCAAAATATTCGTCGGAGCCTATGTAAATGATGTTGTTAAGGCTTTCGGGTATGCTCTTGCTTTGAATCTTGTATAACTTTAATGAATACCAGAGGTAGATTAATTATGATCATGTAGAGTAGATTAAGAGCTTGTTTTGATCGCCCTATTTATGTAGAGAATCCTTCCATTATATTCAGTCATTAAAGGTATCACAATCAAATATTCCCAACTGATTAATGCCATTTTGCCTAGCTAATTTCATAATTTGTGTATGTTTACATAATGTTATAATAAGATTTTTTTGACACAAATGTTATAATAAGATTTCGGTAGACATTAATATAAACAATTTTTCAAGGAGAAACTTAATTGGGGTCATTAAGGTACATACATATAATGATATAAATTGTTTTGTTTTGCTTTTTAATCTATATTGTATTTTTTTTTATATTGAAATTGGAATTTGTAAGAGTTGGTTTTGATTTGTTTGTCTTTAATTTTAGCAAAGATAGTTGGACAATATCATGAACATTTGTTGCTCTGATCTAGTATATATCAATGGCATGATGGCCTCTTCTACTAGTGGTATGATACTGCATATTTTCCTATGCATCTTTATTGTGAATTTTACAAAAGTTTAACATGTGACATAATTCTCTATACACCTAATTTTCATACACCATAGGGATAATGTTTTGGGCCTTCTGGCCTAGGAAATTCTTGAGCTTTAAAAACACAAACTATTGTGGTGAACTGATGAATGAAAACCAATATCCTACAATAGCACACCCTAATAAGTTTGTAAGCAAGCGTTATATGGATGTTACTTTAAATAATGAAATTATTGATGCTACGCTCCCATAGTCCCATGTTTTTGAGATGATGAACATTATTGAGATATGACCCGTCTTAGAAAGAGGGTATCAGGCCGTAAGATCTCTCTCTTTTTGAGACGTATGAACATTATTGAGATATGACCCGTCTTAGAAAGAGGGTATCAGGCCGTAAGATCTCTCTCTTTTTGAGACGTATGAACATTATTTAGATATCACCCGTCTTAGAAAGAGAATATTAGGCCATAAAATATCTCTCTCTAGCCGTGCTCCCATACTTAATGCATGTTCCATATTCCATACACAAGTAAGGGGGTCAATAAAAGGGACAATGGACGGAGAATTAGGGATCCAAAGTATGGGAGGGTTGTTTACTTGTTATATGTAAATGTGTGGGGAAGAGGGATACATATATAAGGTGAAGTGCAGGGGTGGCTAAGTACCTTCCAAAATGATACATCAGTGGAACTTTAACATTCACCCATCAATTAGCAAGTCAAACTTGTAAGTTACCCCCTAATAAGAAATTTAGGCTAGTTCAACTTATTAATGTTGATATTAGCTTAGTTCAGGATTAATCAAATCAAGACATATATTATTGGTTTATTTATTTGCTTTTATTATCGTTATATACCTCAATTTTGCACATTCATAATTGAAAATTACATACGAGTACAAATTGATACAAGTCTAATGACGCTATCTTTTGACAACTTTTATCTTATGAATTGGTGTACAAATAGGTTTAAAGTTTGCTCATATTCGAAAATCAGTTCGAATCAAGTGTTTATAGTTCAGATTAGTGTTTGTACAAATAAGGTCAAACTATATGTTATTTAAGAGTCTGTTCACATTTACTTAATTTCAGTTCAGCTCCAATCAATTCAGTTCAGTTCTGCTCAGTTCAGTAAATGTGAACAGACCTTAAGTTTTTGAAATATATGTATTAGCTTATTGGTGGACTCATGATGAAATGGGCTCATGTAAATAATCCAATATTTTTGTGATAGCAAATTATTATTGTTTAATTTTTCATTATATACTCGTATTTTTTTTTTTTATTATTCCGCTACGGAGAGTAATAGTGTATTAATAATTTGTTCTTGTAAGTATCTCAGTGTTTGATTTTAATTCCATGAAAAATACAAATGCAAACTACCATACGAGTATGAAACCATAGGAGTGTCTTTAACTTGCTCATATAATCACCCATACAATTACGAAAATCAATGTAATAGATGATTCGTGATCATCTTCAATAAAATATTACAAGTATAAAAAACCTTAGTAGCCAGGTCAGGCAGGAATCACTCTCCATATTGAAATTTGAAGCCACCTTTCTTAATCTAAGAGAATTCACTCCAATTAAGATTCGTAATTAGAATATTCTATCATCTTATCTTACCCTTTCGTCGTATCATACGTGCTCTTTACATAAAGTTTCTTTTATAAAAAAGTTTCTTTAAGAAAAACCATATGCTAATCCAAATAAAAGAAGGAAAAAAAAAAAAAAAGTTTATTTAGCTCATCCCTTAATACACTACTACAATATCCAATACACATGAAAAAGACTCATTCAGTCATTCTCACGGCATGTTTATTGCATGATGAACATGATAGGGTGATTCCGGAGAATAAATAAGCACAACTACTCGCATTACGTACACGGCTACACACACAGTATAAATCAGTAAATATATATATCAGTAGTTAGGACCTGTTCTAATTGACTGAGCTGAACTGAATACTTAATGAGAGAAGGAAATTAAAAACTGAATTGAATAGGCCCTAAGTTATGTCGAACGTGCTTAACAAATCTCGTCTATTGTTTGAATTACTAACATCAAGGAAGATGAACATAAATTTGTCCCTGAATTTAACATACGGAGTACATCTCATTTAATGTGTAAGCATTTTTATCACTTGATGCCCAAATATAAAATTTCACATGATATAATGCTCTGATCTTTCTAAGACAATAATTAATACAGTTACGATAAATTTTCAAATTATGGTCAAATTGTCAACATTGACAACCATATGCAAGATTAGTTTCTTATTTAAGATGATATCAGATTGAAATGATTCATTGATACTATGGTTACTCTGTATCAATTTTAAATCAATAGAATCAAGCTTAAGTTAACATACAAAAGTCACACAAATATAGTGTTAATTGCTAATTCAAAATTAATTACAACTTTAAACAATACAATTAGCTTCATAATTTGACCATTTCAATGATAGCACATATTGACGCTCCCAATTTTCACAAACAAAAAAAATTAGATTCATTAAAATAACAAGTTAACAAACTACCCAAACCCTCGGAAAATCCGTTAAAATAATCAAAAATACCGACCAATTTCTCTTTAATACACCAATCAGTAATGAAATCCCCTCAATGTCAAAAACCAATTAAAAAACCACAATAATTGCCCAGAAAATCATACCAATAAAAAACTGATAATAAAACAAAAAAAAACGAGAAATCACAAATTAAAAGCAACTTTCTAGATCCAAATTCCAAAAGCATAATAACAGTACATTTAATAAATCTTTCAAAGCTTCCAATAACGATACTACTTCATATTTTTTGAATACAGTGGAATCAAATCAGCTTTACATGAAATAAACAAAGTAAAGCTAACCAGCGTAGATGTGAACACCAATAGCAATAAGGAAGATGGTAATTAAACCAAAGTAAATGATCCCGTGCACGACGATAGCGGCGCCACTGGTTTGCATATTGCCAAACTCAATGACACGGCCGCGGCCGGGTATTTGAAAGAGTAAGCCTGGTGTAAGAAGAACGAATAGCACCACCGCGATGACCACCGGTCCCCAATCTGCCATTCTTTGGAGAAACTGTTTTTAGTGTTTGTGTTTTGTTTGAGAGTATTTTTTGAGAAACTTCCGGTTTTGTTTTGTTTTGAGTTGAAGTAAAGTTGAAAGTTTAGGGTGTTCACGATGTGTTATTTAAAGAGTGTCCCGTTGGACACATATATGTGAGGAAGGAAATAAACAAATGAAGAGGAAAGAGTGTGACAAGGATATGTGAGGAAGGAAAGGGAAGTGTAAGATGTAAGATGAGTCAATCAATGGTAGATTTTGGAGCACGTGTAAGGTTAAAATCATCGTTTATGAGGGTTGTGGTTTTTTTGTTTTTTTGTTTTTTAATTTTTTTTTTTGATATTGTCAAAAATAAAATTGTCATGCTCAATTTTTTTATTTTTTTTTAGTTTTCGATTTAATCAACAAGTATACTCTCTTCCTTGTAGAAATTTGACCAAACTTTGACTTAATTTGTAGATTAGTATCATTTGTAAGATAAAAATTAGAAAAATTTCATAAGAATAATCCAACCATTTCTCCATTCTCTCATAATAATTCAACCTTTGAATCTGCCCAAAATAAGGCTAAGTTTGTATTTTTATTTTTTCTTTCTCCCTTAATAAACCCAAATCGGCCAAATGATATGTGACCTAAGCAACTTTTTATTTTCCTTTATCTATCTTTTTAAAATTAACAAAATAAAACTAAAAAACACTCAGACCACCTCCACCCCACTGCCACCTAACCCCTCCTTACTCCCCCTGTCGGCGGCCAACCCAACCCCCGGCACCGATGACCTTGGCCTGTAGACACTTAAAAATGTCTCCCCCAAAATAAAATCCGATGATGAACAACCTTTCACCGCTTCTATTGGTCAGGTTCAATATTTAATCTTTGGAGTACTTAAATTAAACCATAGCTTTAGCCCAACACATTGCATTTAATTTACTTAAACCAACCCAATTCTAACCAATTTTCCCAAACCATAACCCATTTTTCTCTTATCATGACCATAACACACAACCCGAGCAAACCAAATTTCGTGGCCCCATAACTTTGATCCAAATATTTTTTTTGGTTGCATAGACCTTGAAATAATCTTTGCACAACATCATAAGCCAAATTAATATTTAAAACGAAGAAGATATGAGCAAAACACTAATACTTGACCCAAAATCGACACTTAGAGGTGATCATTGGGCGGCGCGGGATGGGTTAGAATTTTGGTGCCCAAACTCTTCAAAATGGCCGGGTCGTGTGGACTTTTTGGGCCATTTTCGAGCTGGGAAAAAAAAACTAAAAATGCATAAAGACGCATTCCCAAACCCGTCCAAAAAAAAATCGAGCAGGAAAAACCTGTCCAAAATCGGGCTGGGTCGGGTTGGGCTAGCAGCTTGATCAGGTCTACCGACACCCTTACACTAAAACAACTATATCATAAAATCTACAAATGATAGACCTGATTTTGATTGTGCTGGAAAGTAGACTTCAAGATCTTTCCAACGATATATTATACGAGTATGCCTTATTCCGAGTTACGGATCAAAAGTTATGGAAATTTTAAAAATGCATAAAAACTGAAAAATACCGCGTCATGGGACCAAGTACCGTGCCACGACACCAAGATGTTTCATATTATTTTCTTAATGCGCTTTCTTTTTTCAAAATAATAGAATTTGTTATTGGCCACGCACGACACTCACCACCGTGTGTCCGTGCCACAATACCTTTTTCTTCAACGACGCTTGTTTTTCTAGGGTTCCGGAGTGCATACCTCACATTTCCTCTGTAATATGATATTACCATGCTCATTTATAAGTTTTGGGGCACCAACACACATTATCTCTTCTCTCTCATGTTCTAGCATTGAACCTTGCTCTTAATTACACCATTCCTCCCTAAGCACTCCAAAGAGTCCATACAATACCTAAACTTATGTTCTTAAACCATGACGTGTAAGGTAGAACCGATTGAGGGTTTAGACCAAATCAACTCTACTTTAATTTAATTTAATTTCAATTCGATTTATTTTTATTGAATTTACTAACGCTCAATATTATTCATGATGTTTAAAATTTAAAGAAGCACGCAACATGAGTAATTTATTTACTTAATTGATGATCTTATTTTTATATTTATTGCTAGTATCATGATTCGTGTAAGTGTGCTTTGATTTGAATAACACTGTTATGGTTAAATTGCTTCCAATATTATGTTTATTTAATTCTATTTTTTTTTCCTTATCACCATATTGTATATTTAAAGGGAATATGTAATAGAATATAACGCCTAATAAGATAATTTAGACGACCGATTTAGGTTCGATTTTAGTCTTGTTGCTTAATCAAGTGATCACTAATATTTTAGAATTATGTGTGCATTAATATTCAACTAATTTAGCCTAATCTAGTTTGGAGCAAATTGAATCTTTGTTTGTATGACATTAACTTGAGATCGGTAGCAAGAAATACTACTTTTCACTATAAGAATCGAGTAGAAGCCAATACGGGCTAATGTGAATCCATGACTCACTTTGTACCATCATCCCCGATCCTCCTTTCGTGGTTTTGAACCATGGAGTTAGTATCTCATGGATTATGAATGGGGTACAACCTTCACGGGACAATCATTGTTGCCTATCGTTGTCTCTTATTCCTGATTGTCTAATAATGATCCGTGAACGATTTACAAGTTTCTTAAAAACTTGTTGTGGCGGCTCCCTACTTTCCTTGTCCCTAATTGTATAATGTCAATTCCCACTTCCTATGAGCGCCAAAAATATTCACTACACGTTTAAGTAGGCGCGCTTCGAACTGTTGGGTTTTGTAGTGTCCAACACTACACAAAACAAAACCCTCCTGAGATCCGCACACAAATTAATGAAGGTAACTAACATGCATTTTAATTATTAACAATCACATACTTGATTAACAAAGAGAGAGAGAAGGAGAGAACGTTCATACCCTCTACGCACGAACACAAACCCAAGAACGACAAAGGGCCCTAAGCGTGACCCCTCTAACGAAGTCCACCCGCACGCCCAAAACTTGGTCGATATTACCGGCTAGAGTAATATCTACACTACTAATTAAGAGGATCCCTCCTTATAAGGTTCTCAAAATTAGAGATGCCTTTTAGAGTTATTACTCTTGTGTCAGTTCCCAAGGGAGACCTTGGGTATTTATAGGAGCGACATCTCAAACCCTTCCACTTCTAATCTATGTGGGACTTTGAGAAAAAAATTGCATTTAATTTAATTCCAAAATAAATTAAATGCAAAGTCAAATAATCAATCAACAAGTGGCAATCACATGAGAGTGGTTAGGTGAGGACCACAAGGAAGAGCCATATGGTCTCCTTGTTACCCAAGCCACCAAACCCACCAATCATAAAAAGGCATGACCAGTTAGCATCCTAGGGCACCAAGGAATGACCGGTCAAGGCCTCCTTGATTTGGTTGGGCCTTACAGCCACACCGTAAGCCCACACGGGGGATCCTTGTGGTTTGCTCAGCTTTGGCCTATCAGCACGCACCGCAACCCCACGAGAGCTGTAGGGTTGTTGTGCGTTGCTTGGCTGCTATGGCGCAATCCCGCGAGCCTTGTCCGCAAGCACCAGCAAGTCTCGTCGCTTGCTAGTGGGCTGATGCGTGCTGCTAGTAGGGCTCATGGGCATCTGCTAACAGCAGCTAGCGAGGCCCAACGCTTGCTAGCAGTTGACCTTGCTAGCATTGCTAGCTTGTGAGCCAAGGCACGCTCGCCCTAGTTAGCACGCATGTGCTACTACCACTACAAGAATCAGGTGAAATAGCGACGGATCGGTTCCGACGGACCTGAAAATCAGTCGGAAAAATCGATATTTCTGACGGATTTATTTTCCGTCGGAAATTTCCGACGAATTAAAAAAATCTGTCGGAAATTTCCGACGGAAATAAATTCCGTCGGAATATATGTGCTTTCCGACGGAATTTTCCGTCAGAAAGCATAAATTCCGACGGAAAATTAAATCCGTCGGAAATTTCCGACGGAATTTTCCGTCGGAAAGTGTTTAAAAAAAATTTTAAAAAATAAATTCATTTTCCCAAACCCTAAAATCAGCCCCTTCCCCCTTTCTCTCTCATATTTCCGCCTCTCTTTCTCTTATTCAATTTCAGCTCTCTCTCTCCTTCGTTATCCCTCTTCTCCTTCTCTTTGGTTCCTCCTTCCTCCTTGGTTCCTGACTTCTCTTCTCCTTCCTCCTTCGTTATCCCTCTTCTCCTTCTCTTTTCCTTCCCTCTTCTCCTTCTCTTTCCTTTCTTCTTCTCTTCAGCGTCCTTTCTCTCTCCTTCAACCAACAGCGGCGCACACCAACAACAACCGCAACAGCCAACAGCAACAACAACTGCAACAGCAAGATTCGTCAATTACCACCAACAACAACCCGAGCAGTGGCGCAACACCAACAACAAACGCGCATCAACAGCAAACCCAACAAGCACCGTCACAAGCTTCGCACCCTCCACCTTCAAGGTCTTTTTTTTGTAGATCTTGTTGTAATTGTAATGATAGATTGTAAATTTTATTGGATAATTGTATATTTACATATTTGATTTAATTTTTGTTGGTTAATTATCGTTTAACTTAATGAAATTCTGATTAAATATGTAGATCTACTAGTTTTGAGTGTTTGTGTGGTATTTTTTTGATTTTATTGTGTAAATTTTTTTTTTTTGGGCTAATTTTCGTATTTTGGGGTTAATTTACAATTTTTTTGGGGGCTTTTCGTTTTTTTGGGCTTAGTTTTGGTTGTGGTGGTGTCGGTGGTGGTGGTGGTGTATGGTGGTGGGATAGGGTCGTTCGTGGTGTCGGTGGTGGTGTGGTTGTGGGTTAGGGTTGGTGGTGGTGTGTGGTTGTGGGATAGGGTTGGTGGTGGTGTATGGCTGTGGGATAGGGTTGGTGGTGGTGTATGGTTCTGGTTGGGTCGGTGTGCAGTGGGGCCAGGATGGGGGGCTGGTGGTGTGGGGTGGTAGCTGGTGGTGGGAGGATTTTTTTTTTGTTTTTTTAAAATGATTTTCCGATGGAATTTCCGTCGAGAACTTCCGACGGACTCATTTTCCGTCGGAAATTTCCGACGGACTTTTCCACACCCGAAAAACCTTTTCCGATGCATGAAATCCGTCGGAATTTCCATCGGAAAAGTGGTTTCGACGGAAATTCCGTCGGAAAAGGTCGATTTTCCGACGAGTACTTTTACGACGACAGGTTCCGACGGAATTCCGTCGGAAACACGATTTCCGACGGAAAATAGGGTGTTTCCGACGAAATTTTTCCGTCGGAATTAAGCAGTTTTCTAGTAGTGTACTGAGCTTGTGGCCAAGGGCATGCATGCTAGCATGCTTGCTAGCCATACTAGCCTAGCCCTTACATGGCTAGGCTTGTGCGAGTTTAGGGCTTCGTATGTTGACTTGATAAATGTTGTTTGACTTATTTGTACATCTCGTTAAATCTTAGAATTTAACTTGACGTCCAATGTTCGGCTTCGACGCTCTACGCTCGGAATAAGACGTTGGAATACGTATCCTCTTGTTTGACGTATTAGATCCTTCAGCTTAATTGGTCGCCTTAGTTTGGTTGCACGCTTGGGTGTGACCCAAAGGGTTCAGTTAGGTAAAGCTGTGAGATTAATATAACTAATCTCATTGATCGAAGATGACCTCTAGCCCGACTTTTCGATCACTTGACTTCACTGAATAATTAACTGCTCCGTAATTGATTCTGAACCATCTATTGGAATAATACACTTGTTTTAAAAAACACCATTCCTTTCATGAATGACGCCTACATACCCCACCGTACATATTGTACATATGTTATACTACACATATATCATCCACACATTAATTGACTCATTTAATCAAGTTTGGGTACCTTTTAATTATTTGCTTATCGAACATTAATTGACTCTCCTAATTCAATATGTATGATTCGATGGACATTGTAGGTCAAGTTATTTGAACGCTACCCCGATTCGGGACTAATATTGGGAATGAGAGCGGTCAAATGTGTTATATATGCTGCAATTATGGATGAGAAGTTGGAATACTGGCATATCGATTTCACCATTAAGAGCACTATGATGTTCAACCTCGTAAGATTTTGAATTTGATTTTTTTTTTATTTATGAGTTACTAAGTATGTTTATTTAATTTCTTAAAAAAAATTATATTTTTTGATGATTAATAATCTAATTGATTTTTTTTTTAATTTACTTTTTAGGCAATTACTTCTTCCGATTTGATGATGGTTTCGACTACATGGTGCATTGTGGAAAACAACTCTATTTTCCACCGCACTGGTTAGTCTAGCTACCCTCGTCATGGTTGCTATACTTAGCCCATTTATTTTGAACGAGCCCATGCAATTAGGAAGGTACATAGATTTTAATTATAGCGGTATTTAGATTACATAAAAAAATAATAAATTTCTCATAATATTACGTTCATGTGTTTTGCAGCATGATAAGATTCTTTGTAATCGTTGTAGGAATCTATCTTGTGATTTGGGGTAAAAAATATGATAACAAGGATATTTCCCAACAAGATAAGGATGAGGAGATGGTGTAAAAAGCTAATTAATTTATTTCAAGTGATAAATGATAATTCAAGTCATTTTGGGTCAATAAAGAACCTAACAAAAATTAATATTAAATTCTAATTAAACTTTATGTATATATACTATTTTTGTACATATATTGTACATATAATGCACGTATAGCATCCGCATATTAATTGAGTCATTTAATTGAAAAGTTTGGGTACCTAATATATGTCAATTGAACTCGCAGATTGTTTCTCCAAGAGAAGTAATTTAATTGTTTACTCTTCTTTATAACTAAATAATGTAGCAAATTTTTATAAGAATAAGTTAATAAGTGGGGCTGGCTCACCCCATTATATATCTTTAACATGGCTTTACTTATTAGTAGTAGTCATATCATTACTTTTATCTTTGTCATCCTATTCAGGTACGTATTGTTGTATATTGCACACAAAAAAAAAAAAAAAAAAGTATTGTAAATGTTGCTAAGTTGTTTTCTTAATTATCATAGACTCATAGTAATATTGCTATTGCACAAATAAAGGGATGTATGTTGTTATCTTAAAATTGTTTTTAATTTTATTGCCAAAATTATAACAATACAAATAAAATCATTTTTATACGACACGTAGAATTGAGAAGTGAATTGGGTATCACCATTGGTTATGAGAAACAACTCAATTTTTGTCAATACTTAAAGTTAAGTATCACATTAAGAGATGGTCTAAAAAGTTACTAAAAGTTGAAAATAAAAATAATATAAAAATTGAAAGTAGAAATCATTAACCCTTTTTCAATGTAATGGTGGTTCAATAAATGGTGACATTATGTAATTAATATTTGTGTAAATGTGGCATTTGATGATGATTGTGACATTGTGATTAATATGGAATCATCATTACAATTTAGTTAGTTAGTAGATAAATTTTTGTTGATTTTTTTTTCCACTGTTAAATTAGGATGGAGAATTTAAACTTGCATACTCCAGCTAAAATAGCCACAGTACTAGGCGCAATCATAGTCATAGATGGTATTATGATTCTTAGCTTCTACAAGGGGATAGTTATAGAGTCCGCAGGTAATAAATGGAGACAAACTCAATTTTCTCTTCCTAAAGGGGAATCAACTCATATGCGTGATCACAATGAATTTCTTGGCACTTTATCTACATGTGGAAGTTTTGTTAATTTTTACAGTAACTTCACTTTTTATTGAGGTAATTTTTTTTGAATTTTTTATTGAGGTAATTAGACTAATTACATTATTTTCTTACATTAATTTGTTATACTCTATTATTAATTAAGCTCATTTAGGCCCTGTTCACTTCACCTTAAAAAAATATTCGGTATAATTAATTTCAGTTCAGTAAAAATAAGTGAAATTTGTTTAAGTAATTTCAGTTTAATAAAAATCAATAACTTTAAAGAAGAAATGTAATAGAGAATCGGTAATTAAAAATAATTTCAATTCAGTAAAGTCAATTTCAGTTCAGTAAAAATAATTTTAGTTCAACAAAAAATAATTTCAAGTAAGTAAAATAATTTTAGTTCAGCAAAAATAAAGTGAAGTGAACAGAGCCTTATATATACTAGCAAAAGGGTTTCAATTACTAAATTATGTAGGGAACTGCAACCTTAATTTAGCAATAATATACTTTAAAAAAATCACATTTATTAAGTTAATTAGATTTAATTATATATATATCAACATTTTTCTTGTATCCGTTTTGCACTCCCAAGTCTCACACCCTTGTCCTTATCCGATCTCGCACATCTTTAGCATATTACACTAGTGGAAAAAAGGTCATCCGTAACGGACAAAAAGAGCCTGTCCATAACGGGCAGTGGGCGTTACGTATACTGCCGTTACGAATAGACAATATTATTCGTAACGGGAAGTGTCCGTTACAAATAAGTAGTTATTTGTAACGGACAAAACAAATGCCCGTTACAAATAACAGGTTATTCGTAACGGGCAAAATTGGCATTTATTTTTCCCGTTACAAATAACAAGATTATTTGTAATGGGCATTATACCTGCCCGTTACGAATAGTGTTTGATGCAATTTTAAAAAATCCAGCACGTGCTAGCACATGCTGGATCATTTTATCAAATAATGAGATACATTTTTTTTTTACAAAGTATAATACACATTTAGGCCCTGTTCTCTTACGTTGAAATTCAGTTCAATTCAGCTCTATTCAGTTCAGTTCAGCTCAACTCCTAATTTCCTTCTCTTATAAAATATTCATTTCAGTTCAGTTCAGTTCAGCTGAGTTCAGTCAATGAGAACAGGCCCTTAATATACAATAAGCAAAAATTTGTTCATTATCACTTCAAAATATATTAAATTGCTCATATAATTAATGTCGCAAATTTACATCTCAAGACTAAGACTAATATAAGATTTAATGATGATAAAAGAGCAAAAGCAAATCATAATTGTAATAATAATAAAACAAGTTTTGTCTAAATTAGTATTGAATAATTTAGATCTTCCACCATTTTTCAGAGTTGTTGGAACGTATCCTGTTGAAACTCGTCAATGTTTGAAAATTCCAACATTTTGTGGTCTAATACGTTGATTCTTAAGCTCCCTTGTGTAGATATTACATGCTCCACCTTCAATAATTTCAACAAACCAAAATTAACATAATTGAAAAAAAAAAAATATCAAAATTAAAACTCAGGAGAAAAGAAAGTGAAATTGACATACCTTGCAAGAAAGGCAGCAGAAAAGGAAAGGTTCTTGTAAGGTGAAGCGGCAATCCCAAAACTTGGGTTTCTGTTGAATCGAGATTTTGGCCTTTGTCTTAAAAATACCACTTTTGCGCTGTTGGTTATGTATCCCTTTTTATCATAATACAATCATAACGCAAAACATGCATAATTCCTCAAAATTCAAAAGAACAAGTATAGATCTACAAATTGTGAACGAGAAAATCCACACACAAAATGAAAGAACAACACCACCGCCATACGTACACTTACCATCACCACCGCCGTACTCATGAAATCATCCATTCGACCACCACCGCCGTACACTTACCATCACCACCACCGTACACTTCCAACAGCCATCTGACCACCACGAACCCAAATTTAATTACACCCACGAAAGCCGGAAAATTGTTCAAAACCATCCACAAAATCTACCTCGCAAAACCCATGAAACCACCCCAACGCTCTTCAAAAACTGTCCTGACCCGTCGACACCCACCCTAAAAATCCAGAAAGTCAGATCCGGCCATCCGGCCATGAACACCACCCTCTCAAACCCACAAAACCCATGAAATCCCCCACAAAACTAATTTGAGAGTAAAGCAACGAAAATTGAGGAATTTAAACAGAAAAATGAGAAAAGATTATCTTGGTATTGTATGTGGAAGGAGAAATAATGGTCATGGCGCCGGTATACCGTCGAGATGAGAGAAGTAGAGAGAATGAGTGAGCAAGAGAGAGGTGGAGAGAGGGAGAGAGAGAGAGAGAGAGAGAGAATGAGTGGAAATGATAGAGGATAGAGGATAAAGAGGGGTGAGGACAAGGTTGACGGCTGGACAGTGAAACCCTAATAGCAATAACTGGGCTATAGGCTCCTTTCCCAACAGTTGGACTAATTTATTTGTGACGGGCACGATATACCTGTTGGCACAATATGCCTGTTACGAATAATATAGTATTCGTAACGGGCACAATATGCTTGTTACGAATAATATAGTATTCGTAACGGGAAATATTTTTGCCCGTTAAAATTTGCCGTTACGAATGTTATATATTTGTAACGGGCTGTATCTTGTCCGTTACGGATGTATTTAATGTAACGGGCATACCTTTGCCTGTTACAAATAGCCTATTACAAATGACAATTTTTCCACTAGTGTTACCATAAATAATTCAGCCTTTGGCCTATTCAAATTTATTAATTCAAGCTTTGAGGTCTTCAATTTTATTAGGCCATGTTGACTTAGCTTACTACTTGTTCAGGTAATTTTTTTTTTTATTAATTTAACAAAAAATAAAAAAAAAAAAAGAAAACTTTTCTCTCTCCCGCTCCTTCCCCCTTACCCTAGACCACCTAAGGGACCTAACCACCTGAACATTGGAACTTAGCCACGTCTAGCCACCAATCATGCATTCAACCCTTGAAATGAGCCACCCAACCCAACTCATGAAAACCCTAGCCACCCCTAAAACCCTAAAACCGATGAAACCCACCCATCCAATTACCCACCCCATAACATTATAGTCGTTAAAAGGCGCACCAGTGTAGCCACAACCTAAATGAGGTGTTGGTGGGTTAGTGGACATGAACGACCCATGGTTTAACAAAAAAGGGGTAACTTGGGTTGAGAAATTGAGATTGGTGGCCGTGTTCATGGTTGTGTTTAGGTGGGTGTGTGTGAAGGAAAGAGTCGGAAAGAAGTAATTGAAAAAGGGAAGGAAAGGGGGGGCAAGAAGGGTCGAAATAGTGAGAAGAATGAAGGGGGAAAGATGGCGGTCAGAATAGGAAGGAAGAAGAGGAAGGGCGGTTGGGAAAAGGAGGGGAAGGGGCCGAGTGGTCGGAGGTTAAGGGGTTGCCGGATTTAATGGAGGTGGATGGGAAGGGGGCTGATTTGATGAAGCTAAGGTAGGGGAAGGGAATGAGGGCTGATCTAAGGAGGGGGAGGGGAAGAGGACAGGAAAAATAATTAAAACTTAATTTAATTTATTTTAATTTTTTAAAGTTAGATAAATCAAAATATGACACGTGGCTAGGTGACTTGATTTGTATGTTGGTGATCGATTTGACCTAATAAAATTGAAGACCCCCCAAGTTTGATTTATTTAGACTAATTCAAAAGAATGAGTTAATATATTTGAACAGGCTAAAGGTTCAATTATTTAAATCAATTTTTCCTATCTAAAATGAGCTATTTACAGATAAACCCCTACAAGTTTTAGTTGGTCCCGAGACTACCTAACTTTGGCTAGTCCCTCGTTTTGAACATGAACATTTGATATAACAAAAATGAATATTTTCTTGGTATAGTTGGCCGGTGTTCCCCAACTAAATTTAACATTTACTAGAAAAAAACAAACATCTACTAGGAAAAAAACGAACATTTAGTAATGAACATTTACTAGAAAAAAATGAACATTTTTAGCTGGTCTCATGACCAGCCAACTACAACTGGTCCTTCATTTGAAAAATGACCAATTAGTATTATAAAAATAAACATTTTATGATTGAACATATTTTGACATTGTACGATTGTACCTATTAACATTATATAAAATAATACATACAACTATGAAATGAACATTTACTTCCACGGAAGTGTAGAAAATGACATGTGCACTTTTTATTGCATACACATTAAACATCATACATACAAACAATTGAACATTCACTTATGCGAATTTGAATAGAATAACATTATTGCATATGCATTAAATATATACAAGTAGTAGGGAATTTTAAAAAAATAGTGTTAGAATTATGAACATATATTGTTAAAATTGTGAACATTAATAACTTTGATAAATATGAGCATCCAGCTCTTTTTTTTTTATATTTTTAATTTTCAAAATATAGTTTAAGAAACTATGTGCTTTGTAAAGTTGAAAGAATATCTAATAAAAAGAAATTAGACTTTAATTTGTTCAATTCTCTTGAAAGAATGTCACACAATTTGATGAAATGTATGATTTAATACTAATTGAATAAATAAACAAAATGTTTTTCAACAATAAACAGAATTCTTATGTCTAACTATTTAAATGCTAATGTTAATGGAACATCCTTTAATATATAAATGAACATTTTATACAACTTAGCAAATACAAAAAATTATAGTATTATTATAAGAAAAAAAAAGGAAAATTTAACAAAAATAATCCAACCTTTCGTCGGTTCTCCCAAAATAATCCAACCTTTCAATTAACCCTGAATAATCCCACATTTACTACTTATTCTCCCATACCACCCCCAGCAGGTCACCATACCCCTTGTGACCTGTTGCCAAGCCATGTGGCACTCTCTTATTGGTTAAACTTTTATTTTTTAATTTATCTTTTAATTTTAATACTTAAAATAAAAATAAAAATAAAAGTCCTTCTTCACCCTCACCCCTTCCTACTCCAATCTATCTCCTCCCCTTTCATGGCCACCATCAAGCTTAGCCACCACTGTAACTTTTTTTTACCGCCATTAACCACCATCTTGCCATCTACCACACCTTACTTCCTCCACCTAGACAGAAAAAACACCACCCCACAACCATCGTGGTATTAGCGGCTATGGTAATCAACCATTCCAGTAGCAGCTCCGGCGGCAATTGCCTCTCCTCACCCACCGCTGAAATCTATCCACATCCACCAGAAAACCCTTAACCTTCAATAAAAAAAAAATCCGATTGTGAGGGTGGAGTTTGGGGTTCGTGGTGGTGGGTTTGTCAAGAGAGAGAAATGGATATAAGGTGGTGGTGGGGTTAATTGTGGCCATGGATGGCTTGGGGTTCGTAGTGGTGGTGGTAAGGTGGTTCGTAGTGGGGTGAGTGGGTGGGTAGTAGTTCAATTCGTGGTGGGTGGTGTTGGGGTTTAGGTGACGGTGGATTAAGGTCGTGAGGGTGGAGCTTAGTGGTGGTGGTTGTGGTCTTGTGGATCATGGTGAGGTGAAGTGGTAATGGTGAATTGAACTGTTGAAGGAGGATGAAAGTATGAAACAGGAAGGGGAGGAAGGAGAAAGATTGGTTTTTTATTTTATTTTATTTATTTTTTTATAATTTTCTGTTAATCAAATAAAAATAATAACAAAAATAAAAAGGGAAAATAAATAATACCGGTTGTATAGGTCACAGGTAAAATAGGATTGGTAAGGGAGAATAAGTAGTAAAGGTGGGATTATTCCAGGTTAATTGAAAGGTTGGATTATTTTGGGAGAACCGAAGAAAGGTTGGATTATTCTTGTTAAATTTTCCTGAAAAAATGAACATTAATTTTATAAGAATGAACATCTAATAGTATGAAAATGAACATTTAATTTTATAAGAATATCATGTAGGATGAAAATGTTCATTTTCATTATATTATTAAATATTTATTTGCTAGTCTTGGGACCAGTTTAAAATCTGCGGGTAAACGGTATATTGTGGCCTCATGTGTTAGTTGTGGAACAATGACCATGTTGTTTCTCATGTATCTATCTAAAATGATTAATAATCCATCCGTTTTAAAATACTTGCTCCACTTTTCATTTGCGGCCGTTTTAAAATACTTGTTCCATTTCCTTATTTGGAAAACTTTTACAATATTTAATTAATTTCTCTCACCTAGTGGACCCAACATATATAATTCTTTTTCTCCAATTCTCTTCATTACTTTTGTTTGTTTACATTTTAATATTCTTCCACCAACCCCACTATCTCCATATTTTATTAATTTCTTTAATTTCTCCTAAAACTCCGCGCATGGACAAAATGAAGCAAGTACTTCCTCCGTGTTTTAATAAGTGTTACACTTCATTTTTTTGGCAAAAAACTACATTAAAATAATATACCTCTCTCTTCTCATGGTCCCCACCCAAACCCACTACTACTTTTTTATTATATCTTTCCTCTTACGTTCATTATTTTTCAATAAACTATTAACCCCACTATCTTTCTTTTACAATTTTTTAATATTTCAACCACTCCGCTTACCTCTTATTTTATTTAAATTAATCAAATTACGTAAAACTATGTGTCGGTCAAACTGTAACACTTAAAAAAAACACCGAGGGAATATGTAAAAACGGAGGAAGTACCAAAAAAAAAAAAAAAACGTGCCGGCTTGCAAATTTGCAATACGCTAAGTATTCGAACAATCTGCAGAAATTTCGAGTCCCTTTCCCTAAAAAGAACTAAAAAGTGCAAAACTTTGTAATAACAATCAATTTATCAAAATTTCCCATAAAATTCAAACATTTCTCCAGTTTATTAGGGCCCTCATTTTTTTCCCTCTTCCCTCCAACACCTCGTCGGTCGGCATCTTCTCCGGGATCTTCTTCCTAACTTTCCCGACCATTTGCCGGCCGCCGATCATCCGCCATTTTTCTCTCCTCTCTGCATTCGGCTGACTTCTTCAAGCTGGTTGATTTCCTGATCCTTTAATTTTGTTGGTGAGTAATTTTTTTGGATTCTATTTTGATTAATTAATGTCAAATTGTCAATTTGATGAAACGTGTACGTTTTCGATTTTGTTTTGGTATTTATTTAATTTAATTCATGCTTGAATGTGATTTTAGATGATTACGGCTCGTTTGGTAGGCGGTAATAAATTGGTTGAATTGGAAATGAAATTATGATTATTGTTTGGTCGGAAATCGGAATGTTTGTGTTGACAGGTATTGAAGGCTGAACAGGAAATTAATGGATGTGTTGTTGAATTATTGATTGAATTTCGTTATTTTTTGAAGAAATCAATTATTTTTTTGAGCTTAATTATTTTATGTTTAATGCAATTTTTTTGCTTAATTATGGTCCGTTTGGTATTGTTATTGACGTATATGAAAGGCTGAATAGGAGATTAATGAAGATTGTTGAAATTTTGATTATATATTTTGTTATTTTTTGATGAAATCAGGAATTTGTGCTTTTGGTGTTGAATTGAGGGGATGACAAGTCAAGGTAGGAAAAGTATGTCATCTTCACATGCCAAGAACAAAGCAGCGGATAATGGTGGTACTTCGGACCCTGTTCGAAAGCCTACCCCTTCTCCACGCTCAATGTATGACTTATTCTTCCTTTGTTTTTGTTTTCATTGTCTTGTTTTGTTGCTTGAAACGAGTTTGTTAATTTTCTATGTATTGTTTAGGTTATGTTTTTAGTTCCATCATAGAATGTTCATATTGTAATTTAGGGCGTGTTGGCTGTTGGGTGTTACTAGGGTACTGGCAGTTTCTGGTTTTTGGTTTTAACGGTATATGATATTGGTTGAATAATGAACTTGAAAGTTGAAACTATGCCAAGCTTCAGTACGTTTTCTTGTTATCTTTGAGAGTTGATACTCCAAAATTTTGTATTCATTTTAGATATTTGATGTATCTGACCAAGTGGAGGGTGACAAAGGTTTTATGTCATTGAAGGCTTTTTTTACTTATAAGTTCTTCTCAAAATGCTGATTTTTAGTGATTGTCATTTTTGAGCCTATGCTCTAATCAATTGTACCCATTCTAAAGAATTCTGTTGTTCAGAGATATAGGTTGCCTATCAATATATAGCATTTAAAGATGGGTTGTTCGACTATATGATATGTTTGAAGTACAACATCAGTCAAATAAGACATCCACCTTAACATACTATATTTATATCTGTATAGCATGTATATATCACTCCCTCACTCTCTCCTAAGACTCATCATATAAATTAGGTGGTCCATAATCACATGGTAGTGTAAAGAAGCAGAAAATGCCATTTTTGACAACTATAAGAAATAGACTTTGCTAGTATTCCTAAAATTCCAAGATTATTCCACATAAAAATAAGTGGATCTTATGAATTACCCTTTTAAAGGGTTCATTCATGCCCTTGTTTAGGAATTAAAGCATATTCTAATCTTTTCATTCATTACTCTGCACAATTATACCAAATTTGCAATAACTAAAATGTAAACTTCATTCCAACCTACTAAAAAAAAATAAAGAGTAAAGAAGTAATTAAGTGAACAATTTTTGAGAACATCTTAGTATAGATCAAGAAGTGAAATGTGAGGCAATTGGTTCAATGGAGTATTCTAATGTTGGGGATCTTTTTCTATTTTAAAATTTTTTTAAAAATAATATTCTTTTGAACATTATGACCTTGGCTACTTGCTTGCAAATTGGTTTATGGATAAATTATAGATTTTATTAGAGGCCAAACGTAATTAGATTACAATTTTTGGTGCTGATTGAATCTTAGAAATAAAGTTGTCTTTGTTGCCAATCTTGCCATCATAACCTACTGCATTAGAAATTTGATTTAATAACAGAACGGTTTTGAGTCTTCTGACTAATTTCTTGGTGTTCAAGTTCTTCATTTCCAACACATCCTTGTGACTTGTCTCCGTTTTTCTTTTTTTAATTTGCTTACCTGAACAAATGTGCATTCAAAGAGAACCTTCAATTTGCAGCATGGGAAAATCTTATGTACACTGTATATTGAAAATAAATTAGTCTTCCTGCTCCAGTTAACTTTTTGTGGATTTGTATTCACCTTGCTTTCAGAGTGTGGTCAATTTCTGTGATTCAATAATATATCTTTATGAGTTTCGCTTTATTGTTTGCTTTAAGGGGCAAAAGTTATTTCAAGATGTTTGGAAGGGTTGCCTTATAAGTTATAAATTACTATCTCAGAAATTTCCAGAATGGTCAATAGTCAAATTAAGGGGAAAAATCTTGGAAAATTTTCTTTTTTGGCAAGATAATGTGTATAGGTTGATAGGGTGTCTGTTGGACAGATATATCTTTGTGTCAAAGTTTCTAGGTAGGAAGGAGAATATGAAGCTTTATTTTGGGAAATGATACTCTTTTTTCAGAAATTTTTTGAATATAATGGGTGTATAGTATAGACACACTAAAAGTCACCCCAGTTGTAATGAAAAATCATCCCAAAAATCATCCCATACTATAAGTAGAAGTCTCTAAGTCACTATATGTCTAAACAGATATGCTGTATCTGATAACCGGGGCAGCCAAACACTTTTTATGCTTATATTTTATATGCCTGATCTTACTTTTCACCTTCATGCATCTGTATGTGTATCTTTTCTGCTGACTATTTACTACAGGAATATTGTATGTTGTTTGTTTGGTAAACGACTTAACATCATAAGTTAGGTGGTTTTGTTGATTTTATTTGGCTGCCTTTACTTACACAAAAATGAAGCATGTATTTTTCCTTGTAGATTGGGCCGTGTCGTCACTGATAGAGAATATCCATAGATATTCTCATATTAGGTTTAGGTTATATTTTGTATAAGATTATCTTTGATATCTGTACATATCTTATAGTTACTTAATATGATTAAGTTTCTCATTGTAACCCTATAAATATTGATCAGTGGAAATCACTCTAATCAAGGACTTTATATACATGGTATCACAGCTTAGGTGAGATCTTGGGATCATATACAAAAATTCTCACCTTGCCGGTGGGTTAGAAAATTAAACCCACCGGCGGGATATACACAAATTTTTTATGCTTCCGCAAAGACGTATATAGATTTTTATTTTTATTTTTTCTCTTTTCTCAAAGAATTTTTTTTTAGAATCTTTATGTAACCTTGCGCCTCCCACTGACAGTAGCAACCGCAAAAGCCGCCTCCTTCATTGGTGGCAATCACATACACTACCGCCTCCCACTACTGGCAGTAACCACATCTGCAAAACCTACTCCATGTGCCGCACTCTATTTCCACCTCCTCATGACCAACAATGATTCTTACATTGCCCCATTGGTTTTTCTACACATAATCACATAGATTTTGTTTTGGTGGTGGTATATCAACTTTTGCACACCTCTTTTGCTATCAAGTTGGCTCCTCTTAGTGGAGTATTGATTCTTGCTACGTGGGTTTCTCTTATGAGAATTGATTAATTTCAAGCGGTGAAATTTAATCTTTTCTTGCCAGTTTTTTTTTGTTTTTCTTCAACTATGATTTCACTATTGTGTCTTCTCCACAATGATGGTTTGATCCCTTAGCTTCTTCTTCTCTGGATCTGCAACTTACAACTTAGCCAGTTAGCCCAAGTCTGTGTTCGGCTCTTCTCTTTCTCCTCCGGCCTAGCAGTGCTTATTATGGCTATGGCTGTTGCTTCTCATTGTCATCACTGGCACATTTCTACTACTTCTCTTTTGATCATGGGTTACCATACTATCCTTACCGCTCGATGCGTGATTGAGATCTAGTCTGAGCATCTGACTGCGGGGTATGATAGAGAATATCCATAGAATATTCTCATATTAGGTTTAGGATATATTTTGTACAAGATTATCTTTGATATCTGTACATATCTTATAGTTACCTAATATGATTAGGTTTCTCATTGTAACCCTATAAATATTGATCAATGGAAATCACTCTAATCAAAGAGTTTATATTATCATAGTTGGTGAATATAGGTTTTATTGTTTTGTTGCATATATTTTGTGTACTTTGTACTCCCCTACTGGCTTGCACTCCCTAGTGAATAGATTGAGTCAGGATGACTTTGAGTCTAGAATAACCTCTTTTGCTGTTAAATGTCCATATCTTAATATATGTGTGCACATTCTGTTGCTTGTTATTATTCTTTGAGCGTGTATTTGTTCCTAGCTTTCATAATTATAGCTTTTGCTATAATGATACGTGTATAATCACACCAGAATCCAACATAGATTTTCATGCAAGTTTTTGCAGACCATATAATGAACATAATGTGTGTGATAAGACAATTTTAGCTGCATGGACTTGAAAAAGTGGGCCTCACTGATTTTGTGGTTTCACTTGTAAAAGGAAACTAATCGCTTGTTTATGCAGGGTATTGACTGGAGAACGTACAGTAAAACGTTTGCGACTATCAAGAGCACTTACAGTTCCCGAAACTACAAGTGTTTATGATGCTTGTCGCAGGATGGCTGCTCGCAGATTAGATGCCTTATTGCTTACTGATTCAAATGCTTTACTCTGTGGAATTCTTACAGACAAGGTAACTATTTTCTTTTTCTTTATTTATTCTATAGAGTCACCCAAATTAAATAGGAGGATTTGTCACATTCATATCAATTTTCTGTGTCTGAGTTCTGGGAATTCTACTTAATACAACCTTGTTGTGGTTAAAGGATATTGCAACAAGAGTTATAGCTAAAGAACTAAATCTTGAAGAGACACCTGCTTCAAAAGTGATGACCAGAAACCCTGATTTTGTTCTTTCGGAAACTCTTGCTGTGGAAGCCTTACAAAAAATGGTCCTAGGTAATTATAACTCTTCTAAGCTGAAACCAAGTTGTGATTATGCCTTTTTCTTAAAGAAAAAACCTTTTTTTTTTTATTTTTTTTGTTTTTTTATTCATTATTATTATTTTTATTTATTTTTTTTTATTTTTTTAATAAGAAATCAATGAAGTATATATAATTGTAGCTACTTCATACCAGGGAAATTCAGACATTTACCAGTTGTAGAAAATGGAGAGGTTGTAGCTTTACTTGACATAGCAAAGTGTTTATATGATGCCATTGCACGTATGGAGAGGGCGGCTGAGAAGGGGAAGGCCATTGTTGCAGCTGTTGAAGGTGTTGAGAAAAATTGGGGTTCATCAGCTTCAGGTCAGTGGAGAGTGTGGCATTGTTAATTTCTCCTGCTATCTGAAACAGTTTATCTTGCTGATGTAATTTTATATTGCTAGCTTTCATCTTTTGCTTGCATATTGATTTGTGTTATTATAGATTGTTTTCTTAGGAATTTTGACAATCTTATAGTACTGTTTGGATTCCAGGCCCTAATACATTCATCGACGCATTGAGGGATCGTATATTCAGGCCTTCATTGTCTACAATTCTCTCTGATCATTCAAAGTAGGTAATGTTTCTTGTTTGTTTGGAAATTTTAATTGGTAGTTTAAGCTTTTAGGCTGCTTATCTAACAGACTTTAAGAATTTCTCAGGCTCCTAACAGTATCACCTACTGACACAGTCTTGGAAGCAGCAAAGAAGATGCTTGAATCTCATTTAAGCTGTGCTATTGTTACTGTAGAAAATAAACCAAAGGGCATCTTAACGTAAGTCCTATTCAGATTTTATTTATTTTCTGTTGGTAATTCCTGATTAGTTTTAATAAATGGAAAGTGATACATTGGTTTTGGGACTTGACTCAAGTTTATGCTGTCTTAGTTTTCTGCCAGTTGTTGACTTTCATCTTTGCATTCTGTCAGGTCCAAGGATATATTAATGCGGGTAATTGCACAAAATCTTCCTCCAGATTCAACACTTGTGGAAAAGGTATGCATTGTCGAGGCAGAACCCTTGAAGTTCCAGTATATGCTGTCAATTAAGATGGTCAACATTTTTTTTTGTTACTATGTGTAGATCATGACACCTAATCCAGAATGTGCAACTGTTGATACACCTATAGTTGATGCTTTGCACACAATGCATGATGGGAAATTCTTGCATTTGCCAGTTTTGGATAGAGGTATAATTGTTTAGAGGAGTAACTTTGTGCTTTGAGTTACTGTTTTGCATCTGTTCTCATGGTTGTGAGTTTTTTTTTTTGGAACAGATGGGTGTGTTGTTGCTGTTGTTGATGTGATTCACATCACCCATGCTGCTGTTGCCACTGTAAGTCAGCTTTTCTAGTTTTTAATGCCACCATATGTTATGTTTTAATTCTAAACCATATGTATAGTTTTCATATCAAATGCAGCTTCACTGATCTGTTTAGTGTGAAATATGTCCTTTCCATTTGCCAGTCCTGCACATAAATTGAGTTGTTTTGGGGATGGGTGGTTTTTCTTACATGCATCTATATATGTGGTGATTCTTACATGCATCCTTTGTTCACTTGATAATGGCCGTCACGTGGTTCCATATGACGAGGCATTGTTATTTGTGCTAAATTATTGTTAACTGATTCATACTTCATAGATGCAACTTTCTGCTTACTGTCTTTTTCAAATTTGTAGGCATTTTTTTATAAATGGCGGAAGTTTGTATGAATATGATTTCCATTTGTGTCTGTGGATGGATCATTTGTACCAGTGTTTTGATGTGTGTGCAGTGGCATCTGCTATGGTCTGCTATTGTTCACGAGTAATGAATTTTCTCCTGTTCTCATATTTGATTATTAGGTTGGTAATACTGGTGGAATTAATACTGAGGCTACTACCAATATGATGCAAAATTTTTGGGATTCTGCCATGCAATTGGGACCTGCAGACGATGATGAGGATTCAAGGAGGTAAGTGTTGTGATCTTGTGTTATATTATGTTTATTTAAAATATTACTGAGACATTTTGTGACTCTTTGTATTATTTTAGTGAGGGATCCCTTAAATTGGCATCTGAAAGTGGCGATACTACAAAATCCTTTCTCACTTCATCAGCTCAACCAAATAACTTTGCCTTCAAAATTGAAGACAAGAGAGGCAGGATGCACCGGTTTATATGTGGTAGGTTTGTCAAGATCTGTTTTTTGCAATCTAGAATATTATAGTCAAACAATGATATAGATTATTGAACAACAAAATAATCAAAGAAAATAATAGACAAATGTCAATCAATTTGGGAAAAACCTTTTTTGCCAGAAAAAGTTAAACCACGAACTTGCTCTATGGAATCTATGATTTTCAATGACAGTTTACAAAATCTCTCAAGATCCCTTTAAAGCTTTCTCTCTCTTTATATGAGCACAATGAACTTATTATATGATTGTGTTTATGCTTTGGCACAAATATGAATTATGTAGTCTAGTTGGAAATGATTCTTCACACAAGGAAATAAAAGTTGCTTCTCTCCTTTCCATGCTATGGATAGCATACTCCACAGCCTATATGTGGCTTTTCTTCATTGCCACGGCCAGCCTTAGCGCTTTTTCTACATCCACCAAACCTTATACCTCCGACATACATTCGCATACTCCATCTCCACACCATATACCCTACAAGGTCTTATACTCAGACATCTCATGCCAATTCTTTAAGAGAAGAGGGCAAGATTGAGCTTGTTTATCAACTTTTTAAAATTGCCTAACAGAATATTACTTTGTGAATGCAGATACACGAAATTTGACTGATCTCATTACTTGTATACTTCAAAGAGTGGGCGATGATATTGATCGCAACCGTCTTCCTCATATTTTGGTAAAACGAAATATAGTTTGTTCACCATTTTGGGTTTTATAATTATGATTGCATGATTTATATACGTTCTTGAACATATATCTACTGCTTGCCGCATGTTGCAGTATGAAGATGAAGACGGCGATAAAGTTGTCCTTGCTTCAGACAGTGATCTTGCTGCAGCTGTTGATCATGCTAGATTAGCTGGATGGAAGGTAATGCTTACTTCACCTTTGTCATCCATGTAGTTCATCTCCTCAAATATCAGCTGTCGAAATTGCTGGTTGATTTTTGGCTAGAGAATTTTGTTTGGTACCCATTCTGATTTATTGACTAGAAAGCTGGTCGCAGCAACTGTCTTTCATTATGGATGGAGAGAAATTTCAATATCAGAGTGAACCCTAAAAAAAAACCATGTAAACAATGAATCTTATAAGTGTCCCTATTGACCTATTGTGCCCATAGGCCCGTAAAACTTGTTCAAAATAGTCTATAACCATACATATCCATTGCACTTCCTCAGCTTATTAAAAATTTCAACAATTTGACTATTTGATTTGCCAACGCATCAATTTGACTATTAATATCTGTAATTTTTTATAAGTAATAATTAATAAAAAAATTGATATATTGAAATTATACATATAGACTAAGCTCTCACATTTTACGGGATAACACTTAAATAACATACGTAAAAAGACGAGGTAAAAGTTATTATGTGGATAGGGTACGTGTGAAACGTTGCAATTTTAAGAAAACAAAAGTAACAATTGTAATATAATGCCATAATAACATTTTAACGCATGAACTTTGAATTTAGAATGTGACTAGAAGGTATGCATTGAAGAGTGTACTCATTCTCGTATTTACAACATCGTGAATGATATATTTGAACTTTTTTAACTAATCCAACTTATTTGGTGAGTTATTATAAAACATCCTCTCAAATACCTTATTTCCTCTTCCTTGCCCTTCATAATCAATCTTCCATCCCCCTTCAAATTTTAGCATCTGCTCTGCCACCCACTATTCTATGTTTACTGTCATCAATTATCTTATTATGTCCACAACTCTGTCTAGCATTGTTGGCTTAATTTACAAAAATATACTTCCATTTTACAGGGTCATATCGCAAATTAGTTGGTGTACCTGGTCAAACGTTCTTTGGTTTTGAGATATATATTCTTGGGATCTTTTACTCTATGTCATTTGAGTTTGAACTGTGTTATATTATCTATGTTCTATGTATTCTTCCTTGTGTGCTTTTGGGTAGTGAGGCATGCACGTTTTATGTTGACTGGCTTTACGTTTAAAATGGGTGCACAGTGCACCTGGGTGCATAACCCAAGCATTGGGATCCTATAGGTATTGATACTTTTAGTTAGCTAAGCTGAACTGGAAACCAAATATGATCTTAGTTGTATTTACACTAAGAAGACAGACTGATGCAACCAGAATCTTTCTTTTCCTGGTGCCCAGTGCTGAAATCCTTAAGTAGTCTTTCACTCGTGAGATTATAACACACTTCACCATGGGGGTTTTCGACTAAGGAGATTGAGTGGATGAATTTAACTTTCCGTGATCCAATTTGCATAATTGAGCAAACTATTTGAGTTTCAAAATGAGTCAAACATTTTCTATCTATTTAGCTTTCTGGTAATAGTGGGCAAGAAAGATGTTCCATTGAACTACGTGTGCTTATTTATTGTGAATTGTCTGAGGGTGGTTGTAATTTAAAGGTAAGTCAAAATCAATTTTTTATTTACACAAGGTAAAGACTATGGCCCTGTTTGGGAGAAAGCTGAAAGCTGAAGCTGATTGAGTTAGCTGATTTTGACTAGCTGATTTTATTAACTGATTTGACTAACTTATTGTATTAACTGATTTTATAAAAGTGTTTGGTAAATAGCTGATAGCTTAAAGGTGATTGAGTATGTGAAATGACCAATAAGCTAATTGTGGGGTAAGTAGTTTAGATAGGATTTTAAATTAAATGAGGTTATAAGTGTCATTTCACAATAATAAATGAATAAGCTAATTGAAAAAGCTCCTAAAATGAGCTTTTTCAAAAACAGCTTATTTAGTGGAATAAGCTCTTTCAATAATCTTACTACCAAACACTTGTATTAGCTTGTTTGACTAGTCAATCAGCTAAAGTTAGTCAAATAAGCTAATATACCCCCAATAAGCTTTCTCCCAAACATGGCCTATGTTCCTCAAACCCCCTTTACAGTGCTCTAGGTGAGAGACTATGTAAAGGCATTGTAGTAGTTTTCATGCTGATTTGAATAGATTAATACTGCCAGCTTTGCCTTTACCTGATGGATCAAATGTGAAAGAATAAAGAAGTCTACTTCTTTTGTGCTTTGGTATGTTTCAAAGCTCTCCACAGACCACATTTTCTGTCAAGAAGCTAGTTGGCTTGTATAACACCCTTGGAAGTTCAGGTTGAATTATAACCATCCTGGTGTTGGAAGTGCTGCACGGTTGTGTTGCAATAAGAGCCAATTAGAACAATTGTAGGTCCAGTCCTATGCCACCATGCTTTCTAGCGTAGGCATTTTCTCTAAACTTGGTGACTATATTTTGTACTTGCTGTTCCCTTGATCCTGCTATTACTAATATTGAGAGAATGCCAATTGCCAAAAGTTACTTTCCGATACTCTTTGCGTAGGCAGGGATTGACAGGAATTGCTTTAGAAGGCCGTCCTTGTAGGCCCCATACAAGAGCCTCCTTTTGAAGCCTTTTCAAATTAAACTGGTCATAATTTGCCACAAGTGAAATACTGTGGGATTATTTATAAACTTCTTTAACTTGTCCACTAAAAAAAACGTGGAATACACCCCACCACCTTAACCTTAATCCCTTCATTCATGTTTTTGCTGATTTACTTTTTTTTTTCTTCATTAATTATTCACCAGCCAAGACATAGTTTCTTCTTTGCAGCTGTATTCCCTTTCTCTTGAACAAACATATGTAATTATGTACAAAAAGAAGAAATGTGTAACAAGTGCCTTGGACATGTGTTCTTTACAGCTAGTAGAGTTGTCAAGGTGACCTCTGTCGTGGTATTTTGTTTTGAAGCCTGCAAATATTTAACTAATCATTATTAATATTACTTGTGTTAGATATCGACTTGGGCCGCGTGCATTATTAATAAAGAGAGAGAGTCCACTATACAAGCTCCAACACTCCCTCTCACATGTGAAGTCCCTTTTGTTTTTTTTCCCCGGGGGGGGGGGGGGGTGCTTCAACAACTTGCCCTGTATTTGTTCACAAAAAAAAAAAAAAAAAAAAAAAAAAAAAAAAAAAAAAAAAAAACTTGCCTTGTATATTTTTCTTATCCCTAATTTTAATGTTGAACATGTGTGCTTTAGAATGGAATTCTCATCCAAACCAGTATGTCTTTTATCTTAGGGGTATTTGAACAGACCTCTGTATAAATTGAAGCTCCCAATTCACACTTGCAATTAATATCATGCTAGTTAGTGGTTCTATATCTTGTGGATGTGTTGAGCTCATATTTTACTTCTTCATTAGGAAGGTGACTTGATTTATGATTGGAAAATTTACTGAAATGCAATCCACTGCTCTGAAAATTATCTTGTTTATTGGTCTAAATTTGATTATTAACTAATAGTGTGTCTATTGGGATTTGGGAACTAACCTGGACAACAAAATTTAAACTTTGGTATTGCCGTGGATTGCTGGATTTTAGTGCTTTCTTTGTCAACTTGCTATCAATTTTCATTACTCTTCAGGAGACTCTTAAACATTGTTGGTTCATTTGAACAGGGATTAAAACTACATTTAGATTACTCTGGATTACGTCGTCGTAGACGTGCTTCTGGGGCAACGAGCCTGGATTATGCTCAGCCTGATGCATGGTCATCTGCATACAGTACAGTTGCAGCTGGTGCTGCATTCGCTGCTGGATTGGGTGTACTTGCTTATTTGAGGAGAAATGGCTAACAACACTATGGCCTTGAAATTTTTTACTAAAGCTGCAGGCATGACAACATTTCATTGGCAGGATACATATTTGTTGGTTGGCTTCGCGTTTATTGAGGACCAAGGAGTGAGTTGCGCCAGCAGCCTCTTTTTGTATAGATCTATAAAGAAGGATGCCAATGTGAATTTTTGCTGGCTAACTGAGCGTTAGGCCATGTGTGATACACGATTATACTTATTTGTTTCATGGAAAGCTATAATTTCATGATTGAATTCCTCATATTCGTGTAATTTCTTGATTCATAATAAACACCAAACCAGCTAACAAGATGATGATGAAAAGATTATATTGAATGGATAGGCTTATTGTTTGGATTGCTGTTTGTATTTAGTTTAAAAGCTTGATTGTAATGCGAATGTACCCTTTCACATGGAGGAGTACAGGGACTATTTGGGAGAAAACTGTGCCTATGATCTTTTATCCTTTTAATTTTCGTTATTTGAATGAAGAATGAGATGAGATGGGTTGTTGATCTGGTTGCGGTGGAGTTTTGGGCCTTTTGGCCCTGCATTTTAATATGTTTGTTGCTCATTAAGATTTTAACACTAACATAGGTGCTTAACAGTTTATTTGCTGCCTTTTGCATAACATAACAAGTATATTTCCTGTATTGGTTAATAAGCCATCATTGTTTGGAGATTAACTATTTTTTTTTTTTTTTTTTTCTTCTGAGGCAATACATCATTGGAGGTGAAATTGTAAAAAATACTCTAATTTACAATACTAGACAACTCAAATATTCAAAATGAGTTGAAAAATGCATGTTAGTAAGTTAAATAACATAAATCACATATTAAAGAACTAGGTTAGAACCCGTGTGATGCATAGTTTATATAAAACCTATTTTTAATTTGTATATTTTAAAAATAAATCGTTTTTATACATGAATATAAATAAGAATCTAATATATTTATATAAAGGGGAGTTTTTTCCCGAGTTTTTAGAGAGCCACGTAGGATTTAATTTTCTTAGCGCGCCATGTAGGATTATAAATCTTAGTAATAGCCAATTAAATAAGAGATTATTAATTTCTTTTAAAATTAAATAATTCAAATGTCACGTAAGCAAAATTGACGAATGAGATTTTTAAGTTTAAAATAATTAAATATTAAACATTATCTTTTAATATTAGGAATTTTATCTAAATATATAACAAATTTTAGCTAATAAATACAAAAAAAAAAAAAAAAAATTCAAACAAACCGTGCATCGCACGGGCTTCATCTAGTTAAGTATATTTTATAATTTTTATTTTCATCAAAATTATGATACGGTATCTGTTCAACATTGTCTAATTCATAGTTCAATGCAGGAGGTCATTTATTAGTGTGCTATTTAAAATTAAAATTAATTTTCTAAGATAAATTGATAGGTTTAATTGTAATGTAGAAACTTCCAATATTTAAATTTCAAAAATGATAACTCTACCACAAAAAAAAAAAAAAAAAAAAAACATCATCATTGTATTTAGGCGGGAAATTTTTTATTGAGAAAGCGACACGTGAGCAATGATGAGGTCAGCAACTTCTGTTTTAGTAATACTACCTCCGTTTCGCATTATCTGCAACAAAGGAATATTTTATATCTCACAAATAATACCCCTTTGTTGCAGATAATGCGAAACGGAGGTAGTAGTTAACTAGTTTTATCCCCGTGCAAATGCACGGATTTATAATAATAAGACTTGAAATAAATAAAAGTCAATTAAAATAGAGCTAGTTTAAATAAAATTGCTTATATATAACATTTTTTTATTTTTGAATTTGAATTTATATCATGTTTGACCTTAAAATTCAATTGTTAGATATATTATTTAGAATACTTTGTAAATTATTGAAAGTTTTTATTCATTAATTTTTTTTTTTATCATGTTATTTTTTAAGGAATCATTTTTTTTTTAAAAAAAAAAAACCTAAAAAATAATTTGGGCAGGAAAATTTTCATTGTGAATGTGACATGTGTACTTAGGGATAACTCTGGTGATTACTTTAGTATATAGTATAGATTGATTTTAAAGTGAATATTTAAAAATAATTTTTTTTTTTTTTTTTTTTTTTTGTGTATAATATGGTTATTGCGCTTTGTGGTTTGATTTCAAATATTCACGAAATCAAAGTGAGCCATTTGCTGTTTTAAATTTCCTTAAATCAAATTATAATTTTGAAGCCATTAACCAAAATCAAAATACGATTTGATTTGCAATTTGGTGCGATTTAACCTAAACATTAAACACTCTTAGGACCCTTAATATGGTCTATTCTACTCAATCGATGATATCACGACATGCATTGCGAAATTAGTTGCTACTACCCATTATTCCCGTCAAAAGACTTAAAAAAAAAAAAAAAAAAAAAAAAAGGAAGTAATCAATTACCAAAGTTGAGCACGAGAATAACTCTTTGTCCATTTGTCACCAACTGCGCTGCTGGATTGACGTTACAACTTAAAAACTTGATCTAACACTGTATTTTACAAAACATACACTAGTATCAAATTCCTAATTTCTGCAACTCAAATATTACCTCCGTTTCTTTTTAATTGACACGTATTCCTTTTTAGGAAGTTTTTTTTAGTTGACACGTTTTCTTTTGGGGTAACTTTTTTACCTTGCATTTACAATCTACCCCACTTGCTTTTTCATTCCCTCCTCTCCTTAATATATGTGCGTAAATCAAACGCGTCAACTAAATAGAAACAGAGGAAGTATAAATTTTGTAGTTTTTTTTTTAAAAAGTTTGGTATCCACAGAATAAAAGATTTACCAACACCATCATAAAACATGGGTCCACATGATTGCAATTAGCTTTCTTCGCTCCACTTTCACTCTCACTTACTCCAGTTTTTGCTCTACTTACTGGTTAAGTATCTACTTTAGTTTTTGTACTTGGTACTTTTAAAAACTAAAAATAAGAGGAAAAGAAAACGGGAGGTAATCCTCTTACCCTTTCACACAATCATTATCTTTGGCTTTATATTGGGTATCTTATATTCACTTAGTTCAAGGAAAAAAAAACACGAAATAAGCTCGGATTTATTCAATTAAGATTTGATAAAGGCTAACATGAATTTAATTCAATTACAATCAATAAATTTTTATCATTTGATGAGCTCGGATAAATTCAAATAGAATCAGGCAAATACAAACAAATTAAATAGAATGCACCCTTATCATTTTTTTTAATAAAGATATAAAATCAAGATGACAACCATATTACCATAGATTCATAGTTTTAAAAACAATACAATCTTTTCTAAATGGTATATTCAAACACATAAATTATTAGAATATCACTCATAATCTTCCAAATTAATCATAAACCCCCCTAGTCACAATTTTGTATTATATGCTTTAATTATTGGAGAAATAATATTTTTATATACCAAGTATATAAACCCCACAAATTATTAACAAACCCATTTTCCAAAACCCCATTATTCTCTAGCTACTTCATTCAATGAAAACCCCTATATTTTTTCTCCTCCTCATTTCTTTCTCCACCATTTTCCCTCCCAAACAATGCTTAAGCCAAACTCAATCCCCCATCAAAAACATAGTAGTATTAGTCTTAGAAAACAGGTCATTCGATCACCTAATTGGGTGGATGAAAAAATCCGTAAACCCGAACATCAACGGTGTAGATGGTACAGAGTGCAACCCTGTATCCACCAAAGACCCGAGATCAAGTTCCGTCTGCGTCACCGATGACGCCGAGTACGTAGACCCGGATCCAGGGCATTCCTTTGAAGAGGTAGCAAAACAAGTATTTGGGGAAAACAGCAGCATTCCTTCAATGACAGGGTTTATAGAACAGGCACTCTCAATGTCAGAGAATGTTTCAGAAGCAGTTATGAAGGGATTTAAGCCTGAAAATGTGCCTGTTTTTGAAAGTTTAGTTAGGGAATTTGCTGTTTTTGATAGATGGTTTTCTTCAATTCCTGGACCAACTCAACCAAACAGATTATTTGTTTATTCAGGAACATCACATGGTGCTGTTAGTCATGTGAAGAAACAGTTGGCTCTTGGATACCCACAAAAAACTATATTTGATTCATTGCATGAAAATAATCTTGATTTTGGGATTTATTTTCAGGCAATTCCAAGTACTTTGTTTTATAGGAATTTGAGAAAGTTGAAGTATGTTTTCAAATTTCATCTCTATGATACTTTCAAGAAGCATGCTAATGATGGTAAACTCCCCAGCTTATCTGTTATTGAACCCAGGTACATACTCCACTATTAGTCTTTATGTTTCTTCATTTATTATTATGTACTTTGTTGGTGTTGTATTATAATTATTGGGTGGTCCAAGACCGACTAATGATACACTTGTTAACTCGTAATCTAATAAGTAACTAGACAATTGTTACCGAGTAATATTAGTTCATTTCAAGACATGATACAATTGTTAACTCATAATATAATGACTAATGATACACTTGTTAACTCGTAATATAATGACTAATGATAAACTTGTTAACTCGTAATATAATGACTAATGATACACTTGTTAACTCGTAATATAATGAGTACCTAGACAATTGACAATATTTTTTGCTGCTAAATTTTATCTCAGAGAAATCTACACTTGGATTCTTTCGACCTCATGTTAGTCCTGACTCATGAGGTCTAGAAGTACCAACGAGGATTTGTTATTGTCCTATAGAACAACTGAATGAAAATACTTGTTGACAAAGACTTTCTCAAATTCTTTGTATATGTAGTGTCCATATTGAGTATCAAATATTTAATTATCAACATTGTAAATTTATATCGAGCTATTATTAATTAATTTATTTAGACCTTAGATAACATAGTGGTCTTGGACCGTGCAATAATAATATAATAATAATGTTGACTTTGGCATGTAGAGGTTACGACAATGATGATGATGGCACTATTTAATGGGTATGAAAATTTTGGTACAGATATTTCGATACGAAAGGAATGCCAGCAAACGACGACCATCCATCACATGATGTAGCAAATGGACAAAAACTAGTGAAGGAAGTGTATGAAACACTAAGAGCAAGTCCTCAATGGAATCAAAGTCTTTTGGTTATAACATATGATGAACATGGTGGATTTTATGATCATGTACAAACACCTTACATCAATGTACCTAGCCCCGATGGCAACACTGCTCCTCCCCCGAGTTTCTTCAAGTTCGATAGGCTCGGTGTTCGTGTTCCGACTATTATGGTCTCCCCTTGGATCAACAAAGGAACTGGTACATTTTTTTTAACTTTCGTACAGTAAAATTAATTTTTGTATTCTCAAAATTAGTTTCAGTTCCATTTAAATCGTTATTATTACTCGTCTTATAATGCATAACGACAATTTTTTAATTAAATCTAGCATGAGCAGTTTTGTGTATGAGACGGAAAATATCATCTTATTTTTACATAATATGCATTAATATATCATGAATGCCACCCTTAGATGCACACTTGTTTTTTTTCTTTCGATATAAAATTAAAGAAAATTACAATAAAAAGTATGAACTTGTGAAATCCTGTGTTAAACAAGTTGTAAAATTTGTTATTACATGAAAGTTAGGTAGTCGTATATTGTTGTGCTTTTTGTTTGGTCTAATTTCTGTGTGAAATGGGATTGGATTGGATTGCCAATTTTTTTTTTTGTGGTATTGGCAGAATAAATTGATTACTTATTTGGTCGGTAGTGGACTCTTTCGTGAAACTTTTTTGGCTAGTTGCACCGACAACATGCTAAATCAATGCTTTTTATTTTTTTAAAGGCTGTGATTGCGGATCCTACTATGCCTTTTATGCCGGTACCGGCTATACTTTATCCGTTCTATTAAGATTACCCGTCTAAAAAAAAGATTAGAGGTTGTTCTATTAGTTTGCCCCGTTTTATATGGTGTATTTTTTCACCTAAAAGTCCATGTTTAAAATAATAAAATAATAACTTTTATTCTTTTAATAAAGTAAAGTAAGGATATGACCGTATGGGATAATCTTAGTGGGACGAAAGATGTGTGTAATTTCCTGATTTTTACTTTTTAGTTGAATAAACTTGTGTGCGAAGCAAATGTAAAAGTCAAATTGACACATTGGTTATGTTGTTTAATATGTTTCGGGTTGCAGGGTTTATTTTTATTCAGGATGCCCATCCTGCTGATAAATTAGTTGTATTCTACTACAATAAGCTCCCTAGCCATTATCCAACCTACTTGAGTAAGAGTTAGTATTGAAACAAGTATCTTGACACCATAGTAGGAAGTCAAAATTCTAATCTCATCTTCAAAAATTTCCTAACATAGTCACTTCAACCGATTTTGATAGTTATATCTTATATGATGAGCATTATATGATGAGCATATGGAACAAACACGAAATAAATGTTGTACAAACAACTTTGTTAGTCCTAATCCAGATCAGCTCGACATAGTACGTCTTCAAGGTTAACAATGACAAATCGACAGGGTGCTAGAGTACTTCTATTGACAATTTGACACCATACATTATGAGGACTAGGGACTTTGTCTTAATACTTGTAGTTATGCTGTACCAACCCATGTGTTGGGGGACAATCCTTTGGTTGAGATTTGATGATGGTTAATTCAGGACTATACTTGAAATTTAATGCGATTTTTATCAGAACATGCTAATCAGCATATTTTCATGTGGTTCTGCTCTCCTTATGCTAGCATATGTTCGTAATTACTACTTCAGACAAGATTTAGTTGTGTTATTAGTTTAAATTACAGCATCAATGTGACATTTGATTGTGAACGTGGTGAGAAAATCTCTAACATGTTTGTTCACGTGTTTAATGATTTTGACTATGAAGATGCTGTTGTTTTGTGCAGTCATAAGTAAACCAAATGGACCAACACCGGATTCCGAGTTTGAGCACTCTTCAATCCCAGCTACCATTAAGAAAATATTCAACCTCAACTCCAATTTCTTAACTCACAGAGATGAATGGGCTGGTACTTTTGAGGTCGTTATTGGGAATTTAACTTCTCCCCGAACTGATTGCCCACGTAAGTCATATACACCTTTCTTTCAGAATTAATAGTCCGTTACTGAACATACTAGTTTATGATGTCCGAAAAAAATCAACTTTGCTTGAAATAGCGATCATTTTACTCTGCTGTTTCTTATAGAGTTTCTGTTCAGAACTAATTGTCCGTTACATAGCATACTACTTTATGATGTCCGAAAAAATCAACTTTACTTGAAATAGTGATCATTTTACTCTGCTGTTTCTTATAGAGTTTCTGTTCAGAATTAATTGTCCGTTACACTTATAGAGCATACTAGTTTATGATGTCCGAAAAAATTAACTTTACTTGAAATAGTGATCATTTTACTCTGCTGTTTATTATAGAGTTTCTACCTGATGTATCTCCACTGAGGAAAACCGAAGCAGACGAAGAGAGGCAGCTATCACAGTTTCAGACCGAAATAGTTCAGTTAGCAGCTGTTCTGAATGGTGACCATTTCTTGAGCAGTTTCCCTAATGAAATGGCGGATAAAATGAATGTAAAGGAAGCTCACGAGTACGTAACAGGTGCTGTGTCACGGTTTCTTCGAGCCGGGAAAGAGGCAGTTAAGCTTGGGGCTGATGAGTCCACCATTGTAAATATGAGGGCTTCCCTCACTACTAGATCCTTTGTTCATCATTAAGGAATAATAATCTTAGTGTACACAGTTCAAGGGTAGCCATAGTGCTAAGTATTATGGTTTACCTTTAATTAGAAGCCTTCCTAGAAAAAAGAAATGCTTGGAAATTAAATAACTTGGTAGTTTTTAGTTGTGTGCTCTAGTAATTAGTAATTCTCCATCCGTCCCTTAAAGATTGACCTTTCATTTTTTATTTTTCTTTATTAGTAATTATTGGCTTTTTAGTTGTAGGATAATTATAAATTAAAAGTAAAGAGAAATGCAAGGAACATATTAATTATTTAGTTAGGAGTACTAGTTTGGTGTTTGTTTTAAATTATGGTCCCAACCATTCTCAAATTGAATCCAAACCAAAGTGGTTTGATTTTGGTTCTTCCAAACCTTATTTGGATTATCAAAAACTAAGGACTCGTTCAATATCATTGCTACTCGATCTCCAGCTTTTATATTGAGTAATTAAAAATTCTTATAAATATATGTCTTTTAAAAATTTAAAATTTGTTGTATACTCACTGATGTTAATTTTGAAAACTGATAATTGTAGGGAGTAGTGAGACTAGTGACCCTCTACTTTTGAATAAATCATCTCAAACGTGCCCTTATTTGTGTGTTATATTGCTATCCTAGCAATAAAATGAAATTATTAGGCTATGTTCACTTCACCTTATTTTTGCTGAATTAAAATTATTTTTACTAAAACAAAATTACATTTGCTAAACTTAAATTATTTTTTATTGAACTTAAATTAATTTTACTAAACTAAAATTATTTTTGCTGAACTGAAATTATTTTTACTGATTTTCTATTTTAATTCTTTTTTTAAGAAAACTGAATTTTACTGTACCGAACTTATTTTTACTGAACTGAAATTATTTTTATTGAACTGAAATTAATTTTACTGAACTGAACATATTTTACTGAATTGAAATTATTTTACTTAATATCATTTTTTTAAGGTGAAGTGAACAGGGTCTTACTCTATTAATTCTTATACATTCTTCCAATTTGAAATCTTGGCATTATTCATAATATGTGGTTTATCCCACACTTGAGTATGAGATATAAAATGGGCCTAAGTGTGATTTCATGCAAGTGGGCTAAGTTGCAATACTTAATTTTTTAATACTTGCAACATTTTTTTTCACGCTTGTTAATGCACTATTTTAATTGTTTATAATTTTAATTACCCATATGTAAAAATTATAAACATATGATATTTAAACAGTATAAATTGAGACGAATCTAACAAAATTCACTATATTTTTGCTTAGCTATGATTCATCAAATCTAGTCAAAGTTAAGTTAAAATAAATGAAGAATGTAAAGGTCAAACAGTTGCAGTTATAAAAAAAAAATGGAGGGGGTATATATATTTATCATTAAAGGAATAATACTTGGCCACTTGACATGAGCATGAGAAATTAAGCCTTTTTAGCTGTAATTATTTTCTACCATTATTTAGTGACTCTCGATTGTTATTGCTCACGTGTGTAGAATTCTTAATATCCCAAAAATTAAAAGAACTCTTAAAACAGACATCTCATGCATTATACAATCAATTGGTTGTTGGTGTAGTGGTGATTGGGACTACACTTGATAGGGAGGATCGGTGTTCGATGCCCGCAACAACAATTGGGAGGGGATTGGAACCATCTAAAACTAATCCCCGAATCCTGATTAGCCAAAGAGTGAAGCGGGTGGAACACCAAAAAAAAAGATTTATCAAAATCCTAAATTTTCAATTAGATGAACTAATTCTAATTTTTTTCACCCAGTTCCCGGGACTATAATCTACCTAATACTGAATGGCAATGTTTTTTTTTTTTTTTGAAAGAAAATGGCAATGTTTTTTAACACTCATCAATCTAGTAATGTGAGCAGAAATTAGAGAAAGATTGTTGATTTAATTTAATTTTCAAGCTTATCTTGTTTTAATTAAGAAGCCTCGGTGATTGTACTTGTTACTTGTATTATTGAAGCCAAAGTAAAGAGCCTTTTTTTCAAGCTATTTACCCATCTTTTCTCGACTTCCGACCTCTTTCTCTCTCCTCGCGCTGCCGCCGGCAATTTCGCTGCAACAATCTCCTCAATTTCTCAAGGTTAAATTTCTTCTTATTTATCTCTGTTAATTGTATTTGATTTCAATTTCTTGACATCAATTTATATATTTTTCATTTTTGTTATTTTTCTATGTTGGGTCCTTAATTTGATGATAAAAGGGATTGAATTGTTGATTTTGGATAATATTGGGTATTTTTTTCTAATGAATTATGGTTTTGTTTTTGTTCGTCTCCGATTGAGTTATTAGGGTAAAGGGTTTTCAATTTCTCATGTTTGATGTTGCCAAGGTATTTCTAAATTAGGGTTAAGATTAGGGTTTTGGTGCTGTGTTTCTATATGAATGAGTCAAGGAGTTCAAGTTTCAGCTTTTCTAGTATGGTCTTATTTAGATTACTGAAAAAATCAATAAATTTTGTTTGTTGATTGTTTGGGTGGATGTGAAATTGTGGAATGTATTAACATTTAAGTTATTTTAGTTAAAATCAAAGATTGTTGAATGAGAAGGGAAAATTGATGTTTTCCTGGTAGTCTGTTGTTATTTATATCAATACCTATATTCCCTGTTGTGGGTTTTCGATTGCAAAGATAGGTTTCTTAAGCACGGGTTTGATTAGGCGTCTTAGTGGATCGAGAAAGTGGAGATGGTTTGGAAGAGACGAAGATGCAGGGATTTGTATTGAATTTCTGAATGATATTTCCCGTTTCTATAATCAGTAATTAGGAGCATATATATTAACTTCTTACACTTTAGTGAATGGAAGTTTCTTAATTGCTTTCATGTCCTATATATCAGTAATTTAGGAGCATGTATTCTCTTTGATCTCATACTCTTTAGTTGATGGAAATGTTCTAAATTGCGATAATTTTTTTGGTGATGTTTGAAATGTGATGAACTAATGATATTGTGATTGTACTGGGTAGGTTTAGTAATCGTAGTATTCTATTATATTCTGAGTTTATAAATTTGGCTGTTTGGGTATAATGGTTTGTCTAGTTTCTTTTTATTGCACGTAATCTATGGAAAAATTCAGGAGCTTGCTTTATTAAAAAAAGGTGTTTGTGATTCTAAATCTTAAGACCCTCTTTCTATATGCAGATCTAGATGTGCCTGACTCCACTGACTGGGTAGCATGAACAATATTTTATCAGTTTGGGCTGTTGAGCGTGAAAGTTTTTGATACTTTTATTAAGTTTTCTCCTCAGTGAGAATTGGGAGATGTACTCATAGCATTGCCATTTTCCATCAAAAGAGAGAAGTGATGGATCAAGGGTTTCTGGTGATGCTGACGAATCTGCTTCACTTGCAGAACCACTTGGACCCTTCCTCCTCTCTCTTCTCTTCTGATGCCGCCTCCTTATCAGCCTCCACTACCACCTCTCTTTCCTCTCTCCTCACCTCCTCCTCTGCCGCTCCTCTTCTCTTCTTCACAATTGCCTCAGTTCTCTCCTTTGTTGCTGCCTCACGTCCATCTTCCTCTCGTTCTTCTTCCTCCCGTTCTCCTTCTCGCTCTCGCTCATCATCCCCTTCTGATCACTCCCTCTCTGCCTTCCGAGCCTTATCTACTGAGCTCATATGGTCTATGGACCCCCCTGTACGTGATGCACAGTGGCGCTCTTCCTATGGCCTCTCCTACCCTGTCTTCACTACTGTTGTCGATAAGCTCAAGCCTCACATAGCCGAGTCCAACCTCTCTCTTCCCGCTGATTATGCTGTTGCCATGGTTCTCTCCCGCCTCACTCATGGGCTCTCTGCTAAAACCCTTGCCAAGCGCCATTCCTTGGACCCTTACCTTGTTTCCAAAATTACCAACATGGTCACCCGTCTCCTCTCTACCAAACTTTACCCTGAGTTCATTAAGATCCCTGCTGGCCGCCGACGCCTCCATGAGACCACCCAGGCCTTTGAGGAGCTCACGTCTCTGCCTAATTTGTGCGGTGCCATTGATTCCACCCCTGTCAAGCTCCATCGCCTTCCTACTGATGTTAGTGACCCTTCATCTTATCATTGTCGATATGGGTACCCTGCCATACAGCTCCAGGTGGTGGCTGACCATAAGAAGATCTTCTGGGATGTTTGTGTCAAGGCTCCAGGGAGTGTTGATGATTCCACTCATTTCAGGGACAGTGTTCTCTACAATAAGCTCATGTCTGGTGATGTTGTCTGGGATAAAGTCGTCAACGTGAGGGGACATCCTGTTAGGCCTTACATTGTTGGGGATTGGTGTTTTCCGTTGCTCTCTTTCCTGCTGACCCCATTTTCTGGAACTGGTAGAGGAACCCCTGCCCAAAATATGTTCAATGCTGCTCTGATGAAGGCCAGGTCAGCATCAGTGGAGGCCATAGGGCTACTCAAAGGGAGGTGGAAAATTTTGCAGGATCTTAATGTTGGCCTTCATCATGCTCCTCAAACCATTGTGGCCTGTTGTGTGTTGCATAATTTGTGTCAGATCGCAAGGGAACCTGAGCCTGAACTTTTTAAGGAGCCTGAGGAAAACGGCTCTCCTCCTAGGGTCTTGGAGAGTGAGAGATCATTCTACTTTTATGGTGAGAGCTTGAGGCAGATATTGGCTGATGATTTGCAGCAACGAATGTCATCTCGATGAAACCTAAAGCTCATAAGAGTTAGATTGTATGGTGTTAGAATTGATATACTAATTTGATAATAAGGATAGCTTGGGAGTTTTAGATGGCCGTGGATTAAATATCCTTTCTCAAAGTAATTTGTCACTTTCAGCATGAATTGTAGTTTAGTTTTTAAATTCATCCATTTTTTGTACCGAATTGCCAATGTAATACATGAGAAGAAAGCAATATGAAGTCTGATTGAACTGGTCCATCACCTGTAACTTCACTTATGTGATATGGAGTAACAAACTAGAAGCTTTTGACCTTCAGAATTACTGGATTACTTGCATGAATCTATGCTTTACACTTCTAATCATTTATGTCGACTCTACTTTTAGCATTGTAGCATTATCACAAGTCACAAAATTCTAGAAACATTTCAGTGAAACTAAAGTGCCTTTCTTTGCTATAGGATATTTATATCAGTTATCTCTGTAATGCTGTCTTCTTTCAGAGTCAATGTTTTGTTGGTTGTTGCTTTACCTTGATGAGTTCTGGGAAGAACCAAAGAATATTTTCTTCCCATAGCTTTCTTTCGGAGCTCCTCCAGCCCAGTATGTTGTAAAAAAAAAAGAAAAAAAAAAAAAGAAAGAAAAAAAAAGAGTGATCTCTCACGGTGTATGTTCTTTCTTCACATCTATGACCAGGGTAAGAATTTATATGGGCATTGTTTTCTGTTGTATTTGTTTTTTTTTTAAATACTTGCTCCATTTTCTATTTCCGACCGTTATTAAATATTTCCTCCGTTAACTATTATTTGCAACATATACTATAAATGGATGCTAACTATTATGTGCAACAAATGTTTTCTTTCCTTTTTAGGTAATCATTTCTCTCTATCTCTCTTCTCATCACATGCACCCAACTTTTTCTCTCTTCATTTTACTCTCACAAATAAATTTTGCCTAGGATTCCGCAAACACTCCATTTGTTGCAACTAATAGTTAACGGAGGAAGTAACTACTTCATTTCCTTATTGGGGGAAAGGAGCAAGTATTTAAAAACGGAGGAATTATGTTTTAAGACGTATTTTGGAGACCGAGAAAACCAAATGAGACCAAAAAAAAAAAAATTGGGGAAAGGAGTACATTTCAGTAAACTTGTCTTATAGTCATACCAATTGACCACGGAAAAGTACTCGCATGAGTAGGTATCATGAAAGCGAGAGAGTTAGAGCTTAATCATGACAAACTTTTTCCATCTCCAGGGGACCATCACAAAGACTATCACAACGCATAATTAATGTATGGCTGATTACAAATGTGAACATACACATTAGTAATCGGCTTAGGATATTGATCATGATTCATGAGGTCCAAGATAGTCTCTAATATGCAAGAGTACGAATTACCTTATCCATAGAAAAGTAGGGTGTCTATAACGCGTACGTCTGTACGAGAAAAATTGAACCATATCTTTTGTCATTTAACGCGTTCACGAAGGCACTTAGAGTTCCGGAACAGATGGGTTAGTTGAAGTGTCGAACTCACCCCTATAGTCTCTAATATGCAACAGCTGTTATACTTATGCAGAAGTTGGCAGTCTTGGCACCATTGGGCTAACCTGATAGAGTACATCAGCTGATTTTGGGTTTTAATCATTAGTTTAAGCTTTTGGTTGAGACGATAGAAATATAGTTAGACATGACATTGCTATAGGAACTGCTAAGGGCCTTGCATACTTGCATGAAGAGTGTCAAATTAAAAAAGGATATTAAGCCTGGAAATGTGCTTCTTGACATTAATTTGAATCCAAAGGTGGCTGATTATTTCGGACTAGCAACACTTTGTAATCGCCAGTAGCTCATATGTCGTGTTATTACTGTCTTTGTTATTCCTACTTTTTTCCTTAATAATAACTTAATTAAATTACATACACCGAAATGGCTCAATTATGGTTGTAGAATATAGGAATATATGAGCAAACAAAATAGTCTTGGTTAACAATACATATGATACAATATGAACTTATTAGGAATGAAGTATATGTTTGCCCTCAACTCATGACTTATATAACCTAATTCCATTAATTGGATACCACACATTAAACTATTTTGAAATTGATCAGGAAATTAAACAATAATAAACTAACCGCGTTATGACTTATGGCTAACTTGAGGACCAAAATATTGATCATAACATGAGGACCAAAATAATCTCTAATAAGCTAGAGTATGACTTTTCTTATCCTTAGTATTGACTTAATATCACAAGTCAATATAGTTCAAATAACCAAGTAGCTAATTTTTAGCCATTAATCACACAATGTTTCATTCATACTTTGCTAGTGAGTATTGATTGATAGTTTGATACTAATCTTTGCTGGACGTTCTCTAAAAATTGCCAATTATGGCTGAGGACAATTTTGATGGTTTTCCAACAGGTAAAATTGTATTTTATCCATTCTATTCTACGTGTACACCCGAGAGTATAATGGAATGTGAATGACGCGCCACCTTCTTTCCCTAATCCTATTGGTGCTGTGCCCTTAATTTGCAGGATGGCTTGTAATTGTCATCTTACTAGCTTTTGTACTGTTAGTGATGATATGCCGCTGCTTCATAAGGGTCCTAGAGATAGAGATGCAAGCAAAACCCAACCAAAATGTTTCAAATCCAAATTTCGCAGATGAAACTGCAGCCACTTTGGAGAGATTTTTAAGCAACATTGCTCGCGAAAAACCCATTCGTTTCTCTTCCCACCAGCTTGCTCGATTCACCCAAAATTTCTCTAAGGTACTCTTTCGATGTTTTTCTAGGCTAACTACTTAGCTCATGTGGTTAGAGCTTCTCTCTCGATTTTAGGAGATCTTGAGATTGATTTTCATCACTTGTCCATTGTGGTTCTCTGAATACAAAAATACAAAAAAAAAAAAAAAAAAAAAAAAAAAAAAAAACCTTAAAAAATAAAGAAATTAGATTAATAATTAGTTTGCATATCAAATGAGTTTTAAGTCTTTTTAACTACTCCGTATATTTGTATTAATGAATATTTTATTAATATGACATGATATATATGTTATCTTCAAGATTTTTAAGTTACTTAGTATTTAAAAATACAAATCATAATATTTCATATCACACATGTCATCACAAGTTAGTGACTACCACATATGACACATGTCACCCCTTTTAACCTTTTTGTTTTATGCATTCTATAACTTGCAAATTCAATTAAGAAAATGAAACGTTTCATTTCCATCATAATAAAATAAAGTTGAACCAATTAATATACATCACATAAACATATGAATTGAATTATATAAAAATTGTCTTTTCAATTCCTAGACTTAAAATATAACTTACGCCAGCGACAATTTGGTAAAAAAAGCTAACTATATGCGACAATTTGGTAAAAACAATAAACTCCGGCGACATTTAGCCCAAAAAACTTATTTTTGTTGGCAAACTCTTTAAAAACCTAAATTTAATTTGTTTTTTAATTTGTGTTTTTAAATTTATTTTTCCAATTTAAGATTTTGAATTAATATACCATCCCCTTTTTATTTTGCTGAATCTCAATACCAAATTTATTTCCAACCCCTTTTTATAAAAATTTCGTTAATAAGGGTATGAAACTTAAGTGAAATTGATACTTCAACATTTTTTTTCTTGAAATTGTTATTTTCATTAAAAGGGTTGGTAAAAAAAAAACACGAAAAACGAACTAAATTAACAATCGCGAGTAATTTGTCAGAAATTTTTGTATTTTTTGGGTTATTTGTCGCCTGAAATTATTTTATTTACCAAATTGTCGCTTAGGGTTAATTTTTTACCAAATTGTCGCCGAAGTAAGTTTTTTTTACCAATTTGTCACTAAGGGTCTTTTTTATTTACCAATCTGGTCAATTGGCCCTAATATGTCATTTCATATCCAACAATCTTCATGTATAGATACGTAACTAAATTCCTTTATCCTTTTCCATAGTTTTACCCTCATTCTTTTCCCCCTTTTAAAATTTATCAATGAAACAATTACTTCATATTTCATATCAAAAGTTTCAACTAATGAAAAACATACCTACATATGAAATAACCTAGGTAATAACCCGTGCATCGAACGGGCCAAAAGGCTAGTTTAGTAAAAAAAATCGCACATAATGTTCAAAACTTATTTTTTCTGGTCTAATTAGTGGTAAGATCCCATTTGTTTCACCTTATTTTTGCTTATCTGAACTTATTTTTTCTAATCTGGCTTGATATGAATGTATTTTTTCTAATCTGATTTGATTATTTGATCCGACTAAAATTTAACCTTATGTGTACTCTAATCTATAAAAAAAAAAAATTATCAAATGGTGTCTTGTTAAATTCATAATAATGTGAATTTTATTAATATGTAATTTTCACTAATTTTTTTCATTACAAAACTAAGGATATTTATATGGAATTAAAAAATTTAGTAATAAAATACTCCCTTCCAGCAAATTAGTTACATCACTTTCCATTAATTTCACGAGCACCTAAAATATTATGCTTTATGTTTCGAAGGTGCTAGGCTCCGGAGGATTTGGAGTCGTGTACAAAGGAGAGTTCCCAAGCGGAGTACCAATTGCGGTCAAAGTTCTTAACAACAATACAAGTAAGACTGCTTCAGAGCAATTTATGGCAGAAGTTGGCACCATTGGGCTAACCTACCATAGAAATTTAGTCAGGCTCTATGGCTTTTGTTCAAATAGCACCATGAGAGCTTTAATATACGAGTACATGGAGTTCGGGTCACTCGATAAGTTGCTGTTCACTGAGCTCAGAAAAACTATCGAATGGTCAAAGTTACATGACATTGCTATAGGAACTGCTAAGGGCCTAGCATACTTGCACGAGGAGTGTCAAAAGAGGATTATTCATTACGATATTAAGCCCGGAAATGTGCTTCTTGACATTAATTTAAATCCCAAGGTGGCTGATTTCGGACTAGCAACACTTTGTAATCGCGATAGCACACATGTTGTGTTATCCGGCTATAGAGGAACACCGGGTTATGCTGCTCCAGAACTGTGGACTCCTTACCCGGTTACCCATCGATGTGATGTGTACAGCTTCGGAATGCTACTCTTTGAGATTATTGGGAGGAGAAATAACCATGACACAAATCTTAGTGGGTGTAGCCAAGAGTGGCTTCCAAGATGGACATATGAAAAGTTTAACAAAGATGAGTTGTTGGATATGTTCTCTACTTGTGAAATTCAAGAAAAAGACCGTGAAAAGGCAGAGCGAATGGTGAAAGTTGCTCTATGGTGTGTCCAATACTTACCCAAGGCTCGGCCAATGATGAGCCTTGTGGTCCAATGGTTGGACGGAGGAATGGAAATTGATACACCCCCAAATCCATTTGAGCATCTTCAAGACATGGAACTTGGAAGTAAAGACTATTCGAATGGATCAACAACGATTGAGATTAGGGAAGAATCTCTTCCTCCACTTATTGCTTGGAATCATTCAATGGAACCAACAACTCCTACGATGTGGGTGTCATTAGAAAATATGGAGAAGGGAGCAAATACCTTGTGAGGTAAAATGCATACTCGACAGTGGCAGTAAACAATCTATGGATGACAATTGTATTATAAGTTACTCTATGATATTTCATGGTCATATGATTTGACACTAAACTTTCATATCTTACTGTATTTTTCTGTTTGTTGATATCCCTATAATATATCCTTTATAAGATTCAATGTCTGAAAAAAATGTGTGCCAATGCTTCATGAGTTGGATTAGATGTTGCTTTGATAATTGTATAATGAGCCTACTGCAATTTCTGCCATTACCAAGGTATAAGGCCCCGTTCTTTTGGACTGAATAGAGTTGAACTAGACTAAACTGAACAATAAAAGAGATGAGTTAAACTGAACATAATAGAGTTGAGTTGAATTGAAAAAAAAAAAAAATTCTGAAAAATAAGTTCAAAAGAATATAGGCAAAGACTACAATTATACAAGGGGCTAAAATATTAAGTGAACATTCTCCATAGTGATCACAGATTCACAGCTCTAAGGATCTAGAACAAGAGTTGAAGGCACTATATTCGCATCAATCATTATTTGAACATGATCAACAGCGTTGGAACAGAATCCAATTTGATTACTCAGTCTGATTCCAAAAATATGTAAATAAGTTTTCGTTATATGATAACCAGACTACCAGATATATAATGCACAGAAATCAGGTTAAACTTTCAAGTATCTCGCACAATTTACAACTGTCCCTGGTAAAAATAAATAACTACATATAACCAGAGAAATTATGTAAACTATGAGTGACTAGAAATAATCTAGAATGACATCTGCTGAATCTGGGAATCAATGTTGAAATCAATCAGCATGTTTCTTTTGACTGATTCAAAAGATTAGTGAATTCAATCCATCAAGTCCAGATTGGGAACATACCAACCTAACTGTTCTACAATTTTATTCATTCTCTCTTGCTGACCTTTTGAGTCCCCAAAAGCTGTTGTAAAGGGGTAGATGTACGTTACCTTGGTGGCCATACAGCGATAGGCTACAACATCTCCTTTCACCAAGAATTCCATCACATCTCGCCCAAATCCTCCATCGACCACAGCTCGAAGGTATTGCCCTGGGTGTCATGGTTCATTATTAGCTAAAATTGTCTGAACTAAGGGGTGTAATAAGTTCATTTTGTCAGTTCTCATTATTAGAACTAGCACAATGTAAAATAAGTATATCAGCCTTTTCCATTAAAATGTCTATAACAAGTGCAGATATTGTTTCTCTTGCAATGTTCTCAATCACAATGCAAATATGCTTATCCAATTAGATACATATAAGAGAGTAACCAAAAGATAAAATAAAAAACTATTTGCAAAGACAAGGTAAACAGAATAGACAGTTACCATTAGGTGTGTCTTCCACAACTTGTATTTCAGCATTTTTCTGTGTACTCAATATTGCTTCTTGCAATTTCTGCACTAGTTCCATCAATAATATTATGAACTTTACAAGATTAAATTGGAACTCTGAGCAAAGAATAAATTAGGAAAAAAGATAAGTTAGTTTTTCTTTACAAAAGAAGCAAACTGACAGATTTTTTGACTAGCAGTTTCAAACTAAATTAAATGAGCAGCACACTTCTCATGAATGTGGTACATTCTAGCCAAAGGTAGCAAATTGCTTACGAATAATTTAGTTAACACTGGGAGAGAAGATTGGAAAGAACTACCTCCTATCTTAAAATTTTCACTTTAATAAGTATTACTACCACAATGGATCCCCAATTCCCCACAACTTAAAGTATACTATGTTGCTTCTGGCGGTTGTTCGCACAGCAACTTCCCAAGCTTGGTCAAGTACTTCTACCACACCTACCAGTGTAAGATATATTTTATAATATACTCCGTTGTTTATGCCACATACGTTTACAGTGTTAGATGTAATTAAACCATTTAAAGAATATTGATTCAAGTAATATGTCACTTAAAGAAACAGAAGCCAAATAACGTATAAACAATAACAGTGACGGTATACTGATATCTTTTTCGTCATCAGTATTAACAACTATTTTGTGTAACATTTTTCCAGAACTTCATGGCCCTGATTCACTTTTATGAACTTCGTGACCTTTAACTTATTCGCCCTTATCTTAACTTAAAAGTTTACTTTTGATTTTAGAGTTATCTGATCGGTGAAAGTGTTATATGCTCCATAACTTTTCTTAGAGTTTCTATACAAAAAATTAGAAAGATAAATCTTGAATTATACTTTCTACAATTTTTGCTTCTTAAAATCTACTCACTCAATAATGGACGTGGGTGTAAGGCCAAATTATTAGTTTTTGTTCCAACATATTAGAGCATCATTCTACAACTATGAGTCAAATCAGTCAGTATAGCCATTAGTTTTATAATTCCACCTGTAACGGATATAAGTATCGAACACGGCTGTATGAGAGAACCATTACATAGCCAATTGCCCATTCAACAAATCTCTACAAAAAAACAGCCTCATTGATATTGAACTTACACACTGCAAATTATGCTAATCTATGTCCTCAAAGGTATGGTTTCTGATCCTTTTAATCATTATATATTGCCAACATGTACGTCTAAGACCCTATCTCAGGCAACATATTTTAACAAGCTTTTAGAATTTTGATTGAGTCAAAACATTACCAAATTAAACAAGTTCTTTCAGCCTTACTAACTTTTCATTCCAAATTATCTCCTACATTATTGATTTGAATTACAAACCCCAGAATGGCAAAATGGTTGCAACCTCACTCATTGCCACTAAAATGGAACGGATAGTGAAAAAATGAGCAACAAAATAGTCTTGGTTGTATGATACACATAGCACAACTAACCCTCAAATTGACCTCATCTCATTAATTGATTACTGAATACCACACAATAAACAATAAACTCCTTGTATATTAAAATTGAAAGAAAACAACAATAAACGACCACATTATGACTACCTTTAACAATCAAAATCTTTTTACTTCTATTTTCAATCCCAAATCAAAAGAAATCATACCTGAACAGCATTTTCTGTAGAATCCAAAGGAATCTGCCATGGAAACTCAAAATTGGAAGATTTGGGGTTGGTAGTAACACACCCAGGATTAATCGAAGGGCAACCTCTTATTTTTCTGCAATTACAAAACCAATTATACCAAACAAAACAAAATTCAATCAAAACTTGAAAATAGGAATGAGAGAATAAATCAAATAATTAGTTAATTACCCATTTTCCAACCCAATTGGCAAATTTTTGGATTGAGAAAAGGGAGTGGTAGGAGAGGGAGAAAGGGGTGATTTTGAGCTCAATGAAGGAAGAGCTAAAGAGGGTAATGGAGAACAAAGAGTGAAGGAGAGAGAAAGAGAGAGTGCCACTATATTGCTTAGAATACTGGGTTTCGAATTTACGGTGGAAGTGGTGGTGGTGGTGGTGGTGGTGGTGGTGAGGGTAGGAGAGGTGGTGGTGGAGAGTGAGAGTTGAGGAGGTGGGAGTGGGAGAAGATGAGTTATTGAGTAGAAGCTCATCTTGGTCTTAATCTTTTGGGAATTTTGTGATTTTGTTGCATTATTAAGCGTCAATTTCAAGGACAATATGTACTCAATTCACTATTTAGCATACAATAAGGGCTTGTTCTCTTACGTTGAAATTCAGTTGTGTTCAGTTCAGTTCAGCCAATTCAGTTCAGTTCAGTTCAGCTCCTAATTTCCTTCTCTTATAAAATATTCAGTTCAGTTCATTTCAGTTCAGCTGAGTTCAGTTCAACTGAGTTCAGTCAATGAGAACAAACCCAAAATAGGTGGTTATTTGGTTGGAATTTTTGGAATGGATTGTAATGGAGTTAAAATCAATACAGTTCCATTTATTTTGTTGTTCACTTAGGCAAATTTAGGTATGGAATCTCATATTAAGGGATTCTAATTCATTTAAAATACCTATCTTAACTCCGAAGCTTAACAATACATTCCAAAGAATAAACCAAACAAGTTAGACAAGTAGGGGTTAGAATCCATACCTTCCTAGTAGAGTTGATCAAAGTGAGCTCGACCCGATTTTGGACAGGTTTTGTGTAGGATTTTTCGGCCTTATTTAAGAAACTTTTTGGGCGGGCTCGGGAAGTGATTATATGCAATTTTAGTTGATTATTTTTGTCTAGCTCGAAAAAGTCTGCATTGGCCGGCTAGTTTAAATAGGTTTGGACACATATTTTCAGCCCGAGAAATGGCTTGATTTTTTTTTCCTCGGCCCGACTCGACTCGCGCAATGATTACCTCTACTCCTTAGCATGAGATTTCATATCAATCTATTCCAATATAATTAGATAACCAAACGACCCCTAGGTAATTCCCAAGTCATGCTCAGATTTTTAATCAATACATTTATAAATAATTAAAGGTTACTCAATATAGATTTATAATCTATTGATGTTTTGATTAGAAATATTTGGCTTAGGAATAATTAAGCAATTCTATAATGAAATACTTCGTACAATTTTAAGATAAATAATTTGGTGTATTCGATCAATTATTGGTATTTAGTAGGTGAAAAAACATATACAAACACAAAAGGCAAAATTTTAAGTTCATATGCGTGACATAATGTCGTCATAAATAATTTTGGAAAATATAACATAAGTTGATTTCCAATATTGTTAGAGATGTGAGATATCGAAAAATATAACATATATTTTCTGATATCTCGTATGTAATCCCCCGTATTTTTAAATATTTTATAAATGAAAATTTATTTTATTTATAATATTTATTTGTTATTTTTCATAATTTAATTTCAAAAGTTTCAAATTATTAATCTGGGTCAAAAATTATTTGAACAAATTATTTTATGCACCTTTATTCTACAATTTATGTCCAATCACACAAGCCTAACCCATTTGTTTACTTAATCGACCCATTATTTTTATGAGGCTCAATCTTTCTTTTTACCCTACAATAATTCTCTCCTATAAATACCCCATGAATCTCCAAAAATTTCCCACACAAAAAGGTTAGTCTTATTTTCATCCTCTTTTGTTTCATTACTTTGCTTAATTTAATTTAATTGTTTTGGGTTTTGATTTTAGTATAAAGATTATATTTTTAGTATCAAATTATATTTTAATGGTATAAAGATTATAAATTTCAGATTATATTTATGTTATAAATTTCATATTTTATGAATTATAAACCTAGGGTTTCAATTTATTGAAAATCATGATTTTAGGGTTTTTATAAACAATTGATTTAGGGCTTTTATAGTAATGATGTTTTGAAATTTTGGTGATTATAAATACTGATTAGTTTAACTTAATTCCATATTATTTTGAACACATAGATTCGTGTTTTAATTTTTAGATTTCCGTTCGTTAATATTAATCCCGTTTTAATCCCGATCAGGTTCTAAACTCATCCGATTTTGACAAAAAAGTAGTGTTTTCCATGTGGAAACAACGTTTTAAGAAATATTTGGTAGTGAGTACCACCCTCTCGTGGCCAAATTCAGCCTCTAAATATGATTTTCGGGCAGTTTTTGGTTTTTAACGAAGTTTTTTTTAAATTTTATCCTTGAGTTTAAAGGGTAAGAGATAATTTAATTTTTCTATGGATAACTTAAGTATAAAGATGTATTTTGATGAAGAATGTTGGAATTTTATTTAAAGTAGTATAATTGTGATTTTAATAAAAGGGTGTGATTACCTATTAAAAGGGAGATTTTTAGGGTTTTTATATAATTTTTAGATTTTTATTAAACTTTGAACTTGCTGTAATCTCATGTATAAGAGTGTATTTTAAGGTTTTTATGAAGAAAAATTTAAAGAACTATATATAAGCCTTTAATTTTAACAAAAGGGAAGGTTTTAAAGTGTTGTTTGATTTGGATTTTGAAGGTTTTAAAGTAAGTTAGTATTGCTGTAAATTTCATTGATTGGATATTGATTGAGATGTTATTATTTGGCTTAGGATAGGAGTTTATTGAAGGTGATTTCTAGTTAGTAAAGTGGCATACCAATTTGTTTGCTCAAAGTACGTACAAGTTACGAAACCTTTCTTTTAGGTGCATATTTAAGGACGACGGATCGAGAACTTAGTATCATGTATAGGGATGACTGAGTTAAATTGTTTGGTTATATATTGTGAATTTCGTATGACGTGCACTATTTTATATTGCAAGTATTATTTGTGCTCTAATTATGCAAGGTGCGCTTAGAGGCAAAGGTATATGATTGGTGTAATGATTACTTTATTACTCATTCATGATTATGCAAGCAGGATGAGTAAAGGAAGAATTTAAGTCTTCTAAGACGAGGTTGAGGTTTTGGGTCAAGGTGTTTATACACCGAGGTAGTAAAGGAATAAATAATAAATGTTGCTTGCCATTAATAAATCAAGAATTGAAATTGAAAAGTTGTTTTACTTGATTGAATTGATATTGGATTGTTTGTATTGTTATGCATATGAGTCATCACCAAGTCTAAACCTGTAAATAACGTAAAGTGTAAGATGGATGAGCAATAAAACTCTGGATTGGTGCAATTCTGGAGTAATGACAATCAGGGGTTGGGGTACATGGGGTATTAGCCGTATACTTTTCTCGAGGCCGTCTGATCTACGAGTCTCTTATTTCAAATATTTTTCAAAACTAGGAGTTAGGTGAGATCTCATACTAACTACGGTCACGGAGTCGCGCCCGTGGTCGTTGGATGTTTATTGATGTTTCCGAAAGGAGGCATGGGGTTTTTCTTTTATTGATGTTCCAAATGGAGCATGGGTTGGACAACCTTGTCTATTGCGTAATCCAATGAATAAAAATAATGATTTACCTAATATTAATTAATGGAGTCTTAGTAATATAAATAGTTGAGTCGTGTGTTGAGTCTATAATTTAATGATGCATGATGATTGATTATTAGTAGCATGTTATGGATTTCTTAATTTATTTTGCAGCTTGTATGTACTCAGCTTTGCTGATTGCGTGCTTTGTGTGTCTTTCTTTGGTCATGGCCTTCGCCTTTCAATGACCCTGTGACGATCCAATTTTTACACTTGTAATTGGGGAGCAGAATTACCACAGGTTCTTACACATGCAGCATTCATCAGAGTTGTGGGATCTTGAGTAGAGAGTTGGTTGTTTGCATTTTATTTCTTTTGCAAGTTTGAATTTATTTTAATTCGATTTTATTCGACACTATTTCTTTTGGGTTTGAATTTATTTGAAAACTGAATTTAATCACTTACTACTTTTATTGGGTTTTGAATAAGGGCCTTAATGGTTCCAAGTTGTATGACTTAATTTGGTTTCATTCGTTGGTTTTAAAACTTATTTATAACTGATTTAGTTTTTCCGCTACTATTTTCTGATAAAGCCTTAACGTTTGAACACGTGGCGGTAGCACGTCAGTAATTCTCTTGAATATTGTTCAGGGTCCTTAGAGGTTTAAAGAGAGAATTATTGGGGTGTTACATCGTATCTCTAACAAATATGTAGAAAATATATTTTATGTAATTACCGTGAAATATGATAAATTAACACATTGTCATTTAAATTAGGTCCCATTCCATGTACGGCTATTACACTATATTTAGTCAATGAAAGAAACAAAAATTGTATAAAAAATAACATAGATAAAAATACAACTTTAACATATTTATTATCTTCTTATTTTGCGTATGTAATTAAATGAAACATGAATTATAACGAAAGAGTCTATTAGACAAATGAGTATATTGAAAGGATTTAAAACTACATGTTAGACCATATGAGTTTTTTAAAAATTCAATGATAAATTAGTATCAATTTTCTTTTTATAAACCAAAAAAGTATTTAAAATTATGTATTCAACCTAACGGGCATAAATAATAACTCGATTTAATGATATTTGATCAACTTCCCTACCTTATAAAAAGTAGAAACATACTCTAATGAATAGTGTAATGCCAATTTTACCCTTCAAAATGTGTATTTACATACATACCCTCATTAATATGTAGATACTTTTTTAATGAATAGTGTTTAGACAACTATACCCTCTAAAATATTTATGTACTTTTGCTTTCATAAATGTTAGTTGTCTTGAACAAAAATACCACCTAGATATAGTTGATTACATATTTTCTCTTATTGTTTTTTTTTTAGGAAAAATTTCTCTTATTGTTAATTTAACTAATTTTGTGATTTAAAAGCCAAACCAAAAAAAAACCTTCAAGATATGGCACGCTATGACGCGCGCATTAGCTGCCCTAGTTTACTTAAAATATAATAATATATATGAAAGTATTGAAGTTGCAAATATAAAAGAATAAAATTATAATTAATCAAATTTTCTTACATGATTAAATGCATAGATGTGTTTATAATGTTATGTTATTATGTTGTTAAAATCCCTTCATCTTGCTATTTTCTTCATGCCAGTTGTGCATTGCACGGATTAAATAGCTATTATTTGTTTAAAATAGTACGTAAAGAGATTAGAAGTTTATCAAATACAAAACTCTAAAATCACTTTTTTAATCCTAAAATAACTATCCGATATTACTAACCTGATCTATATCTATATCTATATCTATCTATATCTATATCTATCTATACTTCTATACTTTATTAGTATTTAAAAACACAAACCATCATTCCCATCATGTCACATGTACACTTTATTTTTCACCAATGCCACATGTTACCTCACCTTTTCATTAATTAATCTCCGTTCTCATATTTTTTTTTTAAATAAATTAATAGAAAGCACTAGCTTTAATTGAATATATGTAAGAAAGTTATTTGATTCACTTTCTTCTAACTTAATATCTTATACAACCACATTTAATTGTCACCCTTTCTTCTTTTATGTAAACTATTCATTTTCCAATTAAAAGTAGTATAAAATAAAATTTATACACCTATATACATACCATTGCACGGGCCTAAAGGCTAGTTGGCATATAACGTAGCATGTTTATGCATAGTTGTCGCTTATATGACACGACACTTGGCTAAAAGTTAGAATGTCGAGTGACAATTGACGAAAAGTTGGAATGTTAAGTATCATTTTCTCGTAGTTTGACCGATCATTTAGCTTTATATATTACTATGTTTTCATTTATTTAGTACTTTGTATATGATATGATTATAAGATATCACTTCATTGTATCAATCTCTATGTTTTTGTTTCTTTACATCAAATTATACATAACTAGTATTTGGGCCCGGACATGCCTCAGGTCATTAAATTTTTTCTTGTAAATATCTGTTATATATATTAATATTTGTCTTAAAAGGTAACATAAATTATTCAATAGCTTGGTGGTAAGATACTCAACTTTAGAATTAGAGGTTGTATGTAATGTTCTAATCTTGCGGAGAACATTTTTTTTTTTAATATAAGTGCATAACATGCAATGAGAAATGTATGGAAGGTAGAGCCACGTGGCGTTGAGTGGGTGACATGGCGCAATAATAAGTTGAGTAGATAATGTGGTTTTATGAAGGGGGCTACGTGGGACGTGGCACATAGACTTTCTTAGGAACGCCTTTTAATATATTACTAGTGAGTAGCCCGAGCGTTGCACCGGTTGCTACTTTAATTAGACCTTGTGATTATCAATTATATACATTTATTTTCATGTTTGCAACATAGCTTATGATTGGCTTAAATGGTTAAGTAACTATCTTTCTTACAAAAGGTTAGGTGTTCGATTCCCCTTATCATCGTTTTTTGATGATGTGGCACAATGAGAAACGGAATAACGCCTTTTAATATATTAGTATAGATTATACATAATACTAGCCTTAAAATCTGAGCAATACAATTGTAAGTCAATTCTTAATCAAGTATAGCATAATACATGTAATTATTTTTTAGGGTAAATTTTTAAGTTTTATGAGTATTAAGTTGTTAATACTCATAGTATTTGTTAGATATTACATAATATGACTCATATAAAGTTGAAAAATGTACGTGTATTAGTATTCTATTATGATTGAGATTTTAAACTTACATGTACTAATATGTAAAACATTGCCGCGTGCATAAGACGAAGAGTAAGTATTATCCACTACTAGGTATGGATACTACCCAATACCACAATATAATTTTTTTTTTCTATTCCCTTTTTTTTTTTTTTTTCCTTTCCTCTTCATCTTCTTCCTCCCTTAAACCCTTTCCCCATCTCCATGGATGGCTCCCATTGTCGGCCAAACCTCCGCCCACCACACATTCACCTCCAGCTACTACCTTGGTCGAAATCCAAAAACACGCAACTACCTCCGTTAAAAATCACCGGAAACCACCCAAATAAACATAACCCATAAAAGAGAGACACAAACTTATGGCTCTAGCCATTAAAAACGGTGAGTTCTATGCTAGAAGTCGTTGAGTTCGATCAAAATTGACGACAGTGAATGTTTGTTGGTGCTCATTTATTATTAATTTCTATACTGTTATTACTAGTTTGTATACTATTATTCTTGGTTTGTATATTGTTATTCTTAATTTATATGTTGTAATTGAGAGAAGAGACTACATTTTTACAACATGGATAAGTAATACGCAAAATTACATTTTTGCCCCCGGTATGGGCCCAGCGAGCCCATACCTGGTAGTGGTCTATCACTACTCGCTCATAAGATAAATGTGGCGGCAGAGATGTGTGTATGTTGTTGGGAGTTAAGAGAGTAAAAGTCATGTTTTTGGTTGATTTGTAGTCTTTTTAGTGCTTGATCAATTTACATATTTAGGTTGTGGCCTATCATGTTTGATCACAAGTGGGCTGTTGAGTAGACTTTTTCATGGATAGATTCATTCAACAACATGTATATATATTGGCTTTTTCCTCTTCCTTTGTAACCTCTTTGTAACTCCCTTCATTATGTGGATGTTTATGGTGGTTATCTTCATCTTAATTATGATTAATTCAATTCACTTGTTGGAGAGGTTGCCTTTGCCTCTCTATCTTCCTTGCATAGTTTATATATTGCTTGGAACTCTTTCACAAAGATTACATACACGTTATACAATCATCAAACACTTTAAGTTAAAGACATTCCTGTTTTTGGGGATAAGTTTATGTGACTCCAACCTCTCATCCAAAAGTGCCTTTATATGAACAAGGTCGGCTAAGGCCCTCCACAGGGCCCCATAGCTCAATACATTTCAAGGGCCCCAAATGAAAATGTTTAGTATAATTGTCAGATTTGTAAACAAAGTTTAATTCACAGCCTTGATGGCTTGGTCCTAGAATAACTAGGCTTTGTTACACTTGGTGTGAGGTTCGAACCTTGGAAAGAATTTTTTTTTTCTTTTATTTTTTGCTAATGTGTTTTTCTATTTTTTTTTCTTTTCTTTTCCATTTTTAGTATGGTTTTATGTAATACAATATATTTCAATTTTTTTTAATTAAATGTAAAAATTATTATCGTGTACGTATCTTTTGCCACTGCACACAATTTATCCTTTTTTTTATTAAGTAGATGATTTTTTTTCTTTATAATTTTATAACATTATCTACGTCTTACATGTATATCAGTTACAGAGTATATGACCATATATCATTAAGGCATAAATTTACTGTTAAATACCTGAATATTTGTATCATTTTCTTTTTATTATTAGTGATATGTTAAACTATTAAACATTGTAATGAAAATAGCACAGGGCCCCAAATTTGCATGAGACGGTCCTGTGTATGAGAGTGGTGTGTTAACCTTAGGGAACGTGCCGGCGAATACAATTGAGTACCACGGTTGCACTAGAATTTCGTTTTCAAATCACGACACACCAAATTTGTTCCATTGATTATAAGATCAACTTTTCGATCTTATTGTTCTCTTATCTTTGTAGCATTGAAAAACACCTTATTTCACAACATATGTTGCGATATTTTGAAAGTACAAATTAAGACTTTTTATTTTTGCGAAAAAAAATAAAGACGTTTTTAACAAGTTAAATTTCATATAACAGTATTATTCGTTACATATAAATCACAATACATAATCAAAGGAGATCATATGAAAAGTGTAAAAGTGAATATGGTGCAATAATAAAATGTGCACAAATGAAACCGTTATCTATCTATCGCATGCAATCAAAACGCACAATGAACCTGTTGTCTATATGCTTGGTGTATCATGCAATAATGAAACATTATTGACCCAAGTATGTTGTTGAATCTGTTGAATGAGCCATAGATAATTTGTGTCATTGTCTTACCTTGTACTTTGTATAGAGTATGTGATTTATGTTTAAATTTGTTTGAGTAGGGGAAAAAAAAAAAAGACTACCAATCACAACTAGTTGTTTAATGTTTCTTTTCAGTTTGAGCGTATTTCCCTTTTATGTTAACTAGCTTTTGGACCCGTTCTACGCACGGGTTATGCTTAAGTTATATATTTATTTGAAACTTTACAAATTATCTTGTCACCAAAAAAAAAAAAAAACCCTTTACAAATTATTTGAATGAATTTATTTTATCGTCTTTTGACATATTATAATATTTTATGAATTTGTGGTAATAGACTAATAGTTGTAGAAAAAGTGGCATAAAATCATAAAATCATATCTCTATCGCATGATATATTAATCAACAATTTGTATAAAAAACTACTTTGTAAATACCAAACACTTATTATAATTTACAATTTTTACATCAAATGTGAAGACATGATATTCTTCTTTAGTCTTTACCAATATATGTCTCTTATATTGCGCTTAATATCTTCAAAATTAAAGCCCCATGACACGCAAACAATGTCATCCTATGGAATTTCCATAGTATTCTTGCCACCTCAATATTTCCCTTTTCAATCATCACCCTCATTGTTGTAGAAATTTCACATAGGATTTTGAGAGATAAACTAATTTTTTAGTTTTTGAAACTTAATGAGTGTGAAAAAATCTTTATTGAAAATTTGTATTTATATAAGAAGAGGGGGAAGATAAGGGGTCAAACTAAAGAAATGAATTATGAATGTGAATAAATTGAATTGATAGATGGAATAATGAGAAGAGGAGAAGGTTTAGGAAATTTAATTTGTTATTGAATTAAAATAAAGATTACAAAATATAAAAGTTATTGAGAAATAAAGGGGGAGATGAAGAGAGAATTTCTTTGAAAACATAAGGAGGGAGAATGAATAAAGAAAGGTGAGAAAGAATGATGACATGTGTCAATTTTGGTTTGTGTTTTTAAATACTAAGTATAGACTAAGTATAGATATAGATAGTATGATTTAATTATTAATTAATATCACGACTTGCACTCTAATGTTGGTGATTTAATTTTAGACTCCACTAGTCAATATGTTTTGGTGAAATAATAAAGACGAATCGATTGAAAATTTTAAATAGACGCTCTTTCTTCCCATATATATCACCCGAGACAATATTTAGTTTTAATTTTTAAAGGACTTTTAATTATGTGGGTCATAAATCATAATCATCATATGTCTTGTTAGTCCTTCATCCTTATGATAATGAATCAGGGCCTGTTCTCATTGACTGAAATGAGCTGAACTGAACTGCACTTATTAGAGCTGAAATGAACTGAACTTTTTAATTAGTGATTTTTAACTACGGATTAATGATCTTTGATTATTTATTATTATATATATGTGTATGTTCAAATATACATATTAAAATATATAAGAAAAATATACTATATAATTAAAATATTTATGAAAACTATATTAAAAACATGGAACCCCAAAACATTTTAAAAACATATACTGTATAATTAAAAAATAAAATATTAAAATGACAAAAGAGCACAAAACACTTTTTTAAAAATTCTCAAAATGAGAAAAATAAAATAATTAAAAATAAAATGAGAAAAATAAAATATTAAAAAAAAACAAAGAGTTGAGCCAATCTTATTTAAAAACTAACTTGATCCTATTTTTACTCCTAGCTCGTCAAATAATGAATTATTGTATAGTAGTCATTAAGTGAAATATGGTATAACCGCATAATAGTCATTATTATTATTATTATTATTATTATTATTATAATATTAATTATTATTATTATTATTATTATTATTATTGTCGTTGTTGATATAAGCTTAAAAGTATAAATTTTGGCTTTATATCATTAAACATAAATTAAACTGAACTGAGCTGAAATTAATCTGATGAGAACTGACCTTTAGTTTTTGCTTCACTTAGCCAAATAACTTTGGGTGATGTTATGAGCATCGGGGCCGGGATTACTTGCATTTTTGATGCTCGATTACTTAGTTTGTTTAGATAGGATTTTACTCTAGTTATGAAAGGTTAAATATATGTATACAATTAACAATGCATTTGCATATGCTCTAATATATGGTTGCTTAATTGCATTACATCTTCTTCATTAGTGACAAATATTTTCTTGATCTAAAAATTGTTGTCAAATGAAGATATAACATAATATACTAGTATATTGTATTGATGCATGTATATTTACTATTGAGTAATTTTTTTTTTTCCTCTTTGAGAATTATGTAATACGGAGTACTTCTAAATTATTTTGACAATAATTATTAATTTTTGGGTCACCTTTAAAATCCAAAATTAGAAAAAAGGTACTTTATAATTATTTATAAGGCAAGAAAATTGTGATTGAGAAAAGTTCTTAGTGATTTTTTTTTTTTTTTTTTTTTTACATTTTTAGCCAACTTGACATGTGCAATTTATTAACTTGAGTTAAAATTTAACCATGGTTAGGCTTTTAACTCATCTCATAAATAAATAATGTGTTTAGGCTAACAAAATACCTTTAAATATAGTGAATATCACGAGTCCAATTTTAATAAAATTATTTTGGATATTCCTGTAAATAATTTCTTTAGGGTTTGTGTATTTTCTCAGAAGTCGTAATTTTACGGTGAAAAAAAAATTAAGATCTTCATCTACATACTTTGGAGGAAAATGGGTATTTATTATTGATGATCAAAATTCCTAAATATGGGTAAGTTATCGTAAATTTTAATTTTAATTTTTAATTTGTTACTGTTTCATTTCATCTTAAAATTGTAATTAGGGTTTGATTGATTAGTGAACTTCAATGCTAGTCAAAATTTGCTTACTGTTTCTGTTATAATTGCGTGAATTTAGTATAAACTTTTACTTTGATTTCAATTTTATAGATCTGGCGCTAAAGGGTCTGTTTAAATTTTTGATTTTGTATAGTTTGATTTGAGCTGAGTTAGTGTGAGATTTTGTTATTGCAATTTGTGCTGATAAAATTTGAAGTTTCTGCTGTTTGTGTTTGCGAATTTTGTATTTGAGGCCATAAATTATGATTATAGGAAGATGGGTTTCCTTAGTTTTTTTTGTGTTCTGATCTAGTATTATTGGGTTTGAGGTGTAAAATGAGGAGTTAGTTGCTAGGAAGAATCGTCGAGGGTGAAACTGTAACGAGGCGATCCAATCGGGAATTAAATCTCTTTTGGAAGGGAAGATTATAGCTAGGATCATTGTAATCTTATCCATTTTTGTGGTAAATTTGTTTGTGGCCTCAATTGTAGTTTAAAATATAATGTATGGTGAAATTTGCTGTTTTACGTTGTCTTAGTGTCTTACTGTGACATTATTGTTCATTTCGTTTTGTGTATTGAGAAATAGATTGCAGAAATTAGTTCGTCATGCCTTTTTCTGATACTTAGTTGGAAGTAGTAAATAAATGATTTTATGATATTAGGTGATTTATGCAATGAATAGAAACCTATTTGATGGGTCCTAACTGGAAGATGCATACATGTCAAACGAGCTGATGCAGTGATCTTCCCTGTTAAGTTTTCTTGTATTTGTAGAGATTTGGTGTTCGAATCTGTTTTTTCTACTTAAACATGTTTAGACTTGGATGCTAGAAATGATGAGATGTTAAGGGCATAGTAGTTATGTGAAAGTTTGGGGGTAGAAATTATTTGATATTCTTGCAGAGTTGCAGTCTTTTGATCTACTCTGTCTATGCTGGTCTTGTTGGATGATGTTGGTTAGTATAGCACTATTGACTTGTAGAGCTTTTTGAGATTAAACCCTTTGGCGAACCCCTGCAAATTCATCAACCATACCAGTAGCACGGCCCCTTTCTCCCAAACAGCCTTCTGTCTCTTGCTATACAGGAATGCTGCTTTTCTTCCTTTCTTTTCTTTCTTCTTTTCTCATTTTTTTTTTAATTTTTTTAATTTATTATTTTTATTAATGCTTATAGAGAGGTCAAGAATGTCTTATCTTATCTTGTTTTCAACTTTGCTACGATCTTTTATACAGGAACTTCTTGGTGATAGAAGACACTTAGTTATTATTCACACAATAGCATCAGGAGAAGTCAGTCTTTTGATTCCGTGACTTTTATTGTGAAGAAGGATCTAAACTATAATAGTTGATACAAGGACTGTAGAAATGGAATGTAACAAAGATGAGGCTGCTAAGGCTAAACTAATTGCTGAGAAAAAGTTCGAGGCAAAAGATGTAATGGGAGCAAGGAAATTTGCAATGAAGGCTCATAATTTGTTTCCTGGACTGGAGGGCCTTCAACCATTGCTGGCAACTCTAAACATTTACCTCTCCGCTGAGCGAAAAATTAATGGGGAAGTTGATTGGTATGGAGTACTTGGTGTTGAACCATCAAGTGATGATGAAACAGTGAGAAAACAGTATAGGAAACTTGCCCTTACTCTACACCCTGACAAAAACAAATCAGTTGGTGCAGAGGGAGCATTTAAAATTCTTTCAGAAGCTTGGAGTTTGTTGTCTGACAAAGCCAGGAGAACAGTATATGATCAAAAAAGAAGTGCAAAAAGGGTGTTTGAGAAAGTTGTACCTAAAAAGCCTTCCAAATCAGTTGGTAGTGACAGTGTTCAGCGGTCTGCCAACAATGGTAATTTTAATATGAGGAGTCAGAATGTCCCAAATCCCCATTTAAATTCAGTGCGTCCACCACAACGTAATACATTTTGGACTATGTGTACCAGTTGCAAAATGCAATTTGAGTATGTTCTTTTCTACCTCAACAAAAAGCTTGAGTGCTACAACTGCAAGGATCCCTTTCTGGCAATACAAATCCCACCTCCGGAGACAAATTCTAATGCATCACAAGCTGCTCAATTGCCCCAAGACACTTCTAACTACCCTTTTGCCTCAGGTATGAATATGATTCTGCTTGGCTTTAAACTTTTTGATGCACAGAGAGACCAAATTATTATGCCAAGAGCTGCGCAAGTGTTCTATCTTTAGTTTACATTGTAACATTAGTAAATAACCACCCTATACATCTAAATATATATTTAACTCAACGCCTGTAACAAGGATCTTGTCTTGTATGGGCAAAGGGTGCTCAGAAGTAAGAAATACTCAGTTTGCCTATTCAATTGAGGAGGCTTCTTTTGTTTGCAACTGAATGTGAACTTGTGAATTTTTTTTAGTTGAGTTTCAGGTTTTCTATTTTCTGTATGAAATTTGTATGCTCCTTGCCATAGTCTGTGGTAAACTAAGCAAATGCCTAACTGTAACCACTAGTTCTCTAGTTTTTGTTTCTGTCTTTCTAGCCTTTGGTTAGTTGAATTTCAGTTCTGTTTTCTGGATGAAATTTGTATATTTTTTGCTTTAATCTATGGCAAACCAAGCAAATGCCTAACTGTAGTTACTAGTTCTTTAGTTTTTCTTTCTGTCTTCCGTTTAAATTGAGCAAATAAGTAACTTAGCAATTGTGAAAATACTTCAGGAAATGCAGGAAGCATGCCAGCAGCAGCTTCCTCAGCTACACAAGCCATGAATGGTATGCAGATACCACGTGGGAATTCAAAGAGAGTGCATGAAAATTCACAAGTGAGTGCTACCATGGAGGCAGTATTCAAGAGTAAAACCAATGCCTTTAAGGCTAATGCTGGTGAAGTTAATGGAACCTGTTCTTCAGGGAAGGGTGAAAAGCCTAAAAGAAGAAGACGGTCAAGTGAACAGAAGATGAATGACAGTGGAACTGCAAAAAATGATGTACTATTGAGGGGAAACGCAGCTTTTAGCTTTGGGAATCCAAATGGATGTCAGAATGGTACCACTGAAACAGAGAAGGTATCTTCCTTTGGGACTAGATTGCCAGATATCTCAAGAGAGTTGTCACTGCTTGAGACTCGAAATATGTTGATGGAAAAAGCAAAGAACGAAATTTGCAAGAAGCTGAATGAATGGAAGAACATGGATGTCAAACTGAAGGCTTTAATCAAGGAATGTGGTCCAAAAGAAACAAAAGAGAAAGCATCTAGCTCTAAAATTCAGGCTAATTTTGATGTAAATGGAGCAAGAACTGTTGGAAGCAAGTCTGACACATTTGCACCAGACAAGCATACAGATGTAAACCTCAAGACCTCTTCGCCCTCCAGTTCTGAAATTGACACTGAGGCAAATGAGAATGTGCCATCGTCTATGACTGTTCCAGATCCAGATTTCCATGATTTTGACAGGGATCGAACTGAAAAATCTTTTGGTGACAATCAAGTTTGGGCTGCTTATGACAATGAAGATGGTATGCCCCGGTACTATGCCATAATTCATAGTGTGATCTCGAGGAAGCCATTCAAGATGCGCATTAGTTGGCTCAACTCTAAAAGCACCTCTGAATTTGGGGCCTTGAACTGGGTTGGCTGTGGCTTCTACAAAACCAATGGCGATTTTAGAGTAGGTAGGTATGAACTCAACAAAAGTGTTAACTCTTTCTCACATAGAGTAAAGTGGACAAAAGGTGCAAGGGGGGTAATCCGTATATATCCTAGTAAGGGAGATGTCTGGGCATTGTACCGGAATTGGTCACCTGAGTGGAATGAGCATACCCCAGATGAGGTAATACACCAATATGACATGGTGGAAGTCCTTGATGATTACAACCCGGAAATAGGCGCAACAGTCACTCCACTGGTGAAGGTTACTGGTTTCAAGACTGTATTCCGCAAATACATGGATCAGGATCATGTCAGGGTGATTCCACGGGAAGAAATGTTCAGATTTTCCCATCAAGTTCCTTCATTCTTGCTTACTGGTCAAGAATCTCCTACTGCCCCCAAGGGTTGCTGGGAGCTTGACCCTGCTGCTACTCCAGTGGAACTACTAGATGTAACAACAGAAGTTACAGAGGAGGTGGGGAAGGAAAATACTGAGAAAGCTGCCAGAATTGGTGTGCCTGATCCGAAAGAAGCGAGTTGGAGTAACATTGCAACAAGTGAAGCACGGAAGATGGAAGATGGGGTAAGTCTTCAGGTGGGTGCTTCAATTTGATAGAGACCTTGGATGAAAACAGAAGCATCATGCTGGTTTATCGTAGTTTTCTGAACATAATATTGGTTGAGAAATCTTTTTTGCTGAAGATTTGAAGGAAGTTGAGACATTGCTGTGGGAGTTTTTATGCAGTAGCTGGTCTTCTTTCTTCACTTTTTTTTGCTCAACGGAATCAATGGTGTTATCATTTTTTTTTGAGACTGACCCAAAGGGGATCAATTGTGTAGTGTACAGCTTCAGTTACCACAGGCAAACAGCTCTTTTTCTTATAGGTACAGAAACTCGAAAAGTTCAACCTTCTAATTTAGTTTCAGGGTAGTCCAGAAAGTAAAACTCAAGATACTAATTTTTGGGAGCTGTCCGTGAAAGCAATTCTTTATTTTTTTTACGCTGCTAATCTTTACTGTTTCTACCCTTGCAATTGCAGACTTTTCTGATTCACATTGCCATTTTGTTTATCAGTTCCATATTGCAGCTAACAGCATACAATTATTTCTCACATTTCTATAATACTAAATTTAAAGCATAATTCCAAAAGATCAATCTTAATTCAAAGCACAGGTGTGGGAGCGCAACTAAGAAATCCAGACATCAGAAGTTGTAATTTAATTGAGGTTGAATTTTTCATATGATCTTTCAATTGATTGCAAACATATCGTCCTCTTTCTCGCTCGGTTTTACCAAGACTTAACTCCAAGTTCAAGTGTAGACTCCTTATGTCTTAGGCATGGAAAATTTTATAGTAGGTGGATGTATACGAGGGATTTTACTGATCAGTTGGTGTTTGAGAAGATGATGTTGCATTTCTAGACTGTCTATTGGAGAGGGAGAGTAGTGGGCACAAGGAATATAAGTGAAGAAGACAACTGAAGGGGTTGAGCACTTCAATTTGTGAAGGTGATTTTAGAACAGGGTTCATTGAGCACTTAAGTTGTAGACTTGTAGGTGCTATAATGTGTCAATTATTAGGCTAATTTTTTGTGCATTTTTTTTGCCAATTGGACATTCACAAGGCGTTGAATAGGAGAGAAATACTACGAGTAGTATATTATAGGGGTGAGCAAAAATTCAGGGTACCCTGATATGGAACCGGAACCTGTTCGGAACCGCAAGTTCCAAACCCGAAACCTGTTGATCAAGTTCTGGTTCCGGGTAATAAAATTAGGTACCTGTTACAACAGGTTCCGGTTCCGGGTAATAAAATTTTGGATCTAGAACCTGTAGGGTACCCTGTTAGTACAGGTTCCCTATAGGGTACATGAAACCGGAACCTATATGGTATTAAATATTCTAGACAATTAGTGTTGGTTTGTTATATTTGAAGTACTATACTAAAGTTGTAAGCTTTTATTGTGATCATCTATTTAAAAAACAATAAATTTGTCGCAATTTATCAAGTAACTATTAAGCTTACGTTGACAGACAGGCTACCCTGTTTAGGAACCAGAACCTGCAGGTTCCAGTTCCGGTTCCCAATTCTTAGGAACCTGTTGCAACAGGTTTCGGTTCCGGTTCCTATTTTTAGGAACCTGTTGCAACAGGTTCCGGTTCCAGGTCCTGATATTTTTACAGGGTACCCTGCTACGCTCACCCCTAGTATATTATGATAGGAAAAGTATATATGATTAAAACATAATTGGTTGCAAAATCACCAAATTTTCACTCTCAATCATCTATAACTTTATACTAAGCTTGACATTAGCAGTAGGGATGACAGAGGGTCAGATTCATATTGAATTATGCATAATCCGACATAATTTGACTTCAACCCCATAAGCTATCGGATTTTTGCTTCGATTATGACTCTAGAGGATGACTTTGATAATTAGACTTCGATCTGACTAAAAATCCCACATCTGGCTCAGATTCTACACCGAAAGCGTCTTTCAATTTTATTCGACTCGATTATCAATAGCAACCAAATACATAATCAATGTCAAAGACTGATAAAACCCATAAATTTAATAAAATAATACTTCCTCCGTTTCTATTTAGTTGACGCGTTTGATTTAGGCACAAATATTAAGGAGAGGTGAGAGTAGGGGTGCTTATCGAGCGAGTCGATCACGAGCTGAGGGGTGCTCGACTCAACTCAAAAACTTTTTACATGTGCTCAACTCGTGCTCGCTAAAGTTTCGAGCAAATAAAACCTGCTCGACTCGTGCTCGTTAAAGTTTCGAGTCGAGTCGAGCAGCTCACATTCTGCTCGTTAAAATTTTGGTCCTTCTATTATTATATGCCTTTATTTATTTTTTGTTCAATTAATATTGTTTTCCTTATTATATATAGATTTTATTAAAAATTTACTCTTTCTTTTTTTATGATATAAATTAAGGCTTAATAAGTGTCAAATTTGTTTAAAGATAGTAACTTGTTGTTTGCAAATTCTATATTAATATTATATTATCGAGTTGCTCACGAGCTTATCGAGTCGAGTTAGAGCTTGCTCAACTCGTGCTCGTTAACATATCGAGTCGAGTCGAATTCGAGTCGAGCCAACTCGAGTCGAGTTTTGACCGAGCGTTGACCGAGTCGAGTACGAGTTGCTCGCGAGCTGCTCAACTCAATTAGCACCCCTAGGTGAGAGAGTGAAAAAGAATGAAAAAATAAGTGAGGTAGCTTGTAAATGCAAGGTAAATAAGTTACCCCAAAACGTGTCAACTAAATAAAAACTTCCTAAAAAGGAATACGTGTCAACTAAAAAGAAATGGAGGTAGTATAAGTGTATAAAAAGTCGGAGTAAGATTAGATAAAGTGGACTTCTATTGGACTTGGAGTTGATTTTTCTTTTTAAAAAAACAAATAGAGTCGGATTTGGATTATTTTTCTCGGATTTGGCTCATATTTCTTTCTTCGAATCAAATCAGATCAATATCGGATTTGAATTAGACTGTCATTCCTATTGATGAGTGGCACATGTCGGTGAGGACGCTTGTATAAATAACATTGTAATTCATAATATAATTTAGTAAAATCAGTGCATTGAACTTGCAAATGAACTTTAGCTAGTTTTACATATTTTGAAGCTTCATCTCAAAGGCGGACCTAGGAAAGCACAAGGTGCTACCCCTAGAAAAAAAATTATCAAAGAAACTTGTTATTATAAATAGGCGGCTCTTTGATTCAGAGATAGTAAAATGATTGTACTTTAGACCAACAGTCGGTGTATAGACACCTGATTGTGTCTCCCCAAAAACCAAACCTAGTGATGAGTATCTTTCACGTCATTGATTATCGTGTAAGGTGAAATATTGAAGAGTCACGTGAATTTCCCCTTTTCTAACTTTTTCCAAAATGTTTTAAGCCAAAAAATTCATTTTGTGCCTTTAAAGCCAAAATGAGTCATTTCGTATCATTAAAATCATTCATTTCATGTCTTCTTTATAAAAACATCCAAACTAGTTAATTTTGGTCCATAATCTCTGTCTAATAATAGTGTATTGGATGTGGCTTGAAAAAAGCTTTCTAACGATATACAATAAACCCAAATTTGACTTATAATGAAATAGTTATGGCTAAAATACTAAACTGAGCCCAAACTAAGCGTTACCTACGACTTAATGATCATGTGGAGGGTGCTAAGGCTTTAATCCCATTCATAAACCAATTAGGATTAATAAAAAGCTTTTATAAGTGTTTAAGAGATTTTAATTATCCTTTTTGAAAAGATAAGATTAAAGAGTTTGAAATTGAATAAAACTTCTCTTTTTAATAATCTCAATCCCATTTAAATCTAATGGCGTTCAAAGATAATCAGATATTATTTTCGTGTCTTATAATTTTTATCCAAATCTTGGATGGTTGGATAGCCATGAAATACGAAACTCTATCCAAAACTAACACCGTCCCACTATTTCGGCCATATCTTTTAATCTATAAAATATTTTAATCTTATTCCAATTGAGATGGAAAGTATATTTCAAGACCTTTCCAACGACATATAGTTTATCTTATTCCGATTTTTGGATCAAAAGTTATGACAAAAACAAAAACCGCAAAAACTGATGTCCATCGAAAGAGTTTTACTCCTATTCGAATTTGGATCTTTTCTAATCCTTTGATTCTTTTTTTTCCTTATAAATAGAGGTCATATCACCCCCTTTTTCAATCATCAACAATCTTGATCACCCACAATCATCATCAATTCTCTTGCTCTCTCAAGTTAAAGCTTATTCTTTCTCTTTCATGCTTTTCTAAACCTTTTCCTAAACACACACCATACGTTCTTTGCGAGACACTAATACCCTAGCCAAATTTGAAATTGTCTTCTCCCTCGACGTGAAAGGTTGATAGTTCTGAGGATTTAGTCCCAAATCCATTTATTTGTTTGGTTTAATGTTTTATCGAAGTTTACTAATGTATGTATTATTTTGATCGAAAGAGGTACGAGGCTTCAAAGCGAGTAATTCAATTACTTTATTCTTTAGAATTGGATTATTATTTTGATTCCTCGTATCATGTTAGGATGTTTTTATTGCATACTAGTATCATGTTAAGAATAAAGCTTTGATTTTGATTATTTAGTGACATGCTAGGATTTGTTATTAATCTGTTTAGTATCATGCCTAAGATTTTGCTAATATTCTGTTTTAAAGATATTATTATGATTGTGATGATTGTTGTGTCAATATTATTACATTGCATGATTATTCATGATATTATTGTTATTGCTTGATTATACCTTTTTTCGCAGGTTTAAAGGGAATTTGTACTTGAAATCACGCTTAATAAGATAGTTGATAATTTGATTTAGGCTTAATATGATTTTAATTCAAGTGATCGCCTATAATAGATTTATTTGTGCATTAATAATCAACCAACAAGGATAAAACATGTTTAGGGCTTACTTAATGATTGTATGTTGATCGGAAAGCGCATATGAATATGATAAGAATAAAGTAGAGGCCTATTTATGGCGGGTTCAATATCTTTTAGGTTGAATTCGTACTATCATCCCCAAATATCTAGTAATGGTTCTAGACCACTATGGAGTTAGCGATCTCTGTGATCGTGAATGGGGTGTAACCTTCACACCTGTGGACGGTTTACAAGTTTCTAAAACTTGCTAGCGACTCTTTTGCTCTAGCTTCCTTCCCTTTAGACGCCACCATGCTTGAGTTAATGATCACAGTGGGGCTTAAATTTGATTGTTGAAATATACCCTACACGGTGCTTTCAGTTTCAAACTAAAAGAGACATGTTGTGTATACAACAGGTCTCTTACGGTCTCTTGTTTTTTTTTCCAGCTTTAACTAGAAGAGACTTGTTCTCTTAAGGTCTCTTGTTCTTTTTTTATACTTTCCTTTTGCTTCCCTTTTTTTTTTTCCAACTTTTTTTTTAATAGCCTTAAAACAAACCAATAAAATCTCTCTCTCTTGCGAGCTATTTTTTTTTTTTTTTTAAAATAGCAAATATATTTCATTAATTTAAAGTAATACGACATCAACATTAGAATTTGACGTTAACAAATACATAGGTTATTGAATCAAATAAAATTTTCCTTCATAAAAACTATGATCGTCGAGTAGATATTGCACAGTGAAACATCTCCCGCTTATATATTACATGAAAATACAGCTTTGTTGGAAAGATATTCTAACGATCCTTTGTAGCCATGAGGATGTTTTCTTTCTGATTAATCTGTTTGTATTCGATAACTTGATAACTTCTTCAACAACGAAATAATTTCACGACAATCCATTAGATCTAATATCATGGATTCAAAACTAAGGTATTTCTTCTCCGAAAAAAGGAGATAAACCTTGTCTGTCGAAGGAGGTTGAAAAACCCTTGTCTTTCTAACAAGAATCGGAAACCCTTTCTTTCGAGGGAGAACCATTATTGTATTCCTAAAAAACTTCAAAGAAACAAAGATTGAGGCTTTCCACCGGTTAAAACCGATGGATGCCCCTTCAAAATTCAACAATGGAGGCGGCTAGGGTTTTGGAGAGAGTAAGGAGGCCTTTTTGCTTCTACTTTATGTGTGCAATGTGCATAATTATATTAATCATGTAGTCATTATTCAATTTTTTTTAAGTCTCACATTTAATTGTTATGAAAAATCTTATAATTTTAAAATTGTAAAATAAACATTTACTCACACTGTAATGATATACTCAGCTCCGTCAATCATGAATATTTTTTTTAATAACTTTATATATATTCTTAAAAACTCCTTTATCTGATGAAATTCTTCCCATTTTATTGCATGTACTTTTTTTCCAATACATATATGCAAGTAATTTATTTACTATTTAGTTATTATATACATATGAGTAAAGCAATAAAGAAAATTTATCATGTATACTGGTACAAATTACCATATACAAAGTACTAGTTTTTAAACTTGTGACTGACAGATATGGATTACATAGAAAGGTAATTTTTTGAACCTATAGAATACTTTAAAATTTGATCATTGTACTATGGAAATTTCAGGAACAGTTACCTTTTAAGTTCCAACTTTTGCGAACAACTACCTTTATCCTTTTTTTCCTCTGTCTTCGAAAAAAGTTTAGGGCATAAGTAAAATTGATCACCCAGAGATCGAATTCAAGTTATCAAGATTGAAGAACAAGTAATTCGTTCAATCTCATATTCTTTCGTATGATTTCTAGTTAATTGTTCATTTGTTTGTGAATCGAACGAATTATTGTTTATTGAAAGTTAGGGTTTTTGTCAAGTTATGTTTAATTCATGTAATTTACAACAATAGTTTCGTTCAAATTAGGATAACTTTGGGTTAAATTAACTAAATAAGTCTAGAATTTCCTAAATTTAAAACCTAACATTTTATTGATGTATGGAAATTGTAAGATGAGTCGAAATTCTATTGTTCTAGCAGAGGCAAGGAATGCAGGTGTGCAATTTCTGCAAAAATGCTAACATCTTAGACAACTGATGACCCGAGGAGAAGGCTCCTTACTTGCAAGTTCTCTGATGTGCATAGTGGAAAAGAGGGTTGTGGGTATTTTTGCTGGGTTGATGAAGATCCAATTGAGTGGCAAATAAAGGGTGGTAATCAATAACTTGGTTTTGGAGAAGAAATTATTCGACACAAATATTTAAAGGATGAATTGAGCAAGCTAGGTTGAAGATGAAAATCATTTGTTCTTGTTGAACATGGGAAGATCATACAAAAGTTGAAGAAAATGAGAGGTTCAAAGGAAGGTTAGAACACTGATGGTGGGGTGCTTTATGGGGTTTTAGCCTTTGTCACTTGCTGTTTGATAATGTATGTAATGAATAAATTATGAGTAAAGACTAAATACGGTCCCTGTACTTTTTCATTATGCTCACCTTTAGTCCCTGAAAAAGCTTTTGTGCTATTTTAGTCCCTCAACCACCTTTGTTGGTGTTTGTCAGCCAAAAGTTTAGGGACCTAGCTGACTATGCAATAGTTTAGGGACCTTGAGTCAGCAAAAAAAGTTTAGGGATGTTGAGTCATCAATTTATGAGAAAGTTTAGGGACGTTGACAAGCAAAAAGTTTAGGGACCTCAGCCATTAATGTTCCAACAATTACACAATAGTTGAACAATATTGTTTGCTGAATAAAAAAACTAGCCGTTAAAAAAATTCAGGCTTATAAATATTCGAAGTTCAGAACAAAAAAAAAAAGTTGTTGAACATCAAAATAATTTTTGCTCCACAAAAGTGCTTCCATTGAATCAAGAACTCTACTCCAGGTACCTGTAATCAGAAAGGGTAAATCTTTTTTAATTACTGTTTATTCTGTTAGTTATATATATATATATATATATATATATATATATATATATATATATATATATATATATGCATACTAATAATGTGTTAATGAATTTTGTTTTTTTAGATGTCTTCCTACAGCAGAGGTTCTAGTGGCACTGGGGGTAGAAGGTGTCATTGTGGTTTACTTGTGTCAAGATCAAGGTCTTGGACAAGAGATAACCCAGGCAGGAGATTCTATGCCTGCCCTGATTATGATGTTGAGACCAACAGAAGGGGCTGCAAGTTTTTTAAGTGGATTGATGAAGAAGATCAGACTGAGTGGTAGAGGGATGTCATCTTAGGGCTACTTGAAGACAAAAAAAATTTGTCTAATGAAGTCAAGGAGCTGAAGAAGATGGTTAATGAGGCAAACACATATGCAAGAAAAGTGACCTCAGAGTGTGTTATGCTGAAAATGAGAAGACCTAGACTTTCTGTTTGTGTTAAGTGTGAGTTATGGGTTGTTTTTGCAGTTGCTACATGTTTATTTGCTTGGTGTGTTATTAGAAACATGGCATACTAAATGTAATTGCTTGACTTATCAACCAATGTAATTGTCAGACTTAATATTAATAATAAAAGTAGTGAAGTTACCTCATTTGTTGTTGTCTCTAAATTGCACTTGCTTTGTCTTAGCTAAGTGTTGCAAGGCTTGTGATGAAATTTTAGTTGATTATGATGATGCTTGTGGTTGTGATTGAGAGAAAGAATAGTCTCGGGAGAAGGAATACACAGTCTGTTTTCCTGCATAATCAGAGTAAAAAGCAGCTCCTCTTAACTTTGTTGGCATTGATTGAGTTAATGTCTGAAATCATTCACATCAGTGCATTGATTAGTACACTAGCACAATAAAAGTTCTAAATTAATCAAACAAAGAAATAAAAAATACAGGGCTTACATTGCTTGTCTTTGAAACTCATTAGGATAGGTATATACACCTACCCCTCTATGGTGCATTGGCACTTTTGGTGCAGGGGCTGTTGGGGGTGGTGCAGGGGTTGTTGTCGCATGGGCTGTTGTTGCAGCAGAGGTGTGTGGAGCAGTGTGCCTTTCCCTTGGTGCATTCCTACATGTTTGTTTGTTGTGGCTAGGAACCCTACACAAGCTGCATGTCATTTTGATTCCAGTCTTCTTGATCTTCCCTTCTTTAGGAACCTCACCAACTGAAGGCTTCTCTTTATTTTAGGTCTATTGTGCACCTTTTTCAGCTCAGGAGCAGTGACACTAAGCTCACTAGCAGGCCATTCCTCTAGACCATTTAGAGGCTCAAGGAGATGATCATAGGCCTTAGAATAAATATGTTTCCTGAAGTAATCATTGACATATTGTTCTGGTTGCTCTAATTTGTTCCAAATTGCCACCACACCATGTTTGTAGGGGATGCCACTAACTTGCCATGCATTGCAAGAGCATGTTCTGGCCACCAAATTGACAACTTATTTGGTCTGAGTTGCCCCATCCCTCACCCCATAGCAAAATCCCCCATCCCAAAATGCATTCCATCCCCTGGCCCATACCTTGTGTTCCTCAAGCTGCTGTTGGATTCTAGGACATAAACTGAGGTCCTTCTCTTTAATCATGTCCCTTTTCTTGTGAAATCTCTCCATTAGGCTTTCTCTAATGTCTTCTAGCATACTGATAATAGGCTTATACCTCCATTTAAGTATGTATGCATTAAACACTTCAGACATGTTGTTGTCTACACTATCATAAGAAGCCATAGGAGTGTAGAAAGCCCTGCACTATTTTTTGTAATTTCTCTTCAACAAATCTTCTGCAGCATCATTTGACAGCTCCCTCATCACTTGTAATTTTTCCAGAAAATCATTCTCGGTGGTGGACTTGACAATAATCCAAAATTGCTTTCTAAACTCTAAGCCACCACCAAAAACCCCCCTAAAGTTACAGTAGACATGTCTTGCACATACCCTACTCTCAGATTGAGGAAACACCTCTTGTATTGCTGCAAGTAACCCTTTTTGCTGATCTGACATGAATGTAAATCCTGCCCCTTCACTTGTTCCTAAATCAGCTGCAAGCAATTGAAGGAACCAACTCCAAGTTTCAGTGCTCTCAACACCTACCACAGCCCATGCTATTGGGAACATTTGGTTGTTCCCATCCCTACCTACTGCCACCAACAACTGGCCATCATAAGGACCCTTCAAAAAACAGCCATCCAATGAAATAAAAGGCCTACACCCCTCTAAAAAACCTTTCCTCAAAGCCTCAAAACAAATGTATATCCTATCAAACACACTCCCATTCAACTTCAGTTTCACTGTATTTCTCCTGTTGCTCCTAATTATCTCTGCTGCATACCTAGGAAGCAATGCATACTGCTCCTTGTATTCACCCACAATAAGAGCCTGCCCTCTTCTCCTAGCCTTTTGAGCAACATACCTACTGATCCTAATGCCCCAGTCCAACCATATATTCTCCATCAGGTCTTGCAGCCTCATGTATGGGTTCACTTTGAATTGAGTGTGGTACTGATTTGCAATCCATATTGGTGTCATTTTCTTAACCTTACATGACCTTCCACATGTATGCTCACTCACAAGTGTTTTGACACTGAACTTTGTTTTTTTTGTATCCCATGAAGCCCATATTCTCCATGGACACCCTTTTTCCTTGTGTTCACAAACTGTTCCCACTCTCATCTTGTCATTCTTAAAAAAATTGAAGTTTCTCCCTTGTTCAATAGCCATTTGCCTAAGAGCTACCTTGAAAGTAGATTGGTTCTCAAATGTTTTCCCAAGGTAAAACAGTTGGGTTTTGTCAGTGTCAAGTAATCTGTTTTTGGACTTCTCATACCTAGTAGTGTGAGGTGCTACTAAATACCCACAATCATCTTCATCTTCATCTTCATCCTCATCAGGGCTGTCTAGGTCATCAAACTCCTCAAAGTCACTTCCTATTTCACCCAACCCCTTGTCTAGGGCTAACCTCCTCAACATATGCATCCCATCATCATATGCAATCAGATTCTCCTTGTCTTTGGCTATTTTAGATCTTGCCTGCACAACCTCTTCATCATCTACATCAGTGCCTTCAGAGTCATAGTCTATGTTTGTCTTGTCATGCCTAGGAATATGATCATATCCTTCCCCCTTGTCCCCCTCAAAATGATCATGACCACCTAACTGAACTCCCTCATTTTGTTTATCAACATGATCAAATTGTCCTGCACCTTCTCTAGTTAGTAAGCTAACAAAAGAACCCCTTCTCCCCAAATTCTCAAACAAAGGCCTTTCAGGTTCATGGTTCTCTGTGTAAATTCTAATCAGTTTGTACTGCAGAACTAAGCTCAAAAATGGATCAACAATGTTCTTCTCAAAAGAAAGGTACCTAATCCCAGAGTTAAAATCCTTTCTAGAATCTAAGTAATGGATCTTAACAATATCAATGTACCCCAACCCATCAATTAAAGACTTCACATAGTCACCATCTACAGTTTCTGGAAAGTCCTCAAACACATTTATTTTACCACCAATGTAAAATGATTCCTTACCAATTCTCCATTCACCACCATGATGTATAACCAAACAAGGTTTTAAGTCCATAATCTGACATTAACAAGACATACACAATGTTTAACTTGCATAATGATGATCCATAATAAAAAAAATTGCATAATCAAGAGAGATTGCATAACAACAAGGTAAACAGAAAAACATCATTCATTTCATTCATAATTTCAAAAGTTGTCACTTACATTAGATAACTCATTAGGCTTCATTGCACTACATACACAAACAACAACCTAGTTCCTAATGAAGCCTAATGAAACTGATCAGATCATACATTGTCATAGCAGTGACATAACAAAAAAAAAAAAAAAAACAGCATGAATGTCACATTCATCCAACCTGCATACAACCAAGCTATGACAATAACAAAAACTGCCTAAACCCTAGCATAAAAAAAAACATCAGAATTAGCTTAAACCTAGCAACTCCTAACACCAAAAACCAACTAGCTGCACAAAGACCTCCCCACTAGTAGAAAAATAGTCATTGGCACCGATCAATGGCCACCGGTTTTCTAAAATCGGTGGGAAAAAGAAGGAGAAAATTAGGCGGGATTTTGAGGGAAGATTATTGCCACCGGTTCGGTTCGAACCGGTGGGGAAAATGTTAATCCCACCGGTTCAAAACTCGTGGCAATAGTACAAAATAAAAACAAAAAACGCCCCTCTATTTTCTCTCTCATTCCGCATTATCTTTCTCATTCCTCAACCCTCGACCTAGCTTTCTCTCTCTTCTTTCTCCTCCCTCCTCAACTAGATCTCCCTCTTCTCTCTCTCTTTCCTCTCCGGCCGTGCCGACGTCCATTCCACCTCGCCGGCGCACTTTCCTCTCAGCTCTCTGTCTATCTATCCAACCCACCTCGCATTCACTCTCCTCTCAGTTCTCTATTTCTCTCTTTCATTTACCCTCACACAACCACCAACGCCGCCGCCAATTCGAACCATGCAAGCATCAATTGGCCACAACCACCGTCGCTGTCGTCTTCAATTTGAACCAAATACAACAACAATAAACTTGAATCAATTATCGATTCAAAAATCAGAAATTTGATGTTAGGGTTTCCGGGTTCTTTGGCTTTGCGTTTTGGTCCAATTATTCAGCTGATAATCCTCCATTATCGGTCATTGCTGCTGCAAAAATTGTTGTGATTTCTCTGTCTCCTGACCCGTCTCTTCCATCTGGCTCTGCTCCCAAGTTTATCTTCTCAAATGGGTATAATTATTCTTCTCTAATCCTTGCATCTTCGTCTTGTTTATATTATTTTCTGTAATTGCCTTTTTTTGAAAGATATCGACCAATTAGGTCTTTTTTTCCTGCAATTAAATACCCCAATAGGTAATTTTAGTTTAATTTAGTAATGTTGAGTTTCGATAAAGATAACTGTGTTGCTGGAATGAAATCATGGGATTGATAATGAATAAATGTGTAATTTTGCGGGGTGTTCTGGGAAGAATGATGCTCAAATGAATTACCCTTTCATAATTGTATGATGAATTTGTGTTGAATGAGTTGTCATTTCAAGAAAAGACCATGGTTTGTTTGGGTGCTACTACCCCACTACTAAGTTAACTAATTAGGCCATAGATTTTTATGTTTATTTTATGCGTTTTGCTAAAACAGAATGTATGCAGAGTTTGATTGAACTTATTGCTGTTTGGAAGGAATGAAGGATTAGTATAGTTTCATGTCTTTCTCATCCAACCAAACTAAAAGAGATTGGGGGGAGGTAGTTGTGGCATCTTTTAGCTTACAATTTGCGTATACTTGAATCTGGTATGTGATTTTTATGAGTTATTGGGAGTTAACATCATACAAGCTCTGCCAAGACATGCCTCACAGCCATGTTGCAAATTTATCATTGTAGAAAACTCTATTTATGAGGCTACTAAAGCATCGTTCATATATGTTTTTTTGTATCATAGGGAAAACCTCCGTGGAACCTTGGTCCTTCTGCGATATATTGGCAGAGTTACGGATAAACTGACTCTATATGGGAAAAATTTATTTCAGACTGGAGAGGTTTTTGTTCCTTATATTCTTTATATATTTTGGTCTTAACAGCTCAGATGCTTCAACCTAAACTGTGGTTCTAATGCTGACATCTTTTTGTGGGCTGCATTTCTGCACAGATTAATCAATTGTTGGAGTATCTGCTTATTCTTGAGAAAGGATCTGAGTTTGAAGCAGGTTGCAGCTATCTGGATACCTACTTATCGACTAATACCTTATTAGTTGCCCATAATGTGTCAATTGTTGACATCTTTTTGTGGGCTGCCCTTGCTGGTAATGAGTCTATAATCTCATTGGATGTAAAGAGCACACATTACTTTAAATTTGAATTTTCTGATGTGGTTTCTTTGGTTACTAAAGAATATATGCAATTTTAAATATTCGTCTTCATGTGAAGTAAGGTTTATGTGTTATATATGCCGAGGAAGTTATCATCTAGATTCATAATCTTTAAAGCTTCTGAAAAATGTGTTTCTGATTTTTACTTGTGCTTATAATTCGTATGTTTTTGGGTAGATGTTATATGATTAAGAAAAAAAGCTCCTGATTTCAAATTGGTAAAAATATTCTGCTTGCTCTGGCCGCTCTACCCCACATCACACATACACTGTAGGGGAATTCTGCATACACTGCATAGGAGAAAGACATGCATGTGATGGTGAACACTTTAGCAGCAGATTTAACTAAGAACTATATTGTTCACCGAAGCTTTAAAATACAAGCCATTATATCAACCCAGTGCCCTAAAAAATTATTTTGAATATGTGAGCTCAAAGCCAATAATTTTTTTATTTTTATTTTTTTTGGCCATTATTGGCACCAGTTTTGAACAGGAACCGGTGCCAATAACCTTTTAAAAAAAGCGGGAAAGTTATATTGCCACCGGTTAACCGGTGGCAATACTTAATTTTGCCACCGGTTAACCGGTAGCAATACTTGTTTTTGCCACCGGTTTTGAACCGGTGGCTTTGTATCTGACTATTGCCACCCCCCAAATGACCACCGGTTCAAAACCGGTGGCATAAGGGGGTTTTGAACCGGTGCCCAAATGGTTTTTTCGCCTAGTGCCCCCACCCCAACAACCACAGCCTACTGGACCTCCTTGAACAGGAGGGGGAAGCCTTCAAAGTAGACCGTCATGTCCTTGTGGATCCATGCATGAAAGTCCCTCCCATCGTTGTAGATGAGGTCGTTCAGAATCCACTCGTTGACGGAGGCCTGTGGTCCGAAAAAAGGCTGGAACTGGGCAAGGTGGCGTGTCTTCCACCACAGACGCCATTTCCTGCAAACCTTATCCACAGTGTCCCGACTCCCCTAGTCAAGCTTTGGAAAGACATGCAGGACAAGCAGATCGGGGTTGCTGAAAATAGGATGCGCGTTGGAAAGAGCGTCCATACCTAGGTAAATTAATGGAGTTAGACAAGAATTTTACCATGTTCAAAACCTACTCTGTTTCCCTAACACCAAAACCCTAGAAATTTCTCAAAAAATTACACTCAAAAAACCAAAATTCTCACAATCAGCCACAAGAAACCAAACACACATGCAACAAAAAAGATGATGACAACACAAACAACAAAAAAAAACCATCTTTACAGCAAAATTCTCCCAAAATCACACATTTACAGTCGAATTAAAGAAGAAGAAGACAAAAACAAAGAATATACCTTAAGTAGATTGCAGCTGGTCCAACTTAGCTTTTTTAGACTCCCGTTCACAATCACACTCCCACCACATTAATGGCTAAGAAGAATGTTGATTTTTTTTTTTTTTTGAGTTTGGAAGAGAAAGAAGAGCTCTGTTTTTATGGAAAAGAGAAATGATGATGTGAGGGGTAACTAATGAGGGGAAAGGGTAATATAAAGGCAAAACCCTTTACACTTCTCCCGCCAATATCAGACAGCGCAATGATGTATTATGTTTCCCAAAGTTCAGCTGAGTAAATTTTTTTTTTCTTAATTCTATTACATATCAAAACGACGCGTTTCAGTAATTAACCCATCCCTTTTGCCAGGTGGCAAAATCTCGTCCTTACACTTTTCTTGCTCATGTCCGTAAAAATTTAGCTTGCTGAAGAAGCTTCAATGTAGAAAATATTAAAATAACAAAATCTGACTCAAAGTCCCTAAACTTTTGATGACTCAACATCCCTAAACTTTTTTTTGCTAACTCAAGTTCCTTAAACTATTGCTTAGTCAGCAAGGTCCCTCAACTTTTGGCTGACAAACCCCAACGAAGGTGGTTGAGGGACTAAAATAGCACAAAAGCTTTTTCAGGGACTAAAAGTGAGCATAATGAAAAAGTACAGGGACCGTATTTAGTCTTTACTCAATAAATTATGGTAATTAGCTCAATGTGAAGGGGAGGATGATTGATTATCTAGATTGGTAGTAATTTGTATTTTGTTTTGTTAATGTAACCCTTCACACATTGGTTGTGTGTGACTGAATTTTTAGTAATGGTAATCTCAACTATTATTAATCATAGATTGCTGAAATTGCATGTCCGTATCTTCAAACATCCATAAAAATTGCACATTCATAAATTTACCAAATGTAGAGTTTTATCATTCACATAATTGAAATTCAAAATAGAATGTTATACAATTGAGCTAGTTCTCAAAAAGTAGAATATATAAGTTTAAAACTGAAACTAATATAGTCTAAAACCTAAAATATAGATCAAAATGCTGATGAACAACTCAAATCAGAGGCTTGATAAAGCTTTCTTTCTTCTAGGCCCTTACTTGTAGCTTCTATCTAAAAGTTGAAGATGCTTCTTATGCTTGTGCTTGATGTAAAGGTAGTTGTTGCTAAGAAGGTTGTGGCTAGTGGCTTCCACTTTGATTGTTTACTACATCATTTCCCTGCACAAGTTCAGATGTAATTTGATTTAGTCACAAATTAATGAACTTAAGAAAATTCAAATCAAATAGCACACTTATAGTTCCTATTTTGAAAGCCTTTTTCTTCCTCAAGTTTTGATCCACTTGTTCATTGAGACTGATCTTCCTCCTTTGTCTAGCTCTATCACAATAGGAGGTTTCTTGCATGTCAAAGTGTTATGACCAGTTTCTTTGCAATTAGAACACTAGTTTAGCTTCCCACCTCTCTTCACATACTTCCTTTCCTCATCTTTCACCCACTTCTTTTTTTCTTTTATTTAGCTTTGGTCTTCCAGCTTGCTTCTTCAACAATGGAGGCAAGGGTTGTTGCAAATCTGACTTGGCCTAATGCTTAATGCCAAGCATTGCCTTAATATGTGGGGTATAAGCCTCTAAGTATCTTTCCTTACTATAACAAGCATCTACAAAGTCTTCAGGTCTAGCTCTTTTTTTCACAATACATGCATATGCATGTGGGCAAGGTATTCTCGTCAATTGCCACCTAAAACTAACAACTATAAGTGTTGTCCTTCAAATCAACAACATACCTATCATGGACTGTGTCCACCTCCCACACATATATTCTACTAGGGAAAACTGAACACCTTGTAGCAGCCTCTGCCACCCACTCTAAAACCTTTCCAACATACGGCATGAACCTATCTTCATACTTTTGAATTCCCTCCCATTTCTCGACATTTTTCCTCATGACATACCTCCTCACCCACTCAAAACAAGTTACAATTGGCTTATCCCTAGCATCTTTGATCACAGCATTAAATGTTTTACACAAATTGTTTAAGAGCATATTCGATTTACTTATTGTGAAAAAAGCAAACCTACACCAATGCATTTTAGGTATTGCTATGAGAAAATCAAAAGCATCTTGACTCAATTTCTTGATTTCAGCCATATGCTCCTAATGTTCATGCTAAAAATTAACAAGATAAACTCCAAATCAAGCGTTTTTATTTAAAAAAAGTCACACCAATCATTACAATGAAAATGCATGGCAATGTTATGTTAAAACAAGCTAGGATACTTGTAGACATCTAAAAATGTCTCCCCAAAACCAAACCCGATGATGAACAACCTTTCACCGCCACTATTGGTCGGGTTCAGTATTTAATCCCGAGAGTGCTTAAAAATCGTATTTAATTAAATTCGTATTTCTGAATAGTCCATGGATCAGTCTTGATGTTTAGTAAAAGCATAGTTTTAATTTCAGCCCAAAACCTTTTTTATTTTATTGTTTATTTTTTGCCCAAACCTTTTATTTATTTCTTTTTAATTATTTTCTTATCTTAGCCCAAATTAATAAATCAGAAAATGGCCCGAAATTATCAATCGGCACTTAAAAAGCTGAATGAAATTAGGGTTAAAAATGAATTTAGACGGAAAAGCAGACAAAAATGTCCCGCGTCACGGCAAGAATGCCCGCGTCACGGGATTCTCTCCCGTCTGACGGTATGAAATCCCGTGACATGGGAAATCTGCTGTGACACGGGTGCATTATGTGTCCTTTCCGCGTAAACCCTAACGCATTTTCTTCCCCCATTTGCTAAAAATATCCCGCGTCCTACAAAACTGCACCGCGTCACGGGAATTTATCCCGTCTGACGGTGGAGCTTTCCGTGTCACGGTACAGTTTACCGTGTCACGGGATACTATTTTAGGGTTTTTGTCATTTTAGGGTTCTGTGTGTTCCCTCAGCATTTTTTTTCTATTAATACCCCCCTCATTTCTGATGTATGGGGCATCAATTAACTCTCTCATTTTTCTTCTATGCTCTACCCTAAACACTAGCCTACCCTTCTCTCTTTCAAAATACCTTCCTTAAGCACTCCAAGGAGTCCGTACTTTACCCGAGGTTCTATCCTTAAACCACGGCGTGAAAGGTAGAACTGTTTGAGGGTTTGGCCCCAAATCAATTATACTCTATTTAATTTAATTTAATTCCATTTTAATTATTGTTTAATTAATTTTCCTTGAAGTTACTAACGCGTTTATTGTTTTTATAGTAGCAAGCAAACAAAATCAAAGTAAGGAATCATGTTCCTTTTATTTCTATTATTTTTCTAACGATTTTATATTGTTGGATTTATTGCTATATTGCTTCCAATATTAATGTTTATTTATTCTATATTTATTGATCACCATATTGCATGTTAAAGGGAATATGTAATTGAAAATCACGCCTAATAAGATAATTTGGACAACCGGTTTAGGTTCCTTTTTAATCTTGTTGTTTAATTAAGTGGTCACGATATTATAGAATTATATGTTGCATTAATATTAAACCAATTTAGCATAATAATAGTTTGGAGCGAATTGAATATTTTGTTTGTATGCCTTTGAGATCACGGGAATACTTTTCACTATAAGAATCGAGTAGAGGCCAATACGGGCGAATGTGACTCCATGACTCACTTCGTACCATCATCCCCGATCCTCCTTTCGTGGTTCCGAACCATATGGAGTTAGTAATCTCATGGATTATGAAAGGGGTGTAACCTTCACGGGTCAATCGTTGTTGCCTTCGTTGTCCCTTAATCGTGGTTGCTTTATAATGATCCGTGAACGGTTTACAAGTTCCTTAAAAACTTGTTGGCGGCTCCCTACTTTTCTTTGTCCCTAATCATAATGTCAATTCCCACTTCCTATGAGTGCCAAGCATATTCACAACATGCTTTTAAGTAGGCGCACCTCAAACGACGCCTACAATACTATATATGTTGAAACAAGCTAAAGGAAATTTAAAACAGGAGTGTTTAATTTAATTCATACCTTGGTATGTGCCCTAGCTGCATCCCAAAAGATCTCTTTAAATATAGTGCCACTAAACTTCAACTTAAAATTTGCCTAGATATGTATGTCTTAAAATATGACTTCATCTTTGGGAAATATAATTGACACAACCAACAACAAGCCTTGCATGATCATGTGATGCATCTTAGAAAAGTAAAATCTCAAGGAAATAAAACAGTATAATACAAAAAAAAAAAAAAAAAAAGAGAGAGAGAAAAAAAAGACTAAACAAGTATGTCAGATTACAGTCAATCTTTCTAGTTTTTCCAAGCAAGATCCCTCTCTAGAAGTTCCAAAAACCATATCCAGCTATCTTGATTCACAATCACGCCTGATAAGATAATTAATAATTGAATTTTGGCTTAATATGATTTTAATTCAATTGATCACTAATAAGTAGATTTGATTGTGCATTAATAATCAACTAACGTAGATTAAATATGCTTAGGATTAATTTGATGTATGTATGTTGAGCGAAAAGCGCACATAAATATCATAATTAAGTAGAGGCCTATTTAGGTTGGTGTAGGGAATATTTCAAGCATTATGATCCCAAACTTGAACCCCACTGTGATCATACACTAAAGTATGGTGGCGTTCCAAAGGGAAAGAAGAGCAAAAGAGTCGCCAACAAGTTTTAGGAACTTGTAAACCCAAAAGACAATCCAAAAGGACCATCAACTCCATAAGGTCTTGAACCAAACAGGGTTCGGGGATGAGGGTACGAATCCAATCTACAAAAGAAAGGACCCGCCCTATAAAATAGGCCTCTACTTTGTTCTGCTCGTATTCATGTGCGCTTTTCGAATAACATACAAACATTATATTAAACCTAACCTGTTTATCTATGTTGGTTGAATATTAATGCACAAATAAACTATTATTGGCGATCACTTGTATTAAAATCACATTAACCTAAACCAAATTAATAATTATCTTATTAAGCGTGATTCCAAGTACAAATTCCCTTTAGCAAGCATAAAAGGCGTGATCAAGCAATAACAATAAAATATATCAAGCAACATAATCATAATAAATAATAATAATAACTACAATCATAATATAATGATAATCATGATAAGGTATAATAAAGCTTAATAATAATAGCAAGATCCTAGGCATGATACTAACAAGAATAACAAATCCTAGCATATCACTAAGCATTAAAGATCAAAGCTTTAAACCTAACATGGTACTAACATGATATTAGAAAAGAGTAAGGGCACCCTAAACATGATACTAGAAAGCATAAAAAACATCCTAACATGATACTAGGAATTAAATACAATGATAAACATGCTTTCTACATCGTGAAAGAAATAGAGAGTAAGCTAATCTACTTACTTTGAAGCCTCGTACCTCTTTCTAATAACAAAATACACAAGTTAGTAAACTTCAATGAAAATAATAAAAAGTAATTGAAGAATTAAGGAATAAGAATCAAATTAAATAAAGTTTTGATTAGATTTGGACCAAACCCTCAGAAAATATCAAACCTTTCACGTCTAGGGCGAAGGCAACTTCGAACTTGGCTAAGAGATTCTAAGTCTTGTGAATGCGGAATTGTGTTTGTAAAAAGCTAGTTTAGAGAGAGAGAGAGAGAGAGAGAGAGAAAGAATTGAGTAATTCTTAAGAGAGAATAGAGAGAATTGATGATAGTTGATAGTTGATGAAAGTTGATTGTGAATTGATTGAAAAAAACAGAGGTCGAGGACCCTATTTATAAGAAAATAGTCCGGAAAATCATAGAATTTGATAAGGAATAAAACTCCACTCTGTCGCTAACAAACTAGACCTGTCGCCAGAAATTTATCTTGTCGCCAGGCGACAGAGTCTGTCGCGAGGCGACAAACCTGTCGTTTGGCGACAGAAACAGTTTTTGCGGATTTTGTTTTTATCATATATTTTGATTTAGAAGTCCAAATAAGTCATATAATATGTATTTGGAAAGTTCTTGAAGTCTACTTTCCAATGCAATTAGAATCAGATTAAAATCTTTTGTAGATAAAAAGATATGGCCGAAATAGTGAAAGGGTGTCAGTTTTGGATAGAGTTTCGTATTCCTTTCATATCTTTTTCGTTATAGCTCGGATTTAATATTATAATATATCATTGGAAAGATAATTTCAAGATCTATCCAACCATATAAAATTTGGATAAAAAATATGAGGCACGAAAATAATATCTAACTATCTTTGAACATCTTTAAATCCGAATAGAATTAGGAAAGTTTTAAAATAGGAAAGTTTTATTTAAATCAAATTCCATGATCTTATCTTTTCAAAAAAGGATAATTAAGATATTTTAAAATCTTATAGAAGATTCTAATCAATCCTAATTAGTTTAGGAATAGGATTAAACCTTTGGACCCTCCACATGATCATTGGGTCGTAGGTAAAATCCGGTTTGGGCCCAGTTTAGTATTTTGGCCATAACTTCCTCATTATTTATCGGAATTGGGCTTATAATATATCGTTGGAAAGGTCTTTTAAAGCCCCGTCCAACTACACTATTATTGACCCTTATCATGGACCAAACTAAACTGGAATGGACGTTTTTATAAAATAGAGTGGGTTTTTGAAAACAGAAAGAAAGATTTTAATAAAAACTAACCGCAACACTTGACTTTCAAACATTTTCACCTCATTCCATTATGGTTTGACGTGACAGGTATTCATCACTGGGTTTGGTTTTGGGGAGACACAAATGGGTGTCTACAGGTGGGTTTAATCTCTTTTAGATTCGATTCGTACCATCATCCCCAAACATTCAGTCATGGTTGCGGACCACTATGGAGTTAGCAATCTCCGTGATCGTGAATAATGAGGTGTAATCTTCACACCCATGAACGGTTTACAAGTTTCTAAACTTGTTGGCAGCTCTTTTATCTCTAGCTTCTTTCCCTTTTGGACGCCACCATGCCTAAAAGCATGATCACAATAGGGCTCAAAATTAAGTTTGAAAATTTTCCTAAAATATCACTAACTCTTTTTGATCATGTGTGGATTAAAGATGAGATGGGAATGGAATTTAAGCAAAAGGTGGTTTATGACCGGAAACTGTCTTACTGTAAAAAGTGCTTAATGCTAGGGATGATTGCTCTATTTCCTTTAATCATTCCAAGCCAATTGTTGTGGCTAAGAAAGTTACTAAGCAGGTATGGGTTCCTAAGAAACAGCGTCAGGAACAATAGCAACATAAGCATGTCCCAGTTGCTGCTTATACTTTTGTTATACGTGAGCATCTGAATCATGATTAGAACTTAGTCTCGGGTAGATGCTGGTTAGAGAATTGCTATGTAGAAAGCAAAGAATAAAGGAGTGCCTATTACTGTTGCTAACTATTCTAAGCCTTTTCAAGAACAGGTTGTGCTAGGTGAGGTGGAGTTAGAGGCTCTAGAAGATGAAATAGCTAAGGTTACCCATGATGACCTATGTATGTGGAATACAAGGGATTTGAATGTCCAATGACCCATTTAAGCTGAGTGAGGTTAATAGGTTGATTAGTAATGATAATATCAAATTAAAGTTTATACCTTTTAAAACTAGAGTAAATCCCTTCATGACAAAATTTTAATAAATCATTATAACTTAATGTGAATAATATAATAAAATAAATCCCTTCATAATTTAATTAGTTTGTCGCGACATTGTTGAACATCCCCATCTTATATGGTTCATGATTTTCCTCCAAAGACAATTGTTGATGCACATCCAAAATCATTATGAATTCTTGCAATTAATTATAGTGCTTTTCTTCCACAATCTTCAATTCTTTGCTTATGAGCTTCTTCTTGTTATTAAAATTCTAATCTAATTAATTTCAACTCAGTATATTTGCATTGTACCAGTAAATGAAGTCAAAGAATTATTTCACTAGTTATTCCCCTCCCATTCATTTAGCCTAAAAGTGAATTTCTTTACACTACTAGGGCAAATGGGGAATTCTTCTCTAAGATCTCAACTTGTAAATGTTTTTGATATTGAATCAACGTCTTATTTGTTCTTTTACATTGATCTATCCCCACTCAATGAGGATATACTAATTGAAAACTTTTCGAAAGATGCTCAATTGTCTACTTAAAAAAAACGTAAAGATACATTATCTCCTTCCATATAGGTCCAAATTTTGCAATGGTATCAAATTTCTTAGAAATAAAACTTATCTTCAATCATTTCTTAAATTAGATGAGGTTCATGGATAACATTAATGTCATTTTCATATCTCTTTCTTGCCAAAGCATTGTTCAAGCAACCAGCCTGTTGCATATCCTTTTTCATAGTTTTCCCCAATGAAGAGAGGAATAAGAGGCTTTAATAATCTTGTCGGATTTTCTTACTATTGAACCAAAGGTAGAAGGGGGGGAGATTATGATTTACTCGAGGAATTGGACCACAAACATCAAGAGAAATTAAGGACTTTGCGACAGCTTTAACATGGGAGTTAGCTTGTTTAATATCCTTTTCAACAATTCTTCCCCAACAATCACTTTAACAAATTATCACATCGTGAACCTTGAGCTAGTAGGAATAGAGATACTATATGAATCACCTAAGGAAATAGAAGAGGAGCGAAACAACAAAGGAGGAGGGAGGACTACGACAAATCTACGCATAATAATCTGACAGCTGACACACATAATCTAACGGTTCATTAACAGATAATCTTCATAATAATATATATTTTTAAACCTTGATATATCCAATTTAAAAAATGACAATTAGTCAATGGTCCACTAGTGGGGCCATTGCTTGTTCATTTTATATTTCCAAAGCATAAAATAGCAACTTACTATAAGTACCCATTCAACCCAAATCCTCCCTATAGGCTATGCTAATTCCATCCACATCACACAAGCCCAAATCAATAAAACAATCAAATTAAAAATAAAAAAAAAAAAAAAAAATTATAGAAAAGAAAAATTAAAAGGGAAAAAAGACAGAAAAGTGGCCCTTCCATCTTCCCAAATCCCACACCCATCACATTCTCATCTCAGAAATCTGTACTACACTCTCTCTACCTTATCTCCCTCCTTCCTCCCTTCCCTCCCTCTTTCTCTCTCCTCTCAAACCAAACCAACTCACCGGTTTTAATGGAGGGCAACCAACCCCAACCACCGCCACCATCACAACCACCACCGGCATCAACCACCGGTTACCCCCCACCACCACCGCCACCTCAAGCCGGTCCTTACCACCACCTCCTCCAACAACAACAACAACAACTCCAAATGTTCTGGTCCTACCAACGCCAAGAAATCGAAACTGCCAACGATTTCAAGAACCATTCACTCCCATTAGCCCGCATTAAGAAAATAATGAAAGCCGACGAAGACGTCCGTATGATCTCCGCCGAAGCACCAATTCTGTTTGCGAAAGCGTGCGAGTTGTTCATTCTTGAGCTCACGATACGCTCGTGGCTCCACGCTGAGGAAAACAAGCGCAGGACGCTTCAGAAGAATGATATAGCCGCTGCAATAACTCGTACCGATATATTTGATTTCTTAGTGGATATTGTTCCGAGAGATGAGATCAAGGATGAGGCTGCTGGGTTGGGAATGGTTGGTGGGATTGTGGGGCCTACTGGGGTGTCGCCGCCTCCTGGGGTTGGGGTTCCGACTGCGAGTGGGGTGCCGTATTATTACCCGCCAATGGGACAGCCGGCGCCTCCTGGGGTTATGATTGGGAGGCCGGCGATGGACCCTACTGGGTTGTATGGGGTTTCGGGTCCGCCACCGCCGTCTTCGGCGTGGCAGAGTGTGTGGCAGGGTGGGCATGCCGCCGGTGATGATGGGTCGTATGGGAGTGCTGCTAGTGGTGGGGGGAATAATGGCCAGGGTAGCCTCGATGGCCAGAGGTAAATTTTAATTATCTACTTTTTCGGGTTTTTAATATTCGTAATTAATTCCTCCGTTTTTTAATAATTGCAATGTTTAGACTATTGTTCACACATTCTTCTTTTGATTGTGATGTTTAGGGTAACTTATTTTTGTTGTTGGATCTGTTTGAATTGAGAGAATGTATACAAGTTTGTGGCCTCGTGGTTGAAAGTGGAATTTTGAATTTGATTATTCTGTAATAAAATACTTGTAGTTTTTTCCCCTTTGGGTTTTTGTTGGAACTTGGAAGATTAAAGGCATAAACTTTATTAATTAAATACTAATTGTATTACACCAGTTAACGCGAAATACTTAAATAAATAAGATTACACCGATTGATAGAGTAATTTTTAATAAAGAAGTATTTTATATGATTATTATAGTAACATTTAATTGGGGTTCAGGTGAATCATTACTGGCTAGCTGCTGATTGGTGGAAAACTGTTTTTGGGGTTAGTGTAGGTGGTGGTGGGGGTGGGGGGTAGAGGACAAGTAGAGGATGCAGTTACTATTCTATACATTTTCAGAAGCACACCTCCATCCGCTCAATGGGGAGGCTGATTGGTCAATACTTGACTGAAAATCTGTACTAATTATAATTTAGGCCCGATTTGTTCAATTAAAATATATTTCCGTAATCCATCCTATTAAGATTATCCCATATTCCTTTTAGGATGTTCCATTCGGTTTGTCCTATTTGCCTTTTGGTATATTTTTTTATTTTCCCTCTTCGTCAACGTATGGGCTTTTGAAAAATGATCCCACAGGCTTTCTAATGAACCAATCTTTTAAAAAGTAAAATAAAGGTTATGGGGAAATCTTATTGGAACGGAGGAGTAACTCTGTAAATTCTACTATAGTGTGTAAAGGTGAGAAACAATCACAAACAAGCTCAAGTAACATAAACTATATTGAATAAAAAATAACCTTAATGGTTTTTCCTTTTGGAAAATGATAGTAATTTTTGGAGCTGCATAGAAGGAACTAAAAGTAGAGATATAAGCATAAATCTAATCGTAGTTACACCATTTGATGCGTGACTTTATCATGCTTTTTTTAAATTTATACCCAAGTAAGAAATTATCCTTATGCTATATTCGTTGCTAAGGGTTGTATATACCATGCAATAATGGGTTTTCTAAGCTAGGATTATGTTAAGTGAAACCTCTTTTAAAAAAAACTAAGAAAAGAGCTGTGATTAAAGGGGAAATCTGAGGAATGATTGAAAATTAATGGATGAGAGTTCACTTGCCTTGTTAAGCTGTTATGGTTGATGAGAATAGCACACTATTACATAACTAATGGTTTTGTATTTGATGAGAGTTGTCTCATATTTGTTGTTCTTGATTGGTGTATCCCCATGAAATAAACTGCCACTTGAATCTATTCTAAGATAAGAGTATACCATGTTGTGATGTATTGCTGAATGGTTTAGCTGAGCCAACAAGTGTGGATCTCTTTTAGTCATTGATGAATTGGTGTCAATGCTTAACTACCATAGAGCATGAACCTCTCAACTCTTAAGTCTCATCTGTTTGGGAGAAGACATTTGATTTAGGAGCTGGTGTAATTGAGGTTGCTATTATTAAGAAGTTTGAATTGGCTTTTGACATTGGAGATATTTCCTTAAGTCCACAAGATGGTATGATGTGATGCCGGAAAAAACTTTTATCCAACCATTAAATGGTTGTGTATTGGCAAACGATACATATTGTGGTGTATTGCCCCATGAAATAAAGGTATTCGGATTGGACTTGTCAATTGATTCATAATTGTGTCCATTTACTCTGGATTTTGGGAATGGTGGTATTCATCTTTGATATTTGAAGGGAAACACTGATTTATGCTGCCATGTGCTTTTTTGCAGAGTGTTAAGAATTTGCAAGTAATCATGTTAGTCTATAGCTACCTTGTTCCCTGTATTGACAAACAATATGATGTATACTATGTACTAGCTGTTGTATACTTCTGATTTTTTTTATGGTAGACTTTTCCTCCTAATTGGAGAACTTGTCTTCCATTGTCACAGAATTAGCTGTGAAAAGATCTGTTAGAGGATGGAGGGCTGATACCATTGTTTCTGATTAATATTGGTTCAGCTGCATCAAATATTCATTTGTATTAATATCCCATAGAGGCTATTAAGATGGCTAGGGGGAAGAGATAGGAGCGAGGATTGCACATTAGGGTTCTGTAACAAGTGAGATGGCTGTAGGTTGGCCAAGAATGATGCTTTAAGCTAAGAGCGACGACCACTGTAGAGAGAATATGTTAAACTTGAGAATTCATATTAGACATATGTGTCCAAATGTCGGATTCTACTAGTTCATGGAAATTGTCAATTTTTATAATAAAAAAAAATGAAACAAAATGTCTAAGTATTCATACCCATATCCAAGTGCTGAGGATCCAATATGGGTAATTGACCATAGCGTCCTTTTTAATGGTCTTGACGGGGTAATTGCAAGCTCTTCCAAATTTAGATGAAAGTAAAATCTTTTCTTTTGTGACTTATGGTTTTCAGAACAGCTCAGGATTGGAAAATTAGTACCAGTCTCAGCTTTTGAGTTGAGCACTTAGAAACAAGAATTTGAATTGGACAGATTTATAAGACAAATGTTTCTGGAACTAGTATGCACATAGTTAGATAACGTACTCAGAAGGCTAATATAACACGAAGCTCTGGAACTTTAATTGGACTCATCAAAGTATTATAAAAAGGTAGGTTCAAGAAAGGGGATAGTAAGTAGAAAGTACAGAGCAGAGTAGTTTAAAAAGCTGTAGAAAGAATGTAGCTGAACCTTGGTGTAATGGCCATATCTCATGTTGGTTCTAAGGTAGTTTCTGCCTCCATACCAAAAGTTCTCTGAAATGTTCCTCAAATGACTAGGCATCTTAACAGTGATAGACGTTAATTCCTCACTGCATGCAAGTCTTTTAAGTCATCCAAGATACTGAGTTATCATGCTTTGCTTGGAAGATCATACCCTTTAAATCAATAGGTATTTTAGATAGGATAGGCATCTATAATTGATTTTTATTCTATCTTTAAACTACTGTGAAACTGTTGAGTTCATAGGAATTAGCTTTAGTTATTTTTGAGCTGTTGCAGTTGTGCCTAGACAAGAACAAACTAATGAGAAAATCTTTTTTTTTTTTTTTTTTTTGAAAGTATTGAATAGTTTGATAGTTTCCCATGAACTCGCTTGAGGTTTTGGTGCATCGGCTGCCACTGAATTCTTGTCTGAACAGAAGGATTAATGACTGATACTCATATAGTTATTTTGTGTTGTGTGGTTCTGCAATCACATTTTCGAACTTGACTACAATTGCTTGAGGAATTTTGTTGTTTTCTTCATTCCCTTACAGAAGTATCATAAATTATATCTGCAATTTTGCATTAGGAACTAGGAAGAATGGCTAGATTTCCAGACATATAATACACCCTTGTATACAGGGTCTGCTGCTTTCTGATGCATCAGAATATGTATTAGTGCATGTCAAATTAGGTCTTTAAATGGTGCTATGTATTATTGATGGGTATTCTATGGACGGTAATGTCAGGCTGTTAGCTAGTTGGTTATGAAGCGCCTCTGAATACAAGTCGGTTGAGTGTAATGCCTTTGAAATTTGTTTTTTCGATTTGCATATTCATATATATTGTTTTTTGTTTTTGTTTATCGTTTACCTACAAGGTTTCAGCTATTTATACAACATTTTCATTGTTGCAGCTAATTAATTCATTCGCCGATATGTCCACCAGTGCGTTGTAGGGTGATGAGGCGTGCAGATCTCCGACAGATTATGGCATGCTTATGAACTCCTAGAGCACACTCCGGTGTTATTAATCTGCATATAATTGCTAATGTAATGACTCCAGAACTGCTAGAACACATTTAATCTTGTTCAGTGGCAGTCAAAACTCGAAATGATGCAAGAATTATGGACTCTTTACCTTATATTTGCAGTGCTTGTTTTAGCATCATGGCATTGCTATTTATGTGAGCTAGGAGTGTATAAGTTGTTGAGACAAAATCAAATGTCCAAACCAAATCAAAGAAAATTGATGATTCGGGTTTCATTTGATCTAAAAAGTGCTAGAAAATTTGGATCTTTGATTTGGATTTGGATTTGTTTGTAAAGTGTTTTGATCTTAAAAACTTTTTAATAAGTTGAATTTACATTTACTGATAGTTATGAGTATATCAACCTTGCATGAAAATGTGGTTTACATTTACATTTACACATTGCTTTCTTGTAAAATCCCGACTCACTTCGTTTCCTCATTTTTAACATGGATTAATTTTTATTATAAAAACATATTTTTATAACTTTTTATTAATTATTCTTATTAGAATAAATGACTAAATGGTAGTTGAACTAGATTTTTGAAAACAAACATTAAGGGCCTGTTCCGATTTACTAAAAACAATTGAACTGATTGAGGTTGAATTGAACTGAATTGTTCATGAGAGAAGGAAATTAGGAATTGGACTGAACTGATTATTGGAGCTGAATTGAATATGCCCAAAGTTGAATGTACTTCTAATGTTTTTATTTTCTATTTTTATAATTTTCAAGCTGTTTTAAAGTGTATGATTTCATTTAAATAATTTTCGTGTACAATAGGTGTACAATAATATTAATGTTATAACTTTTGTGTACATCGGATATATAAAAGGAAAAATTAGAAAAAATAATCCCAACTTTCATCGATTTAGGTAGAATAATCCCAACTTTCATTTATTCTAGAATAATCCGAACTTTGGGGTTCTTCTTTTTCTTCAATCCCAAACTGGTCAACGACAGTCAATGACCTGTTGTAATAAGTTATGTGCCATGTGTCGAGCTGCAATTGGTCCAAATTTTTTTTTAAAAAAAAAAGATATTTTTTTTAAAAAAAAAAAAACCCAAAAACCCTTAATCCCCCTGCCTGCCACCGTAACCCCCACCACCACCAACTGCAACCGCTAGCCGCGTCAACCCCTCCCTTCCCCTGCCCAAACAGTGCGCCCCTTTACCCCCAAACCCTCTGTGTCGATGTTTCGACCCATCTCCACCCCCAATCCCCTCATTTTCCATTCGAAACACCCTCGAAAACCCTCCCTCACTCCCGAATTCCCCCAACAACCACTTCCTCACCGTTGAAAACCCTAGTGGCTAGGATTTTCGATGGTGGGGGGAAGGATATTTGGGGGTTTTCGGGAGTTGGGGAGGGTTACAAAGGGAGTTTCGAGTGGTGGTGGTGGCTCGAAAAAGAGTTTCGACTGGTGGTGGCGGCGGAAAAGGATGGGAGGAAGTTGGGTCGCATCACCGGCATTGGGGGAGGGGAAAACCGGCGTTGGGGGAGGGGGGAAACTGGCGCAGGGGAGGAGCAGCAGTCGCCGGAGATGGAGTAGAAGCTGGGCGCATCACCGACGCAGGGTGGCCGTGGGGTTTGGCTGATTTTTTTTTTTTTTTGTTTATTATTTTTTTTGTTTTTATATTTTTTTAACCAATTAATGCATGACACGTGTCATGTCGGTTTTTTTTTTTTAAAAAAAAAAAAACCAAAAAACCCATTCAATAGGTAACCGGTATTTGAGATTGAAGAAAAAGAAGACCCCCCAAAGTTCGAATTATTCTGAATAAATGAAATGTGGGATTATTCTACAAAAGTTGATGAAAGTTGGGATTATCTTTTCTAATTTTTCCTATACTAGGGTATCCTACGCGCGCGATGCGCGCGGAGGGGCTAGCTCTTGCGGAGAAGTTGTATTGGCGTGTATTTACACCTTTGGTTAGGGTGGTAGACCTAATAATTTTAATACTGACTATTTGATTTATGTGCATATGTGGTGAATTTGTAGAATTATAAGAAAGCCACCAAAATCTTTTAAGACAATTATTTTTTAAATGCTCAAAAGTTTGATAGTGTTATATCAAAATAATTATTATTATATAATATTTGATTGTTTTCCATCCCTTCATATTTTAAGCGGCCATTGTTAGTTTAGAACTCTTAATTGTTGTGCATGTTTTAATAGTATTTAGTATAATATTTCTATCGTGTTTTTCTTCAAATGAATTTTTTTGTAAGCTTTGGTCATGTGGAGTAATAATATGTAAACAAGTTCTTTAATGTTCTACGACGACCATCTAATAATATCTATATCAATACTAAAGCAATAGCCAATTAGTTATATTTTTCATCTTAAATTCTCTTCATAATTAATACCATTTTTTTCTACCACCGATTTCCCTTGATTTTAGGATATTTAGTTCTTTATACCTCTTGATAACATACACCTGCTCAAATATCACCAAACTATTTAATATATGAATCCCATTCAATTTCTATGATGGATGTTGTTTATATGTAGACTTAAAAAGCTAATAAACCACATAGTGAGGGATAACTCAAGTGGTTAGAGCTCCCCTCCCGGTCCAAGAGATCTTTGGATCGATTCTCATCATTCGCCCTTGTGGCTCTCTAAACACCAAAACAAAGCTAATAAACCTTAACAATAGTTGCAATTAAAAAATGACAAGTTTTTTTTTTTTTTTTTTTTTTTTGGGGGGGGGGGGATGATAAGTTAGTAGGATTTTATTCCAAATCAAAGTTCGCAAGAGTCAAGAGACTTTGCGGAAATAAGAAGAGCAACTATGAAAAAGTAAAAATAAACAGTCACTTGGTAATAAACCGTTTCATTGTACATACAAATTTTTTCTTTTTAAAAAATAATAATAATAATAATAATAATAATATCATATAAGTGTAAAGCATTAGAATTTTTTAATTTTAAAAAAAATCATTACAAATTATTTGTTAACAAAAACAAAATTAATTGATGATATGTTTAATGATAAAAAAAACATTAAATATATTAATGATAGTAAACATATTAATGAGGGTATTAAAGTAAATACACATTTTGTACATAACTTTGTACATAGTTTTGAGGGTATGATTGGTAGTACACTATTCCTAAGAGAATGTTTCTACTTTTTATAAGGTAGGGATAAAAGAGTATTACAAGTATCTTTTGTTGCCCAGATTCCTTGTAGCAACAATATAAATTTAAGCCACTATTTAAGCTACTTCTTTTCCTATCAAGCAATTACCTTACATGACATCAATTTTTCTCAGTATACAAATTCTAAGCAATTTATTAGGGCATCGTTTGAAATAGTGAAAAAGGTTAAAACATTTCTGCTATTGATAAACGGAGGACATAATAAAGTACAAACAAGTTTAATTGTCCTCTACCTTACAAAAAGAAAAATCAAGTTTAAGGTACTACAAGTATGATTCAAAAGTAAGATAGAATAAATTACAATTGTTCATTTAAGATAATTAAGAGAAATCATCATCTCATGTAGATCCATATCTTTCCTTTGTTCAGCTGAATCATATAAAACATTTTCCACCACATAATCACCCATCATTTGATTATTGCTAATCATCCACTCATTAGGTGCAGCTAGCTGAGGTGCATCTCCATTTAACATGTCACACATCAATCTATCAGAGTAAACATTTGTAGTCGTACCTCCGTGTGCTATCATCATATAGTGATCATACGCAACCATGACCGGATTTGATTGCACTTGATCAGTCTCGTACGTATTCACATTATCATATAATGGATAACCATCTTGAGAGCAACATTGGTTATTCATGAACATTAACTTCTCATGATGACTAGGGTTTGACAAAGTAGACTCAGTAGTCGCGTCTAGAATAAGGTGTGGGCTTTCTATGGCATTGCTCGAGGTGGTTGTGGACACCGAGCTAAGAGAGGTTGATGAGGTGGTGTTGGTGTTTAGCAAGGTGGGTGTGGTAGTGGTGGTGGTGGCGGAGTTTAGGTATTTGTTTTTAATGTAATCTTGTAAGATAGATGGTTGATTTTTAGGCTCGGGTTCAACCTTATTCTTGTTATTGTTCTTTCTCTTTGAATTTTGCCTCCTTTTGGTGGCATTCCAATGGTTTTTGATTGAGTTTTCGGTTCTCCCAGGAATTTTCTTAGCAATTTCTGCCCATCGATTGCCAAATTGCTCATGAGCCTCTACTAGCATCCTCTCTTCTTCTTCGTCCCATGCATCTTTCTGAAATATCATTCAAAGTAATTTACAAATAAGCAAAATTTTAACAATTACATTTATGCATCATGTAATGGTCGTTGTTTTATCAAATTTTATATCAAGATCGATGTAGGAAAGTTGGAAATTTATTTTACTTAGTTATTATTTAATTCCATAACATTATATTAGTTCTAAATATTTGTAAGAAAATTAATACTCAATACCATTTGGCTATTTGAACGAATGTAGCATTATCTCTATATTTGATGCTCATCACCTTTCCACTTCCTCTTAAACTCTTCAATTTTCCGTAAGGAAATCATTTTATCATTACAAGAAAAGAAAAAAAAAAAAAAAAAAAAAAAAAAAAAAAAAAAAAAAAAAAAAAAAAAAAAAAAAAAAAACAGACACACACAGACACACACATTTTCCCTTGGTTTAATTTACAACATGCGAAAAAGGAGTTCTATTAAAATTATACAATAACAATTGATAATTAAAAACATTACATAACAAAAATTATGTGCTATGATAAGTATAAAATATTTATCACTTTAAATTATGTGTCACAATTAGTGTGAATTCTATTTCGGGGTGAAAATACAAGAAAGGATTTCCTTGAACAGAAGCTAGAGAATTTTCACTTAAGAATAAAATAGTAAAAATCTTGTTAAAGTTTTTTTTCCAAAAATATTCCAAATGCAAATAAAAATTAACTTACTCAAATCATGATTTAATTAGATGCGGACTCAGCTCTAAGCTACTCAATTACAGTGAACACTAAATAGGTAAAAAAAACTTTACTAATCAATTTACTTAAATCAAATATATATATTCATCAAAAAAAATTTTGATCCATACCTTGATATTATCTCGTAGATGGTTAATCCACCTTTCACGACATTGCTTCCCTGCCCTTCCTACCATCTTCTCTGCGATGAAAGCCCATTTACGTTCACCATGTTTTTCCACCAAGCTCTTGAGTCGACTTCATTTAAAAAACATATGGAAAAAAAATTCTTACTATCATTAACATGGAAATATATCAAGAACTAACTTACTTCAAAAAATATGATAAAAAAATTTTCTAGCTAAAACCCTAGCTCAGAACGAAGCCTTCATGAGTGAACAAATATATCAAAATGAAAATGAGTAAAAGCAAAACCATTGAATTTCTTTTACAAATGAAGAAAGAAATACAACAACAATTTATCTATTTTGCAATAATAAATTAAGAAAATAAAAAAATACAATAAACACTTTTTTTTTTTTAAAAAAAAAAAAAAAATTGAAACCTAACATGAAATAAACAAAACCATTCAAGCTAGATCTTTAACATAATAACATCAAAAAAAATAATAATAATAAATAAATAAATAAAAAATTGAGAAAAGAACATTACTTAGGATTTTGTTTTGTGTGTAAATTATTAATTCTATATCATATGCCAATAAAATATAGAACTAATAAGGTGGTGTTTATGAAACAAAAAAACAAACAAACCTGTCTTCGTCTGTAGACCATTGCCCTATAGCACAAGCTTTTCTTTTTTTCCCCTTAGATGATCTCCACCCCTCAAACACAAGAGATTGTTCTTCATGTTTAGACGACGATCGTTGTTCTTCATGTCTTACTTCACTATTTTGAGACTCAACTTCTTCAAAAAACAATCCATTTGCACTACTATTATGCATGGTACCAACACCATAAAAATGATTATTAGGGTTATTACTACTATAATAACCATTACATGATGATGATGATGCAAAATTGCTTAAATAAGCATGATCTAGGGTTGTTGGTACGACAGTGGTCATGACCTTATTGGTGGTAGGAGTGGTTGTTGTTTCCAATTTAGTACTTTGGATGAAACGGGAAGACGTGGTGGTGTAATCGCCGCCTAGCAAAAACCTATCAATGGCCGTTGATGGAATAGAAGGTAAAATATATGAGTAGAGTGAAGGGTTTGGATTTTCTAGTAAATTAATATAAGAGCTACTAATTTCTTCTTCTTCCATGATCATGGTGAAAGAAAGAAAAAGAAAAAGCGTTGTTAGTTAGATTTAGGATGATTTAATATAAAAGGAAGGTTTAAGGAAAAGAAAGAAAAATGAAGCAAATATAATTTAGTTAAAAGGCATGGATTTAGGGTGCAAGATTAAAGGAAGGAGAATTGAAGAAAAATGGGATGAAATGAGATAAGAAAAGCTAATCTTAAGGCTTTTAGTAAGCTTGTTGATTAGAGTCGTTGATCTTAGACAGAACAATTATAAATTGCTTGATTTGTAACTCCTCATCTTCCTTGTAAGAAAAATTAAAATAAAAAAAATGGAAAAAAAAAAGATGAAAATAAATGGGAGGGAATTAATTGATAATTTTAATTACCATAAATTTTGAGGTCATTAAGGCATACAAGAAAACAAAATTGAAGAATTAATGGGATGTAAAATCAGTGTGCTACGAAGTTGGTCAATAATTGTCGTTTATCAAGTTAATGTTAAGTTTTTCATAACCCTAAAAATTATAATTTGTGTTATCTTTATGTTGTAAACCATCTCTTCAGTAGTGGTATAGTATCCATCTAAATATCTTAAATGATTTTACTTTTCGTGTATTATTTCTGTATTCTTGATGTACTCCCTCCGTCCCTAAATTACATTCCTCTTTCTAGCATTTATTCCTCACATAATAGAGAGAAAGAGGAATGTAATTTAGGGACGGAGGGAGTATATTTTTATATATTACTAGATGAATCCCGTGCAATGCACGGTTTGTTTGAATTTTTTTTTTTAATTTTTTTTTGTATTTATGAGCTAAAAATTTGTTATATATCTAGATAAAATTCCTAATCTCAAAAGATTATTTATATTTAATATTTAATTAATTTAAACTTAAAAATCTCATTCACCAATTTTGCTTACGTGGCATTTGAATTATTTAATTCTAAAAGAAATTAATAATCTCTTATTTAATTGGCTAATACTAAAATTTATAATCCTACATGGCGCGCTGAGAAAATTAGATCCTACGTGGCGCTCTAAAAACTCGGGGAAAAACTCGCCTTTATATATATATATATATATATATATATATATATATATATATATATTAGATTTTTATAGTAATACCTTAAAAATAACTAAAGGTTATAGTCGGTACAAATTAAGTGACACATATTTTGGAATGGTTGGAGTGTTCGCAGTAGTTTTCTAGTCATGTCAAATATGACTAAATTAAAATCTTTGGTTGGCTTATACAATTAATTATGTCTTAAATTTACATATTATGGAGTAATACAATATGAATTAAAAGCTTTTCTACAATTTTCTTCAAATTTGTCAAACTCATGGCCTCATTCCCCTACTTGCAATAATTCTTTCCAAAAAAAAAAGGTTAGATTATACTTTGAGATCATACTAACATTCAACCCTAAAAAGAATCGTATTAATAATCCTTCCATTTCGTTTTGTTCTACTCACTTACATTTTGTGCATATTCTAATTTAAAGTAAATGTTTGATCAATCATACCTTTAATTACATTCTAGCGTAAATTAAAAAAAAAAAATTGAGAAATAGTAAATTTTTGAATTAAAAAAAATTTCATACTCATACTCATCATTATGTGGATACCAAACATTGAAATGATTTAAAAGACAAGATTTTTTGAAGTTCTTCCTTTGAAAGACAACGTTTTACTTGCGCATTGCGCTTGATATGGTCTCTAGTTGTGCGGGGCTACGATTAATTATTGCTTAGATTCGAGTTACGAAATTAGCATAAGAGTTTTAATTTCTTTCTCACAAAATTATGAAGTGTCAACGGATCAATTCAAAAAATTGTATGAGACAACGAAGCGAGAATATACCGAAGTGTTATATCTATCATCCATGTATTTGGATACTTATTAGTCATTCCGCGGTCAATTCTTATCTATCATCCATGTATTTGGATACTTATTAGTCATTCCGCGGTCAATTCTTTTTTATTTAGTTAAGTCAGTTTTCATTACCATTAATTGTCAATTGTAGATGTCATATGACTTTAATTATTGAAATTTAATGTCCTTTAGGACTTTTTGTTACAAAAAAAAAAAAACAAAAAAAAAAAAAGAAAACAAAAAACTCCATTATCTTTCTTTACAATTTTTTAACACTATAACTATCTCACTTACCTTTCATTTTATTTAATTGAATTAAATTGTCCAAAGATATGTACCGATCCAGTATAAACACTCTAAAAAAAAAAAACAGAGTCAAGAGATTTTGTATTCCCTGTGTTTTAATAAAGTGTTACACTTATCAAATGCGACCATGTTTTAATAATTATTATACTTTCTTTTTTGACAAAAAGCTATATTTTAATATCATATCTTTATCTTTTCATGGTCCCCACCCAAATCCACAGTATTTTTTTATTACTTCGTCTGTTTCTGTATAGCTTAGTTCCAACACTTCTTTTTTTACGCTTGCCGATGCATGATTTCAATCGTTAATATATTTGATAAACAATATGTAAAAATTATAAACATTTGACATTAAAATGGTGTAAATCGTGATGAATCTAACAAGATCTCATATGAGTATATGAATATATTTTTGCTCAAGCATAAATCATTGAAGCTAGTCAAAGTGAAACGCATGATTAAAGTAGTCAAACTGTAGCAACTATAGAAAAAACGAAGGAATTATTACTTTTCTCTCACGTTTAACCCCACTATCTTTCTTTTACAATTTTTTAATACTCCAATTACCCCACTCAGATTTTATTTTATTTAATTCAACTAAATTGCCTAAAATTATATGTCGGTTAAAGTATAAAACCTATTCAAACACAAAAAACGTATGGTATAATTAAGAAAATTATCTTTTCGTGAATTTAGGATAAAAACTGTGCATCACATACATAGGCTTCATCTCGTGTATATAGTTTTAGGGCTTGTTCACATTTACTGAATTGAGCTGAACTGAACTAAACTGAACCGATTAGAGTTGAATTGAATTGAATTGAACTGATTGGAGCTGAACTGAACTGAACTGAATATTTTATGAGAGAGAGAAATTAGGAGCTGAACTGAACTTATTGGAGCTGAACTGAACTGATTGGAGCTGAACTAAACTGAACTGAAATTAAGTAAGGGGGTGTTTGTTATAAATATTGTAAATGAAACGGAAAAGATTCAAAAAAGTAGGGGAAAGGGTAATGATAAACGTTACCTTTAGGGGGTGTTTGGTATGAAAATTTGTAATGTAGGAAACGTAAACAAATACGAAGTAAGTGTTACCCTTTCTATTAGTTTGGTATGAGCTACAAGTAACAAATACTGTTTCCAAAGGGTAACAAAATCCCCAAATTGTACCCTTATCCAACTAGTAGAAACAAAATGTGTTTCCCTCCTCAATCATAAACTCCTCAATTTGTTTCCATTCCATAAAGATACCAAACATATATCAAAAGTAACGTGCATCATTACTCTTTCCCTAACTTATATAAATCATTTTCATTCCATTTACGGAATTTATACCAAACACTCCCTTAGTAAATGTTTGGTATTCTAGTGGAATGGAAACAATTTGAGTAGATTGTGATTAAGTAAAGAAACGTATTTTGTTTCCACTAGTATGTCAAGGGTAACAAATTGGGGGATTTTGTTACCTTTAGGAAAGAGTATTTATTACATTTAATATATACCAAACAACAAGAATTGAAAACATTTAATTGAATCCGTTTCCTACATTTAGAATTGTTATACCAAACGCCACCTAAATGTAAACAGACCCTCAGTTTGTGTAGGAATATACTCAATATAGGATCTAATTAGTAGGTGGCTAAACCCGAGTGTAGCAAAATCTAGGGGTGAGCAAACCGGGTACCCGGTCAAAATTTTAGGACCCGGACTTGGAATTGGTTGGAACCGGGTCCTAAAATTCGGAACCGGAATTGGAATTGGTTTAACCGGGTCCTAAAGTTTAGGAATTGGAATTGGAACCACCGGGTACCGGTTTCGGTTCCGGGTACCCACTTATGTATATAATTGTTAAAATATAATACAAATTACAATTCTTATTTTAATTAGGTTCATTTTTAGCGTTTAATACTTATATTTATGTATGCATTAAGCTATTTGTATTTATGTTAGGTAATAACAATACTTTTTTATTTTACAAATTATATTCATTCAACATATTTTAATTATTTAAAATTTATTTAGTTTATAATATATTGGGTGACCGGGTACCCAACCGGTTCCGGTTCCAAAAAGTTGAGAATTGGAATTGGAATTGGTTATAACCGGGTCCTTAATTTACTACCCGGAATTGGAACCACCGGGTCCAATTTTAGTTCCGGACCCGCCAGTTCCTAACCGGTTCCAATTCCAACGCAAATTATAATATGCACCCTTGTGCACACAGAACTACGTGCACCACCAATTAGCTTCTGCCACGTAGCTTCTGCTTACCTAGCTGTTCTTTCCTTATTTTGCAACGTCTTTCGAGCGTTCTTTCCATTTTCAATTCCTTCCTTATTTCTCCATTTTTCCTTTTCAAATATCATTCGAAAATATTCTTTCGTTGATTTTCTCCCTCCTCTAGTTTTCTCTCATCAATTTTTTCTCTCATATTACTTTCTCGATTCGATTTATTCAGTGCTTTTCTCACCATTTTTGATTGCTCTGTTCTTCAATCTTGTTTTTGCCATGGATTTGATTTCTGCTCCTGAAATTCTTGAGAGTGGAGGTAAGATTTCTGAATTCGATTATTTTTGTTAATTAGGTTTTTTCAATTTGATTTTTGAACAATTCATTGTATAATTAGGTTTTTTAAAGTTACTTATAATGGAGATGAGATTATTTTTAATCTTCTGTATTTTTTGATTAGATTGTGATTAATATGATTCTGCAATAGTATTTTAGTAATTTGTGATGATTTTGATCATTTGTTGATTAATTTATTCATTAATTCTTGATTTTGAACTTTCGCCTCTTTTAATTTCTTGCTGAACAATTTATGTCCAGAATTTGTTAGATATACGTATGTGTTGTTCAAAGTGTTTTGAATTTGATTGCTGATTTATGAATTTTAATGTGCTTTTGTACATTGCATAATTGATCGACTAATTAAATTATCTTCTGGAATTTATTAATTTGTGATTAATTTTATCATATTTTGATGAATTTTATGAATATTATTTGTTTATAATTTGTATCAGTCGTTTTTTTCGTAGTTTAACTATATTATGAACACTGTCATGTTATTTTTGAACCTTTATTTCATTTTATTGAACCTTTGATTCTCTATATTTTTTAATATAGAATTGTACAAGTAATTATGAACATGCTATTCTTTTATTTGAACAATCTAATTCTGTTATTTGACCTATGTTCTTTTATATTTGAACTATAATAATGTTGGTTATGCATTTTGTTTGTTTATTGCAGTTTATAAGTATGAAGTTGTTTATAAGGAAAGTGAAAAGTCTGAATTGCAGTGGAAACAAGTCAAAAGTGATGCGGAGGCATATGAAATGTACAATGATTATGCATTTCAGCATGGATTTAGTATTAGGAAAGGGAAAGTTCGATATGTTGGTAATTCAAGTGTTTGGAGAGGCAGAAATTATGTGTGTTCAAATGCTGGTTTGAAGGATACTTCTTCTAAGGTGCCTAAGAAGTATTCTAAGTTGGATTATCGTACTTGTTGTGAAGCCTATATTGATTTTGTTATTGATGAGAAAGGTGTTTGGACTGCTGTCAAACACAATATGGATCACAATCATGCTATGATACCTGTTGAGAAAAGACATCTCCTTAGGTCTCAAAGGAAAATGCAAGGTGAGCATTTGAAGTTCATAAGTACTATGAAGGCTAGTGGTGTTAGGGTTACGGATTCTCTTCGTGCTTTGAGGAAAGAAGTTAGTGGATCTCCTAATCTATGCTACACTGTTACTGATGTTTACAATGCTTTAGCTACTGAAAAAGCTGGCAGATTAGAAGGTGGTGATTGTAATGCTTTGATCAAGTCATTTGCTGCAAGACAAGCCAAAGAGAGTGACTTTTATTATGAGTTTGAGGTTGATGGAAATCATGCGCTTTGTAGTGTATTTTGGAGGGATGGAAGAATGCGAAGGGATTATGAAGCTTTTGGTGATTTGATGGTTTTCGATACTACCTATAGAACCAACAAATATGGCATGATTTGTGCCCCTTTTGTTGGTATGAATCATCATTGTAATAATGTGATGTTTGGAATGGGTTTTGTTCTTGATGAAAAGACCAGCAGTTTTGTATGGTTGTTTGAGGCTTTTATGAGATCTATGGGAGAATGTCGACACCCCATAACCTTAATGACTGATCAAGCCCCTTCAATTGCTGCAGCAATACGAGAAATTTTTTCAAGTACTCGGCACCGTTTGTGCACTTGGCACCTCGGTGAGAATTCAAAGACCAATATAGGAGGGCTCAGAATATTGAAAGGGTTTCCAGAAGTATTTGATTATTTGCTCAAGTACTGTGAAAGTCCTGCTGAATTTGAACATTACTGGCCAAGGTAAGCTTTCTTTAATTTTCTTTGAACTATTTATTTTATATTTTGAACTTCTTATGTCTTAATTTGAACTCAGATATTTACGTATTTGTGGACTTAATTTTATTGAATTTAACATGACTTATTTCGTTTTGAACATTACTGTTAATTATTTGAATTTATTTTTTTAGGATTTGAACCTTTGTTTATATATGAATTAATAATTATTTAATTTCAATCTGTTTACTCTTTTTGTTTAACAAGTATATATGAACTGTATGTAATATATTTTGAACTTTGCTGTTTTTTTTTTTGAACTTGTATATTATTATTTTGCTTATTGGTATCTTGTTTTTTTGTTTTTAATAGAATGATGACAAAATACAAGTGTTCAGAAAATGATTGGTTAAATCACTTGTATGATATCAAAGAGAAATGGTGCCCTGCTTATTCAAAGGATTATTTTTCGGGTGGAGTATTGTCATCCCAAAGGAGTAAAACAACAAATCATTCTGTTTCTAATAGATTGAATAAAACAGATGGTTTGAGTGACTTTTATAGTACTTTTCTTGATGTTATATCAGAATGGAGGAGTAAAGAAAGTAAGCAAGATTTCCGTTTTCTGAGGGGTAACCGTCATCTTGCAGTAGCTAATGTTAGTTTGCTCATACACGCTAGGGAGATTTATACTATTTCTGTGTATGTGGTATTTGAGGATCAATTTGCAAAAGGTATTTCATGTTGTCAAGAGCGAAAGCATGAAGATGATGAGACTATTTGTTATTATGTTTGGAGGCCAAATAAGGACATTATAAGGCATGAAGTTACTTATGAGAAATTCACCTTTAACATCAATTGCACTTGTAAGTATTGGAGTGATATGGGGTTGTTATGTGGACACTCTCTTCGTATATATAATATTCACTGTGTTCAAAAAATACCAGAACAGTATATAGTGAAGAGGTGGACTAAGAAGGCTATGTGTAGTCATGTTTCTGATGAAGAGCCATGTGAAGATGTTAAAGTTGTCCCTTCTGCTGTTTGGAGAGTTCAAATGGTTAGGAAGTATGTTCAGTTAGTGACATCATGTCATGATGATCTTTTAGCAAGAAACGAAGTTGAGTATACTTTTCAAATGCTACGTGAAAAGGTGGAAAGTGTGATGGGTCCAATTCATATTGATGAGGTTGAAGTTGGTGAAGAAGCTAAAGAAGATGGTGATGAAGAAGGGTTCATAAACAATCCAAAAATAGCTAGGAAGAAGGGTGAGAGGAACTACAGGCCAAAGAGTACTGTTGAGAAAGCATGTAATAAAGCTAAGGGTTGGAAAAAGAAAGTAGATAAATACAAAGACGAAGCCAGAGCTACTGTCCAAAAATTAGTTGTTGAGGTAATTTTGAACCTCTGTTCTTTGTATTTGAACTTTTTTTTTTCTTATTGAACAGTTTATAATTTTTTAAAATTTTGTAGGTTTTAGATGATGATGGAGATCCTTTGGTTCATTCACATCCAACAATACAAGGACCAAATCTCTCTGTACTTTCTAAGAAAAAGAATGTTCAGAGTACAAATAGTAAAGCTACTAACAATGCTTCTCATTCTTCATTAACAAATGTAAGTATTTTTTTAAAAAATATTTTAATTGTCTTTTTTGAACTGTATATGTTTAATTTCATTTTTCTTTCTTTTAGGTTTTTGGTGATGGGTTCAGAACTGGTTCTCAAGCTTCAAATGGAAAAGGATTCAAAAATAGTAATCCTTCAACTAAATCTACTCAGCAATCTTCAGCTAATGTAATTTTTATTCTGTTTTGAACTTAAACTGTCATTGTTTTGAACTTTCTATGTTATATTTTGAACCTTTTAATTTTGTAGTTGTTTGAAGGTGAATCATCCAAAAATTTTGCAAGATCTAATTCTTCTCAGCCATCCTCATCAAAAGCTTCAAATACAACTAATGTTCAGCCTTCCTCTGGAAATATTTCAAGAGCTACTCATCCATCTTTTTCAAATGTAATTTTTTTTGTTGAATTTTTTTAATTTTTTCTTGAATTTTTGTTTTATTATTCTAAATTAACTTGAATTTTTTGTAGGTTTTTGGTCAACAAGGTTCAACTAATTCTTTTCAGCCATCCTCATCAAAAACTTCAAATTCTTTCCCAACAACTAAGCCACCTTTATCAAATGTAATGTTTTTTTTCTGAACTTTTTGACATTATTTTTGAACTTTTGTTTTCAGTTTCTGAACTATTTTTAATTTCTTGTAGGTTTTTGGTCAACAAGGTTCAACTAATTCTTCTCAGCCATCCTCATCAAAAGCTTCAAATTCTTTCCCAACAACTAAGCCACCTTTATCAAATGTAATATTTTTTGCTGAACTTTTTCACATTATTTTTGAATTTTTGTTTTCAGATTCTGAACTATTTTTAATTTCCTGTAGGTTTTTGGTCATCAAGCTTCAACTAATTCTACTCAGCCATCCTCATCTAAAGCTTCAAATTCTTTTCCAACAACTAAGCCACCTTTATCAAATGTAATTTTTTTTGTTGAACTTTTCGAGATTATTTTTGAACTTTTGTTTTTAGATTCTGAACTATATTTTGAACTGACAAATGTTTTTTTTGAACTATTAACTTTAAGTTCTGAACTAACCTTATTTTTCTTTAGGTTCATGGTCATCATGTTTCAACTAATTTTCCTGCAACTGGTTCTCAGTCTTCTGCAAGAAATGTAACTTTTTTGTTCTGAACTTTCTTTCATTTAATTTGAACTTAATGCCTGAAGGTGAATCATCCAACAATTTTGCAAGACCTAATTCTTCTCAGCCATCCTCATCAAAAGCTTCAAATACAACTAATGTTCAGCCATTCTCTGGAAATATTTCAAGAGCTACTCATCCATCTTTTTCAAATGTAATTTTTTTTGTTGAATTTTTTTAATTTTTTGTTGAATTTTTGTTTTATTATTCTAAATTAACTTGAATTTTTTGTAGGTTTTTGGTCAACAAGGTTCAACTAATTCTTTTCAGCCATCCTCATCAAAAGCTTCAAATTCTTTCCCAACAACTAAGCCACCTTTAACAAATGTAATGTTTTTTTTCTGAACTTTTTGACATTATTTTTGAACTTTTGTTTTCATTTTCTGAACTATTTTTAATTTCTTGTAGGTTTTTGGTCAACAAGGTTCAACTAATTCTTCTCAGCCATCCTCATCAAAAGCTTCAAATTCTTTCCCAACAACTAAGCCACCTTTATCAAATGTAATATTTTTTGCTGAACTTTTTGACATTATTTTTGAACTTTTGTTTTCAGTTTCTGAACTATTTTTAATTTCCTGTAGGTTTTTGGTCATCAAGCTTCAACTAATTCTACTCAGCCATCCTCATCTAAAGCTTCAAATTCTTTTCCAACAACTAAGCCACCTTTATCAAATGTAATTTTTTTTGTTGAACTTTTCGAGATTATTTTTGAACTTTTGTTTTTAGATTCTGAACTATATTTTGAACTGACAAATGTTTTTTTTGAACTATTAACTTTAAATTCTGAACTAACCTTATTTTTCTTTAGGTTCATGGTCATCATGTTTCAACTAATTTTCCTGCAACTGGTTCTCAGTCTTCTGCAAGAAATGTAACTTTTTTGTTCTGAAATTTCTTTCATTTAATTTGAACTTAAGGCATTATATTCTGAACTATATATTTTTTTTTAGGTTTCAAGTGGTTCTCAGGCTAAAAAAAGGAAGGTATCTGAAGTGAATCATAACAAAAATTTTCGATATGAAACTAGTAAATGGGCTCAAGTAAGTGTGAACATTTTTATTTTGTATTATTGTTTTTTTGTATAAATTTTTTTTTTATTTTTATTATTGTTCTTTTAATTTTTGTGTTTTTAGTATTTTGATGCCGGTCGCAATGCAAGGAATGAAGGGTCTCATGCTTCTGGATCTTCGAATGTTTCAAGTTATGATGCAATGTTATCAATTTTTGACAAGACAAGTAATTCATAATTTTTCAATATATGTAATAATATTCAAATTCTTATATATTTTCAATATATTTGAAAATTTTTGCATGATAAAGTTTTTGTTATTATTTTTTAATCAAATTTTATATTGACAAACATGTTTTATAAAATGAACTACTAAGGATTAATTTTTGAACACAATGTTAATATCAACATTTACTACAAATTTTACATATTTATGTCAATTTCAATCCAAATTATAAATTCAAACAACATTTGTCTTCATCAAACATCAAATTCAAACAAATTACATAAAATCACTGTCTTTTGAAATGTCAATAAATCTAAATTTTAATTCTCCTCCATTCTTCTTCTTGCTGCCATTTTCACTCTGTATCCTTCTTTGTTGGTGGGGCTTAATATTATTTCTGAACAATATTGAACTCTAAGCTTCCTTATTTGATCAACCTGAACATTAAACCCGAAATTATATAGTTTTGAACAAAATATGAAATTCTTTGAACATAACAAGAAAACATTTGAGCAGTATTTTTGATACTCACATTATTTGCTTTCAAATCACAATTCCATTCTACCAAAGGCTCTGTTGTGTATGTTTCCATATGTTTCATCAAGTAAACACCACAATTTTTAGAATCCAAATTGCTTCTCCATTTCATCTTGATTAAATCAGTCTTGAAACTTAAGACTCTAGCAACATCGCTTCCTGTATAATCCTTTGTTCGCATAAAATATGCAAAAGCTTCTAGCTGTAAAACATAAAAATATACTTTTTGAACATCTCAACTGAATATACTGAACACAGTCTAAGAAGAAATTGAACAAAAAATAATTTAGTACTTTACCATTTTTTGAGGATTATCTTCATATTTGGTAGATGCTTTGATATTCATTGGAAGCTTCCTGTTATCAATCAAATCAACTGTGCTATTGTACATGTTGATACATAGCAAGTAGAAGTGACCAAATGCAGCCACGGGAAAGAAGAATTCCCTATATTTTTTTGTGTTGGAGATACCACTGTTTGCCATTTCATAATTCAGTCTTTCAACAAACTTCTCATGTCTTACTTCTTTTGTGGTGTTCACACTTTCACCCTTGTTTGTGCAGACAATCAACTGTAATTAACCATTAAAATAATGAACAGTTATTATAAATATAATGAACACTTGTCAAAATATACTGAACAGTTTGTAGAAAAATATTAAATAAGGTTCATTTAAGAATATTGAATATATTTTTTCTTACGTATGGCATTGTGGAGAAGTAAATGCTATGTTTTTTGTCTTTGGTGTTCAAAATATGAGCCCAAGCATCGATAACTGCAGTGTCCACCTCTTCATCTGTTCCAAGTGTCCTCATTTCTTCCCTATTGACACTATTTTCTCCATCATGGTACAGTACTTCACTGCCAATACAAGAAAAAAAAAACAAATTAAGTTAAGCTTCAATTTATTATTTGAATTATAAAAATAAATATTTGAACAAAGTAAATTAATTTTTGAACAACGAAATTATTTTAGAAAACTTACTCTTTAGGACCTTCACTGAATGCATAATCAGATAAAGTTGCTTGCATTGCACTAATATTTTTGAACAAATCCACATATTTAATCATGAATGGGGATTTTAGGCAAGCTGGCAACTTTGTAACTTCTCTTCGTGGTCTTTTGTTTGCATCCACAACCTGTTTTGTTTTTGGTCTATTGTAACAATATAAAAGTATTGTTAGTTTTTTTGAACTATACGTTTATATAACTGAACTGTATGTGAATTGCTAATGAACTTCTATTGAATATATATGCTCTTATACAGTTACCCCTTTGATTTTTCAGAAACTTGTTTTTCTTTTCCTGCTTCTTCTTTAGATCTGTAGATTTGAACATACAACAAAGACATATGAGCATCTAATACAATTATTTGAACACAGAAAAATAATATAGTAAATATATCATTCAATAATTCATAAATACATATGTATTTGTACTTGTTCTGATTTCATCCAAAATGTTTATGCAGACTTTTTCAGCTTCTATCCTAGTTGTCCAAAAAATTACAGATTCGTTACATTACTTCCAAAATATTTACATATGTTTTTCTTTTTCTTTACTAACCTACTGCCCAAAAAATTACACTTAGATGTTCAGATAGAATTACATTACCCTTGATAGTGAAAGTCCTTTGAAAGTGGGTTCCTCAAAATATCATCAAGTGTTGCATCATTGGTTTCAAATATATTGGTAAAGTCAGTGGGATCATCAAATATGTCTTCAAAAGGCACATCTGTTGACTTTCCAGGTGCATCAGCTGCTGCCATTTCAAAAGGCACCTCCTTTGCCTTTCCCTTTCCACCAATATCAGGCACTTTTTTCTCATGACCTTTCTCTCCTCTGCCTATGGTAAGTGTTAGGTCAAGAGTACTTTTCCCAACAACAGTACTCTCTTCCCCTTGATCTGCACTTTCCATAGAAAAAGGAGCAGTTGGTGTTGGAGGAGTTTGAAGTTCCAAATTAAAAGCACTTTCCATGTTATAATCCTCCCCCATCTTCTCTTTTGCTCTTTCTCTTCTTTTCTCCTTTTCTGTTTTTTTCTCAGCTTCTCTTCTTTCTGTTTCTTTTTTCTCAGCTTCCTTCTTCTCCAAATACTCTCTTTCAATCTGATCAATAGCCTTCAAGAAAGCCTCAGTTCCAAAGAAAGCCTCATCTTCACTCAAATTGGAAGCATCACTCATTCTTTTCCCAATAAGACCTTCAACACTTTTGATTATCATGTTGTTAGGGAACAGATTTTTCCCTAGCTTCAGCTTCTCAGACATTTTTGAAACACAAGTTCCCAAAGTCTTGACAATCTCCATCAAATCATCCATAAATTCCTCCTGTTTTCAATATAAAATCATTCACTTAAGTTTACAGTATTTTCAACATGCATTATAAGTTGATGAACATCAGAAATATAAAGAATGAATATGTAACTGATCTGATTATCAAGTATTAAAGTGTCCTTTATTATTTGAACTTTATACTAAATCATTTGAACATTTATCATAACAATCTGAACAATTATAAATAAAATTTGAACAGAAAAGTAAATGGACTTAATTTAAAGTATTCTTTAATGATGTTATGACTGATTTTATAATTCATTATAAGTTGACGAAAGCATTTGAACATGTTTCATAACAATCTGAACTACTGGAAAAGAATTTTGAACAGAAAATAAAATGAACCTTGGTTGGCAAATTCTCATATGATTCAGCACTTTCTTGTTGTTGAACTTTTGGTTGTTGCTGTCCAGGTATTTGTATTCTTTCTAGCACACTTCCCAATCCAAATGTAGACTTTCCCTCTAATTTCATTCTCTCTTGAATCATATCTCTATTCCAAGATGAAATTATTGGGTATGTCCTTGGTTGCTCAATACCTCTTTTTTGCACTCGATCACAATACAACAACTGTGCCATGACAAAAGCATACCAAAACATTATTTCCATTACAAATTTTTAAAAAAATGAAACCAAGATATGCATTAACATCTTGAACAAACATAATTAAAAACCTTGAATTTTTAACATATTAATATATTGCATTAAAATTTTGAACACTCATAAGAAAAAACCTTTAAGCAAACACAGGAAAATAAGAAATTAAATTTTGAACAGTCATACAAAAACTTTTGAACATAAGAATAAAAGTTATAATTTAAATTCTTTAATAAGGCAAACACATTTTGATCATATGCGTTTTTTAATTTTGAACTAATAGGTATAACTTTTGAACATTATGCAATACAATATGAACAAAAAATTTTAAATAACAAAAGTCAGAAGCATACCAATAGGAAAGGCAGTGGTCCCTTGAAAAAACCCTTGGTGTTTTGTTTCCACTCAGGAACTGTGGAAATCAGACTTTGTAGAACATATTTGCACCAATTCAATTCCTTTATTTCATCACAATCTTGAATTGAGTGTAGGAATTTGTAGTGGCAGTGAAGGTTTTGGCTTGTTTTCATCATTGAGTTCACAGCAAGCACAAGGAAATCTATTTTGAACATTTCAGTTGCTTCCCCTGTGTTCTTCTCTTTTGACTCTATGTCTGCCGCGACATATTTCCTCCTGTGCAAAGCTTGCTGATCCCTCTTGTTCTTCTTTTCTTCCTCACTTTCATACTTCTCAAATATCCACTGTGTTCTAGGGCTTCCAGTTTTGCACCCCCACATTTCCCTCCACCTCATCAATGGTGTCACTAACTCCAAATCTTCATCTTCTTCTTCTGTCTTCTTTGGCTCTTTTTCTGTAACAACTTTGTTACCTCTAGGTACTCCATATACAATCTGAACATCTTGTTCAGTGATCTCCACTGTTTTGTTAAGTGGCAAGTAAAGAGTGCTGTTGTTTTCTTCAAAATGTTTTAACAGCCAAGCACAAAATACTGCATCATTTTGAGGCAAATTCACAGAAAGAAATGCCCCAAATCCCATATCCTCAACTGCTTGTTTTTGTAGTGGGGTTAAGTTACTTACAAACTTCATAAACTTAACATGACCCACTCTAACAGTTAGCTTATCATCTTCAACCTCCTCATCATCACTCAAGTTCACTACATTATCATCAATCAGCTCATCTTCATCAACTTTTCTCTTTCTCTTTTTCTCAATCTTCTCAACTTGTTTTCCTTTGTCCTTTTTTTGAACTTCTTCAGCCTTTTTCTGAACTTCTTTTTCCTTCTTCTGAACTCCCTTTTTAACAACCTTTCCTAAAGGTTGTCCTCCTTCCTTTCCACCAGTTTTTTCTCTGATCTGAACCCCCTTCTGTGTTTTTTGAACCCCCTTTCTAATGTTTTGAACTCTATTAAACTCTGATTCTGGAATAACCTCTGCTTCAACAGGACTTTTTGGCCCTTCTGGGGTACTTTGGCTGCGCAACACTCTTGTTGTTGTAGGTGTTGTGTTCTTCCTTTTTTTTGTAGCTACGTGCTTCCTTCTCCTATTTAAATTATTTATATAAGTTAAAATAATATTTACATTTATGTATTTAAATGAACATTACAATATAATAAAATGATCAAAAACATATTAATAATTTACCTAGGCTTTGGCTGACTATTATTGTCACCATTGCTTCCATCTGGTTCAGAATTTCCTGTAGGTTGGTCACTATTGGGCTGACCATTATTGTCACCATTGCTTTCTTCTGGTTCAGGATTTCCTATAGGTTGTTCAATATGTCCTGTAGGTTCTTCAGGAATTCCTGGTTCTTCAGTTGGGACCATAGAACTTGTTTGAGGTTGAACAGGATTTCCTTGTTCTTCATTTGGGACCACAGCACTTGTTTGAGGTTGAACAGGATTTCCTTGTTCTTCATTTGGGACCACAGCACCTGTTTGAGGTTGAACAGGATTTTCAGAATTTGGTTGAGGTTTTTCAGAAATTTCAGGTTGGAGTTCAGAAGTTCCTTTTTGTAGTTCAGAAATTGTTGATGAGGGTACAGAAGTTTCTGGTTGATTTTCTGATGGGATTTCAGTCATTTGTGGAGGTAAATCAGAAGATTTTTTTGGTTCTTGGTGTTCAGTGGGTTGGTATGGTAGTTCAGATGCTTTAGGATGTTGTTCAGATGCTTCAGGATGCTGTTCAGTGGGTTCTCCAGCATTTGGACTGTTAATAAAGTAAAATTACAACAAAATCAACATATTATATGAATATAAACCAAATTTACATATTATTTCTGATTAATATTTTGCTATAAACTAAATTTGTAGGTGTTCAGTTATTATTTTTAAGTAAATCAAACTAAATTTGTAGGTGTTCAGTTATTATTTTTTGTCATTCAAATGTATTTCATGGGTTGTTCAAAAAAATATCCAAAATTATCATAATTCATCAATATACAATCAAATATAGTTATAATATTGTGGTTTGTTCAGTGCTTTTTTTTTATTGTTCAAAATTTTTTAAAGGGTTTTCATCTGAAAACTTAATAATTAATTATTATCTATAATTCCATTACAAAGTTAAATGAAATATGTTCAGTGGCTATTCATTGTTGTTCAAAAGATTTTTCTGGGTTATTCAAAAATATATCATTACATAATTAAAATTGATAAACATGCATGCATATATACAAACATAAATGCAAAATTCTGGGTTGTTCAGTGTTTGTTTTTTATTGTTCAAAATTTTTTAAAGGGTATTCATCTGAAAACTTAATAATTAATTATTATCTATAATTCCATTACAAAGTGAAATGAAATATGTTCAGTGGCTATTTATTGTTGTTCAAAAGATTTTTGTGGGTTGTTCAAAAATATATCAATACATAATTAAAATTGATAAACATGCATGCATATATACAAACATAAATGCAAAATTCTGGGTTTTTCAGTTGAGTATTTATAATTCTTCTTCAAAAAAATAACATATATTCACATTGAACAGGAATCATATGAATTAAAAGTTCAAAATATACCTGTTTGATGGACTTTCTGAAATTACTTTGTTTAATTCTTGCAAAATTTTGTGATCAACAATTGGACTTGCTTTTATATCTTCCAATTTCTTCGTTTTTGGTGTTTTCGTTTTGAACATCTTAATTAATGTCCTGTTCAACTAAATTTTGTACCAAATTATTTTTCAATTTCAAAAATTAGGGTTTAAATTGCTCGTTTTGTTAGTAATTAGAACAAAATATTACTTACATATTATCGTCTTCATCATCAGACGAACTTTGTTGCGATTTTCTACAAAAAAAAAAACAAAATTATATCTATTATTTAACATTTCAAAAAATTAAACAATAAAAACTTAACAAATTGATCAAAATCGAGTAAAAATCAAAGTTATTGGAGAGATGTTCACCTTTTTGAAGGTGTTTTCGGTGAATCTTCTTCGTTCGCCATGGAATTGCAGTAGTTTTTAGAGAGAGAAATTTAGAGTTGAGTGAGAAAAATGAAATGAGGAGAGAGAATTGCAAATGAATTTATTAGATGAAGCTTTATAATTTATGAGAAGAGAGAGAATGATTTAAAATGATTAAAAAAATAAAGTGGCGGTTATTTTTTTAAAAAAAAAACTGAAAAACGGAACTCCGTTTTTTTTTCTGGGTTGGGCGTGTTTTTTGTTTGGACTGTGTTTATTGGGCCGCTTGTGGGCTGGAGCATGTAGTTTACTGTGCACCATGGTGCATAGAATACCAATTGCAATTCCAATTCCGGGTACCCGGAATTTTTGCTCACCCCTAGCAAAATCTATGCGCGTTGTCCTGTACAATCTAGGAGACCTCGATCCAATTGGCTAATTCTAACTATTTATATCAATTGTCGTTATTGTTCTTCAATTCAACGCACGGAAAAAAAACCAAGTCTTTGTTTTACCTCTCTCGCTCTTCCTCGTTTCAGATCTCGTCTTCAATCATGGTATTCCATAACCACTCTTTGTCTCTCTCTCTTACATGTTTACAATCTGCAAGATTTCATCTTTTCTAGATTTATTTCTGTTTTTTCGTTGCTGATTTTATTTCCTAATAAAATTTATAACTTTAATTTTATTTACCCCAATTTAGCCTAGATCTAGCTTATTATAGGGTTTCGACTGCTAAATTTTTAGTTGAAGAAACTTTAAAGTAGGATGCTTGAATTTAGTTTTGTTTGCAAATTTGATTTGGTTATTAATAAGGCTTTTAATATTTGTATTGGTGTTGATCTTGTAAATTGTAATTAATTATGAATGCTGTTTCTTTTGTTTGATTTTGAGTTTAGTGATATGATCAATTATCGATTTATTGGAATATAAGATGAACTCTTATGATTATCTTTTGAAGAATTTGGGTTTTTTTTCTTTTTTTTTTAAAAAAATAATTTATATATTTCACGTTTGAAAGAAGGAAGCTTGGATCATATACTAATGACCCTGATGCTAATTATCATATTAAATTTTTGAATCAAGAGTTATTGTTTATGTAAAATAGTCGCCTTATGGGATTTCAAAGGCATTAAAGAAGTACCTGACAAACTCTGATGCCAAAATCTTCATTGGATAAGTATATTTGTTAGGTTTCAATGAGCTATCAATTCCTAATTTTAGTGCTTCTGCAATGGTTTAATGAAGAAAACCTTAGGAATGAATGATTCTGATCTAATCCTTACTAGAAATAAAAGTTTTGTTTGAGTGTATGTTTGATTTAATTGTTTTCTAGTTCTTAAGATGTCTAGGTGCTATTAGCCCCAAAAGAGCTTGAGCTCAGAAAAGATATCTAGATGCAAGATTCAGCAATATCATCCTATTGGTGGGCAAGCCAAGTGACAGTTCTAATAGTTAAGTCTATATAAAATTTCAACAAGGTTTGTGTTTGCCAAGCAATGGTGTCAAGGGTTAGCAATGTGCTGATTGTGTTGTTGACTTAGTGGATCCAGGTATAAAACATCTATTAGGATCTGACTGTAAAACCAGCTATTAACCTAGAATGTAACTTTTTGACGGTATGGCTTAATCATTAGTGGTGTAGAAGATGGTGGTGTTGAATGAGGTAGAGAGCCAAAGATGAATCATAAGAGAAGGTAAGAAAAACAATATGAAGTTAACGAACGTTCTCCCTCCGTCTCTTAACGACTGTTTTTGTCTCACAAAAATGGTCCAAGTAGGGACAGCATTAGAGATGGATGAAGTACTAGTAATAATTATAAAGTGGGATATGGTTGATTATCGTCTAATTTTTGGTAAACACAGGATTATATTTTTTCAATTCTGAATTTGAGATTAAGTAATATACTACGGAACCTTGTGGCATAGGATTTTTTTTGGACTTCACATGATACATGACTTTTTCATGTTGAATCTTGTGTTTATTGTTACATTATCATTGTTAATTTTTTTTATTGCAAAGCTTACTTTAAAAAAACTAATTTGGACCAAAGAAAAAAAAAAAAAAGAAAAAACCTGCTTCCTGTTGTGATGAGTTATTCATTGTGTTTCTAATCATTTTTGTGCTGTGTACAGACAACTTCAAGGCGTCTTTCAGAGAGGAAGGTGGAGAAATTTGAAAAGAACATCAAGAAAAGAGGTTTAGTGGCCGAAAGCACAACAAAGAAGGGAAACACATATCCTGTTGGGCCTGTATTACTTGGATTCTTTGTGTTCGTTGTTATCGGATCATGTAAGCACTTTCTTTTATTTTTGAACTGCCTTATGCTACCCTGCAGTACACAATTTTTCATATATCTCAGCTTTTTTAAATCTCTACCCCCCTAGTCTCTAGCTGAATCCTACAATTGGTATTACATTTACCCCTACCATATATTCACAAGTTGGAATTATCACGGGGACATCTATGCTCAATAAGTGAGGGCAGGGAAGGACATGGTTGCATACAAAAGTAGAAAACCTTCATTCTTCAGTTTTTTTTACTAGTATTGCTGCCTGTAATTTATGCTTTTGTGTGCATGTTTCATCATGACTCAATCTGTGAGGATAATGGGATAGTAGGGTGGTGGTTGGTTTTCTGAAATTGCTTACTCATTACTTGCTTACATTTGCTTCTTCTATACGTATACGACTAAGTAGTTCCACAACTAATTTGGACCAAAGAAAAAAAAAAAAAAGAAAAAACCTGCTTCCTGTTGTGATGAGTTATTCATTGTGTTTCTAATCATTTTTGTGCTGTGTACAGACAACTTCAAGGCGTCTTTCAGAGAGGAAGGTGGAGAAATTTGAAAAGAACATCAAGAAAAGAGGTTTAGTGGCCGAAAGCACAACAAAGAAGGGAAACACATATCCTGTTGGGCCTGTATTACTTGGATTCTTTGTGTTCGTTGTTATCGGATCATGTAAGCACTTTCTTTTATTTTTGAACTGCCTTATGCTACCCTGCAGTACACAATTTTTCATATATCTCAGCTTTTTTAAATCTCTACCCCCCTAGTCTCTAGCTGAATCCTACAATTGGTATTACATTTACCCCTACCATATATTCACAAGTTGGAATTATCACGGGGACATCTATGCTCAATAAGTGAGGGCAGGGAAGGACATGGTTGCATACAAAAGTAGAAAACCTTCATTCTTCAGTTTTTTTTACTAGTATTGCTGCCTGTAATTTATGCTTTTGTGTGCATGTTTCATCATGACTCAATCTGTGAGGATAATGGGATAGTAGGGTGGTGGTTGGTTTTCTGAAATTGCTTACTCATTACTTGCTTACATTTGCTTCTTCTATACGTATACGACTAAGTAGTTCCACAACCCCCCCCACCCCCCCCCCCCCCCCTCCTCCTCCTTCCAATTAAGATTATGACCTTTTAATTTTTGAAATGTGAAGGTTACATTGGAGTTGGGAGTATTATCAATATGGCATTTTTACAACCTTTTGTCATTAATCATGTTGGTCGTTCCTGTTGTTTGTTGCTCTTAGTATGTTGATTCTGCAAACTGCAGTAGGTCCCATCTTCAATTATATGTGGTATACGTAACTTTAAATCTTCATCATGTCTTCCATACATGTGTCGGATACTCGACACTCCGACAAGGCTATTGGATCCTTATTTGAAACCTCAGTTCTCACTGAGGATAATCATAGAAGGAAAAGAAGAATTTGCTTGATTTTTGCTTACAAATGGACTTGAAATAAGCATTTCAACATTAATAAACTATTAAGTTAGCATGAATATGTGTGTGTATTTGTCAGAACTAATCCAAGAAATCTTCTAAAAGCAGTAATAATTTCCATTTTAGCTGTGTCCCTGCACCTGCACCTGTATTTGTTTGTCCTCATGTTAAATTTTACAACGTTGATATATCTGACACTTTTGATGAACTTACACCCTGCATATGTGAGTAACATAGTTTGCGCCTTTGTGGTGATAGGCTAGAAACAGAGTCCTTGTAATTTAAGATCCAGGCCTTCATTGGTTACTGTCTATATTGACTTTTGCTTTTGCCTCTTTGTCTATCTCAGCTCTATTCCAGATCATCAGAACAGCCACTAGTGGTGGGATGGCTTAGAGGTATTTTCAACGTATTGCTGCCAGCGATGTAGGTTTACCTGTTCTAGTGTTAGTTTGGATTCCAGTAAATTATCATTGCTGGTGTCACTGAGAGGTTGTGATATATTACCGTGGAAATGTAATGATATCTTTTATATTATGATGAAGTTACTCTCGGCACTTCTTTAAAATGTTAAATATGTACTCGTAGTCGAATGACTTCTTTATAATATCTTGTGTAGAGTTTGTTTTTACTTAATTCTTTCATTTTGGCTTTTAATTATGATCGGTTACTGCAGTATACAGCTATAAGCGACATAAAATCTTAACGAGTACTTAGTTTATATGTACTCTTAAGATTTTATATGTTAGCTTTCCTGTGGTTTTCAATTGGTAGAAGGTGCACTTTGTTGGCACTCTTGTAATTTCATGGAGTTAATTCTACATTAGCTGTGCCAAATACATCAACCCGCGTAGGATCATTATTATAACCAGGCTGGATTACCAACTAATTTGATGGACATTACCTAAACTCGTTCCATGGTTTAACATTTGACAACTACCAACAACTTAACTTCTATTATCTATATTAAGCTTCTTTATTAGTAGGTTTCGGAGATAACCAATGTGATAAATGGGGACGAAATGTTATTGGATCTTAAACCAGTACTTCGAAAAAAAGAGATAAAGTGGGGGAAATTATGTGGCTACAAGGCTGCTTTCATGAAGCTTATGGTGATTACTATATATACATTCGCTTTTCCTATAACCAACTTTGTCTTGTTAGCAATGTTTAAGAAGAGTTTCATTAAGAAAGCTTGAATACCAAATAAATTGGACCCATAATCACACTTTAATGATTATTATTTATCTAAACTCAACTATAACATCAAAACCATGGTTCAGAGCATATATAGCAACTAACAAGCATTATAAAAAGATCAGTATCTTGAGAATCCTCGTCTTAACCCTTAATTTAAGACATTTAACACCTTCAAAGATTCACCACCATTTATTTGATCCTGATAGCAATCCAATAATACCCAGTAAACATCCTAAGTGAGAAGGAAACATGCCCACAAGTTCGAATTCCTGCACAAATGACAACTACCCTGATCATAGGAAGACTGTATCTCGGTCTAGAAGTCCAAATAAGGTGATTGTTGCTCGTTACCTCACCTTCGTGCAGGAAACAATGGGTAACAATGTTAGGAAGGATGTGAGATAATATGTACATGAGGTTTATACCGCAGGCTGGTTGAACTGGCATGCAGAGGAGGAGAAAGTTGTCTTCTAGGCTAAGGCTTTCGGAAAGAAGTAGGTCGAAGTAGTCCCCATAAGAAAAACTTTCGATTTATTTCTGCTAAAACAAAAGGGTATGAGATATAGGAGAAAACATCATTAAATTTGGATGCTGTAATTGTGGTGAACACAACTGCAAGGAGCAAGGACGAAGCTTACTGCGCGAATCCTCTGGCAAATGTTTTGAGGAAAAAACAAACAACTCCACTCCATCAATTTGAGTTCTCAAGAGCTGCTCATGTATGTCTAGGTACTCCAAAAGGGGAGAGTAACATTGTTCATGTCCAACCGTTGAAGTAATATCATCGAATTTAGAACCTCCATTTGAATTGGACATCGTAGGAGTGAAATAATATAGTCCGATGTCAAGTTCACTTGGAACATCTTCCTCAAAGATATCTACCCAAGAATTTTTTCGAGGCATCATTTCGAATGGAAGTATCTTGGGAAATTGTTTTGACAGCTTGTACACTTTGCTGTGAACTTTACATGGAGGATGTGCTTGAATTTCGTCAAAGATACTAGATGGCAAAAGATCACTCGTGATCTAAAAAGCTCCCCTGTAAAAGTAAACAAATTTGAGCTCAAAACAATGTTTGAAAAGGTTTAAGGCATACCGAGACAAGAAGGGTCCTAGAGCCTAAGTGAAAAGTGAATTTAGATACACAATGCTCCCAAATGACATGCAAATTATATTCAAGAAGCCGAAAGCTAAGTGCAGCTTACTTCCATGTTGGAGACATTGCAGGATGGTTTGGTAGATAGCTATCAAGAACCATTGTAACACTCAGAGAGTCTCTCGCCTTAGAATCAAGTTTCTTTGGCTGAGGTTTTGGATTAACATCGACTCCTGCTCAATCATAATCTAAACTATCAGAAAGCTAAGTTGGAGCATAGGTCAACTTTTCTTTATGTGGTTCTAAAATCAATATCAACAGTTATCATGTTGATTTATTAGATACAACAAGAACAACAACAACAAAGCCTTAGTCCCAAAATGATTAATTAGATATGAAATCAAAATTATTAAGAATCGTGTCTTTTGGTGAAAAGACACCTCTTCTCATGAAAAGTCATGTCTTTAAATTTAGTGAGACATAAATGTTGATGAAAAATCATTTCTGTTTCTTTCTGGACACAATTACGATAATATTTGTTCTTGAATGTTAATTCTATCTCTTTATTTGAACTTTGATTTTAAAACAAGAAAAGCCCAGCTTCAGAGGAAAATCATAGGTAAAATTAAGTTTGGCGGTATAAAAGTATTCAACTGTGATTAGTTGACAGATGAAAGGTAAGCTTTTCAATTTGGTAGATTTGACAAGCTTAGTTATATGATCCTTTTATTGAGCAGGAATACTTGATGCGACTTTATAATAAGCATTTCGTATTTTCGTACCACAAATTCTCCGCTGTAGGTAGAAACCAAATGACCTGAATAATGATAAATATTTTTCTGCAGACATACCTGAACTTCCTGTAGGAAAAGACTGGACTGGCTGAGATGTATGCCCGGACTTTATGTCATCTCTATAAAATATTTCCAAAGACATATACTTAGCAGTTAAGGTTTTTATATGAGATTGTTTCACACATCCATCTGTGACAAAGATTGCAGAGCAAGAAGTAAAACATCAGTCAAGTAACAAAAGCTCGCAATGGTTTTTTATAAGGAAAAGCATTTCTAACTAGGCATATCGCCCATAACTCATCTTACTTCATCAAAATAGATTTCATCTGACCAATTATGTACCTGAACTAACATCTGGCAAACGCAGGCCTAACTGAGCAGGACTTTGGCCCGATTTTATATGGCCTCTATCCACACTAGGCTTGGGAGATTCAGCAAAAGACACACGCTTAGCAGGCAGACTTTCCACCTTATGTCTATGTGCAGGCTCATCTGAAAAAATCTCATAAAAACTGGGTGAGCTCTATGAGCAGTATATGCTGCACCAGTCCAGCTAAAAAGCAATAGTACAAGAACATCTAGGTGAAAGAATCTGAACTTAAAAGCAGATGACTTTATATTATGACACCCCATAAAACTCTAATATAACTCTTATCTTTTTGCAACTTAGAAGGTGCTCCACCTTAAATGGCAGGATCAACATTTCACAAGAAAGGACTAAACCATATAACCTGCACTCAATATTGCACATACACTAGTCTGCATAACTCATTCTCTTCCTAATGCTAGACCAATGTAGAGTTGGTAGATTGTTTTTGTCTTTTTGACATTTTCAAAAAGAGAAGGGTAGACATAGAATAAAATCTAAGTTCAATCAAAGCTACACCTGGAAACATCCATGCAATTATAGGGATTTATGCCATAAAAAAGCAAGAAACATGTCTATCCCACAAAGATTTCCGGCTGGAACATCTATGAGTCAAATAAAAAGTTTTCATAAGCCTTTTTAAACCACAGAATCTAGGATATAACCACAAGCTCAATGCCATTGTGATTAACTCCCCGAAATATTTCTGCAAGCAGCAGAGTAAACCTTCAGAATCTCCAGGAGGGTACATAAACAAACTCATCCGATCGTTAAACACAATGCATCTGTTCCATAAAAATGAAGCCATTCCATATACAACTGACCTAAGGTACCACAGTACAGTTACACGTTTTGAAAGTAGATTTTTTCTAATAGTTGGACAGGTTTGACAGACAACTGAGATTGCCAGGTCAGCTCAATTATGAAACAAGATCTATGTATAGATAAGTTGGTGAGCAAGCAGCAAAAAGGGCATGTCTAGTGAGCTTGTTCTTCCACCAGCTTATATTAAGACTCAAAGATGCTGTACATTGTATTTTGAATTTGCAATGACAGAAAATACCAACAAAACAGACCAGATTATTTCAAAGTAATGGAATTTTCAGAAGAACACAATTTACCAGTTTGTTAAACATACAGAAAGAAAGAAAAAATGTTTCAGAAAAAAGCGAATTAAAAATAATAGCGATTAAAAAGCTATTAACAAAAAATCCTAACAGAAAGAAACTTTAGGGCCAAATCTTTAGTCATTGAAACGGCATCAAAGTAATTGATCCAATATAAGCTAACTTGGCATATAGCTCTCATGAACTGTACCACAAAATTAATACAAGTGCTAGTTAAAAATACTCTTTCTCCCGGCTTCTAAATCAACCATTTGCTCCAATAAGTACAGTCATATTACCTTAAAACACTTCCCCCCTCCCCCTATCATGAGAGGGGTTTATTGGAGTCATTTAAGGTTATGAGCAATTCACGTGATCATTTCCGTCTTGCCAAGTGATTCAGAGTAACATATTGAAGATCAAAGCGCAAACATTTCCAATTCTCTATATTGAAAAAAACTTTGATGCCTAAAGGATCAAGTATTCGGAAATTTTCCATCCACATATTGCCCAAAATCAAACATTCAAACCACTCCTTACTCTCCCAACATAGAAAAGTACAGGCACAAATATTTTTCAAGCAATATTGCAGAATGGAAGTAAAAAGGGTCTGATACCAGTAGGTAACAAATTTGTATTCTTTAAATAGCTAGGCATGCTCCAGTCATTCAGTGGCTCCTTGCTCCCGGATGGCCCTAATTTAATCCTGAATTTCGGAGTAGGAGAGGATGACGTAATAGCCTCCATCTTCGAAACAGTAGGCTTATTCCCTGAGGGCCTATGTGCAATATGTTTTTTTCTTGGTGAAGACAAGTTGCTTGTAGTTGCTCCATACTTTAGCACCTTTGCTTCCTCGGGTGGTAAATAGTGCACCTTTGAATTTTGAGGAGGTTTCTTAATTGTTATCCTTCTTGTACCACTAAGTTGTTTGGTTGGAGCTGCAGAATACATTAGTCATTGCTAGAAAATCTTCAAAAGTGTATATGTATGTTTCCAGAAGTTTAAAAAAACACCTTTTATTGACGAATGATTGGAGGAGTTGCATTCTTCACAAACCCATTTATCTCTGTCATCATCATACAATACTCTCATGCAGTACCTGGGATATAGAACAAACGGCGCTGTCAAAATACTAAATATTTCTTAAAAGTTAAGAGCTGTTCATTCAACAGAATATCAACTGGCCTTAAAAGAAGCTTAAATTATTATTCAAAGGATACAATGCACAATTTTTTTACCACAAAATCATTTTTGATATTCATGAGAATGCAAGAAGCATAGTATGAAGGTCATCAACAAATTGCTCATACATGTCCAGGAGGATGAAAGGATTGTGATACAGAAACCTAGTCTTTCTAGTTTCTAGCTCTATCAACAAATATGATGAGAAATTTTGAGTACGATTTTCAATGCTACATGGATGTAATTGATGTGGTCAAGTGGAAACGATGAAAATTATTAAATACGAAGCAGCACATAACAATCTTAAGGATGTGAAATTCTCCAGCTCTGAAGACAACATACCTTACAATCCTAAATCCCTAAGAAAGTAACTTCAGCAATAAATTTAAAATTTCATCCTCTTTTAGCAGTAGAATCCTATATGCTACCAGCAGAGACATAATGTAGCTAAATTCCACAAAGTGTAGAGCTGCAGTCAAAGGTGAGCTATAATAAAAGTTTGTTACAAAACTAATGATTTCATACAAGAACAAGCCTCAAAATAATGTTGTTACATAACTAACTATATAATTTCTATCTGAAACCTCCTTTGTATCCAGAATTACCTGAAACCTACTTTATCATATAGAGTTTCCAAAAGTTACAACTAATAAATTGTTTTCCATTGACTAATTTTGTTGCTAATTCACCATTTAGAACAACGATTCATCCCACTTAAATGGAGCATCAACCTCTTGTGTAGCTCATATGGTTGCTAGATTAACGGTATGTTTGGATTGAAGGAAATGGAGGGAAAGGAAGGAAAGGGAAATGGAGAGATGGAGTATCTTTCATATGGATAACATATGAGGTAGGAAGGGAATCGGAGGGGAGCGAAATGGAGGGATTAAAGACTATTCTGTTCACCTTATTTCCACTTATTTCAAATAAGTGGAAATAAGTTCAGATAAGTTGTGATAAGGGTTAATCAGGGCTACTCAACTTTAATTTATAACTAAAATTAGTTCAGATAAGTAAAAATCAGGTGAATATAACGCACCCTAAATTATAGGTTAATGATCCTCCAACAATATAGAGATTTGGAAGGAAAACTCGTCATTCTTTCCTCCCTCCCCTCCTCTTCTCCAAGGTGTGATGAGCTTGGCTGAGATTGATGTTACAAAATTTGGTTTCTCTATAAATATACAATATGCTCTCTGAGCACTTTATTTATTATTTTTTCTTTTCTGCAATAATGAGAACTTTAGAAGGAATAAGATAAGAGTAATGTACACATGTTCGCGAGTCACTTTGCATTTGGAGCAAATGATGCTGTAATCTACCCTGCCAATATCCCCACATATTTCACATAGTTTATCCTGCACATGAAATTAAGCACGCTGAACATTAATAAGTAACTGGTGGTAATTGAGTGATCATAGATATTCTACCCAAAAAAATAAATTTAAAAAAAAAAAAAAATTATGTGTACAATTACCCGTTTTTTTAGCTCTCTTCCAAAAAAAACTACCCGTTTTTAAGAAATTTGTTAATAACTACTCATTTTTTTGTAAAAGTTTGTGAACCACTATCCACAAACGGATTCCGTCCAATTTCACCGTTTATGGGACCCACAATTTCGTTTCCCCACCCTGATTAACCCCCTTCCCACCCTAATTAACCCTCTTCCCAACCTAAACCCTAAATGAAACCCTATATGATACTCCTTGGTTTATTGGCTATATTTGAGGGAAATAATAAAAGGGGAAGAAGAGGTACTTGGGAAGGGGGTTAATTAGGTTGGGAAGGACGTTAATGTGGCCTCCACAAATGGTAAAATTACACCGAATTCGTTTGTAGGCAATGTTCACAAACTTTTGCAAAAAATGAATAGTTGTTAACAATGGAGAGCTATTGATATATATGGATGGCAATAAAAAACTAGCCGTTTAAAAAGGGAAGAAAAAATTTCTTAAAAACGGATAGTGTTCACAAAAGAACCAAAAAACGGGTAGTTGTACACACAATTTCATAATAATAATGCTAAAAATTCAACCCAAATAAAGTATTTTATTTTCTAAACAATACGTAGTATTATTTTTAGGGTTACTAGTTAAAAAAATGAGTAAAGTTAATATTTTATGTCACTAATTGTTACAATTTTGGCTATCATTTAAGTTAAATATGTTAGCTTTACTATAGATTATATGGTGCATTAGGTTTTTCAAATTATAAGTAACTAATTAGTTTTTCCATTAACTCTCTTTAATCTCTGTGTGTTCCTAGCAAATATTAAAATGCACAAAATCATATACAACTCAACGTGGCAATCCTAACCCAAACCCGATGACTCGACTCGAATGACCCGACCCATAACTCAAATTTGACCCGAAAACATCAACTCATAAATTACCTGAAACTCAAAAATGATCCGACCCAACCCATACCTGATCCGTAAATGGAGTTGACTCATTCTTGACCCGATACTTGAAATTGACTCGAAGTGTTTGACCCGAACAAACCCAATACCTGAAATTGACCCGAACACGTACAGACCCGATACCCGAAATGTCCCGAATTAAATTACCTTATATTTGATATAAAAATGTCTTGATTTTAACCCGACCTGAATATGACCCGAACATACTTGACCTGAAAATGGTTTGACCCGAACATACATGTCTTTGAATATACAAGTGTTTAAATGTGTGCACAAATCGTTTCCAAAAAAAAAATGTGTGCACAAATAAATGGTCACTACTAGAAAACACCTTATTTCCGACGGATTCCTTCCGACGGACCTTAATTTCCGTCGGAAAGTTTGAAATTTACGACGGACATGTGTGCCTCGTAATATTTCGTCGGAAAATAGATCTTCCGACGGAAAATCTCTCGCAAATTTTCCGACGGAATTAAATTTCCTCGGAAAAATTAAATTGCGACGGAATTTTCCGTCGAAAATTGGTTTCCGACGGAAATTTCCGTCGCAATTTAAATTTTCCGAGGAAATTTAATTCCGTCGGAAAATATTTAACACAAAGCAGAACAGAAGAGAAGAGAGAGAAAGAAAGGGGAAGAGAAGAGAGAGAAAGAAAGGGGAAGAGAAGGGAGAAAGAGAAGACCGTCGCGCCACCGCCGTACTTTCTCCCGTTCATCCGCCGTCGGTGGGCACCTCAGGTAAGTGCCTTACTTGTTTTTTTTTTTATTTTCGAAGAACCCTAAGGTTCCTAACCCTAACTATGTCCAGCCACCGCATGAGGCGCCAAAATTTCTCCCCTTCATCCACCGTCGGTGCGCACCTCAGGTAAGTGCCGCACTTTGTTTTTTTTTTTTTTTTTTTTTTTTTTTTTAATTTTCGAAGAACCTAACCCTAACTATGTCCAGCCATTGCCACCGACCCCTGAGGTTTCTCTGCCACCGCCACCACCCCTTTCCCTCCTGCCGACGGTAAGTGAATTGTGGTTTTTATTATTTTTTTTTTTAAACACTAACCCTTACCTGTTTTGGGTTGACATGCGCCACCTTTGGGTTGACAGGCGACCACAACCACCACCACAACCTCCGGTCACTGTGCGTAGGTGGTAAGTTTTGTGGTTGTTTTCTGTTATTTTTTTTTGTTTTTTTTATTTTTTTATTTTGTAAAACACTTTAATTAATTGAATCTCACATTACACACTCTAAATTATATGTCAATTAAATTTATTTGTTATAAGTGTGGATTTTTTTGGTGTAATTGTCAATAAAAAGGGTAGATCTAGAGTTTAATGACATTATAAAACTTAAAATTGTTAGTTTAGTTGATGAATGACATGTTAGTGAAATATACAAATTTAATTGTATATAGAAATATGTTAGTTTAGTTTATTTGGTTAAAAATAGGCATTAGTTTTGTTTATTTTTTAAAAAAAATATTAACTTAGTTAAATCAAGTTTAATTATACATGTTAATTTATAATGTTAACATTTTTGTTAGTTTAGTTTAGTTTATTTTAATTATGTATGTTAGGTTATTTGGTTAAAAATAGGCATTAGTTTTGTTTATTATGAAAAAAAATGTTAACTTAGTTAAATTAAGTTTGATATATGTTAATTTATAATGTTAACATTTTTTGTTAGTTAAGTTTACTTTGGAAAAAATAATATGTTAGTTTAGTAAATAGCTTGTTTAATTATGTATGTTAGTTTATTTGGTTTATAATAAGCATTAGTTTAGTTTACTTTGATAAAAAAATATTAATTGCCATTTAGTTTATTTTAGTTAATTAAACGAGAATAACATATTATTTGCATTCCCATGGCACTTTGATGGGTAATGAATATTCAACACATTTTGTGACTAATGTGATTATACATTTGCGTGAGTTGTGTAGAAGTTGTAATCATGAAACGAACTGAACGAAGCTGGATGTATGAAAGGAAAGTTGGACAATCTGTTAATCCGGCCTTTGTGAAAGGGGTAGATGAATTCCTTAAATACGTGGAAGATCATCCCGAAAGTAGCAACCCTAATGAAGTTAGGTGTCCATGTTTTAAATGTAAGAACAAAAAGCTTTGGGACACGGAAACAGTTAAACTTCATTTGTACCGGAACGGTTTTGTTCCTAATTACTATGAGTGGATGTGTCATGGGGAAGGGTTTCCAGAAGTTCCTGAACGAGAGGTAAATGAATATCGTGAAATGGTCTTCGATGCTTTTGGTCATAAGGAAGATGAAGACCGAGGGCATTCGGAAGAGGCGAGTGTTTCTGCAGAGGAGGAGCCTAATGCACAAGCTAAGCATTTTCTGGATTTGTTGAAGAATTCCGAACAACCATTATACGAAGGGAGTTCAATGTCTGTGTTAGAGATGGCTGCTAGAATTACTAGTCTTAAGTGTGAGTATAATTTGCACCACAGATGTGTTGACGGGTTTGCTTCTTTGGTGAATGAAGCGATTCCCGACAACAACCATATGGCAGACACATTCTATGAGGTGAAAAAGATTGTGAAGGGGTTGGAGTTGCCTCATGAAAAGATTCATGCATGCCCGAAAGGATGTATGCTGTTTTGGAAGGATGATGTGCTGTTAACCACATGTAGGGTGTGTGGTAGCGATCGATACAAGAAGACTTCTAAAGGTAGCTTAGTGCCTCTGAATGTTCTATTTTATTTCCCGATCACACTCAGGTTGCAAAGGCTCTATGCAACCAAGAAAGTTTCGGAGGAAATGACATGGCATTCGAACAATCCTCGGGTTCAAGGCACGATGGCGCACCCTAGTGATACTGAAGCTTGGAAACATCTTGATAGTTGCTTTCCAGATTTTGCCAATGAGCCTCGTAATGTTCGACTTGGCTTGTGTACAGATGGTTTTGCTCCTCATGGTAAGTTTGGGGGACAGTATTCTTGTTGGCCTGTCATTTTGACCCCTTATAACTTGCCTCCCTCGATGTGTATGAAAAGGCAATTCATGTTCCTTTCGTTGCTCGTTCCCGGTCCGAAAAACCCTAAGGGAAACTTGGATGTGTATATGCAACCGCTGGTAGAAGAGTTGAAACAATTTTGGGAAGTTGGGGCAAACACATATGACATTTCGAGGAAACAAAATTTCACACTTCGAGCAGCCATCCTTTGGACCATTAGTGACTTCCCGGCTTATGGCATGTTGTCTGGTTGGACTACAGCTGGTAAGAAGGCTTGTCCTTATTGCATGGAGAAAAGCAAAGCATTTTGGCTTGACCATGGAGGAAAAGTTTCCTGGTTTGATTGTCATCGCCAATTCCTTCCAGTAGATCACCCTTTTCGAAAGAGTAAAACTGCATTTTGTAAAAACAAAGTCGAGAAAGGTTCACCACCACATATCATGTCTGGAGAGGAACTGTGGGAATGTGTTAAAGACCTTCCAAGGGCAGTAGATGGGCCGGAAGCACTGAAACTTCTCAAAAAAGCCAAAAAAGGGTGGTTCAAGCAAAGCACGCTCTGGGACCTTCCTTATTGGAAGCATTTGCTCGTCCGTCACAACTTAGATGTCATGCACATTGAAAAAAACTTATTTGATCAGTTAATTCACACTATCATGGATGTCAAAAAGCATACATGTGACACGCCATCTGCCCGAAATGACATTGCCAAATACTGTAAACGGCCACAACTCCATCTTCAGGAGAAAAGTGTTGTGTGAGTGGGTTAAACAGTTGCGGTTTCCTGATGGATACGCCTCTAATTTGAGCAGATGCGTAGATTTGTAAGCATGTAAGCTTCATGGAATGAAGAGCCACGACTGTCATGTGTTCATGGTGAGGTTGTTGCCCACAAGGTGAGCTTAGAGTTCAGGGCATTTTAAATTTCAGAGAATGTATTTTAAAAGCAAAATCACAAATCCCAAATTCTTTCAAAAAAACAAAAAATGAAAGTAATCAATAGGCAAAAAACCCACTTCAATCACGTATAACATCACATAAAGCACTACAAATATGTTACACACAAAAATAAATGTAAGAAATTGCTACATTTAGCCAGTAATTATGCAAATTAAAAAATGACATGTAAGAAATTGCTACATTTACTTAATTTAGGAGAAAATATACCAGAATTAAAAAATTAAAAAAATTCATACCCGATTTTACTATATTAATAAAATTCTTATCAATTTAATTAAATTTCATTTTTTAACAAATACATTAATAAATTATGAATTTCACATACAAATATAAAGAACTCTACCAAAATCCAAATAAATAAAATAGATAAATACTAGACATGATAAAATGAGTAAAATATATAAAAGGGAATTCTAAATAAATTGTTTTACCGTAATTTGATTGTGTGGGTCATCCATTTTCGTTGATCTCTTCAAAAACTGATGAATAATTATCAATTTTTCATGGAATAGAGATTTGCTTACTGTTTAATGAAGGTGACAGGATGAAGACAAACAAAGAGAAAGAGAAGCAAAAGAATGGAGATGGGAATAAAATTTGGTGAGCAGTTGGTCTTTGATTGGTAGATACTAGGTGGGGTAGTGTGGTACGAGTACGACTAGTTGGAAATTGTAACCAAAGTGAAGATTGCAAATGATTTTTCCGTACTAGGAATTGAACCATAACTATTGATTGGTTTACTAATGGTTTATTTATTATTTATTATTTTTTTTATTTTATTTTTTTTAAGACTGACGGTTTACTAATGGTTTTATTTTCATTATTCTCTTCACTTGAGGCTTGTCCCCTCTCGTTCACCAAAAAAATAAAAAAATAAAAATAAATAAAAATAAATAAATTCCTTACCTTATTTTTACTAGATTGAAATTATTTTTATTAAATTTAAATTATTTTTATCAAAATTAAAAATTATTTTAACTAATGATCTATTATATTTGTTCTTTAAAGTTACTAAATTTCCCGTCAAAAAAAAAGTTACTAAATTTTAATGATTAAAATTTATTTTTAATGAGCTAAAATAATTTATACTTTTTTATTTTATTAAGTAAAGAGAACATAACCTAGGGTCCTGTTCACTTCACCTTTTAAAAAATAATTTTAGTTTGGTAAAATTAATTTCAATAAGCAAAAATTATTTTGATTTCGTAAAAATAAGTCTAGTTCAGTAAAAGTAATTTCAGTTTAGTAAAAATCAATAACTTTAAAAAAGAAATAAAAAAGAGAATCAGTAAAAATAATTTCAGTTCAGTAAAAATAATTTCGTTTCAATAAAAATAATTTTTTGTGAATAGTTTGACTTTGACCCAAATAATATCCAACATGGCACTTAAATACATTTTTGGTGCCTAAAGTATCACATCATCCTATTCGATTTAATGGTAACTTTTAACCTTACTATATATGGTAGCTAGCTAACCCGCACGTTACACATGCGCCGTACTAGCCATACCTAGAATTTTATTCGATTTGACCTTACATGAGAAATTTAGTTATTGGTAGCATAATGAGAAAAAATATATACACGAAAATATTTAGGCGTATACATGTCGACACACTATTATTAAGAGTTATAAATAAAAGGTAATTATCATTAATGAGGGTAAATAAGTAAATAAATGTTTTATTAGAGGTTATAATTGTCTAAACACTATTCATTAAAAAAAACACTAGTACATATTAATAAGGGTATATATGTAATAATAATACACATTTTGAAAGGTGTAAATGACATAACACTATTCATAAGAGTAATCTTACACTTTTCATAGGGTAGGGATTTATCCTAATTATGATTTGTTATCATTTATTTATATCATAAGTGATGCGGGAGCAATAGACCAATATGGGTATTCTTGAAAATTCATGGAATTTTAAGAAAACCTACACTATCTATTAGTTTTTATTAATTATTAGGATTTTAATTTTGCCTACGGGTTTTTACCTTTCACTTGAAAGGATTTTTCCTATTTTTAGGCTTTAAGAGTTTTAGCCATTAGGATATTTATTTATTTAATTTATTTATGTTGGGATAGATTTTGTAGTTGGTTAAAATATGATTAGTAGACATATTAGGATTAGGATTCTTAATATTTTATCTTATTTTAGGATAAAATTATTAGTTTTCTATCTTATCATTGTACGATTTGTCACCCGATAAATATGGGTGTATATCAATAATAGTTTAAGAATGAGAGAGGTTTGTTCTAGGAATTAATCCTTGAGCGAGCGTTGCTTGTTTGATTGTTAATCAAAAACATCACTTGTTGCGACTTGTGATCATCTTCTAGTTGCGACTAGGAAGAGACCCTCTATTCCTGCGAGAATTAGAGTACTATCCTTTTAAATTTCGTGTAATTTCTTTAGTCCTTATTAAAATATGAAGATCCAATGTTATTATACCTTACGAGCCTTGTGAGAGTCTTGAGAGATCCACATCAATAAGAAAGGTACTCCGTAATTTTATAAGGATAAATTTATATAGCACAATGTTGTTAGTATTTTTTACAAAGATAATATTGATTGTGAACCCCATTATTTTTGTTGTGACCATTAAAAGTTTTTTTTTTTTTTTTTTTTTTTTTTGGGGGGGGGGGGGTAAGGAGAAGGGTCCTACCAGGTCGAAATCTCTCACAGGACCTTCCGGCTCGGGTTAGGGGGCTAAGCTAAGGACTTTAGAAGTGAAGTGGAAGCGTAAGTGCTTCTAGTGGGCTTTAATCTCATATTCTCTTGGTCGTGAGATGCAAATAATTCCACTAAGCTAAGCGAAAAGATCGATTTATTATTTAATATCAATTCATATAATTTCAAAGAAAAGATAAGTTTAGATGAATTGTATAACAAATAAAATAAAGTACATTTAATAATTTAAATTAATTAAATTCAGACAAAATTTTGGGTGTCAAGGAGGTGGTGAAGCATGAGACATACCTTGTGTTTACCGACCCTGATCGGGAAATCATAAAAGGTCATTTTTTCAGTGTTGAAGGATAGGAGGGTGTAGGGAATATTTCAAGCATCATGATCCCAAACTTGAACCCCACTGTGATCATACACTAAAGTATGGTGGCGTTCCAAAGGGAAAGAAAAGAGAGCAAAAGAGTCGCCAGCAAGTTTTAGGAACTTGTAAACCCAAAAGACAATCCAAAAGGACCATCAACTACTCCATAAGGTCTTGAACCAAACAGGGTCCGGGGATGAGGGTACGAATCCAATCTACAAAAGAAAGGACCCGCCCTATAAAATAGGCCTCTACTTTGTTCTGCTCGTATTCATGCGCGCTTTTCGAATAACATACAAACATTATATTGAACCTAACCTGTTTAATCTATGTTGGTTGAAATTTAATGCACAAATAAAACTATTATTGGCGATCACTTGAGTTAAAATCACATTAGCCTAAACCAAAATTATTAATAATCTTATTAAGCGTGATTTCAAGTACAAATTTCCTTTAACAATCATAAAAGGTGTAATCAAGCAACAACAATATATAATCAAGCAACATAATAATAAATCAATAACAATAATGATGATAATAGCATGATAAGGCATAATAAAGCTTAATAATAATAACAAGATCCTAGGCATGATACTAACAAGATTAATAACAAATCCTAGCATGTCACTAAACAATAAAGATCAAAGCTTTAAACCTAACATGGTACTAACATGCTAACATGATATTAGAAAAGATTAAAAGCACCCTAAACATGATACTAGAAAGCATAAAACAATAATAAGCATGCTTTCTACATTGTTAATAAAATAGGGAGTAAGCTAATCTACTTACTTTTAAGCCTCGTACCTCTTTCTAATAACAAAATACACAAGTTAGTAAACTTCAGTGAAAATAATAAAGAATAATTAAAGAATTAAATTAGAATCAAATTAAATAAATTTTTGACTGGTTTTGGACCAAACCCTCAGAAATTATAAAACCTTGCACGTCTAGGGCGAAGGCAACTTCGAACTTGGCTAAGAGACTCTAAGTCTTGTGAATGCGGAATATTGTATTTGAAAGGTTGGTTTAGAAAGAGAGAGAGAAAGAATAAGCTATATTGCTTAGAGAGAGAATAGAGAGAATTGATGAGAGTTGATTGTTGATAGAGAGAATTGATTGTTGATGATGAGAGTTGATGAAAGTTGATGAATAAAAACAGAGGTTCGGACCCTATTTATAAGAAAACAGGTTGGAAAATCATAGAATTTGATAAGGAATAAAACTCCACTCTGTCGCTAATCAAACCGACCTTGTCGCGAGAAATTTATCCTGTCGCCAGGTGACAAGGTCTGTCGCGAGGCGACAAACCTGTCGTTTGGCGACAGAAACAGTTTTTGCGGATTTTGTTTTTATCATATCTTTTGATCCAGAAGTCCAAATAAGTCATATAATATGTCGTTGGAAAGCTATTGAAGTCTAATTTCTAATGCAATTAGAATCAGATTAAAATCTTTTGTAGATAAAAAGATATGGACGAAATAGTAGGACGGTGTCAGTTTTGGATAGAGTTTCGTATTTCTTTCATATCTTTTTCGTTATAGCTCTCATTTATTATTATAATATATCATTGGAAAGATAATTTAAAGATCTATCCAACCATATAAAATTTGGATAAAAAATATGAGACACGAAAATAATATCTGACTGTCTTTTAACATGTTTAAATCCGAATAGAATTAGGAAAGTTTTAAAAAAGGAAAGTTTATATTCAAATCAAATTCCATGATCTTATCTTTTCAAAAAAGGATAATTAAGATATTTTAGAAACTTATAGAAGATTCTAATCAATCCTAATTAGTTTAGGAATAGGATTAAACCTTTGGACCCTCCTCATGATCATTGGGTCGTAGGTAAAATCCGGTTTGGGCCTAGTTTAGTATTTTGGCCATAACTTCCTCATTATTCATCGGAATTGGGCTTATAATATATCGTTGGAAAGGTCTTTTAAAGCCCCATCCAACTAGACCATTATTGGACCCTTATCATGGACCAAACTAAACTAGATTGGACGTTTTCATAAAATAGAGTGGGTTTTCGAAAACAGAAAGAAGGATTTTAATAAAAACTAACCGCAACACAAGACTTTTCCACACTTTCACCTCATTCGATTATGGTTCGACGCAAAAGGTATTCATCACTGGGTTTGGTTTTGGGGAGACACAAATGGGTGTCTACAGAGGGGTTATGGAAGAAATTGAATGGGTGGAAGGAAAGACTCCTATCTTAGGCGGGAAAATAATTTCTGATGAAAAAAAAAAACCATTGCACAAGCAATCCCTACGTATATAATGAGTGTATCCGTATCCCAGATGGTTTTATTGATGAACTTGATGCTCTTATTGCTAGATTTTGGTGGGGATCGACAAGTACTAGTAGGAAAATGCATTGTCATAATTGGTATTCGATGTGTATGCCAAAGTCCATGGGTGGGATGGGTTTTAGGGATCTCAAGTGTTTCAAAACCAAGCACTTCTAGCAAAACAATCATGGAGATTGCACAAGGATACAAGCTCTCTGCTACATTCTGTCTTATTTGAAGGTTAGGTTTTACGAAAATGATGATATTTAATTTGGATGCTAGAAGAGGGTATGATCCGAGCTATACATGGCGAAACATTTGGGGGACGAAGTCTTTTCTTTTGGATGGACTTAAATGGAGAGTAGGCAATGGTACGAGCATAAGGATTTGGGATGAGGCATGGTTGTCAGGTGAAAGTTAGTTTATTGTTCCTACACCTAATTTAAATGCTGACCCTAAACTTATGGTTTAAGATATTCTTGATTATGAGCAGGGGGGCTGGAACGAAGAGGTGGTGAGGAGCACTTTTGTGGTGTAGGAGTGCAACTTAATTTTTGACAAACCTATTTCACCACACTGGTGTGAAGATAGACGTTACTGGTGGCCTACAAAAAATGGTTGCTTAGAGGATATTGGCTTGCTAGGCTTGGAGGGGTACGCTCGTGGGCAATGCTATAAGGTGTTCATGAAGAGGGTATCTGGAAACTGGTGTGGGATATTGAGGGGCCTCCTAAGCTCTGTCACTTCAGCTTGACAGCATGCAGGGGCAGCCTTGCTGTCAAGGAAAGACCGCATTACACGCATATTGCGATTGACATTTTGTGCCAAGGGTGTGGAGTTGTTGAGACTGTGATACATGCACTTTTTGAGTGCACTGATGCTGCTAAAATTTGGTCTCTGAGCAAATACAATGACTTACTTTGAGACGACGCTCCTACTCTATCTTTTAATAATTACTTATATTGGATTGCATCATATTGATAGGAAAGAGTTTAGTCACTTTTGTATGCTTATATGGGATGTGTGGTTCTACAGGAATGCTAAGACCCATCAAGAACCATGTGGATGATTCTGTACATGTTGCTGCAGGCTATGCAAAGATGTTGTGAGATTATTTGGAGTATGTTGGACACATCTTTAAGCCACTAACAGCTGCTTGTGGGATGGGGAGTGAACGTTGGAATCCTCCCGCGGCTGAGAACATCAAAGTAAATTCTGATGCACATATAGCAGCAGGAAGATGGGTTGGTTTAGGTGTGGTTTTGAGGGACAATGCTGCCAAACAGGATTGTTGCTGCTGCAACGAAGAGTATACAGGCCAGGTGGGTGGAAATGGCTGAAGTTGCTATTGCAAAGTTCGGGGTTCAAGTGGCTAGGCAGTTGGGCTATATGCACATAAAGTTGGAGTGTGATGCATATTTAGTGCCTCGAAAGATCTTCCAAGATGCAGTGAGCTATTCTCCTTTGATGCTCTTTTACAAGGATATTAAGAGAATGAAAGATAGCTTTTTGTTTTTTTAGTTGTAATCATATTTGTCGAACGGGTAATACTCTTGCACATCTAGTGGCAAGATATAGTACTAGTGAGTAGACTTTTTATGACTACTTGGCTAGACAATTTCACCCAAAGTTTCAAAACTCTAGTGAAACTTGATTTAATTTAATATAATACTCGTAGCCCAACTAACGTTTTCCTCGAAGAAAAGAAAAAAAAGATCCTTATTCGAGATTTTCCTTAATTACTTGTGTGGCAAGTTTGACCACATAATAATATTCAGCATCACTTCAATTAAACGCGTTCCCCTTTTCCGTTTTGTATTAGTCTTCTAAGTCCTACGTAGTACTTCGTATAAATCATTATCATCCAAAAATCCAAATAGTTCACTCAATTTCAAAATTATCAAAATTCAAAATCCAATCTCAAATTCAATTTGAATCTCCTCTCTCTTTCTAGAATGGATGCCTTGGATTCCGTCATCGACCCCCTCAGAGAATTCTCCAGGGATAGCATCCGCCTTGTTAAACGATGCCACAAGCCCAATAGCAAAGGTACAATTCCAACCAATTTAACCTTAAATTAGGGTTCTTTAATCTCAAAGTTTTGTTCATAAATTTCGTTTAATTATTGTTTTTAGTGAGAGAATGTGAGAATATTTGCCGTGCCTTCTCATTCATTAACCAAGAGTATATATACAAAATACACTAGGGTTAGGGCTAAGGCTATATTAGTAAAATACAAACTAAATATATACATGATTATATACATAATCTAACACACCCCCGCAGTCGAAACGGGAGGACCGCGGACGCTGAGACTGTCCCGAAAATCATCAAATAAAACCTTAGGCAGACTTTTAGTGAAAATGTCTGCAATCTGATAACGGGATGGCACATGTAGAACACGAACTTCGCCTCGTTGAACCTTCTCACGAACGAAGTGTATGTCCATCTCAATATGTTTAGTGCGCTGATTTTGTACCGGATTACTAGAAAGGTAAATGGCACTAACATTGTCACAATAAACCAAGGTTGCTTTAGAAATAGGCAATCGAAGCTCAAGCAACAAATTACGAACCCAGCAGGATTCAGAAACAACATTTGCAACGCCTCTATACTCTGCTTCAGCACTAGACTTGGACAAAGTAGGTTGACGTTTGGAAGACCAAGAGATCAGATTATCACCAAGAAACACACAGTACCCTGATGTTGATCGACGAGTGTCCGGACACCCACCCCAATCGGCATCCGTGTAGGAGAGGAGAGAAGAAACCGATGACTTATAAAGATGTAAACCATACTCAGCCGTGCCCTGGATGTAACGAAGGATGCGTTTCAACGCATTCATGTGCTCCACACGAGGATCGTGCATAAACAAACAAACCTGTTGCACCGCATAAGATATATCTGGTCTAGTAAAAGTCAAGTACTGTAAAGCACCACATAGACGACGATATCCCGTGGGATCATCATACGGGTCACCAGAATCGGCACTGAGTTTACCTTTAGAATCAACCGGTGTAGAGGAGGGTTTGCAGTTAGCCATGCCTGCTTTCTGAATAATTTCCTGAGCATATTTCTTTTGAGACAAAAATAGGTAACTTTTGCCCCGGGAGACAGCAATTCCCAAAAAATAACTCAACTTACCCAGATCTTTCATTGCAAATTCAGAGCTGAGTTGTGAAATCACACGAGACGAAGAGACTCTGAAGAAGCAGTAAGAACAATATCATCAACATAAAGAAGAATGTATGCAGTTTCATTACCATGGCGATAAATGAACAGTGAGTTGTCGGATTTGCTATTGGTGAAACCAATAGTAGTAAGGAAGTCGGAAAATCGCTGATACCAAGCCCGTGGAGCCTGTTTCAAACCATAAAGAGTCCGACGCAGAAGACACACATGATCAGGACGAGAAGGATCCTTGAACCCCAAAGGTTGATGCATGTACACTGTTTCATTGAGATTACCATGTAAGAAGGCATTCTTCACATCTAGTTGATGAATAGGCCATGACTTTGATAATGCAATGCTGAGAACCACCCGAATAGTTGTCAGTTTAACCACCGGACTAAAAGTTTCATCACAATAAATGCCCTCCCTCTGAGTTTTACCATCACCAACCAAACGAGCTTTATGTCTCTCAAAAGAGCCATCAGAATTCGTTTTATGCCGAAAAATCCACAAAGAGCGAATAACATTCACATTTTTCGGTCGGGGAACTAAGTCCCAAGTACCATTATCAATAAGAGCATCATATTCTTCCTGCATAGCAATTTTCCAATTATGGTCACGAAGGGCAAGAACCGGGTTCTTTGGAATTGGTGAGATGGAGGTAGAAGTATGAAGAGATTTGTCATGGTACTTTGGATTTGGCTTGAATATTCCATGACTACTACGAGTAGCCATGGAACGAGGAGGTGGACCGACAGTATGGGAAGGAATAGAGTGAGAAATAGGCTGCCCGACCTCATTAGGAGAGTCACCACCCTCACCATTGTCCGCGTTTAACCCGGCGGGGCTAGCAGGAGGTGGCGTTAAACCACGCTGCTGAACAATGGGGGGAGGGACTCGCACTTGCGGGGGCGGGGAGAGAAGCTGGGGCTGCGAAGAAGAGGGAGGAGCAGAGGGGGGAGAAGGGGGCAGGTTGCTTCGCAGCCTTGTTGCGGTTCCAGCAGCAGCACCGCACCCTGCCTGCGGAGCAAGGGATGCGTGTGCTGTGGCTGCAGACCCAGCGCCCGAGTGAATCCCATCGGGCTGGGCAGAAGTAGGGGCTGGCTGGTGCAGTTCCGAGCCAGCGCCCGATGGCTCAAGACGAGGGGAGAGAGAGCTTGAGATATGGTGCCTCAACACGGGGTTATCTAGGATAAAGGAAGGAGCATCTAGAAATTCGTATGTGTGAGGACTAGGAGTATGAACCTTAGCAAATGGAAAGACCGTTTCATCAAACCATACATGTTTGGCTATAATTATTTTCTGATTCGAAATATCAAAGTATTTGTAACCCCTATGATTGGAAGGATATCCAAGAAAGACACAAGGAGTAGACCGCGATTGAAGTTTGTGAATTTTGGAGGAAGGAAGAAGAGGGTAACACAAACAACCGAACACTCTTAGGTGAGAATAATCGGGATGCCTTTGATAAAGAATTTGAGTGGGCGATTTATAGTCAAGTAACTTTGTAGGTAAGATATTGTGAAGGTATGTGGCCATTTCTAAGGCATGATGCCAAAAAGAGGGTGGCGTAGAAGCATGACAAAGGAGCGTACGAACAATGTTATTTATCGTTTTGATTTTACGTTCCGATTTGCCATTTTGGGGTGATGTATATGGACAAGACAATCGAAAAACCATTCCATGTTTTTGACAAAAATCCTTAAAGGTGAGCGGAAGAGAGCGCGGGTTTTGGATTGAGAAACCTAGACTCGTGATACCATGAGAGAATGTGAGAATATTTGCCGTGCCTTCTCATTCATTAACCAAGAGTATATATACAAAATACACTAGGGTTAGGGCTAAGGCTATATTAGTAAAATACAAACTAAATATATACATGATTATATACATAATCTAACATTTAGAGTTCTCCAAGGTTGCGGTGCGTACTGCGGTTGGGTTCGTTGTGATGGGTTTTGTTGGGTTTTTCGTGAAGCTTATCTTCATCCCTATTAACAATATCATCGTTGGCTCTGTTTAGGCATATTGTATTTTCGATCAGAATTATTGCATGTTTCTGATTATGAAATTATATAGTATTTTTGTAATTTAGGCGTTATTCTTATAAATTTTGCTGTTAAATGAAAATTCTGTTTTTCATGCTAATTATTTAGTTGTAAATTATGTATCGACTGTTTTCGTCTGTTAATTTTGCCAATTGTTGAATTTCCTGATTTTTGTTTCAATTGATTTCATCTGTTAGTATTTGTCCGGATTTAGTTATTGTATTAGTAGTTCATATTATACCTTTAATGTGACTTACGGAGCAGAAGTTTTAATACCAAATAAAAGAAGATTGCGAGTATTTGACGTTCTAGTGAATCTTCTGGTTCTCATAAGGTACTAATTTAATCGATTATGCATGTTCTAATGCTAATTGAATGAGTTGATTTTGGTTGTGAATTTGCAAATTAGAAAGAACTATGGTTGTTTTCTATTTTTATTTAATCAACAAATTTAGCTTTAATGGCTTGTAAACCACTATGTAATCACTATGGGCCTGTTCTCAATGACTGAATTGAACTGAACTGAATATTTGATAAGAGAAGGAAATTAGAAGTTGAACTGAACTGAGCTGAATTAAACTGAACTGAAATGAAAATAAACGTATGAGAACAGGCCCTATCAAATCTTCATTACTCCCTCCGTGTTTTTTTAAGTGATACATTTTCCATTTCCGGCCGTGTTTTTTTAAGTGATACATTTCCTTTTTTGGCAAAACAATACATTAAAATATTATATCTCTCTCCTCTCATGGTCCCCACCCAAACCCACTACTATTTTTTTTATTATATCTTTCCTCTCACATATATTACTTTTCAATAAACTATTGACCCCACTATCTTTCTTTAACAATTTTTTTAATACTCCACTACCCCACTTACCTCTTATTTTATTTAAGTCAATTAAATTGCCTAAAACTATGTGCCGGTCAATATGTATCACTTAAAAAAACACGGAGGGAGTAATGTTTTAACTCTTATGAATATACGGAGTATTCCCTCCGTCCCTAAATTACATTCCTACTTCTAGCATTTATTCCTCACATAATAGAGAGAAGTAGGGGTGTAATTTAGGGACGGAGGGAGAATTATATTTGGATGATTATACCCTTTAAAATATTTAATTATTTATTTGTCATCATTAATGTTAATTGCCTTTTTTTAAAATGTTAAGAAAAAAGTTAATATGTTGCCAGTAACATGGCTAATTATGGCGCACATTAGCCACCATAGTAATTTAATAAGTTTGAATTTTTTTTTTTAAAAAAAATTGAACCCCTTTAAATCAAAAAATTATTTTAAATCTAATTTAATAAAATAATTGAATTATTTAAATAAATATATAACTTTGAAACTAAAACTCTTCAATGAAAAAAATAATTTCAAAAACTTGATCAATAAAAACAAACACTTATCCAAGTATTTTGTAAAACCTTAGGAATTTCCTTATTTTGCACTTCTAATAACTAATACATTACCGCCACCGTGATAACGGCTACGACATTTTATATCTATTACATAAGTGAAGGGGAAAGTGGTGGCGTCCCCTTAAAAAAACTTAATTATTACCCTTCTTGTCATAATATTAACTTATTTAAAAAAAAATAATTTATTAAAAGAAAAGAAAATACATTGACATAAACATATCATCGACCAATATTCAATTTTATAATCATCAATTAAGTTTTACCTATAATTTGGCAATTGAATTGTTCAAATTAAGCATGTATAAGTATAATTGCAAATTAAAAATTAAAAGTTCAATCAACACTTAGTTAAATTTCTAAAATTAAAGCATTTTAAGAAGAAAAAAAAATATTAGAGATCGGCCCTCACTAAATAAAGCATGATTTAGTGTGTAAACTATTCACTTGATTTTTACTTATCTGAACTTTTCTAATCTTATCTGAACTTATATGAACTTATTAGACTTTATTAAAGCTTATTTTAATTTAATTTGAACTCGGATAACCCTTATCAAAATTTATCATTCCTTATCTGAATTTATCTGAACTTAACTAAACTTATTAGACCTAAAATAAATGAAAATAAGGTAAACAGAGCAGACTCAAGTATTGATTACCATTTTGAACGCAAGTAATATTATACTTCATATCAATTATCATATTTATTTATTACTAATCTCAATCACCGCTCAAACCTTTCAATTTTCGACCCGACCCGCAAACCCGATCCGAACTCGATCCGTTTTCATAGGTCTTGAACAAAGTTTTTTGACCCGTAACTTGATTTAACCTAAAACCGTTCAACCCGTAAATTTGTGGGTCAAACCCGAAGCCAAACCCAATCCAACGACCTGTTTTTTAAATAAATACATTTATTTGAAAATTAATACTTCATATTAAGTTTGATTGTTTGTATATTATACCATCGAACATTCATTCATCTCTTTCTCATTTATCTATCTCATATAACTCTTGCTCAAATCCACACCAATCACCACCTACACCAATTATTGACCCACTCTAATTGTATCCGTAAAACCCACATCACCACCATACCACCGATCGATAGGTCTACATGTATTATGTCAAGAGATATTATACTCCACATATATAATTATGTTGATCTTGTTTCGTTCCGGAGTGAACTTTTGACGCTTCTGCTTTACAGGCTTGTGATTTGGGTCGACGTTCAACTTGAGCGACATGATGCTTGGATCTATACCAGTCATGTCTTCATGGGACCAGGCGAAACAATCTTTGTTCTCTCGGAGGAAGGCTAGGATAGTATTTTTGAGTTCGGGTTGTAGGTTGGCTCCAACACGGACAGTTAGATCTGGTTTTTCTGGATATAAAGGTATTTCGTCGATCTCGAGTTCGTTGGGATTGTCTTGTGTCAGGCCTTGATGTAATTGCTATGCGGTTCTTATGGTTGGTTTTAGGGTTGTTTCATAGCAGTGTTTGGCTTTACGGGGCTCCCCTTTTATTTCTTGAACTCCCCACGGGGTTGGAAATTTGATTGACTGGTGGTAGGTGGAAGAGATAGCTTTTAATCGGTGGATCCATGGCCGGCCTACTATGGCATTGTAAGCTGATAGGCAGTCGACGATGTTGAATTTGGTTTGGGGGTTAAGGCCTCCAGCATAGGTTGGCAGGGTTATTTCTCTGAGAGTCGACATGCTATCCCCGCTGAAACCGACGAGAGTCGTCGTCCGGTGATGTCGCTATCCTTTAGCCCCATATCTTCCATAGCTCTTCGGAACAAAATATTGGCGGAGCTTCCTCCGTCGAACAGCACTCTTCGAAGCAGACAATTCCCGACTACCAAAAACATCACCAATGAATCCTCATGTCTCTATTGATGTTGTTGACGTCGTCGTCGTCGTCGAATGTGATGGCCATTGTTTCTAACTTCTTCTCCGGTGGATCTCTTAACTCCTCTGGAACATCTGCATTTTCTGTAGACGACTTTGCGATTCTTTTTGCTGTAGAATAGGTTAGTCCACAAATATCGGAACCACCAGTAATAACATTAACTACTACCTTAGGCATGGGTGGCTTTAGGGGCCCACTCGTTGTCGTCTCTGCTTGAGGACGGCCAGCGTTGCTACTTTTCTTCTTCCCTAAGAGGTGCTTGAGATTGCCTCTCTTCAACTGGAAAGCAACTTCTCTCCGCAGGGCGTAGCAGTCCTCCGTCTTGTGGCCATGATCACTATGGAACTCGCACCATTTGCTCATATCTTTCTCCGACTCTGGCTTGTTGCTCTTCATCGGCCAACGCACTTTGTTCCACAAGGGCTCTAGCTCTTTCACCACAGCTATGATGTTTACGTCGAACCCATGCTCAGATATCTCGGGATATTGCAGGCGTCGAGGATCTGTTCTTCCTGCACAGCATTAACATAGCGTGATCTACGTAACGCCTCATAGGGCTGATGTCGCCACGACCCCCTTTGATTGCTTAGGGCTTTGTGGTTGGACGATCCTCTAGCACTTGGGTAGGAGCTGCGATTGGCGATATCGTCGTCGAAGCGCATCTGGGCCACAACTCTTGTCTTGCCTTCTTCGAATGTTGAGCAGGGGTACTTGACCATATCCTTGTACAGATCTGAATCCGTATGCAATCCTCGGAGGAAGGCTTCGATGGCAGTCCTGTTGTCGACGTTTTTTATTGAGACCTTCTCTTTGTTGAAGCGAGACCAATAAGTCCTGATGGTTTCCTTTGGTCCTTGGACGATCCGATACATATCGCTTATCTGCTTGTCGAACTGCTTGCTGCTTTCAAAATGGGAATAAAACTTGTTAATTAACATAGCAAAGCTAGTGATACTACCTGGTTCAAGCTTTCCGAGCCATTTGGGGGCGGGGCCAGTCAGCGTCGCGCCGAAGGACTTGCACATGCATGCTTTGAAGGAATTGTGTCTTCGATAAGTGCAATTACTAGATATATCAAGGATCACTATTATGGAGATAATAAGTTCATTCTATCGGGGCGTCATCCTCTGTTGCTAGACTATGAGAGATGATCTTTAGGCTAGTCAAATAGACCAAAGCCCTTTAGAATGGATCCTATATTGGTCACACACAAGGGTAATGGGTTAAGCAAGTTAGAGGCCCATTAATGGGCCTCATGAGCAATTAATTAGTCATAAGTATGATTGGGCTAAGTGTAGTTTGAGTGGGATTAGGAATTGGGCTTGGATTTGGACTTGGACTATTATTTAGAGATACGATCTATAAATAATAGTCATGCCTAGGGTTGATTAATCAAGTCACAATTAACATACAGTGAATTGTGAATCTAAGCAACCACCATCCAAAAGCCCTCAACCCCCTCTCTCACGCACGCCTCTCTCACTCTCCCCTCTCACCCACGGCCGGCCACCCCTAATGGCCACGTGGTGTTGCGCGGTGGTTCTTGGCTAGTTGATCGTTCGTTCATCTCCGTAGAAGGTCGATAGAAGGGTTCTTTCGCGACTAACTAGCATTAGTGGAGGTCTTAATCTGTGCCCGTGGACCAAGTAGAGGAATCACGTTTGAGGTTCTTTATCTCCCCATTGTTCTTGCTCGATCACCGTGGAATCACGCTTCAAAGGTATAATTCTTACTTCTTTATGTGTTATGCATGAGATCCTTGGTTTGGTGCTATGTGAATATGATTCATGTTATTTCCGCATTTAGTACCTATAATCTCCTACAGTGGTATCAGTTAGCCTCTTGCATTTACATATATTGAATAATAATTCTTTGATAATCCACAATTTTAATTCAATTAGGAGGGAGAATATTTAATTATGGGTCAATTGTTATTTTAAATGTGATTTAACAATATAGAATCATTAAAGGTGTTTAATTTGCTCCATATTAGCCATAATTTGATCCGAATTTTGCCCCAAATTAATCGAAAAGTTCGAACCCCTAAACCCTAATTTTCGAAAATTTCGAATCTTAGCCCTAATTTGTGAAATTTTGTGTTTAATTTTTGATTTATTTCGATGGTAATATGTTTAAGGAATTTAATCTATTTGGTTACATGTTAAAATTATGAATTTTTCATGATCAAATTATTTAATTTAAGTGTTAAATTAAATTGGGGATTAATTTCATCAAGAACCCTAATTTCAAAATTGAATATGATTTAGTTTTGGAATTAATTGGACCACATAAAGTTTAATTTATTTTTACAAAAATCTGTTTTGTTTTAATTAATTAAAATCAATAAAAAAAGGAAAAAGGGTGAATTACAGCAGCAACCACCGCGGCTGGGTGGCGCTGCCACGGCGGTGCTGCTGTTGATGGTCCAGGAGGGAGGGGCGGGCTGGGATCAGGCAGCAAAGGGGCAGCGCAGCAGTGCACCACCCCGTTGCGTGTGCTGCTGCTGCTGTCCTTGCGTCACTGCAGGGGCAGCGCACACCGCAAGGTGTGCGGCCACCGTGGCTAACTTCGGCTGGCCACACCACGGTGGCTGACACGTTTTTCAAAAAAAGAAGAAATTTTATTTTATTTTATTTTAGATAAAATCAGATTTCAAATTTTTTTAAAAAAAAAGGATAAGTTTTAATTTTGAAAAGATAATTAACAAAATTAAAGTTGTTATTTTTGTTAAGTTTGGATAATTATGGAGCAAAAGATTCTATTTGGATAATAATTGATTAAATAATATGATTATCTTATAATTATTTATGGATAATAATTGATTTAAAATATGTGATTGGTTAGTAATTAGGATAGAATTTCCTAAATTAGTTAGGATAATCATGGAAAATAAATATGATTTATCTTCCATAATTCAAATAAGATTTGATTCTATCTCATTCCTAAATTAAAATATATGATATTTTATGGTTGGTCATGAATAATATATGATATTATCTAATTACAGTAATTAATTAAAATGTGAGACATTTATAGCCATGTTTCCTTTATTGTGAACGTTCGATGTTGTAGTTTAGGAAAGCATGATGAGTGATTTATTATATGGCACTTTATAATATATGATATTGTTTATTGCTATACATAGACTAGTATGGCCCATAGATTCTAAATACGATCTGCGTATTGTGATGTATTTTTGTAATCTAAATACGGTCTGCGTACCGTTAAGTATTTTGTAATTTATTTTATTTTATTTAAGTAGTAGATAGAGTAGGATAAAATTACAGGTTGCAGTTGATCCAAAAGCCAATGAAGTGAAGGCCCAATAGCAAGATGGATGAGATCCATGAAGGTTCAAGTGGGAGCATTTTGCTTTATTAGTTTTCTTAGGATTAAGGGGTCATACTATGTCATGTTTTATTGCATTAGTAGATTATGCGTGTTTAGGTTTATTTATATTGCTTGATGATGCGCTAGAGTTCACTATTTAATCACAACATAATAAATCTAGATCCCAGAAATATTGATGCAGCTTTTCCAATTAAAAACCCGACGAAAACCTTGATCGTTTATGGTGGGTCGGCCCTCAGCAGAGCATCATAATATATCTTGGGGAAGTGGGGGTAGGACCGCATAACTACACTTTTAATTGGTTATATTCAACAAGGTTACCTAAAGCGTTTAGAACCTTGAAGCTAAGAGTAATAATTAAACATGCGATGGTTAATTATTCAACCAAGAATTACAAGAGTTGTAATCAGTAAAGAGTTTACTCACCTTGAAAATGTAATGGTTGATTGCAGGGCCTCACTCTGGTTAATTATTGCACAAATAAAGGATCTTGGAATCATTTTATTCAATAGGGTTCAATTTAAAATTGAATAAAATGCTTTAAAGTTACCAATAAATTCTAAAATTACTTGTGGTACTTTAAATTTGTTAAACATAATTATTGAATTTTGCCTCGTTTTGTTTTTGTTTGTAGATGAATAACTTATATGACAACACAGATTTACGAATGAAACTCAATTTAAGGCTTAATCTCAGAAACTACAGGCAATGGGAGGGCGAATTGAGAAATGTTCTCACAAGCCACAAGCTTGAAGCTCGTCTATATGTACCCATTGAGAACAAGTGTGCTCTTGGTCAGGATCCTGAAATGCATGCAAAATTAGTTTTGGATGCACAAAGGGTCAAGTACCTAATACTGGAATCTATTCAAAACTGTTGGTATAATAGGTTCAGACGGTATGAGGTGACCAACTTGTATCAATGTCTTCGTGCTATCTGTAGAGGTGGCATGGGGGCATTGGGTAGTGGAGGTGTCAACGATCCAAATGTAAGAGAGATCGTTAACTCGATCCCTCAGATTTACTATTCCTGGGCTGACAGTTTAAGGTATGAGACTTACAGGATTCATAGTAAGATAATGGCAAAGAAACTCTTACCTGGTCAGTCAGTGAGGAACCATGTCAATGAATTGGTTGATATGATCAATCAAATGGATATCCTTGATCGATGATGATTCTGCGCGTGACATTATCTTGTTCTCGCTCCATGCTGGTTTTGACATTGTAAGACTCTCTCATAATGATGAGGGATCATCAGCAAATTTGATCAATGTAGGGAATATTTCAAGCATTATGATAACCCCAAACTTGAACCCCACTGTGATCATACATTAAAGTACGGTGGCGTTCCAAAGGGAAAGACAAAGAGCAAAAAGAGTCGCCAACAAGTTTTAGGAACTTGTAAACCCAAAAGACAATCCAAAAGGACCATCAACTACTCCATAAGGTCTTGAACCAAACAGGGTCCGGGGATGAGGGTACGAATCCAATCTACAAAAGAAAGGACCCGCCCTATAAAATAGGCCTCTACTTTGTTCTGCTCGTATTCATGTGCGCTTTTCGAATAACATACTAACATTATATTAAACCTACCCTGTTTAACCTATGTTGGTTGAATATTAATGCACAAATAAAACTATTATTGGTGATCACTTGAGTTAAAATCACATTAGCCTAAACCAAATTAATAATTATCTTATTAAGCGTGATTTCAAGTACCAATTCCCTTTAACAATCATAAAAGGTGTGATCAAGCAATAACAATATAAAATATATATCAAGCAACATAATAATAAATAATAAATAATGATAACGATGACAATAGCATGATAAGGCATAATAAAGCTTAATAATAATAGCAAGATCCTAGGCATGATACCAACAAGATTAATAACAAATCCTAGCATGTCACTAGGAATATTAAACATCCTAACATGATACTAGGAATTATAAGACAATAATAAACAAATCTAAACATGCTTTCTACATTGAAAGAGAGTAATAAGATTACATACTTTGAAGCCTCGTACCTCTTTCTAATAACAAAATACACAAGTTAGTAAACTTCAATGAAAATAATAAACAATAATTAAAGAATCAAATTGAAATCAAGTTAAATAAAGTTTAGACTAGTTTTGGACCAAACCCTCAGAAATTATCAACCTTTCACGTCTAGGGCGAAGGCAACTTCGAACTTGGCTAGGTGTTTCAAGATCTTGTGAATGCGGAATTGTGTTTGTAAAAAGGTAGTTTAGAAAAAGAGGGAGAAAGAAAGCATATATTGCTTAAGAGGGAAAAGAGAGAATTAAGGAAGAGTTAATGAGAATTGATAATGAATCAAAACAGAGGTTCGGGACCCTATTTATAAGAAAATAGTCCAGAAAATCATAGAATTTGATAAGGAATAAAACTCTACTCTGTCGCTAATCAAACCGACCTTGTCGCCAGGCGACAGAGTCTGTCGCGAGGCGACAAACCTGTCGTTTGGCGACAGAAACAGTTTTTGCGGATTTTGTTTTTATCATATCTTTTGATCTAGAAGTCCAAATAAGTCATATAATATGTCGTTGGAAAGATCTTGAAGTCTACTTTCTAATGCAATTAGAATCAGATTAAAATATTTTTTAGATAAAAAGATATGGCCGAAATAGTGAAAGGGTGTCAGTTTTGGATAGAGTTTCGTATATCTTTAATATCTTTTTCGTTATAGCTCGGATTTATTATTATAATATATCATTGGAAAGATAATTTAAAGATCTATCCAACCATATAAAATTTGGATAAAAAATATGAGGCACAAAAATAATATCTGACTATCTTTGAACATCTTTAAATCCGAATAGAATTAGAAAAGTTTTAAAAAAGGAAAGTTTATATTCAAATCAAATTCTATGATCTTATCTTTTCAAAAAAGGATAATTAAGATATTTTAGAAACTTATAGAAGATTCTAATCAATCCTAATTAGTTTAGGAATAGGATTAAACCTTTGGACCCTCCTCAAGATCATTGGGTCGTAGGTAAAATCCGATTTGGGCCCAGTTTAGTATTTTGGCCATAACTTCCTCATTATTCATCGGAATTGGGCTTATAATACATCGTTGGAAAGGTCTTTTAAAGCCCCATCCAACTACACCATTATTGGACCCTTATCATGGACCAAAATAAACTGAATTGAACGTTTTCATAAAATAGAGTGGGTTTTCGAAAACAGAAAGAAGGATTTTAATAAAAACTAACCGCAACACTTGACTTTTCACACTTTCACCTCATTCGATTATGGTTCGACGTGAAAGGCATTCATCACTGGGTTTGGTTTTGGGGAGACACAAATGGGTGTCTACAGAAGCCCCCACTTTGACTGAGTTTGGAGAAACTTATGTTTCGAAAACGAAAGTCAAAGTATCGCGATAGGGACGAAGAATAATTCAAAACGTTCTGCGATTCCAAATCATTCCTATAACGCCGATACCTGCAAACTAATCATTAGTTAAAACAGATAAAAGAGTTAAGAAATGCGTATCTTGCACCGTCGAGCACACGTCTCTGAAAGTAACCGTTTGTTGCTGCATTTTTTTGTTTGTGACAACCTCCACAGTGCCTCATGAACGCCATCATTGAAGGTAACCATATGTCGTCATCTTCAATATTCTTGGTGACAATCCTCCACAGTATTTCGGGAACATCGTCGAAAATAACTGTATGTCGTCATCTTCTAGGTTGTGGCCGTACATCGCCACGGCAGTGCATCGCCGCTATAGACAATCTCTTCTTTACCTTGAGGGACCGTCGAAGGTGACCATATCTTGCCATCTTCAAGATTTTTGACAACTCTCCACATCCTAGGGAACGCTGTCTATCATTGCTGCTACATCTCGAGCTTTTCCTTGAATCATGGTGACAACTTTCACAATCTTAGCGAATGTCGTCGAAGACCGCCTCATCACGAACCGCTCTTCTCAAATCTAGGTGACAACCTCCACAATCTTAGCGAATGTTGTCGAAGACCGCCTCATCACGAACCGCTCTTCTCAAATATAGGTGACAACTTCCACAATCTTAGTGAATGTCGTCGAAGATCGCCCATCTCGTGCTATCTTCTCAAATCTTGATGACAACTTCCACAATCTTAGCGAAGGTCGTCGAAGATCGCCCATCTCGTGCTATCTTCTCAAATCTTGATGACAACTTCCACAATCTTAGCGAAGGTCGTCGAAGATCGCTCATCTCGTGCTATCTTCCCAAATCTTGGTGACAACTTCCACAATCTTAGCGGGCGTTGTCGAAGATTGCTCATCTCGTGCTATCTTCTCAAATATAGGTGACAACTTCCACAATCTTAGTGAATGTCGTCGAAGATCGCCCATCTCGTGCTATCTTCTCAAATCTTGATGACAACTTCCACAATCTTAGAGAAGGTCGTCGAAGATCGCCCATCTCGTGCTATCTTCTCCAAATCAAGTGATAACTTCCTCAATCTTAGCGAAAGCTATCAAAGATTGCTTCATCTTGAATCGTTCTTCTCAAATAATAACCTCCCCAATCATAGTGAAAGCTATTGAAGGTCGCTTCATCTCAAACCGTCCTTCTTAAATCCAAGTAATAGACTCTTTTCAATCTTAAAGCCCCCTGTTGAAGGCTCCGTCATCTCGAATCTTCAAATCTTCTTCTATCCTAGGAATTCGTTGTGAACCGTTACTTTGGTGCTTGCGATGAGCCAATACTTAGGCGCTTTAAGCTAAGTGAGACGATCTTTTGTCAGGTCGATCACTCATTGTGATTGTAATCGAGCTGACTACTAAATCATGTCAAATTGCTTAGAGGGGCTAACTGGCGTACCAAGGAACCCGAAATTGCTGAGCCAGGTCTATATGTCCACATCATGAAGCCACGTGACCTGTCGCCGCGATATCGCTCCGAACTTTCAATTTGGTCGTTTCCTTACAACCAAATCTGCTCAAATCTTTTGCAAATTAAGGCTCTTCATCTCCATATAATTTTGCTCAAACTTCTCTCATCTTGGAAAAGTTTCATACATCTATATTCGCGGTTTTTCGAAAAAATCCGAAAATATTCTTGCTCGCTGGAATGTACCTGCATCTATATTTTGGACTATAGGACTTTGCTAATCTTTTATTATCTTAGGGTTGACCTAAGGCTTAGTGTTGCTTGACTCATTGATTTGACATGACTTAACTCAAAGCGTTTGACACATGTGTTAGACTCCACTCGATGTGATATGCCACAACATGACTCAATGTACATGACTCGTGCGTAAAGTGTGACTTGAAAATGCAAAAAACCAAAAATTTTCCGTCATTTTTGTGGAGGGTACCGACTTTCTCCCGAAAAAGAAAGACGCGAAAAAGAATCAAAGTGTTTGATGGTGCATGTTGAATGAGCTTAATCAAGTATATGCATTTGATATTATCTCTCAAGGTGCAAGGATTAATTCCTCCTAAACTATCTTAGTTGACTCGATTATGAAAGTATTTAGGTAACTTAGGCACGGAGGCTAAGTACTTCATACTTTGATGCAATGGTGATTATAAGGGATGAGTGATGAGTGATTTTGATAAAGCATGCTTCAACGTTATGTTAAGAATTCATGACAAAGGGTTCCTAATTGGAAGTTTATTTGGTCATGTATCCGTGATGTGTGTGAAAGTGATACTAAAGTTAAGCTGCAAAGGCTAACGGTGTGGAAAAGTATTATTTGATAAGAGTCACATAGTGATAACTCTTAGGCTAGGTAGGCTAGTGATGTAAGGATCAAGCCCCCCAAGTCTAGCTCTAAGTGAATAGGGATGAGCATTGGAAATCTCTTTATATGATCATGGTGTAAGTGTGTGAATGTGAAAATGAATGCATTTTTATTATGGCCGCACCCCAATGTGAGGTTGCCTACGTATCCGTTAGGAATCAGGCCAAACGTAGCTCTAGCCGAACCTCACACAAGTGTATATATACCTCAAAAAGGTCTTTTAAGGGTTGTAACGTGGTTAGGCTAAAGGTTAGAGAAGAAGGGGATAAAGGCTCAAGACCCTAAATAAGCCCCCAAGGTGTGCAACCTTGCTTTTGAATCTTTTTTATTTTTTTATGCTTGAGTTTTCTCATTTTTGAGCTCTCTTTTTTTTTTTTTTTTTGCTCTTCTTCTTTTTTTTTCTTTTGCATTTTTTTTATTTTTATAAGTGTGGGCAATCCCGATCATGCGGTCTATCACTCACTTGGCATTCATGTTTCTCAGGCACGGTACCGAGCACTCGATAAGAGACGCAATCTGAGACATGTTCTTATCAAAGATATTTTCATATCATAGACATTGGAACACTTCCCCTTTTGTACACTTTTATTCATTTACTTATTTTTATTTTACTCTTTTGAAATCACTCAAGCTTTCATATTTGGAACTTGCATAAGTTACACACCATCCCATCCCAAGTTTAGTAGATGTGGGTTGAAAAAATGAAAGGTCTATCGTTAGACGAGGCTCAAAGTGGTTTATCAAGAAAAGGATTATATATTTGAAGGGTGGGAGATATGATATGGTTACAAGGGGTGCCTCAAATCATTGGTATACCTTGTGCTTAATTCGGCGAATTTTTTTTATTTTTTATTTTTTTTTTTTGACAATGTAATGCAATGATCATATGCAAGGAATGAAATGCTCATTTTATTAAAAGGGAAAAAAGTAAATAAATAAAAAAAGCTATGTAATAAATCTAAGGTAGACAAAGGGTGCCTATGCTAGACTTATTGGGGAAAAGAATAAAAAAAGAAATAGAAAAAAGATGTCACGAAATCTTGTCGTTGAAGCTCGCCTCTTGTCTTGTGCTTTATCATCACTCGGTCTTCTTGCCGACTGGAGGTATAGGAAGCTTGTTATTGTCGATCAAATATTGGATGGCCTCCTTTAGCTTCCAACAGCTCTTAGTAGTATGACCCCTACCTTGATGGTATTTACAATGTGCATCTGGATTCCAACTAGGCAATCTCTTTTCAGGTGCGGGATCTTGAATAGGTCCAATGGGAGTAATGAGCCTCTTAGTATGGAGTCGATCGAAGGCAACATCATAGCTCATCCCAATAGGAGTGAATTCTTTCCTTAATTCTTTCTTAGATTCTTGGTTATTCATGGCTAAGACTTCATTGAGGTCAAAGGTACTAACATTGTTACTAGAGTGGGTGTTTTCAGAAGAAAAAGGATTGTCGTTCTTCTTTCCTTTCCAGCCACTTTGGTTACTATTGTTAGTAGCTTTTTGTTTTGCAAGGTCATCTTCAATCTCAATGCCTATGTCATAGACTGCCTTGAAAGTGTTCAAGTTGTGTTGATATCTCAAATGCTTCGAATACTTCTCTTGTAAATTCTTGATAAACAACCTCACAGCCTCTTTCTCAGTAGGGACTTCAATCATTTTTGCAGTAGTTTCCCTCCATTTATTAAAGAAGGAGGTGAAACTTTCATTTTCTTTTTGTCTTAGCATCTCAAGCTGTCTATGGTCGGTTTCAATTTGTATATTGCATTTATACCTTTCAATGAAAGCACTTACAATAGATTCCCAACTAGAGGTCTTTTCTTTATCAAGTGAAAAGTACCACTGTTGACATACAGCTTCTAAGGATAATGAAAATACAGAATGAAATGTTTTTCTATCTATCCCCTTAATACTCATTACAGTTTCAAAAGCTCTTAAATGAAAATAAGGATTGTCCATAGCCTTGAACTTAGGGATGTCATTGGGATTGAACTTTTGTGGGAGAAGGTCCTTATCCACCGAGACCCCTTGGGAGCTAATCTCTTGAAATCTAAAGTCGTTGGATAGTTTGCCCAAGCTTTCCTGGATTAGGTCCATTTGTTTTTGTTTTTCAGGATTACTTATTTGCAGTGATAAGTTTTGTAACATCTCAGCCAAGTTGGCTACCTGTCCCTTGACCTCATTAAGTTCTTCTTGACTAGCCATTGTCTTCTTAGCTTTCCTTTTCCTACTAACCGGTTTGTCAAAAAGTTCTACTTGAATAAAAGTGTTGTCCTTGATTAAACGTCCTTCTCTTCTTGACCAAGTACTGTAGAAAGGGAAATTAGGGATAAGTTTTATACCAATTATTTTGACTCAAGCTTTATTCAACATGCAATAGATGGGAAAGATTATGGAAGAGTGAGAGGTATGATATGCATGGGAAAAGAATGTAGAGAATGGGAAGATGATGGAAAAAGTATGTGGAGTGTGGAAAGATGATGTAAATGGAAGAATTAGAAATAGAATGGACCCCCAACTCAAATGACGAAAAAACGACTCATGCATGAACCTAAGACATGGTCATGGTGACATGTGCAAATGAGTGTAGGTGACACGTTAAGACTTGTGTCATGACCATGTGGCTAGACTATGTGACTAAACTCAAACAAAGACTAAGTTAAGACTTCACGTATATGCATTAAACTGGACAGACTGTGGTATTTTAGTCATAACTTTTAATCTGTGACTCTGATTAGGACGAAACCAACGCCAAATTAAAGGTAAAACTCGGGGCTACAGATCCATAGGTTATACGACTCGTGGTTCTTCCTAGAACTCCGGCTATGACCAAAACAAGTTGACGCATGTGCAGTATACGGGAATAAAAATCCGGGTTGACCTAAAGGAACTATGACTCGACTTTAGGCTTTTTTTTAGTTCAAATTAATTAATTAATTAATTAAACAAAGTCTTTGACTCTTAGTGTATGACCATTGGACTTTAAGTGCCTAAACTCAATTAAAGACTTAAACGTGGTTTGAACCATTAATAAATTGATAAACTGATTAGTAGACTGTGAATTAGACTCGTCGTGATGACTCGAGCAAGAGAACTGGACTGTCGCTAAAACAACAGGACTGTCGCCACTGTTTAGAGCCAGGCGACAGACACTAAACTGCAGCGCCACAGTCCAAATTCCTGTGCCATTGCTGGAACATTAATCTGGACTGTTTCCAGTAATTTTACTCTAAATGGACATGCCTAAAGTCATACTAAGTCGAATTGATTAATTTATTAACCTTTAATTAATTCAAAATTAATTAATTAATTAGACAAAGTCCTTTTAGTCATTAGTCAATTTATTTAGTCTTTAACACAAGTCAAACAAACGGTTAACACATATATAATAAATACAAGCAAGGGTGCACAAGTAGTTCACATAGTCACAAGATGAGTTTGCAACCTAACCATGGCTTTAGTTCTCTAAAGGTCGAGGATATGGGTTAAGTCAAAAAGGTCCATGGTTAAGAATCCATATGCATTGCACACAAGCCTACCGGGAGGGTTGGAGCGAATGGACAGGATTCCGCGAGTGCGTGATGAAATCGAACTCGACTCCATGGTTTGGTGGATTCACAAACATTACACGTACCCAAATCTGAACTTTGCACATGATAGTGGAATATTCCATTGGGCAGGTGAAGCAGGAACCCCCAGAGGGTTATTTCCATATGTAGAACACATATGGGTTCAGAAAAGTGAGAAAATGACTCAATCAATAAGCAAAATCAAGCCAACAACACTAGAAATGGTCAAAGCAAGAAGGCAGACCCCTGGCTCGGTATTGGAAGAACTTGGCGCCAGACTACAGGGACTGTCGCCGCAAAAAAATCTTCTGTCGCCAAGCGACAGAATTGTCGCCAGGCGACAGAAACTTTTTACGGGCGACAAGCCCTGTTTTCTAGACGCTAGTTCCTACATGCCTTGGCAAGTTTCTGTGTTCTTCGAATTTTCCAGATTTCGCATCATCTTTTCGATTCTAGTCATGAAAGATATTTCTCAAATTTCCTACATGTAAAATTCCTATGGATTGACTCATGGGGTGCTCCCATGAGGACCTTTTAATGCATATGACAACAATGTTAATCAAATCACGCACATGAAATACTTAGAATTTTTCGAGTCTCATCCGCTCATTCTAAATAATTGCCAAAATTAAATAAATTTCAGGAAATAAATAGAAATCCTCCCCAGTGGAGTCGCCAAAAACTGTAGGGAATATTTCAAGCATTATGATAACCCCAAACTTGAACCCCACTGTGATCATACATTAAAGTACGGTGGCGTTCCAAAGGGAAAGACAAAGAGCAAAAAGAGTCGCCAACAAGTTTTAGGAACTTGTAAACCCAAAAGACAATCCAAAAGGACCATCAACTACTCCATAAGGTCTTGAACCAAACAGGGTCCGGGGATGAGGGTACGAATCCAATCTACAAAAGAAAGGACCCGCCCTATAAAATAGGCCTCTACTTTGTTCTGCTCGTATTCATGTGCGCTTTTCGAATAACATACTAACATTATATTAAACCTACCCTGTTTAACCTATGTTGGTTGAATATTAATGCACAAATAAAACTATTATTGGTGATCACTTGAGTTAAAATCACATTAGCCTAAACCAAATTAATAATTATCTTATTAAGCGTGATTTCAAGTACCAATTCCCTTTAACAATCATAAAAGGTGTGATCAAGCAATAACAATATAAAATATATATCAAGCAACATAATAATAAATAATAAATAATGATAACGATGACAATAGCATGATAAGGCATAATAAAGCTTAATAATAATAGCAAGATCCTAGGCATGATACCAACAAGATTAATAACAAATCCTAGCATGTCACTAGGAATATTAAACATCCTAACATGATACTAGGAATTATAAGACAATAATAAACAAATCTAAACATGCTTTCTACATTGAAAGAGAGTAATAAGATTACATACTTTGAAGCCTCGTACCTCTTTCTAATAACAAAATACACAAGTTAGTAAACTTCAATGAAAATAATAAACAATAATTAAAGAATCAAATTGAAATCAAGTTAAATAAAGTTTAGACTAGTTTTGGACCAAACCCTCAGAAATTATCAACCTTTCACGTCTAGGGCGAAGGCAACTTCGAACTTGGCTAGGTGTTTCAAGATCTTGTGAATGCGGAATTGTGTTTGTAAAAAGGTAGTTTAGAAAAAGAGGGAGAAAGAAAGCATATATTGCTTAAGAGGGAAAAGAGAGAATTAAGGAAGAGTTAATGAGAATTGATAATGAATCAAAACAGAGGTTCGGGACCCTATTTATAAGAAAATAGTCCAGAAAATCATAGAATTTGATAAGGAATAAAACTCTACTCTGTCGCTAATCAAACCGACCTTGTCGCCAGGCGACAGAGTCTGTCGCGAGGCGACAAACCTGTCGTTTGGCGACAGAAACAGTTTTTGCGGATTTTGTTTTTATCATATCTTTTGATCTAGAAGTCCAAATAAGTCATATAATATGTCGTTGGAAAGATCTTGAAGTCTACTTTCTAATGCAATTAGAATCAGATTAAAATATTTTTTAGATAAAAAGATATGGCCGAAATAGTGAAAGGGTGTCAGTTTTGGATAGAGTTTCGTATATCTTTAATATCTTTTTCGTTATAGCTCGGATTTATTATTATAATATATCATTGGAAAGATAATTTAAAGATCTATCCAACCATATAAAATTTGGATAAAAAATATGAGGCACAAAAATAATATCTGACTATCTTTGAACATCTTTAAATCCGAATAGAATTAGAAAAGTTTTAAAAAAGGAAAGTTTATATTCAAATCAAATTCTATGATCTTATCTTTTCAAAAAAGGATAATTAAGATATTTTAGAAACTTATAGAAGATTCTAATCAATCCTAATTAGTTTAGGAATAGGATTAAACCTTTGGACCCTCCTCATGATCATTGGGTCGTAGGTAAAATCCGATTTGGGCCCAGTTTAGTATTTTGGCCATAACTTCCTCATTATTCATCGGAATTGGGCTTATAATACATCGTTGGAAAGGTCTTTTAAATCCCCATCCAAATACACCATTATTGGACCCTTATCATGGACCAAAATAAACTGAATTGGACGTTTTCATAAAATAGAGTGAGTTTTCGAAAACAGAAAGAAGGATTTTAATAAAAACTAACCGCAACACTTGACTTTTCACACTTTCACCTCATTCGATTATGGTTCGACGTGAAAGGCATTCATCACTGGGTTTGGTTTTGGGGAGACACAAATGGGTGTCTACAATCAACATCTTACTTAACCATGCTGAGGAGTACCTGATAAGGAGAGATTGCCAGTGCTTCTTTTATGGTGGATGGCAAGCCAATACACCAGGGTGTCCCATTACACACCAGTGAAAACAGAAGGTAAGGAGTTACTTGATGTTTTTGTTGTAGAGATTAATCTTACTTCATCTTCCACTTGGGTATTCGATACTGATTGTGGTGCTCATATCGTTAATGACGTGCAGGGCTTGAAAGGAAGTAGGAAGCTAGATCCAGGAGAAGTAACACTTCGAGTAGGAAATGGAGCAAAAGTTGCTGCACTTGCTATTGGGAGTTATCATTTGAGACTTCCGTCTGGACTTATTTTAGTACTTAATAACTGTTATTTCGTACCTAGCATTACTAAAAACATTATTTCAGTTCCAGTTTTAGATACTGAAGGTTTTTCATTTGAAATAAGAGACAAACGTTGTTTTATTTCGAAAGAAAACATGTTATATGCTAATGCTAATTTAAGTTAATCAATGGCTTGTATGTCTTAGAATATGCAACTCATGTCTACAACATAGATCATAAAAAGCAGAAAACAGATGGTTCAAACCCAACTTACCTATGGCATTGTAGGCTTGGACATATTAACCAAAAGCGCGTCCAGAAATTACATAAGGATGGACTCCTTTCTTCTTTTGATTATGAATCATTTGAAAACTGTGAGTCATGCTTGCTTGGGAAAATGACTAAGTCACCCTTTACGGGTATAAGTGAAAGAGCTAGTGACCTTTTGGGACTCATACATACAGATGTGTGTGGACCAATGAGTTCAAAAGCTAGGGGTGGGTTTAGTTACTTCATTACTTTTACTGATGATTTAAGTAGATTTGGTTACATTTACTTAATGAAGAACAAGTCGGAAGCCTTTGAAAAGTTCAAAGAATTCCAGAATGAAGTACAAAACCAGCTTGGGAAAACAATTAAGGCATTACGATCTGATCGTGGTGGCGAATATTTAACCCAAGAATTCGATGAACATCTAATTAATTGTGGAATACTTTCACAATTAACCCCTCCAGGGACACCTCAATTAAATGGAGTGTCAGAAAGGAGGAATAGGACTCTGCTAGATATGGTTCGGTCCATGATGAGCTTTACTGATCTTCACATATCTTTTTGGGGATATGCATTAAAAGCAGCTTCCAGAGTACTAAACAGAAGCCCATCCAAAGCAGTTGAGAAGACACCATATGAGTTATGGCATGGAAGAGTTCCAAATTTGTCATATCTCAAGATTTGGGGATGTGAGGTCTATGTAAAACGTTTACAAAGCGACAAACTACACCCTAAATCAGACAAGTGTTTCTTTGTGGGCTATCCTAAAGAAACAAAAGGGTATTACTTCTACAATCGCGAAGATAACAAAGTGTTTGTTGCTCGCGATGGTGTCTTTCTAGAAAGGGAATTTCTATCTAGAAAGCCAAGTAGGAGTAAAGTGGTTCTCGAAGAAATTCGAGACGAGCAACAAATGGATGTTAATAACACCACGTCAGAGGCGAGGGCGCATGAAACGATTAATCATGCGTCGGAGCAAGCTAATTCCACCTGCGAGACTCCTATCGTCCCACTTGAATCTAATTCATGCGAAAATCTTCAAGGAGTTGGAGAGAAAATTTCTACTGTTGCTCCTACCCCACGTAGGTCTACCAGAATCAGAAACAAACAGTTTGTCGAGGTTCTGTTAATTGAGGATTCTGAAATCTTCTTATTGGAGAATGAGGAACCCACAACCTACAAGCAAGCTTTGGTGAGCCCCAACTCAGATAAATGGCTTGAAGCCATGAAATCCGAAATGGAGTCGATGTATGAAAATAAAGTGTGGACCCTAGTAGACTTGCCTAATGGGGTAAAACCCATTGGTTGCAAATGGGTCTACAAGATTAAAACAGACAAGGATGGAAATGCCTACATCCATAAAGCAAGACTGGTTGCAAAAGGGTACAGACAGATTCATGGTATTGACTATGATGAAACTTTTTCCCCAGTAGAAATGCTTAAGTCCATTCGGATTCTTCTAGCGATTGCCGCATTTTTCGATTACGAAATTTGGCAGATGGATGTCAAAACCGCCTTCTTGAATGGGTTCTTAACGGAGGAAGTGTACATGACACAACCTGAGGGTTTTGAAGATCCAGAAAATCCTAGAAAGGTATGCAAGCTTGAGAAATCCATTTATGGATTGAAGCAGGCATCCAGGAGTTGGAATCTTCGTTTTGATGAAGCGATAAAAAGGTTTGATTTTGTCAAAAGCGAAGAGGAACCTTGTGTATACAAGAAATCTAGTGGGAGCAGCGTAGTTTTCTTAGTCTTGTATGTGGATGACATACTTCTCATGGGAAATGACATACCAATGCTTGAGTCAGTCAAGCAATGGTTGAAGAGTTGTTTTTCCATGAAAGACTTAGGTGAAGCCGAGTACATTTTGGGAATCAAGATCCATAGAGACAGGTCTCGAAGGATGATTGGACTAAGTCAAGAGACTTATATTGATAAGGTTCTTGACATGTTTGAGATGACAAACTCCAAGAGAGGTTTTCTCCCCATGTACCATGGCATTACGCTCAGTAAATCTCAATGCTCGGTTATGCCAGATGAGATGAGACGTATGGCTATCATTCCTTATGCTTCTGCAATAGGATCGATTATGTATGCCATGATTTGTACAAGGCCGGATGTTGCATATGCTCTAAGCATGTGCAGCAGGTTTCAGGCAAATCCAGGTGAAGCACACTGGATAGCTGCCAAGAACATCCTTAAGTACTTGAGAAGGACGAAAGGAATGTTTCTAGTGTATGGTGGCGAAGATGAGTTGGTTGTCAAAGGTTATACGGATGGGAGTTTCCAAACAGACAGGGTTGACTTCAGATCTCAATTTGGATACATTTTCTGTCTGAATGGAGGAGTAGTGAGCTGGAAGAGTTCGAAGCAAAGCACTGTCGCAGACTCTACGACAGAATCAGAGTATTTGGCTGCTGTTGAAGCAGCTAAGGAAGCTGTTTGGATAAAGAAGTTCCTGACTGAGCTGGATATCGTACCAAGTACTCAAAAGGGAATCGAGGTATACTGTGACAATAATGGAGCCATTGCTCAATCGAAGGAAGCTAGATCACACTTCAAATCCAAACATGTAGAGAGGAAGTTTCACCTCATTCGAGAGATCGTTGACAGAGGAGATGTCAAGATGAGCAAAATTCACACGGATGAGAACATCGCTGATCCGCTTACTAAACCCCTTCCAATGCCTAAGCATGAGAAGCATACTAGTGCAACTGAATTGAAGCGAATGATGTAATTAGAAGTTGTTATTTGTTTTGAGAAAATAAATTACATATGTAATACATTCATTTGCAGAATTATGTTTAATCAAAAATTATCATTTCTCTTATTTAATTGTGGTTTCAATATTAAATAAAATGTCCAAAATAATTATGAATTGATGGGCTCACTAGGTTGATGACCTTTTGAATGAAACCCCAAAGGTGAACAAAATTCATACATTATTTAAGTTCCTAGTTCGGAATCATTAAAGTGGACATAAATGATTTCAATTTGGACTAGCATGTTAAGATTGATTGGATAGCGCAGTTTCATGGGCTATAGGAGCGTAGTGATGCTCAGTCAATCACATGGATATGCATGAATGATGCATGATCGAACTATAGACCTACTTTGAAGTTCAAGTATAGAACTTCCGGATATATTAGTGGATTCCTTTGACATGAGTGGAACATTGATCTCATTCAATGGATGATATAACTGTGGTACATTCAAACGTGTGCCTGTAACTGGAGATTATAAAGGGTGTTTCCTGGTTATTTCAGAAGTTGAGTGGGAGCTTTGGTTGCCACAAGATTGGATAGAGTCTTCCTATTTAATTAGGAATGTGTCTTGTTTTGGCCTCTTGAAGAGGGAGAATTCAGAAAATGCATGGCCGTGCTCAAATGTGTTACATATAGTAACCATTTGTTTTGTAATTCTAACTCAGATTTCAAGAAATGATTTGTAGATTAATATTGATTACATAAGATGCAATCATATTATCAAATCGACACAAAATGACTTAAGGAATTTGAATATTGCGCACTTGTCTCAGACAAGTGGGAGATTGAAGGAATTGTGTCTTCGATAAGTGCAATTACTAGATATATCAAGGATCACTCTTATGGAGATAATAAGTTCATTCTATTGGGGCGTCATCCTCTGTTGCTAGACTATGAGAGATGATCTTTGGGCTAGTCAAATAGACCAAAGCCCTTTAGAATGGATCCTATATTGGTCACACACAAGGGTAATGGGTTAAGCAAGTTAGAGGCCCATTAATGGGCCTCATGAGCAATTAATTAGTCATAAGTATGATTGGGCTAAGTGTAGTTTGAGTGGGATTAGGAATTGGGCTTGGATTTGGACTTGGACTATTATTTAGAGATACGATCTATAAATAATAGTCATGCCTAGGGTTGATTAATCAAGTCATAATTAACATACAGTGAATTGTGAATCTAAGCAACCACCATCCAAAAGCCCTCAACCCCCTCTCTCACGCACGCCTCTCTCACTCTCCCCTCTCACCCACGGCCGGCCACCCCTAGTGGCCACGTGGTGTTGCGTGGTGGTTCTTGGCTAGTTGATCGTTCGTTCATCTCCGTAAAAGGTCGATAGAAGGGTTCTTTCGCGACTAACTAGCATTAGTGGAGGTCTTAATCTGTGCCCGTGGACCAAGTAGAGGAATCACGTTTGAGGTTCTTTATCTCCCCATTGTTCTTGCTCGATCACCGTGGAATCACGCTTCAAAGGTATAATTCTTACTTCTTTATGTGTTATGCATGAGATCCTTGGTTTGGTGCTATGTGAATATGATTCATGTTATTTCCGCATTTAGTACCTATAATCTCCTACATGCTTCCCAACACTCGAACGGGATCGAAGCCTGCCACATCTGCTGCTTGTAATACATGACATGCTGCTCAGGACAGGTCGTCCTATCATAAAGCGACGTAAACGTCGGGAGCGACAATCTTCTATGGATCCGGGCCATAGCCAGCTCGTCGCTGAACGGAGTTGCCGTAAATCCATCTGGAGCTTCTCCTTGGACGGGGATCGGAACGCCTGGAATTCTCTTCATCATCGACAGTACCCTGGAATTCTGCTAGCTTCTCTAGGGCGACCAACCTTTGGAGCAGGATCTCGGTTTGATTTGGCTGCGGACCACCCTGCCGATCAGTCCTTGGATCCTGGATGCTACCCTGTCCGTTGTTCCTGCCCGGAGGCTCCATATTCCTTTCTTCGTCGCTGGACTCTGTATCGGTGTCGTGCGGTGATTCTAGTATGTCCAGCTGCGGCATCCTTGGTATAAGGACTAATTGCCTTGGTTGACGGCAACGGTTGCTTTGAGCCGACTCCAACTGCTGACGGAGATTGGCGGCATCAGATTCCGAAGCTTCCTTTTCCTTGTTTAGACGCTCGTTGGATTCTCTAGCTGCTTCAAGTTCGGCTTGAGCTTTCTCGTAGGGTTCTTTCAGCTGTTCCGAGGTCATTTCATTGGGAGACATATTGATGGGTAAATGGGGATTTTTTGGATTTTATCTAGTTAAATAAAATCAAGAACGGAATAAGAAGAAAGGAAATAAATGACACGAGGGATTGGTGACGCGAAAAACCCAATGAAGGTAAAAATCGCGGGTAGAATGAGGATCTACCAAACTTTCACTATGTAAAAAGATTAAGTAGAACAGTTTACAATGTAGGCTTAAAGTAAGATTATGGCTAAGTTTCGATGTGTGTCTCGTCTGACGATGCTTCCCCCTTTATATAGATGATTGCTAGGTTAAATTAAATTCTAGCCGTTGCAAGGAAATAGGTTAGGTTCCATGATTTTCGGATTATAGTTGCATAAAAGATCTTTTCTGTTTTGAATCTCAACGGCTGTATATGGCTGAGCTTGGACTTGGTCTTTATCTTTATCTTCTCCTAGAAAATAGGAGGTCGTTGCTGACTTCATCTTCCGTCTTGTTGAACGGGCTTCGTCATATCCCAGCCTTCGTCAAGGTCAGTCTTCGACATTGACTTCACTTGACCGTCGTTGACTATTACTTACAGATTTTTACCCATAACAATAACATAAATATAATTACAAAAGCCATCCTAATCATAACATTCAATATGATTACAAAACTTCTTAGGGTCGTAGACGAATAAAAAAATAAAACTGTTTGTTAGCAGTATTGACCTATTAGCTTATTGGTCAATACCTTATACACAAATAGATCGATTTTAAAATTCCAGCTTTGTTTTTTTTGGATCAAACAGACTTTCGAAAAAAATGGTTTTTTCTCCAATTTGTCTCACGAACAAACCCTGACTGGAAAACTGATTTTTATTTTAAAAAAATTTCGCAAAAACATAATGGGTGAATATTGATTATGCATCGTATCCTTTGCTTTGATTGTGATAGTCAAATTAACATGTACTCCCTCCGTTCCCTAATGTTCTTTACGTTTGGAATTATGCGCGGTTATTAAGAAATTACGTAAAGTAGAGGTATATTGGAATATTTCAATGGTTGAAAGTACAATTTTATTGAAAAAAACAATGTAGTGCATGTGGGGTGAAGAAAGTTAAGGAGAGAGGAGAGAGAAAGTAATAAAAGTTGGCAAAAAGTAGAAGAGAGATGAGAGAGAAAGTAATAATGAGTATTGAAAACTCATTAAAATATTATAAAAAGTACATTTGCACATGAAAAGTGAAGGGCAATTGAGTATTTAAATTGTAAAGCAAGGGTAATTTTGTCTAAAATCATTGACTTAAAAAGGAAATATCCTAAATGTAAAGAATAAAAAGGAACACCCTAAATGGAAACGTAAAAAACAAATGAGAACGGAGGGAGTATTGTTTTAGGATTTAAATTAAACTCAAATTCGTCTACGAACCCCAATTTTAAGCGAACTCAAGTTTCATACTTGTATATACTATGTTGATCGATGCATATTTAGAAAAACATTGACGAAGATTAGAATAGAACGATGTTTTGATTTTTTAATTTTGTCAAGTCAATCTTTAATTATTTTGTTATATCAAAAACTAATTTTAGTAAAAATAATTGTGAAAATAAAAAAAAATTTGATAAATAAATTAATAATTTTCAAAAATAAGAAAAGCAATTAAAAAAGAAAAAAAAAAATCCAAAAACAGGTTTGACCAAACCCAAAAAAAAAGAGGAAAAATTAGCCAATATAAATTGAGAATAGTGATGATCATTTTAAGAATGACCATTGTAGAATTTTTAATTCAATTTAGGTCAATTTTTTTTAATACATACTTGTATTTTTTGTGCTGACAATCGAGCTAGTGGATGTATTTTTGTAATAACGTTCCTGTGAGATCCAAATCGACTGCCAGAGTCTTCAAGAAACACTAAATGCCATTCTTACACAAATGCTAGTTATACAAAAAAGCTTAAGGCGACGATATCGTATTATTAGCCATACACGACTATAAAACCATGTGAGCATACTGTGTGGATCGGAGAACATGACCACTTGACATACAAAATTTCAAATTGCATTTGATTAAATCATTTTTATGATGACGAATGCATTTGATTTGATCATATACTCGACTTTTGAAAATGAACAATATTTAATTGAGTTGATATGAATTTAGGGCCTGTTCTCATTGACTAAAATCAGCTGAACTGAACTGAACTGAACTGAATTTCAACGTAAGAAAACAGGCCCTTAGAGAAAAATAGAGACTGAAAGTGAGGACGGCTTACATTTTGATTGGTTCGAAGGAGGGACTAGTGATAACTATGTTCAACTATTCTCCTTCACAAATAATTTGTATTTATTTAACGAGTACACAATAACAACGTAACATCGATAGACATAGGAAACATTAACCTATAGTTTGTATTACCATAATAATATATATTTGCTTGTTTTTATTTATACAAAACTTTTTAGTTTTTAAGCTTATCAATCATTATCTTTAACCGATAAAACTTTCATTATCAATATGTAAATGTAATAAGAATTTGATATTTGAAACGAACAATTTGAGATAATTAATTCTAATACGAGCCCACCTAAGCATAAAAAATAAACAATGTGTAGTGTGATTATTAGTGGTATTAACAAAGTGTTTCATCTAAATTGGGAAAAGTATTTTCCAAGCTTCACATGTGAGTTGAATCAACTGAAACCTACAAACTTATTTATTTATATAAAACTACAAAAAAAAGTTGCGATAAGGGAATCATTTTAATTTAATATTACTGAAGGAGACGTAATACTTCATACGCAATGCTTATTACATAATCATTACCAGTTTACCACATTAAATTAAGCTAATGAGTACATCACACTTTATATTTAATTCTTCATAATTCACTATAAATAGTACTATTGCTTAGTTGCATGGTGTAGGCATCAACAATAACCTAGGCAAACACAAGGGAAAAAAAAAACCCTAAGCTAGCTAAGACAACAATAAGTAAACCTAAGAAAAAATGCAACTTCTACTCTTAGCATTTTTTTCGGTCATTTTTCTCCTATTTCTAATTCAAAAATTAAGGAAAAATCATGTACATCTTCCTCCTGGACCAAGAGGACTTCCCTTGGTTGGAAACCTCTTCCAGTATGATCCCTTAAACACTCATCTCTATTTTACCGAGTTAGGCAAGACCTATGGTTCAATCTTCAGGCTCCGGTTGATGGGTAAATCCATGGTTGTGATTCAATCATCCGAGTTGGCGAAAGAGGTCTTGCAAACACAAGATCAAAACTTCTGTACTAGATTGCAAACGACCGGAAGAAAAAGGTTAAGTTACAATGGGTTAGACATAGCTTTTAGCCCATATAGTGACTATTTGAGAGAAATAAAGAAGATAGTTGTTGTTAATCTTCTAAGCTCAAAGAGTGTTGAGTCTTTTGCTCCGATTCGACGGGAAGAAGTTTCATGGCTGATTCAAAAGGTTTCATCTCTTTCTTCTGCTTCTAAAATTGTCAATTTGAGCAACTTGGTTCTCAAATTTGCTATCTCTAATGCTGGCAAGATGACTTTTGGCGAGAGGTACGTACTATTGCACTCTTTCGATATTCATGTACACCCTCTTTTTTAAATGCATCACTTTAACACATATATTTACTGAGATGTAATTTTGACCATTAATTCTCTCTCCATTCCTTTTATTTGTTATGTTTAGACTTTGCATGTTTGCCAATAATGTACTTATTTGACCATTAATATCTTTTACTACATTCTTGCAAAAATTATAACAATTCAATATTAATAAATATTTGTTGATTGTTGAGACGGAGTAAATAAGACTCCACATGACTATTTTATGTCTTATATATTGAGAATAAAGTGGAAAATTTTCTCTAACTTATAAATAGGGCTAAAAATTAAAACATAACCAATAATAAGGAACGAAAAGAGTATCATTACATTATGGAACTACTTGTAAAAAACACAAATCTAAAGAATATATAGAAGATTTTTCAATGACTAAAAATAATGTGTAGCAATTGTTATTCTTTGAATATTAGCCGTTGATGTTTTGCTATTCAACCCTGGCCATTAGTTACTTGGACATAATAATAAAGTGCTGCCTCCGTATCTATTTAAGTCAATCAATAGCTTGTGTACAATAGTTCGTACATACAGTAATAATTAAAAAACTACAAGTACTTTTTATGAATTCTTTAAAATAATGCTCCAAAGTGTGTTACATCTCCAAACAATGTAGAGTTATTATTGTAGTATGAAATTATTATATCCCCAAGTAAAAACAAGCAAAATACAGGATTATTATTATTGAGAATCAAATTTTGTGTAACCTTACATTTCATTATGTGTTATACAGGTACGATGATGAGAAATTATTAGGAAGCAGATACTATAGCCTTTTTTATGATATTGAATACATGTTCACAGCATTCTTCTTTAGTGATTATTCCTGTGTTGGTGGTTTGATTGATAAGATCACGGGACAATACTCAAAGCTTGAGAAGATCTTTGAGGAGTTAGATTCAATATTTGAAAAAATCATTGACGACCATCTCCACACATTTAAGCTTAAATCTGAGCGAAAAGATATGGCTGATGTGTTGCTTGGCCTCATGGACGATTCTTCCTTTCCATTTAAGTTCACGATGGATCATGTTAAGGCCATTTTACTGGTAAGTAATTGTTATTTTTGTTGTTATTGTTGTTGTTTAGAGAGCCACAAGGGCAGGTGAAGAGAATCTTTAACCAACTAAGTTATCCAATCACTCTCACGAAATTTCTTTCTTGTTCTACAATATACTAATATAGGGACGCCATGTTTAGGTAAATATGATTTTAATTTGCATTTCTTTGCTCTATTTATTAGGTAGTTGTTCTATGCCCTCTGTGCCAAACTTTAATTTTTCTGTTCACTCCTTTCAAAGTTGTGTATAATAAATTATAAATAGATGGAATACTACAAGAGTTGGTTGAATTGTAACATGGAGCTTGTAGTCACTTTGCAGAATTGAAAAGCACTTAATACAAGTAGAGAAATACTTCTAAGGGATTTTACGAGGAAACTTTCCTAGGCCTAATATAAAGTAAAAATCCTCAAGCTTTCAAAAAAAAAAAAAAAGTAAAAATCCTCAACTAACCCTAGCAACGGGATTTTGAATCAAACTTTGATACAAAGATAGTCAATATATTTGCAACATTCTCATTGTTAATTGAGTACATAGTACGTGTTAGTAAATTATAGATGTTTTTTATAATCTATGAATCAAATAAGGAGTCCAAAAAAAAATTAATTTTAATAATATCAACTTAGGCAATTTGCTCTTAAAAATTCAACTTTGTATTGTTATCCACTCTATTTTACGTAATACCAACTTTTCTATGTTTTTTTTTTTCTTGTTGCAGAACCTCTTTTCCGGAGGAGTAAATACCACAACGGCTGGGGTTATTTGGACACTAACAGTGCTTATAAAGAACCCGGTTGCAATGAAAAGAGTACAGGAAGAGTTAAGGAGCGCGGTACTAAATAAGGGTTTTATAACAATGGACGATATCCCATACCTCAAATATTTTAAGGCAGTGATGAAGGAATCATTTAGGTTGCATCCACCCGTTCCATTATTGCTTCCACGTGAAACACTTCGAAAAAGCAACATAAAAGGATACGATATTTTACCCAAAACTATTGTACTTATAAATGCATGGGCTATTGGAAGAGACCCAAAGCATTGGACAGACCCGGAAAAATTTATGCCTGAGAGGTTTTTGGAGAGTTCAATTGATTGGATAGGGAGCGAGACTATGGCAATGATTCCATTTGGGGGTGGAAGAAGAACGTGCCCTGGTAACGCTTTTGGACTAGCAAACATTGAACTTGCACTTGCCAATTTGTTATACTCTTTTGATTGGGAATTGCCTGCTGATTTAAATAAGGAAGAAATTGATAACAATGCGCTCCCTGGTTTGGTTACACATAAGAAAGATGGACTTTGCCTGGTAGCAAAGAAATTTGAGTTTGCATGAACGAAAAATATATACTTGTACTTTGTAGTGTCCATTTCAAATAAATCGAAGGCATGCGTGAATCATGACAGTACTCTATGTAAACTAGGGTGTACTAGTATAATCAATGTTGTTACATTATTGTTTATGTGCTTGTGTATTGTGAGCTCATGTATGGTGAAAATCCTATGGATTATTGTCTAGCTTTCTAAACATTGTTGGTTTTTTAGTTTCCTTTTACTATTATTATTATATGAAAGGTTCATTATTATTATTATTATTTTTTTTTTTTTTTTTTGACAAAGAGAACTAACAAAAAATTAAAAAGTGAAATGAAGTAAAATTCTACGCCTAGCTGCACCAGCAAGAGAGTGAGCCTCAGCAACCGATGTCCTAGAAACCTTCTGAACATGACACGTTGAGAAGGAGGAGATAACATGCATCCCGGATTTCCTGAATTGTCCACATCACCGAAATCTCAGCAGTTCTAAAATCCTGGATCAACTGAGGAATAGACATGCAGTCTGTGAACAGGTAAATGCTCGAGAAACCCCGATGTCGAGCATGCTTAAGACCGAAAAGACAAGCCTGCAGCTCAAAATGAAGAGCAGAACTAGCCATACAGGCCCGAGCTCCACCCCCAATGCAATGGGAAAAAGAGGGATCCAAGAAACACCAACCCGCACCTGCATTATGATTCTGTCGATCCCAGGCACCATCAAAGAGCATAGAAACTTCACATAACATGTTAGGATCACCTCGTAACACCAGTCTCTCAGAGGGAGCAGAAAACCCGAGGGAATACTAGTAGAACAGCTAGAAATCTCACAAGCCTTACCACTTCTAGTGGTCCATTCCCAAGCAAGATCCAAGACAAAATGAGGGGAATAAACCGCCGATCGAAACCGAACATTATTCCTAGTAAGCCAAATGGCCCAGCAAATCCCAAAAAAAACGATCCAAAGCAAGCCAATGCTTAGCCTTCGCAAAGCTGGAAATAATGCCAGAGAACCAAGTAGAAAAAGGAAAAGAAGTATCAGGCTTAGGGAGCGACCCCCAGTCCATGGAATTCCATAAACTACTAGAGAAAGGACAATCCCAAAATAGATGTCCCACGGACTCCGAAGAGACATGACAAAACACACATGTGGTATCAATCGGAATGCCCTTAAGAGCAAGAACCTCTGTTGTCGGAAGAGGATTATGTAAGACCTTCCAAGCTAGCAATTTCCACTTTAGAAGAATAGACATACCCCATAAACGTTTCCACCATGAAGAATCAGTAGAAGTACTCTGAAGGGAAAATGGCTGAGACATGAGGGTTGTATAAGCAGATTTGGTCGAGAACGACCCATCCCGAGTATATTTCCAGTACACAAAATCATCAATCTTCTGTATTGGGCGTTCTAAACCAAGAATCGCCGAAGCAACAGAAGTGGGAAAAAGATGCCTAATCAAAGGGACGTATTCCAAATACCAGAATCGGGAAGTAGTAAGTCAGATACCAGCAGAGGACGATCTTCTTCAGGAATACAATCCTTGAACTCAATCCTGATGTCAGGCACCCTACAATCCTGTAAAATACTAACATTATCCCCCTGGCCTACCTTCCAAGCCAAACCTTGGGATAAAGCTAAACCTCCCTCTACCAAACCACGACAACCCCAAGAAGGGCGAGGACAAGTAATCGAAGCTTTAGAAGAAAGTAAGGCAAGGTACTTAGCTTTAAGGACCCGAGAAGCCAGTAACTAAGGATTGGACCATAGATGCCAAGCTTTCTTAGCCAGCAAAGCTAGATTAAAGGATCGAAGATGGCGAATACCCAACCCCCCTAATCCTTTAGGGAGATGCAACGCCGAAGAGGGAGCCAAGGACAAACCCCTGAAATCTTTGTTAGACTTCCACCAAAACCGAGATAGAAGAGAATCTATCCGATCACAAAAATAGTAGCAGGAACACAGAAAGAACATGGTTAAAAGAAGCAACCAAAATAGAGTTGATGATTACCAACTTTGCAGCCGCCGATAAGTGGAGAGAGGCAAAGGAAGAGAGCCGACAAACCACCTTGTCAACAAAAAACTGAAATTCTTTGCACTTCGCACGACCCAAGTCCACCGTGAGACCCAAATACTCACTAATAGAAGGTTTTGATTTCATTTTGAGACTAGCAGACAAATAGTCTCGAAAATCATCAGGAGTGTTGGAACTAAACCGGACAAAAGATTTTTGTAAATTAATCATCTGGCCAGAAACCGAAGATGATCCTTGTAAAGTATACAACTAGTAATCAGTGTATAATCCTATCTTTTATATCCATTAGAGAATATTTCGTTATAAACAATGTGGGCCAAAGATGATCCTTAGTCCAATGTGCTGAAGACGGTGCTCGGTCCAAAGATTCTGGGCCAAGGGTAACTTGCACATCTGAACACAATAATTGGCCTCTGGGGTTGTTGGAGGAACGCCCCTTCATTGCCCAAGTCAATCCTTTGATAAAAAGAGAGAGTATTAAATGCCATGCAAGAGAATATTTCTTGAGGCTGATTATGGATACTTGATTATTGTAGAATTGAACTATTTATAGTTTTATACCCATGGGTAATAAACAACGGGAACCCCTTGGACCCGTGTCAAGCCCTAAGCACATGGACTCTTAATATGGACTTAACTTATATCCTTAGACTGATTTGCTTACACTTAGACATGACTTGAGCATATTGGGCATGGTGGCCCAATTGATAAACAAGGATTAAAAAGGGAATCCATTTTGGCACTCAAACAGAGAATATTTATGTATTTTTATAATATATTATCTTATCGTGCCTCTCACATGTTAGCCAGTTTGGCTATACATGCTATTGCTTGAGTGAAAGTAGAGGGTGATGGATATGAAATTCTCTACTCCTAAGCATATGTACAGTAGATGATAGGTTTTGAAATTGTAATCTCAAAATCACAAGATGAGCTTCCTACTAATTTCATATTGAAATTGTACACTTAGCATGCTTGATTTAAGGAGAAAATGTTGTTTTCTTTGAATTTTACTTTCCTCGTTTTAGGGTAATGACACAGTTCTCTCTTTTACATGCTTCATAATCATTGACAATTTGACACACTTTGGGTGTCTCGCTATTTTTATTAACTTCGCTAATTTTACAGTACATCAAACAACTTATTTTTACTGCATTGAACATTTTTGTTTCAATTATACTGAAACATACATTAAACAATTTTTTTTTAAAAAAAATACCTTAAATCATAGCTATAATTTTACACTTTGCATAGTTATATGCTACGAGTAGAATTCACAGCAATATTATCAGTAACAATTCATTAAATAAAAATATAGCTAATAATTTAGCCCACATATATTTAACAATTGTGTATAAACAAGGGAATTAAATAAAGGTATTTTGATTCTCCCAAATACCTTATTATAATATCAAAAGGAGGCTGATACACAATACAAACAACAAAATCATACTAAGATGTACCGTGTATAATAGTACACTTAGTATTTTAATTACAAGTAATAATCAAGCAACAACTTTGCATTCATATTCAGCGTCATCAATTTCAACATCTCCAGTAAGTTCTTCAAGAGATTTACCCATTGGTTCAGGCACTAAGAAAGTGCATAACATACCAAAAAAGTTGATGACACCAAGAATAATGAGGGACTTCTTTTTCCCTATACCAGCTGGATAATTATGGATTCTCTTGTCCGGGTCTTTCTCTTGTGAGGCGTACAAGAATCCAAAGGCTCCGATTATAGCCCCGGCCTTTCCTGATGCGGCTGATATACCATGGCAAGTGGACCTTAGCCTAGCTGGGAATATCTCGGCTGGTATAACAAAGGTGGTTGCATTCGGACCAAAGTTGGCAAAGAAAAATGTTAGACCGTATAAGATTAAGAAACCAATACGGTGATCTTTGTTGTTCCAATGATCGTAGGGAAAGGCAATGGCAAACATGAAAACTGTCATGAAAAAGAATCCCATCATTTGGATCCACCATCGTCCACTTACATCTATGAAGGCGACAGTGAACCAGTACCCAGGGACAGTCCCAGAAAGAGCGATCAAGGTTGAAAGTCGGGCTATTTGGTAAACTTCCCTTATAGCACTCATCTCATCTGTGGGCGGGATCCATCCTACAGACCAGTAAATATCTTTTTGAAAGAGATTTTGGCTGTAAAATGCAATGTCGAGTAAGAACCATGTACTGGTGGTTCCTAGGAGGCGAATACCATACCGGCTAGCAAACTCACGTGAGAATAGCCCAAACTGGTGATTCTCACTTCTGAGTAGTTTATCAACCTTCGCTTCCTCTGCATCCAAATGAATGTTGAGGATTTTTGACATATCCTCAGCAGCCTGTCTCGAGTTCTTAGCCACAAGGGCGGTGTACCTAGCTGTCTCAGGCATCTGCATACGCCAATAGTACGTAAAGATAGCAGGAATGGCTCCGAACATCAAGACAATTCGCCAAATAAAGTCTGATTCAGGCGGGATAGAGGCTATAGGGTCAACATTAAAAGGGGGAGGTTTAAACTTGTTTTCAAAGGCTGCTGAAACTAATAAGGCCACAATCCCACCAGCTAAAATCCCCATGCCTTGCATTGCAAAGACCGCGGCAATGAATGTCCCACGAGTCTTCTTGTTAGCGTACTCAGACATGATAGTGGCCGAAAGAGGGTATTCTCCTCCAACACCAAACCCAAGCCAGAATCGAAAAAAACAAAGACTAGTCATTACCCCTTTAGGAGTTTTCCCAAATGAAAGCCCTGAAGCAAACGAAGAAAAGATCATCAATATTAAGGTGATACCATAGACCTTCTTTCTTCCCATATGATCTCCAAGCCAACCGAAGAAAAGCTGTCCAAGTAAGGTGCCACAAAGCGCGACACCATTCACAGCAGCTGAGACATTGATAGGCAAGATCCCTGGCTTCTCCGCGCCAGGTGCAGTGTAGTACAAACGTCCTAGCAGTCTTGCCACCATAGAGATGCAGAACAAGTCGTATGCATCTGTGAAGAAGCCCATACCCGCAATCGCAATGGCTTTGAAATGATACCATTGTGTTTTGGCCACATCAAGCGCGTTTAGCACTTGCAACTGTCCTTCTAACATGACTAAATTTATGAAATATTTTCGCAGTCTGCTGATTTTTTCTCTAATCTTACATAACAAAGAAATCTGGCAGCTTGGTTAGCTTAAATTTGTTTACAAAATATGATTGATTTTGAAGTATGAACTTCTAGCATATGCTTGTATATGTAGCAAGACTGGGCTGTTTTCGCCACATAAAGACAAAAGAATGAATTTGATGAGGGCGGCAAGATTTTAAGATTGCAATGGTTGTTCTTCTATGGTTTTGAAACAAGGCCAGTAGTTCAATCAATGTATAGGATAAACAAAAAAGAAGAAGCTAGCTAACTGTTAGTTATATCTAAGGGTTAATAGTTGACTATTGGAGAAAAGGGGTTAACAAAATGACAATTCTATATTATTTTCAATACAAATTACAGTATATACATATAAATTAAAAATTAAAAATTAAAAAATAAATCCCACTCTAAATATTCTTCTTCTTCTTAGGTGTCATTTGGTTGACCAAAAACTTAAACCATATTCTTTTGTGTTACTTAAACTTGGTTAGCAAAATTCCTGGGAACTAAACAATTTCACTCCCTACAAAATGGAGGAACTATCTCGGTAATTTTCACTTCAAGCTCATGCTTAACCAAACACAATCTAGCATTTCCTTCAAGTTTCAATTTCATTGGAATATAATTTCCACATTATTCAACTAAACGAACCCTTAATTGACAGTGATTAACTCACAAAAATTGTATACCAGTATGAATTCAAGTTTTATCAACCTTTGACTTAGTTTGTATGAGATTCATAAAAGATACTGATATAAATGAGGTCATTCTAAAATTTTTTATTTTTTATTATTTGGTGTACCAATCCCATTTTTTGGATAATACTCTAACAATTTTTACTTATATTAAGCTAATTAAGTGGTAAGCATATCTAGCTAATAATTAAGCTAATTTATAGAGTTATAGTCCCTAAACTTTATCTAAAAGCCATGTCACACGTTCCTCCTGAATCTTTGTGAAATCAACACGTTATTCCTGAATCTTTGTGACATACAATAAGAGCAAATAATCTAACTCAAAAAGTCAATTATATTTTGTTGAAGTTTATTTGCCACCACGTTCGTAACATATTGCATAAGTGTGCTTCAATTTTTCGGAAATAACCAAGGTAGCTCTTATGTTATATTTTATTTCTAGATCGATCTTTTTGTTATTTTAGAAGAAAAAAAAATCTAAAGGAATATACGAGGTTGAAGTGTTTCAATACTATATGCACGCATTGGATGGGTTATTGTCAATACAACAATGAATTTATATTTTGAACTTTGACATAATAAACCTAAAACCACTTAAGTTAATAATTGAATTAATTATTATGCTAATTAGTCAAATATATCAATGCAAAGCAAAGGAAGAAAATTTTTGTTGTCACCAAAAAGATCCATATCTTGGTGTATATAGAGTGACAAACATATCGACAACAATGAAATTTTGATAAATTATGTGTTTCCATTAAGAAATAATGGATTTGAAAATAGGTTATCATGTCTAAATGAGCTATTTGCCTACTCCATTACAATCGAAATAACATCAAATGAAAATGATATAGAACCAAGGACAATGGAAGAACATCATTGCTGGAGTGTGGCCGAAATATAAAGAGATAAGTTAAGTAGAATTATAGTCACTTGAAAAAGTAGTTCTTGGCCAAATATCAGCTACACCAAAATGTGTAAAATCTATCCGATATAATTGAGTACTTGTAAGAAAACAAAATTTGAAAAATAAGATAACCAAATATAAAGTCTATCCGATATAATTGAGTACTTGTAAGAAAACAAAATTTGAAAAATAAGATAACCAAATATAAAGCAAGACTAATTTGCTCAAAAAAAGTTTTTCCCTAATGTTAGGAATTGATCATAAGAAAGCATATTCACTAATTAAAAAAAATGAAACTATCGTAAGATTTCTGGTGAGCATAACACTATAAAGGATTGCAAATGCAATTGAGGGATGTTACGACATACTTATAGTGGGATTCAAAAATCACTAGATCAGTCCCTATATATTCATTTTGAGGTAATCATCAATGGCTTAACTTGCTAGCCGATTTGGCCTGGTCCGAAAAAGGGGCCAATTTATTTGGGGTCGTGGCCAGAAGATTAAGAAAACAAAGACGGGAGATCCGGCATCGGAGGCATTCTTCTAACATTAAGAATCTTTAAAGGGGAGTAGCACTTCTACCTATACTTGAAGTAGTTAACTCGGTAATCTAAGTTAAGGAATACATGAAAATCTCCAAAGGTAAGGCTCTAAAAGAGTTTTCTTTTTTGAGGATAGCAGAAGTTTTCTAGCTTGATGCGAGGCTCGGGACTTCTCAAGTCTTTGATAACGTTGTAACCAAAAGGAGTATATAAATAGAGATTTACCTTAGTAAGAAAGGCATCGATAAAAATTCCTTAATCAGTAGAAGACTAATAAAGCTGAGTAGCCTGAGGATTTTATCAACGAATAATGGAAGAAACAGTAAGAGATAGATATAATTTATATTAGGGAAAAACTCCTTTTCTTTACCGGTAAGAGAAGGGTCTTCGAAGGAAAGAAGAGTTGTACCGAAGACTTTCTATTAGCATAGAATAAAGTGAAGTCTCGCGCTTTGGCTTAGTCACTCTCTTCGTCGTTCCTGAGAGCGGATGTTAGGATTGAATAAGAAGAGTTGCTACGTGTAACATAAATAAGACTTTTTTCTAAAGCTTACTATAACAAGAGAAGAAGCCGTTAGCAGTTCAGGCTAGGGTTTTGGTTTAATACCTATTGCCCTATTCTGATAGCAGAGTAGTGTTAAAACCAATAAGAGAAGTATTGGCGATGACCTAGTCTTTCAAGACAGTCAACATCCGCAGTCAAGTGACCAGTTCACTCTATAGTAGAACTAAATATGTCTCCTTCTCTGTTGCTATTCTTAGCCTAGAGACAAGGAACCTCTTTTGGGACCTCATGGTGCTTGCGGCTTTCCCCAAGACAGCTTATTCCGCATTTGCACCAAGGACCCAGGGCTTTCGAACTACTTTGGTTGTCCCCCCTAGACTTTCATGCATAAACCCGACACCGCTCTTAGCAGCTAAACCACAATAAGTTGGATAGACAACCACTCTCCTAAAAGGGCTATTTTCTCATCTATATGATCATGGTCTTGTCACGGGCTGGATTTGAACCAGCATGTTCCAGAAGACCAGAATCATGATCTGGGTTTCGACCTACAGATCGTGACTTTTGGTTACCCGGTTCATACACTTAAAGGTGATACTAAGATGGTATCTTTGTGAAACAAAGCATAAGCAGGTTTGTTATCGCCAAGGGCTTTGGTAGCTAGGCAAAATATTGAGAAGATATGTTGCTGTCTCAAGAGAATCTACCCAATAGGAAGGACAAATCGACATATGAATAAAGAGAGTGCGAGAGCTGTTATTTAAGGTGTGCATTATGCGCTCGGTCCCATTTTATGAAGAAATGTGTGGACAAAAGAAGCGAAATATTAAACCATTTTTGACAAAAAAAAAAAACAATTCTAAGGGGTCATTATCAAATTATCTACAATGGTCACACTAAAAAGATTTGATTGACCGTTCTAATTGACTTGTCATGTATAATCTAAAGTTCAAGGAAGATTGAAAAGCTTAAGATTTGAATTTTAATTGTATGGTCCAAACAAAATAGGTAAAATCATCCAACACCAAGTAATATACATGACCATGAGTACGTACTACGAATAGATTATGTCCACAAATCAGCATGTATTATCTCAAAAACAGTAGAATATTACTATTATAAGTATTTAATGGCAAAGGAACATGTTATCCCAATAAATAAGAAACACAAAAATGGAGTTGTGCTCCTAATTACGAGAAATAAGATTTCTAGACCTAAGAAAGCATAAAGCTGGATGCCCAACCACATACGTGAGGATGCAAAGATCAGGTGGCAATACATATAGATGGAGTGGTAGTAGAAGTGGCAGGATATAATTCCCCCAAACTATTGCATCTCGTTATTAGATTTCCTGTAAGAAGGTCATTCACTAAAAAAACCAAAAGGATATAACATAGAGCAAGGGGGAGGGGTCAGGGTGAATAAAGCGGTGTGACCATATCTGTTACTGGAATGCAATGACTATTACCAACTAAAATAAAAATATTAGTGCTCAAATTAGACAGAGGCATGAAAAGTACCTAAATTATTTGTCATATGAGACGTTACACCCGGGTACATGTACCACGAATTGTCTTGTGCAGTGGAAGACTGGAAGAGACATAGTAGCAAAGAAGTTCCCCAATTACGTAGGAATCATGAGAGGCCTATAGTTAGGGGCTTGTTATGTTGGATACTGAACCAGATATTGCTGCTGGGCCATATAGGCAACTCTAGGTGGCTTAGAAGTTGGTCGTGGCTGGTTTTTGTTATCATGGTCTTGTTATCACATTTCAACCTCATTTGGTTATTGGCATATTTGTAAGATGCATCCGGATGCATAAGCTTTAGCTGAACAATCGAATAATTTTTCCTTGTTTCAAGACTCTACATGGTTTAGACACATAAATAACCAACCCAATAACATTTATGTACATTTATCATCGAGAAAAAAAATGATAGAAAATCATATCAAGTATATGTATTAGGTACATTTTAATTACTGAAAGACACATATCGATAAGAGCAGAATTGTTCTGTGAAGGTACTATTAATTGTGGCAAAATTAAATAAACCTTAAATTGTACCTTGGGATATCATCACAATCATCAAGAACATATGTTATCATGGTCTTGTTACCAAATTTCAACCTCATTTGATTATTGGCATATTTGAAAGATGCATCCGGAGGCATAACCTTTATCTGAGCAATCGAATAAATTTTTCTTTGTTTCATGATGTTTTTATATTTATCAATATCAACATTAAATAATGTGACTTGAACTTCATCCCCTAGAAAATGAGAAATTATACATAAGTGTCTATATTTTTGAATTTTTTAAAAAAACAAAATAAGGGCTAAGTAAAACTAAAGTTCAAACTTCTGCATCAGTAAATACCATACTCCATGAATAATGGACATAATTTGCACTTTTAGCTCTAGCTTATTCATTCAATGCCCATAATAAAGGCACTCTCATATTTTCTTTCAACGTTTAGAAAGGGTAATAAAACGACATGGTGTGTAAATTGTGTTAAATATGATCATTAAAGTAGGCATAAAATAATTATAAACATGCTATATCATTACCGATCCTACCTTGCACATGTAAAGAGGTCATATGAATAGTGTAGATGATAATAGAAACCTTTAATAAAATAAAAAGGGAACATTAACATGAAAAAGAAATTTCTTGTTTTTTTCGCTAAAACAAACATTGCTAAGAATGACCAAATAAATATTTTAACAAAACTAGATACATAGCTATTTTACACTGTTTAATTCTTCCTTATATACAATATTTTTAGTGAATTTGTTAGAAACATTCTTTTTATTTTGTAGTAAGTTTTTTAGCCCGGAAGGAGATGTAACTCTTGACATTGCAATATATAATTGACCATGACTAAAAACGGGTCTTGGGACAAAAATACCAACTTTGCTCAACGTTTGTCCTTGACTTTCATTTATTGTCATGGCAAAGGCTAATTTTAATGGTAATTGCATGTCTTTCTTTATTTTAAAAGGAAAATCTATTGTCTTGTTAGAAGGTGTTAAAATCAATTTGTGGAAACAATACTAATTCTCTACCTCTTGGACCTGTGATAACTACTCTTGCTTTAATAACTCTATGACCCAACTTCTTGATTATAGGACATGTTCCATTATTCAATCCTATTGATTAATTCATATTTCGCATCAGTATCCTCGGGGCACCAACTTTCAACTCTAAGCAATGATTAGGAAGACTTGACAAATTTAATGAGTTTAATAATTCCATAGGCTTCATGTTATCAAGGAACCCATCATCTCTTGTATGACCCAAAGTATCCGAGTTATAATATCTTTGCACATTTCTTGAAAGCATTATTAAAATTATCAAATTTTAAAAAAATTTAACTCATCTACCTCATCGTTTCTTGATAGCATTGATATTATAGCTCGCATACTTATTTGGGTCATACAATAGATGATGGGTTCCTTGATAACATGGAGCCTGTGGAATTTTAAACTCATTAAATTTGTCAAGTCTTCCTAATCATTGCTTAGAGTTGAAAGTTGGTGCCCCGGGAATATTGATGTGAAATATGAAACAATCAATAGGGTTGTGCAATGGAACATGCCTTATAATCATAAAATTGGGTCATAGGGTGATTTAAACACAAGTTATCAAAGGTCAAGAGCTAGAAAATTAGTATTGATTTCACGAATTGATTTAACACCTTCTAACATAACAAGAAGATAAATTTTCCTTTAAAAAAGAAGGCAATTTCCATTAAAATTAGCCTTTATCATGACAATAAATAAAAGTCAAGGACAAATGTTGAGCAAATTTAGCATTTTTTTACCAATACTCGTGTTTAGTCATGATCAATTATATGTTGCAATGTCAAGAGTAACATTTCCTTCCGTGCTAAAAATCTTACTAAAAAATAAGAAGAATGTTTCTAACAATTTGACTAAAAAATATTGTTTATAAGGAAGTATTTAACAGTGTAAAATAGCTATGTATTTTCTTTTGTTTTAATATTTATTTAGTAATTCTTAGCAATGCGTGTTTTAATGCAATTTTAGAACTATACTTTTTTCAAAAAAAAAAAAAAAAAATTCTTTATGTCATGTTAATACTCCTTTTTTATCTTGTTGAAGATTTCTTTCAATAACTATATTATTTATATGACCTTTTAACATGTGTAAGGTAGGATCGATAATGATATATTATGTTTATTTTTTTTTATGCCTACTTTAATGATGTTTAAATGCAAGAAATGGACACAATGTACACACCATGTCGTTTTATTACCCTATCTAACTGTTGAAAGTGATTATGAGAGTGCCTTTCTTATGGGTGGTGAATGAACAAGCTAAAGCTAGAATTGCAAATTATGTCCATTATTCATGGAGTATAGTATTTATTGACACAAAGGTTTGAACTATAGTTTTACTTAGTGCTTATTTTGTTTTTTCAAGATATTCATGAATATAGACACTTACAAGTATGTATAATTTCTCACTTTCTAGGGGATGAAGTTCAAGTCACATTATTTAATGTAGATATTGATAAATTTAAAGACGATCTTGAAACAAGAAAAAGTTTATTCAATTGCTTAGCTAGAATTGCCTTCGGATACATCTTACAAATATGCCAATAACCAAATGAGGTTGAAATTTCGTAACAAGACCATGATAACAGAAATTCTTGATGATTGTGATGATATCCCAAGGTACAATTTTAGGTTTATTGAATTTTGCCACATTCCACGGTACCTTCACATGAGCAATTCTTCTCTCATTGGTATGTGTGTGTCTTTCAGTAATTAAAATGTACCTAATACAAATATTTTATATGATTTTTAGAATTATTTTCGAGCTTTAATAGTCATATCATTTTTTCTTGATGATAAATGTACACAAATGTTACTGGGTTGATTATTTATGTGTCTGAACCATATAGAGTCTTAGGTAAGAGATATCAAAAGAGAGATGTTACTCCATTACTCTGAAACACAAAGTAGTATATTACAAAATTTACAATATGTTTATACAACCTCCGTTTCTTTTTAATTGATACGTTTTGACTTTAGCACTATTCACATACTCTCCTTTGACCATGTTTTGTGATTTATATGTAATGAAAAATATATATAGTCATGTGGGGTCTTTTTAGATTCGTCACAGTATATATTTTCAAAATATCAACTTTTTATAATTTTTACTTATCAGTAACTAAAGATATTAACGTTTTGATTTGTGCATTGACAAACGTGACTAAAAAAACGTGTCAACTAAAAAGAAACGGAAGAAGTATAATTATAACAAACTATCCAATGTTCAGCTTTTTTTTTATTATCAAATGACATTTTGATTTACAGCATGAAAACAAAGAGGCTAACTTAGAGGTGATTAAAAATCAGGTCAAGTCGGGCTTTAATATAATTTCTCGTGCCCAAACCCGCAAAAATGTAGCGAGCTTAACGGACCAAAGCTGGCTTTTCGAGCTTTTCAGGTCAGGTTCAGATTTATTTTGAACTAAAATTGCGTTTTTAGGCTTGTCCAAACCCGTCCTATTTTCGGGTTGGGCTAGCGGGCCTGGTCAATGTTGATCACCTCTAGGCTAACTTTATGGGAAAGGTTTGCTCATGATCAAGTTCGTTTCTTATTCTGATCATGTGTTGGGTGCATCCATGGTATCAATTGTTTTCTATTAGAGTAATATTATTTTTTTGAATTAAAGTAGATAAACATAGAAAGACTATAGTGTCATTTTATCATTGCTTTGAATAATTTTACTGGTTTTCCAATAACTACATGTTCTATTACTGTTGGACGTAATAGACTCTTTATTAATCTTGATATTGATGAAACTGATAATCTACATGGATGGTTAGCCTAAAAACATTATAATCAACAATGTAATTTTATGTCGCATACTTACGTATTTACCTAACTCATATAGGTACGCGGATATGTTCAAACATATCAGCAGGAGTCAAATATTAGTCAATGATATCTCTCAAATGGAAATGGTGTTCAATGTTAAAAGGAACAAGTTAAATCAGTTTTTAGCTTTATATAATGTATGTATATCCACCATTATTCATTTTTATACATGAGGTGTTTAATATTTGGTGTGTTATTTTTAGGTTCAATAAATTGTACTAGCAAAAGTGTTATCCATTAATATTTAATACATATTTGGTATAAATCATGCGTTTGACACTCAAAGAGAGCTGATATGTGTGTGGAATGTGACCCTCCTTGAGTAGGCCAAGGTATTTTTACTTTTTTATTTTTCAAAAAATAAAATTAACCTACTTTACGCATCATTGCACTTAACTATATCATATTGATACAATTTAGAATCAATGTGAAATTGGTGTCACTGCAAGTACATTGTCTGTTATATAGTTATACTCTTTGGCCAATATGCTGAGTTGATTATTGGTTGTCTAATATCAAGTATTAAAGTCATGACAAATAATGTAACTATACTCTTTATTCATATATTAAGGAAATACACACATGCATGCATAATGACTAAATATGTTATTTATGATCAGGAATTTGGAGACTACTTTTTAGAAGAGTAGTGAACATTTGATTTATGCATTCACTTTCATACTACATGAACCCAAGATTAAAAATGATGATATCATAATTGCATTTGTTTTACAACTTTTTTTAAGGGAATCAAGACTTACTTTTGTATTGGTAATGAGTTTATTTTTTTTTTTTTTTTTTGTATGGTTTTTATTGTTCCTATTTTTTGTTTTATTGAAAGTTATCCGCATATATGAAAACATGGTGTATTGTACGTCGTGTATTAGCACGGGCACATTCTATTATGTATTTTTTTAAAAATCCTATCTTTAATTATACCTCGTGTATTAGCATGGGCACATTCTATTATGCAATAACATAGTTACCTAGTAAGTATAAAACCATAAAAACATGAAAACATGGTTAAAGCCCAAAACTCATAAATTTATGATCTGAAATTAATTTCAATCACAAATAATAAAATTACAACATATCATAATCATAAAACAAGTAATAAGATTAGTTCGTTAACACATTCAAAACCCTTAAACAAATTTTAACCTATCTTTAAATCCTATATTATAAACAATAAAATCTGAAAATTTAAACCATATGTTACAATTAATAATCTTGATAATTTCGCTTGGCTTTATAAGATTTAAACATGCTTAAGATCATTGAAATCAATAACATAAATAAAAACAAACAAAAACTTTAAATCTTAATTTGAAACATAAAGGAATAAGAAGTAACAAATTAAAGGAGGAAGGAGGAGAGGGTACCGAGGTGGCTTCCCGGCAGTACGGGCGACTGGTAGGGCCGTCGGGCTTCTTGGTCGTGCGTGTGTGAGAGCCGCTTCTGTTTTATTATTTTTTGTTTGTTGAAGTGTACTGCGTAGAATAGGAGTAGCAGTAAGAGGGTTTTTATAAAGATGGGCTATTAGTTAATCAATTCCTTTAATCTAAGATTGGGTCTTGGTAGCTTTTGGGCTTAGCTAGGAATATTTTTATTTTTCTCTGGGCTAAGTAGGAAATTTTTTTCAAACTTGGGTTTATTTAAAAACTTGCTTGAGAAAGAAAGAAAAAAAAAAATTTTAAAAAATAAATAATAATAATAATAATAATAAGGCTTGCTTGAAATTATTTTCATCAAATATCATGCATTAAAACGGTAATCAATTAATCATTGACCTTATAGTCAAGATTACTTCATTAAATCTTATCAAAGTTATTTTATACTCCGTTCCCATTTGTTTTTTACGATTTCATTTTAGGTGCTCCTATTAATTCTTTAAATTAAGGATTTTTCTATTTTAAGACATAAAATTTAGACAACTTTAACCTTTGCTTTATTTTTTAATATCCCATGTACTGTTGTCCTCAATTTTGCATGTGATAGTGTACTTTTTCCGATTTTATAGGGGAAGAAGAGCTAATTTCAATGTTCAGTATTACTTTCTCTTTCCTCTCTCCTCTTCAACCTTTTCTTTTTCATTATTTTTTGTTAGTAATAGCCCCTTTTACCATCTCCTGATGAATTATGATGACAAAAATGATTGGATGTACTCACTTTATCAATTTATAACGAGCGTAGCAGATGTTTTGACTCAAGTAACTCAACATTTTCAAATCAAAGTAAGAAGACATTCATGAGTAGGGTGATAGAGAGCTTCCTTGAGGAATCTTTTCAGCTTATCTACGAGATGAATTGGACCTCAGCCCGAAGAGCGCTTCCCTGGCGAAGAGATTCAAAAGATGGAACTCCAGCCGCGCATAATCCTAAACGTAAATACCAAAACGGAACGGAGGGAGTAGAAGTTTCAAGGAGATTTCGGGGTGGGGGGCTAGCTTTTCTAGCAGGGAAAGGGAGGGATTGGGGTGGGATTTGAGTTTTCTGGTGAAAGGAACTATGATTAACAGCTTCACACGTTGCAAGAAATCTAGTATTATAGGTTGTTGACTTTCTGTTGACCGACTAGGCTGTGATTGTTAAAGAAAACATAGCTCAAATTTTGGTTTATTTAAAGAACATCAGTCTAAAGTAGGATTATTAAGACCAATTTTTTTCTTTTAAATATCAAGCAAATCATTATTTATCATGGAGGGAGCCTAGGGTTCTAACAATGATAACATTTCTTGTTTATCAAATGGAATTTTAGTAAATATTTTGAGTTGAATAATATGCAAATATTTCTCTGATTTCAACAATTGTCATTTACTATTTGCTTTTAATGTCCGTTAACTCCCTTGTATAGCTTCTCCCATCAAACAGAAGAGAGAGAAAGAGAAGAATCACTTATCCCTTTAACAAATGGACGAATCCAAAACAGAAACCCTTTTCAACCACCACCCTCCATTAACTCCACTTCACAAGCATTCTCTCTCATTAACTTCCACCATTAGCAAGGTGGTAGTCTCAATATTCTCAAACATACACTACAATTGCAAACAAAAACCTTAAGAAAAAAAAAAAAGAGAAATTAAGGGTATGAGTAAGGGCATGTTCACATTTACTGAACTAAGCTGAACTGAACTGATTGGAGCTGAACTGAATTGATTGAAGCTGAACTGAACTGAACTGAGCTGAAATGAATATTTTTATAAGAGTGGAAAATTAAGAGCTGAACTGAACTGAACTGATTGGAGCTGAACTGAACTGAACTGAATTGAAATGAACTGATTGGAGCTGAACTGAACTGAAATTAAGTAAATGTGAACAAGCCCTAACTCTAAAAGGTAGGTATTTGACTCCTCCATTGTTTCCTCCTTTGAAGATGAGCTTTTCCTTCCTTTCCATTGAAGCCGAGCTTGGCAAAAAGCTTAATGGATTTTTTCTATCTCTTCTTAATTTGATTTCAACTAAGTAAACGGTTTATACTTTTATAGTTGTAAAATTACAGCTCACCTCAAAAAGCTTAATGGATTTTTTCATTTATCATGTCATGTTGTAAAATTTTCCTCACTAAATATTAAATTAAACATGGAAATTCTCATTTATCATGTCATGTTAGTAAATTTTCCTTTTAAACATTAAAATTAAGAAAAATAAAATATGAAGGTTCATCATGGAAAATCACTAGTTATTGATTTAAAATGTACATTAACAAACGTGTTTAAGGAAAACGAAAACAACTCTATAAACCACCAAGAATATTATTATTTAAAATATACTTTGTACAATATTACACGGAATATATTTGATACTTTCATGATAAATCAAACCATATGCTATGTATTTGCATATTAAAAATAAATAAACCAAATTTTGCATAGCTTTGCAAATAATTTCTTGGATTTTCAAATGAGATAAATATGGATTCGAATCAAATATTTAACACATGACAAAAATATTTCTATCCCCAAAGTCTTACTTTATAATTTTTTTTTTTTTCAAAAAAAAAAAAAAAAAACAAATTCACAATGCTACTTTAGTACATTTCCATGGCTGAAAACAAAAGTTAAGCGCCTCCACTCGTTACAAAAATAAACCCTATTAACAAAACCAGATCACTCTCATCAATTCATCACCCCTTCTCTTCTTCTTCTTCCATTTCTCTCTCTTCAACCTTCAATGCCTTCAACAATGGCGGCTACTTCCTCAAACCCTTCATTCTCCCCTTTCCCAACCCTCTCTTCCAAAACCCCTAAACCCCAATCCACCATTTACACCCTCCCTTTTACCCCTAACCCCAAAACCCCTTCCTCCTTCCTCCGCCGCCCTCTCCAAATCTCCGCCTCTCAATCCGCTAACCCCAAACCTCCATCCGCTACTCAAACCGCTGTTCCATCCCCTCTCACTGACGAAAACCCCCAATCTTTCGTTTCCCGATTTGCCCCTGATGAACCCAGAAAAGGGTGTGATGTTCTTGTTGAAGCTTTGGAGCGTGAAGGTGTTACCAATGTGTTTGCTTACCCTGGTGGTGCATCAATGGAGATCCATCAAGCTCTCACGCGCTCTACCTCGATCAGGAACGTCCTCCCCCGGCACGAGCAAGGTGGGATTTTCGCTGCGGAAGGGTATGCTCGAGCTACTGGGCGCGTGGGTGTGTGCATTGCAACCTCTGGTCCTGGTGCCACTAATCTTGTATCGGGTCTCGCTGATGCGCTGCTTGATTCTGTCCCTTTGGTTGCGATCACTGGTCAGGTGCCTCGCCGAATGATTGGAACTGATGCATTTCAGGAGACTCCTATTGTTGAGGTTACTCGTTCTATCACTAAGCATAATTATTTGGTTTTAGATGTTGAGGATATTCCTAGAGTTGTTAAGGAAGCGTTTTATTTAGCTAATTCTGGTAGGCCTGGACCTGTTTTGATTGATATTCCTAAAGATATTCAGCAACAATTGGTTGTGCCTGATTGGGATCAGCCTATTAAGCTTGGTGGGTATGTTTCTAGGTTGCCAAAATCGAAGTTTTCGGCGAATGAGGAAGGGCTTCTTGAGCAGATTGTGAGGTTGATGAGTGAGGCTAAGAAGCCTGTGTTGTATGTGGGAGGTGGGTGTTTGAATTCTGCTGAGGAATTGAGGAAGTTCGTCGAATTGACAGGGATTCCGGTGGCTAGTACTTTGATGGGGTTAGGAGCTTACCCTTGTAATGATGAATTGTCCCTTCATATGTTGGGGATGCACGGGACTGTGTACGCGAATTATGCTGTTGATAAGGCGGATTTGTTGTTGGCTTTCGGGGTTAGGTTTGATGATCGTGTGACAGGGAAGCTCGAGGCGTTTGCTAGTCGAGCTAAGATTGTGCACATTGATATTGATTCTGCTGAGATTGGGAAGAATAAGCAGCCTCATGTGTCGATTTGTGCTGATGTTAAGCTGGCGTTGAAGGGTATGAATAAGATTCTGGAGTCTCGAAAAGGGAAGTTGAATTTAGATTACTCTAGTTGGAGGGAGGAGTTGGGTGAGCAGAAGAAGAAGTTTCCATTGAATTTTAAGACCTTTGGTGAGGCTATTCCTCCCCAATACGCCATTCAGATGCTCGATGAGCTAACTGATGGTAATGCTGTTATAAGTACTGGTGTTGGGCAACATCAAATGTGGGCTGCCCAGCATTACAAGTATCGAAACCCTCGACAGTGGCTGACCTCAGGTGGTTTAGGAGCCATGGGATTCGGGCTACCAGCTGCCATTGGAGCAGCTGTGGCTCGTCCAGAGTCAGTGGTTGTCGATATTGATGGGGATGGGAGTTTCATCATGAATGTGCAAGAATTAGCTACCATAAGGGTGGAAAATCTGCCTGTTAAGATAATGCTCTTAAACAATCAACATTTAGGTATGGTGGTTCAATGGGAAGACAGATTCTACAAAGCCAATAGAGCGCATACATACCTTGGAAACCCTTCTAAAGAGTCTGAAATCTTCCCCGATATGCTCAAATTCGCTGAAGCCTGTGATATTCCTGCTGCCCGTGTTACCAAGGTGAGCGAGTTGAGGGCCGCAATGCAGAAGATGTTGGATACTCCGGGGCCATACCTGCTGGATGTGATTGTACCTCATCAAGAGCATGTGTTGCCTATGATCCCAAGTGGTGCCGCCTTCAAGGATATCATTAACGAGGGTGATGGAAGAACATCTTATTGATCGCATTATCGATGATGATGCTTAATCTGTATGTATAATAATATGTTTAGAGAGGTTATGACTGTTTTCTCTTTAGGTTAGTTTGTTGTTGGCATGCTGCTTGCTACTACTATGATAAACTTTTTTGTTGTTTTTGAGGTATTACTATGGATGATCATCCTACACTGCTCAAAGATTTTACATAAGTGCTCTTTGAGCTATGTATGTTATCTTGCGAAATAGACTCGTTGGCTCTTTTTTTTTTAAAGTACAAGATGATGACGGCAATCAGTTGGCTTAGAGAAGCTTTCAAGCTTCACTTTCATGCAAAATGATGTTTTACTAGTTTCTTTTATTTGATTGATGCTGTTTGATTTTGAAATCGTAAACCAGTATGTTAGTACAATTGTTTAAGATTTATGGTGGCAAATATGCATAATTGATGTAAAAGGATAACATTAATACCTTTTGGGATAGGGGTGTAATACCAAGTTATCATGGTAGGGTTGAGAAAACATAATAATCTGTTTAAAATTTCGCATGTTCTTTATTTGCTTCTGAAGTTCTGATATATGACAATAAATAATACTCCGTAACACATTTAGATTGTTTGGCTGGGCATAAATTTATCACTTGTTTGTATCACTGCAATAATATGGGAATTTATAATCCATATAAACAATAATTGTATGTTTTAATCGAGCATGAAGTATTCGAACGGCAAACTTTGGAGGTTTGGAAGACCATTTTACAGTGTGCAAGAAGAGCTCTATTAAGGATATGGTAGAACATTTCCTTTTACAAGTTTTTTTTTTTTTTTTTTTTTTTTTTTTTTTTTTTTTTTTAAAAAAAAAAACAAAAACAAAAACAAAAAAACAATCGTTTCCTCTATTCTCCATCAAATTAAATAGAGCCTTAAACAATCTAAAGTGGTCTTTTGAGTTTGGCAGAAACCTTCATCTTCAATCAATCTAGCAACAACCGTTAGATGTCAAAGTGATACCAAAACACTCGAGTACTATTTTTTCCTAGCTTAAATACAAGTATGTTTTAATGTAGCGGTTGAATCCCACAAATATGGCAACGCCTTCGGCAAATTAGGTGGGAATCAAGAAGCATAACAGAAAAAGAACCCTTGGAATGGAAGCCAAATTATGTTCATTTGGTCAAAGAAATAACCAAAGCTTCACCATCAACATAACTACCCATCATTTTTGAAAGCTTCATAAGTTCCACATCATGAAAATATGATGCTATATCGCATTTCGTTATTAGTAGAATACATCACAAGAAAATAATGCCTCCAGAGACTTCACCTGCTTGCCACACTCCCCAGATCTGTCCTCCAGTCTTGCCCAGATCAACAGTAAATTCCTCGGATACCAACAAACGTAGGCAGCTGAAAAGAATGGAAATCACCCTCACAAGTATGAGATTAATCCACATACTTGTTTTCGTCCTTGCTTCTATGTCAATCTTCAGGCTTCTGAGGTTTGCTATTACCTCTTATTCTCCATCACCACGATCTGGGTGGGCAGGTTTTGTAAAGACTTGCAATTTATCAGAATTAAGCTGCAAGGAAGTTCCATCCCATACAAGGGCTTCCACTTTTCCTCCTAATAGAAATCCGATCACAAAAAAGGAATATCGGTTTCTATCGGATATCATCACTCAGAGAGCACCCTGCAACCTTCTAATCTTTGGATGGGAACCCCAATACCGTCGCCTGGCAAAGATTAATTCTGCAGGAACCACAGTTATTCTGGAGGACACCCCTGAAAAAGTAAGAGTTAGAAGGTCAAACAGCACCAGGATTTACAAGGTCAATTATGATGTGAAGGCCAAAGAAGCATACAGATTGCTAAAACATGCAAGAGATGGAACTGTTTGTGCACCTAATTCAGGACCTATAGAAACATCAACCTGCAAATTGGCACTAACAAACTTGCCAAATGAGGTCTATACAAGCAAATGGGATGTGATACTTATTGATGGACCAGGTAGTGATGGACCAGAAGCACCCGGAAGGATGACGGCTATCTACACATCAAGTATTATAGCAAGAGCTAGGAATATCACAACAAATGTGGTATTACACGATGTAGACCGGATGATAGAGAAATGGTTTTCCCGGGAGTTCCTGTGCGAAGAAAATTTAGTTTCATCAAAAGGGAGATACTGGAATTTCAAGATTAAAGGTGGTCAGCAATGGCATTCCACCAGCTTTTGTTCTTCAGGATCACAAAAAACATAGGTGGCTATGCCATCATCTTATACAGTGCAGATTTGATCACGCTACAGTTGAGTTTACATGCAGGAAAGTGCATCATATGTATTACACTTTGCAGCAAAGAAAAAAAATCTCTAAATGAAGTTATGACATGCAAAGGAGTTAACAGGAGTGCAGAAGATTTATCCATCACTGGCACCCACCGCAAGTGACTGAATGAAACCTGTATACGAGATAGGTGCATCTGAGATAGTAACTTATAAAACTTAGAGGCATGTAAGACTATTAGATGCATGTGCAGTGTAGTATAGCATATCAAATCTTCCACGTTTCTGTGTAGAAACACTTGCAACTTTTATATGATATATAGCAGCAAATCATGCATAAATGTACACTCTGCTTAACACAAATGGACACTTACATCTATCATCTAAAGAAAATGCTCAAAGATTCAATAACTTATGTGATCAGAAAACATATCTAGTACAAATTTTTGACAGTAAAAAAATAAAAACAAATAAAATAAAATTCATTATACTACAACATGATTCTAAATTAGTTAATGGAAACCTCTGTTAGCAGCTTCACATCACCATGAGGACAAATGGACTTTACAGCTACACATTATGAGGACAAATGGACTTTGCAGCTTCAGCTTACACACAACCCAGTAAAACCATGTATAAAAAAAATATTGCAATCCTCAATTGTACAGTGTTCACAAACTCGTTACCAGGAGTTGATCAATATTAGCATAAATCACCAGTCTTCTGAACATCTTTGGAATTGTCATTTGTATCTTGCCGCTGTAAAAAAATAAATAAATAAAAATAAAAAGGAAGAACTCTTTGATTAAAAGAAAAAGCAGCGCCACAAATTTAAAACGGCATAATTAGAACAAGATTTAACTGTAGGGCGGCAAATTGTAGAGTTTTACAACAATTCCAATATAGTTTCCATTTATGCAACATTTTATCACTGTAGGGGGTTTTGGTGTATGGGGGGAGAGGGAGAGGGAGGGGGCGGGGGAGGGGGAGGGGGAGGGGGAGGGGTGGGGGGGGGGGGGATGGGGATGGAAGCAAAGGGAAATCGAAAGTGAGGGGTTCATTATCCCTATACTGGATATGACAAGGGGAAGGGGAGGAGAGGAAATTAAACAGATTCCTTTCACTTCCCCTTTCAATATACCAAATGCTTCCAATGTTTGAAATATTTGGAAGGAAATTGCTAGCTCATTCCTTCTTTTTGCCTTCTCTCTCCTCTCTTTCCCATTATGATTTTTATCCAAACAATCCAAGTACGTCTGGGTGAATCAACACAGGAATATCTACTTTTTTACACATACAAACTTTTTCAAACTCCGCCAATCCCAAGCCTAGATAAAGGAAGAGGGTTTCGTTAGGCCAGTGACAACCAGTGTAAAACTTTGTCACATAATGACATGAGCCAAACTGATATTTTCATGGGGGCGTTCCCTACTCAACGACGCACACTTCCTAGACTAGGGTGCAGTGATAAGTATGCAAGGGTTGCTAGGTCGTCGCTTGGAAGCGACGCGCCACATTGTCCAAGTGTGGTGTCAAATGATCAAGGGCTTGCAGGTTAGCACACGAGGGAGCGTGGTATGAGGGAGCATGTGTGGAAGGACTCTAGTTTGCATATTGGTTCTTGGAATGTGGGGTCTCTTACAAGGAAATTGACTAAAGTGGTAAAAGTGATGAAGAAAAGACGCGTAAACACCATGTGCCTCCAAGAGACAAGGTGGACAGGATAAGGAGCTTGAGGCTTGGTCTTGGGGTATAAGGTATGGTACATATGACTAGGAATGGTGGAGCTAGTAATGGAGTTGGTGTAATTCTTGATGAGAGGTTGTCGAAAGAGGTAATCGAGGTCTATTGGAAGAATAAGGTTGATAAGGGTGAAGTTGCTATGTGTGCACAAGCATTTCAGAAGCAATCCATTTGATAAGACAAATGATGAAGTTTTAGAGGGTAAAGAAGAAGGATTTTTATATGGTCTTTATTGATTTAGAGAAGGCATATGACAAAGTGCCAAGAGAGATACTTTGGTGGGAAATGTTGAAGAAAGGTATCCCACAAAGATACGTGGACCTTGTTAAGGATATGTGTTAACAAATATAGCACATGTGGAGGGTTGACAAAGAATTTTCCGGTTACAATTGGATTGCATCATGGATTTGCATTAAGCCCTTATTTGTTTACAACGGTTCTAAATGAAGTACCAGACTAATTCAAGATGAGGTTCCATGGTGAATGTTGTTTGCCGATGATATCGTTTTGGTGAATGAAACTAAAGATGGGGTTAATGCCAAATTAAAGCAATGGAGGCAAAGGTTGGAATCTAGAGGGTTAAGCTAAGTCGGAGTAAGACTGAATATATGGTATGCTACTTTGGTACTCATAGGGAGGCAAACGTGATGTGGTAAGGTTGGATGAACCATGAGTTAATGTTTTAAATATCTTGGGTCAATCATCCACAAAGTGGTGACATTGATCAAGACCTGGCCCACGGGATTAAGTCGGGGTGGCTTAGATGGAGAGCGATCACGAGAGTGTTATGTGACCAAGGCATCCCTTTACAGTAGATTGGATGTTACGAAAATGCGCATGTCAAGGTGGATGTGCGGGAACACTCTAAAAGATATAATAAAAAATGAGGTTATTCGCAAGAAAGTAGGTGTGGCATGTAAGACGAAGACCTAAGGGTGCACCAGTACAAAGAGTGGGACCATGGAGGGGTTAAATGAGGGAGAGGGAGATCGAAAATAACCTGGTTGGAAGGAGTTAGGAAGGATATGAAGTACATGAATTTGAATGAGGGTGAGGCATTGGATCGTAAGGGATGGGAGGAGGAAGATTTATGTTGATGACTACACGGAATAATCAATTTTGGTTCATGTTGTCGACCCTCGACCCCACTTATGGTATTAAGGCTTAGATCCATTGATTGACACACTTTTTCAAAATTTTCTGGGTTTAAATTACTCCCTCCAACATTAAATAAGTGTATCACTTGCCTTATTCGGACAATTTAAATTTCCAATTTCACCCACTAGCACACTAAAATGTTCACTTTAATTTACTAGCCAAAAAATTTGTAAAAATATAAGTGATGCACTTATTTAGAAAAGAGGGAGTATGTTACACAAAAACCAAAATTGCTCATTAAACTATCAGCACTTCTTATTAATATGAAGTAGATAGCTATGCTATATTCTAAACAAGGGGTCTAATGGATATACTTCATCTGTCTTTATTACTTGACGTGTATTATTTTTTAGGAAGTTTCTTTTTACGTGATTTGTCTCCTTCATGGGCAAATTTTAGACTATATTTTACCCTAATGACACTAACCCATATAGTATTACTCATCCCTCATCCTCTCTTACCTCACACCACCATCCTTCATCACTGTTCACTTCATCACTCCTCCACTTTATCCATTGCAGCACCATCTCCACCACCCTGACCATAAAGCATACTCACCGTAGCTACTCAACAAATTTTACCAAAATCATGGCTTAGTGGTTGAATTTAGGTGGTTCCACATCTGAAACAACCGTAGTCAAACTCGACCTCTAAGCACTCGAATTTGTAAAAACAAATGCTCACATTTGATTGTGGTTGGTGGACAGTTGGTTTTTTCCTCTCCTCTGTTTGCTTATTTCAAATTGTAGGAAAATATTGATAAATGGTGTTGGTCTAGACGGTGATGAAGGGGATGCAATAATTGTGTAGGTGGACTGGTGGTGGTGGTGTAGTTGGACTGTAGTTGTGGTGGAGTGGCACCACCTACCAAGTGCTAACTTGGTGGTGATGTTGCTGGAAGGAAAAAGCTGAAGGGTTAGATAATATTGTCTTTAGACTTTCTATTCTCCTCTTCCTTGATATTTGTGCCTATTCACAATAGGTCAACTAATAAAAAACAAAGGAAGTTTTTTAGATAAGCAAATGATATTTTGATGTTGGATAAGGCTCCAATTTCGTTGCAACAAGTGATATTTGTGTATGTCCGACACGGGTAAGTATTGAGTTATCACTTGGACACGTACCTGTCGGACGTACACAAATATCATTTGCTTAAATAATACTTCCTTTGTGTTATCACTTGTTATTTGTGTATGTCCGACATGGGTAAGTACTGAGTTAAAAGTTTAAAACCCATCTTAAAAAAAATAATAAAAAAAAAGAAGCTAAAACCCAAAGAAATAAATTTTTCTTAGTAAGGTATTTAATAATAAATCCAACGAACCAAAATCAAATCTAATGCTACATCACAAATATGACTTAACATACTTCTTATATGCATTTAGTTCAACTTTTCTAAGCAAAAATTTACAAATTCAAAATATGATCAAATCAGGGCAAGATCAAACCACATCTTTTTATCTATATTTTCCAATCAATATCTTTAATTTCGTAAGGAAAAGCTAACAAATACTTGGACACAAAAATAAGATTTGAGAAACAAGAATTATATGTTCGTGACATAAAAGCCAAATTAAAGAGATGATTCAATACTCTTTCAAAAAAATCTTTCAAACAAATATTCCTTGCTAGCTCTAACCATTATTCTTTAAACTTGATCATTAATAATATGAAAACATAGCATCAAACCTTTTTTGTTTTTTTATACTTCTTTCTTATTTATTTGCAAGTCTTTTCTCCAAAGGAAATGTCAACCAATACATATTAAGTTTAATATAGCAAAATACCCATATTAACCTTATTTTAAACCCCTTTATAATACCATTCTCTGTGGCCTTAACCCTTCCCCTAGACCTCATCCCAATGCTCCCATCTTCGACCTACTAGCCATCACCACTACACCTCCTTCCTCTCTCTCCATCGCACCTCCTCTTCCTCCTCCATCCTTAGCCAAAACCTCTTCCTTCCTCTCTAACTCAACCCCAACCACCACCCCACTTCAATTATTCCAATCACTATTCTAAAAGACACCATTATTTAACATGGTTGAATTGATTTTAAAACTACCTTCAAATACGAAGTTATAATTTCGAATTCAACCATATGAAAGTATATAATAATAGTTGCTTCAATACATGATATTCTTTTCCCTTCCATCTAATTCTTTCTCTCGTCCATATCCAATGAAAGGTTTCATAAAATGAAAAGGGTAAAATGGAATGATGTGCAACTTTTTAAAACTGTATGTACATGATTTGATTTTTAAACTGATTATTTTTTTCAACTGTCTAGAAAAATGAAAACAAGGCATATTATGCTCAAAAAATTTGCATATCGTATTTGAGTAAAAATAAATAAAATATAAAAGCTGCACATTTAGTTCAAAATATGCAAAAGGTTATTTTCCCATCTCCAATGTAACTTAATAGATTTAATTAGGAGTTGCATTATTTTCCACAAGAAATGGAGGGCCAAATATTAAACGATGATTCAACTAGGTAGTCATAAAATTGGTTCATTGAGAATTCGAGACCAAAAAGAAGTACTCCCTCCGTTTTTAAATACTTGCTCCATTTCTCCATGTGCGGAGTTTTAGGAGAAATTGGAGAAATTATTAAAATATAGAGATAGTGGGGTTGGTGGAAGGTAAATTGGATGAGAGAGAATCTAAAAGTAATAAAATTGGGTCCACTAGTAGAGAAAAATAAATCAAATATTATAAAAGCTTTCCAAATAAGGAAATGGAGCAAGCATTTAAAACAGCCGCAAAAGGAAAGTGGAGCAAGTATTTAAAAACGGAGGGAGAATAAAATATTTCACAATGAAAATAGGTAGCCAATATACAAGATATGATGGTTATGCAAAGAATTTACCATCCGTTTGCTGATATAAGGATGTAACTTGGTCTCAGACTCAACTTTACTTTCAGCTTTGGTCACATTTAGCTTTTCCTTCTTAAATTCTTTCATTGATTCTTTTCGGCTGCCTGATTGCCAAACCCCGCCAAAGTTAGGAAGCCAGTTAGCATCAGAGCTATTAGCAATCATCTCTCCTCTCTTCTCCATCTCCAGTTCTAGTTTCCTTTTCTCAGCCCATGCAGCCCCTACTCTCTTTGGGTTCAATTTGTTGGTCTTTTTACTATTCTTTTCAGTAACATTCACCTTGGGCCCTCTTGATTGCTCATGCTCATTACATGCCTCAAATCCTTCAAGCCAAGGAGGCAGCGCCCCAGAATGAACATTTCCATTCATAACGTCCATGCCTCCACAAGATATTCGACTGAGACTATGGTAACCTGTAAAGAATAACACCAGATAATAAAATATATAGACAAGCAGGCACCATCAACATTTGTCACAACCCCTTACAGCAAGTCTAACAGCATTAGTAGATATAAGGTTGGAAAAAAGCGCCCAGAAAATGGCAGTTTACCCTCAGTAAAAGGCTCTCTGCTTGCGATGCTTTGTTTCTGACAAACCTGACATGATATATAGATGCCATCACAAAATCAGTATCATTGGTAAAGTTTTGGTGCATCCATGTACAAGTAAAGAAAAAACCATGCGTGCATGTGTAGATGGAATAATTTTCATTATCTTATCCTGATTCTCGAACTAAACAAGGTGAAAGTTCATAAAATAATTCATTCACAAAAGTTTAGCAAATTAATTAGCAGACTCGTTTGGCGACCCAAAAAAAGCGGCTACGTCACATATTCCAATTGAAAATGCTCCATTTAAAATATATGTACCGGAAGGACAAAATAAATTTGCTAACGAGTCTAAACCAAGTTAGACATGTGGAAGACGAATAGGTTCCAAAGATAAGAGTCCTTGGAAAAGGAAAGGGGCGTCAAATTGAGGAAAAAATCCGAATGACGTCTAGAAGAGACTTTATACATAATACTAAAATAAATTCGGGTATCTGTAATGAAGAAATTTCAACAAATTATATCATCTCTAAAATTAGGATTTAAATGGAATCGAAATCATATTGACTTTGATGATGTTTTTCCATGATCATGAACCAAAATCCATTGAAAAATGTAAACAAAGAAATATTTGCCAAAATAGAAGAGAAACAGAAAAAAAAATATATGAAATCTCTCGGAAAAAAAGAGAAGTATTTGGACTTGTTGTCCATACACGTGGAGGCTATGTTACTTGAACACGACAATTTTGACGTTAGACCCTACATGAATCTAGGTATGAAATCCGTTCCGGACACGCCACTTGGCTCTCTGGACATGTTCCGAAGAAAAAACACATAATTTAAGCTCCGTGAACACTTTTTCGACGAGGGGTGTCTAACTTCTCCATGAAACTTGAGCAAGATCCATTTTCTCAGTCTTCTAGCCATTTAAAAAGTTTTTAATTTTAGATAAAGGGGTAGGTTGGATACAACCGATGGTTTTTAACTTTGAATTTTGACTCAATTTCTTCTCACAATCCCCGTGAACCACCCCTTTTCCCACTTCTTTAATTACTGCTCACACAACTACTACACACTATAAAGAGATAATTTGGTACATTTAATCTTTCTTGTGGAGTGAACAACCAATTGAAGAAATTATGGGCTTTGTGGTTTCTCGAGAAAGATGTACATAGTACTCATTTTTATTTTATTATTAATCTAGTTTGGCTTCCCAAACAAGCTTAAAGATTCCCAAACTAATAATTATCCGTTTATTTTCTTAAAAAATTTATTGTTGTATCCGTTCTCGAGTCCAAATACAAGACGGTGTTCCCATGTCCTAAACTTTTGAAAATGATGTATCACGCTCAGATCGTACTAATATCTGTTACCCGAACCCATGTCAATGTAACATAGTGTGGTGGCATAAAGCCAGTGGAATATAAATAGGTCTTTGAGCGAAAGAGAAATTAAAAAGGCGAAGGTGTATGATATAAGGCACGATTAGTTGCACAAAGAGTCTCCTCACAAGGCTTAGTATTGATTATGAGGAAACATACTCTCTTACTCTCCTATGGTGGATGTAACTACTTTTAGATTTCTCTTAATCGGACAATAAGATACGGACTTGGCTTATGCTTGTATATCCTACTAGATAATGACATTTACATGAAGCTCCCATGTAGGAAAATCTAGTTCTCGACTTCTCACAAACAATTTTCTATTAAGGGCCTATTGCGATTTACTAATAACAACTGAACTGAACTGAATTGAATTGAATTGATTGGGGCTGAATTGAACTGAATTGAGCCGAAATGAATTGTTTTTGAGAGAAGGAAATAAGGAACTGAACTGATTGGAACTGAATTGAAATTAAGTTGAACAGAATAGGCCTTAAATTGAATGAATCTCTTTTGGACATATGTGGTATAACTGTTTAAGTGAGTATTTGTTAAAAGAAGGTTATAAGAACGATCCTATAAACCCATGTATTTACATAGAGAATTTTGGACCAAGATTTGTTATAATTGCAAGTGTTCATGATTTGAATGTCATTAGAACTCCTAAAGAGATTCAAATGACAGTTGAATGCTTAAAGAAAGAGTTTGAAATGAAATATCTTGAAAAGACAAAATTTTGCTTAGGGTTTGGAATAGAGCACTTAAAGAATGGAATCCTTGTGCATTAATCAACATACATAGAAAAAATTCTAAGAAGATTTTCTATGGATAAGGTGCATCCAACAACCTATGGTTGTAAGATCAGTTGATGTAAAGAAGGATCATTTCTAATGATAAAGGAATTCATATCCTAAAGTGTCTTACTTAAGTACTAATGATAAAGGAATTCATATCCTAAAGTGTCTAATGATAAAGGAATTCATATCCTAAAGGAATTCATTTCTAATTGGAGCACTAACTTACCTTGCAAGTCATATTCATTAGCAAAGTTTAGTTCATGTCCAACCCGAAGGCATTGGAATGAGATTAACATATACTTTGTTACCAAGGATATGGGTTTATTCTTTCCTAAATTTTCACATAATGCTCAATCACAAACTAGATATTTGTTCACATATGGTGGTATTGCCATTTCTTGGCGTTCCGTGAAACAAACCATAACAATTACTTCTTCTAATTACTACGTGATTTTAGCAATTCTTGAAGCTAGTCATAAATGTGTGTGGTTATTGGTTAAGGTCGGTAATTCAGCATATAAAAGAAGATTGTGGTTTATCCAATGTTGCATTGACATGGGTACGGGTAGCCAATACTGGTATGAATCATTTTCAAAATTTAGGACGCGGGGACAGTGTCTTAACTTTGGACTCGAGTACGAATACGATAATAAATTTTTTAGGAAGAAAAAACGGGTAATTAGTAGTTAGGGAAGCTTATTTGGGAAGAAAAACTCAAAATTAATAACTAAAACAAAAATGAGTTATGTACCTTTTTTTTGGGAAACCACAAAGCCCACAATCCCTTCAATTAATTGTTCACTCCAAAAGGAAAAAATAAGTGTACAAAATTATCTCTTTACTGTGTGTAGTAGTAATGTGAGCAATAATTAAATGAGTGGGAAATGGGGTGGGTCACGTGGGAATGTGAGAAACATTGTGTAGAGGGGTTAAAGAAATTAGGGATAAGAGGTCAAAATTCAAAGTCAAAAACCTCCGACTGTATCCAACTTACCCCTTTATTCAATATATAAAAAAACTTTTTAAATAGCCAAAAAAAGGATCCTCCTCGACTTTCATGGAGAAGTCAAACACCCCTCGCCGGATAGGAAGCTTACATTATGTGATTTTTCTTCGGAACGGATTTCATACCCAGATCCGAGTCGGGTCGTATCGACCTAGGTATGACGGCAAAATTATCGTGTCCGAGTAACATAGTGTTTATCCTATAAATTAGAAGCACCAACAACTATGAGGATAATATGGGGATGTTGCAGCTTGTATTCCTCAGCTCCAAAAAGGATACATTAAAGGTAATAGAACAAAGCTCATCTCAACCAAATTCTACTTTACTCATGATCTTTACAAGAATGGAGGTATAGATGTGGTGCACGCACTTACAACTTCAATATATAAGAAGTTAGTTCATCATAATTGATTGCGTCATCTTAGTAATCTTCAGTGATATAATCATGAGAAGTAAATGTGTGTTGCACTCTTTTTCTCTTAACCATGTTTTTTTTTTCCTCCTTGTAAGGATTTTAATGAGTCAGCATATATGCGCATTAACATCATTTTAGATAATAGACATACATTGCGGAGTTGAAAATAACTATTTTGATGTCCAATATTACTTTGTAACTCTCATCCTTTATGATTCTCTTTGTAACCCCTCTATGACTTCACTTCCCTTTGTAACTCCTACATATATAGACTCTTCATTGTCCTTGCGAGTTACTATATTCTCATGCATATATATGTGGCATGGCCTAGTGAAAATGAGATAAGCAACTAATATTACCATCCACATCTCTCTTATAATCTGCTTTCCTTTTATTTTTAAAATGTGTACCTTTAGAAACTCTTATGCTAAACAAAATAACTAAAAAGGTTCTATATTGTACTTTTTTATAATTCAATCAATAATATAAATAACATTTTCCAAAAATTTTGTATCACAATGATAAGTGTCATGTTTTCCTAAAGCAACTATTCATGTCATAGTGTCCACGATAGCCCTCTTTAAAGTGTCGCATCCACGACACTACGACTACGAGTATATTCAATGCTTCTACCTTACAACACTAATCATTACTAGTCCAAAACCATTTAGGACGCTAGTCACACTATAATGGAAGAAATTAATCTGAAACATTTGTCTTTTCTTTTTTAAGGGATCTTTTATCACCACCATCAATTTCCTTTTTAGGAGTATTTCCACCTTATTATATCTTCTCATGTATACAAGCAAGGAAGCCACTAGTTTTGTCCCTTTGTCTTGTCATAGTTTTGATATATTTTGTTATATTACTTCATTTTCGGCAAAAGAGAGTGTAACATAGTAAATATATTATAAATTTTTAAGGGAAAATTTTATAATACAAACCCTATGTTTAAGTTAATTTCCCATAGTAATCCCTATTTTCATTTATTTTCTTATACAATTGCAATTGATCCACGTAACTTGTAAACTTACAACTTATTGAACCGGTTAAAAAATCTTCTCTTTCCTCATTACCCCCACCAAACACCAAACCCCAGAATCCTTCACCATGAACCTAACCTTCCTGTTTCCACCAACTCTCTAACCTTTTCTTAACTATCATCATTGTCCCCATTATATGGCCTTTTCGGCCACAATGAAATTCCCCCCTCCCTTTTTGAACTAGAACCTCGGATAAACACTATAATCACCTCCCCTTTTCCTCACCCTAACCATAACATACTATCCACAACCAATTCATGCACCATCCCTAACCATAACACACTAAAACGGGGCTTTTACAATTTTTTTTTGCAAAATCCAAGCTCAATTTGGTTCAACAGGACCAAAATGACCCCTAAAACCTTCGACGGAACATTTTTAGCACGAAAATCGAGAAAAAAATTAAATAAGTGTAAAGTGAGCCCGATTAATGGCAACATGTAACGAAGGGTTAACGGCAAGGTTACATCGTAATCAATAAATGGACCTTGAGGTTACAGCGTGGAACTTTTAAAAGGAGGGGGAACAGCGTGTAGAATTTCCCAAAAATAAATAAATTTAAAAAAAAAAAAAAAAAAAACGTTAGTTGTTTTGCATATAAAGATGCACTCGTCAAATCAGTGTGATTAATCCAGGTTAAAGGGAGTAATATCAAGGTGACAACATGACATTCAATTTCTGCATTTCTTGGAAAATTTTTTCATCATTATCCCTCAATTCATGTTTTGAATTCATTTCCTTTCTTTTTGGGGGAAAGGTGAAAAAGAACATTTTAAGCACAGACATATCAAATCACCAAAACACCAAATTAGGGAAAATTTAAGCCAGTATAATGACAGAGAAACTAAACAATTAATGATCAATATGATAAAACGTTAAGCCATTAACAGCAAACAAACTTACCCCTGGTTTTACAAGACCATCAGCAAAGATTTTCATGCTCGACACAAGGGGTTCTTGCCTACTTTGACCTGACGTTACATACAGCACAGACCAAAAAAAATAAGATCTCCATTAACAACATAATATTTATTAAAGAAAAAAGGAGAGAGGATAAGAAGAAGCACTATGTATAATCTATTGAAAGTAAGCATACTCATACATGTTAAACTCTGAGTTTCTATGTGATGCTCCGGGGTCAAAGTCGTGTGTAAAGCAAGATCGTACGTAGATGAACTAACTTCACCAGCTTGTGAGATATCTGAATGATACACCTGGAAATTCTCATTTGTGGCATATTGTAAAGGCATAACATCTTTTGAGAGACGTGATTCAAGAAAGTGAATATTATTTAAGTTAGAATTATTTATGATTTCATAATTTGTTTGGATATCATTCGACTGCCCATGTGAAGATCTTGATGGTGAAGCATCCTTCTTCAGTACTGCACACCTCTTCTTCCACTGCAAAACAATGAAATAATGGCATTTAAAAAGTGCCAGTAGATAAGGGCTAGAAACTAGAAGTCAAGTGCATATAACATAAATTATACTCTAAGCACAAAACAATTCATGAAATTCGTAAATAAAAGTTTTTTTAAAAAAAAAAATTATAAAGACATCACTAGCTGATGTTTGGTAGTTGAGATTAAGAAGCGGAGCAGAGGCACTTAGAAATAGAAGCAAGCCAAGCAACATCAGTTTGTCTATTTTCTTACTTTCTCTGAAAGACGTAAGAAAGGCAGCTCCAACTTATGGTAACTTACTAATATATGATATGATCAGTCCTATATTTCAAGTGTGACAACTGACAAGCCAACGCCCCTCACCCATTGTCATAGTCACACCCAACCATGACTCTTTACATCTCACACAAGAGGGGGGGGGGGGGGCTACCTATATATCTCTCTAGGGTTTGATTCATTCAATCTCTTGATTTTGTTGTTCCTATACTATATAACCATCATATCGATTCATTCAATCTCTTGATTTTGTCGTTCCTATACTATATAACCATCATATCTCCGGCCCTTTCAGAATTTATATACTTAACGAAAGTGCTTATTCACGTTATAATGAGCCAGGACATCATATAGGCCAAAAACTAGTCTTCCAAGATGAAAGATAAATAAGGTATAGAGTACAGAATGTCGTGTAACAATATACATTATTATGAAGTAATTGCCACCATGGCTAGTTTTTAGCAACATCGAAAGATGAATGTGGGTAGGATGTTGTTTGCAAGGAAAAAAAAAACGTAGCAAAAGCTATATAACCAAGCTACCAAGTCAACAATAGACTCTTCAATTTTAAGAAGCCTTTTATGTATAACCACTCATGGAAACACTAGCCTAACCCAAACATTTTATTTTTTCTTAGTAGAAACACCATTTCTCATCCTCCAACAAATCTTCTTCAGGATTGGACAATGGAATTTCAAATACTTAGTTGCAATACAAAACTTTATACTCTCAATAGATAGACCCTGTCTCAAATTGATGTGACTCATTACTCTGGCATTATCCTATTCTTAGATGTCCCGGGACATATTTTACTTCTTAAATAAATATAGATGTATCCTTAAATATAACTAGGGCTTGTTTGGCATTGTTCATTGTTTTCAGTTTTCAGTTTCCAGTTTTTTTGAAAACCAAAAACCAAAAATAGGAAACAAGAAAAAGGTATTTTTTTCACTTTTCTGTTGTCAGTTTTCAAAATTATTATGATTTTAATAAGTTTGACTAATTTTTGATTCGTTATATGATATATATATCATATGACTTTAAAAAACAGAAAACCACAGTGATGCCAATCAAACCCTTAACAACTGGTTATTTCCTTTGTTTCCGATCGATTTTGTAAACTAAACAAGCTGAACACATCTTATAGTTCAATGTAAATAAGCATACAAAAGAACACCAAATCATTCAATCAAAAAATTTAAAATAAATAAACGGAGTAACATGCACCAAATAAATACAAGTACACAATCAATTGTCTGCAATAATGAATTGCTTGTTAAAAAACGAAGTTAACTACCTCAGCTAACTCAGTCTCCGTGATTCTGAAAGAATCCACTTTGTTCATGCCACCACCATACTTCCACAGAAAATGCTTCAAATTCTTCAGATGATCATCACTCGCCAAATGCTCAATTACATTACCACTAATTACATGAAAAAACAATCAAATTTTGTGACATAATAAAAACACAACATATAACACTTACTCCAATCATAATTCCAGCCAAAAAAAATTCACAAAAATTCAAAAAAAATCAGAAAAATTCAAAATTACCAAACAAATGCAGAATCAGATTCAACAATGTCGGAATCACAAAAGATACACCAAAGACGATCAGGAGAATCCGAAGAAGAGAGTACGAAGCTAGGGTTTCTGAGTGAAGATTTGACGACTGAGAGCTTCTGATGGAAGCGAGTGAAGAGTGAGGAGAGAGAATTGGTGTGGCGTGGGAAGAAATTGTGGCGACGACCTTGATTGTGGTTGATTCTGCATAATTTGCAGAACTCGTATTCTGATGGTTTATCGTCGACTTTCTTCTTCATCTTCTTCTCGTGTCTGTCTCTTTTCATCTGTTGAGTGTTTTTGATTTATGTTGAGTTTTGTTTTCCTTTGATTTGCCGGGTTCTTTTTTTAAAAGGTTTTGGACTTTCCGTTTGAATGGATCGAATAACTTGGATTAACCAAGTAACCTTTGGTCGAGTAATTCAAGTCATACAACCTTTAAACAATCGAGTAACTTCTATCATATTGTGTGGCTAATCACTTATAAGAGTTTGTTTTATAAAATTTATTAATGGAAACATCTAAATTTATACTTCCTCTGTTTTTTAACTTGATCTATTTCTTTTATCACGCTTGCCAATATAAAACTTTAACGATCAATAACTTTAATTATCCATAATTAAAAAATATATAAGTTGTATATTATGATAGTACTTATTGAGACGAATTCAAAATGATCCAACATGAATATGTTTTTCCTTACATATTATTAACAAAACACGATCAAAGGAGGGGTGGTAAATAGTGTAAAAGTCAAAGCGGGTCAAGTAAAAACGAACGGAGGAAGTTTGTATGTAAGTCATTATGTACCAATTTAAAGGAAAAAATTCTTGAGTGAAACACTCAGGTGCACTGGTTTAAATGCCAAACTAATGTAAAGGGCACTAATTTGTCCTTTAAACTGGTGCCCTTAGAGGACGTTCAATAAGGATTAACTTGGCCAACTAGTTATCCCTGACAACAGTAAGGATTTAGAGACTTTCAGTCAGGTATTTGACAAAAGCATAAACTAAGTCTAGTCGAATTGAAGACTATTTGCATTGATGAAGGTATGACTCATGATTAAAGGATCATGGCCATCCTCCTCATGATCGTGAACTACAAAATCATTCCAGCTGGATGTAGAAAACATTGTTGCACATCTTACATCCAATTTATCGAAAAATTGGACGTGGTCGACTCTTAGACCGAGGAGCGGCAATGTTATCACCCGATATCAAGGTTTTAAAGAGAGTAAGAAAGGGAAGTTAATTGTTGGCTTTGTATGCATGGCTTCTAATGGCAAGCAAGTTTTTCTCATATTTTTTTCCCCTTCTCTCTCTTTTGATAAGATTTTAACCAACTTTATTTTTATTTCATTTTGATAGGGTTTTTTCTTTTATCATTTCAACTTGCGTAAGATCTTTGAAATTGAAGTTGAGCAAGTGCAGATGCCTCAAACGCCAATATAATGTTGGCGTCATTAGAGAAAGTACTTTCTCAAATTGGCGCTTGGGGCATTTACACTTGCTCAACTAATTTCAATTTCAAAGATCTTACATAAGTTGAAATGATAAAAGGAATATCCTTTGAAAAAAAAAAAAAAAGCTAGTTAAAATCTTATCAAAAGAGAGATAATGAAAAGAAAAATAAAAATGAGAAAAAATTTGCTTACCATTATATGCCATCAATTAAATTCCCTTTCTTACTCTCTTTCATACCTTAGTATAGGTATGCTAACATTGTCGCTCCCAAGCGTAGAAGTCGACAACGTCCAATATTTTGATAAATTGGACGTAAGATGTGAAACAATGTTATCTAGATTAATTTGGAATGATTATGCAGTGCACGATCATGAGGAGGATGGCCTTGATCCTCTAATCATGAGTCCTACCATCATCATTGCAAATAGTCTTCAGTTCGACTAGACTTAGTTTACGCTTTTACATAGGTATATCAAATACCTAACTAAAAGCTTCTTAGTCCTTACTTTTTTAGGGATAACTAGTTGGCCCTTAATGGTAAAACGGTCATATGCCGAGAATCCTCTAATTGTCCCTTAATGGTTTAACGTCCTATAGTGGTATAATGTCAAATCCCAAGTTAAACATTGGAAATCGGATTAAGGTTCGGTGTTACTTTGCGATATATATATGTGTATATATATGTGTGTGTGTGTGTATATATATATATATATATATATATATATATATATATATATATATATATATATATATAAAAGGTGATTTTAGCTAGGTGTGCTTTTACGTACAAGAAAAAAGGTGTTTTTTTCACAAATAAAGTGTTATAAAAGGTGATTTTTGACAATTTTTACAAAAAAAAAATAAAAAATAAAAAATAAAAAATAAAAATTGTAAGCATCAATCGAAGCGCGTCTATTTAATCATGTGTGACAATTATAGGAAGTGGAATTTGACATTATACGATTAGGGACAAAAAAGTAGGGAGCTGCCAACAAGTTTTAAATTAAATGAGCTAGTAAACCGTTCACGAGTCATTAAAGGCAACCACAAAAAGGGACTAAACGATCAAAAGGCAACAAAATTTGATCCGTGAAGGTTAAACCTCATTCATAATCCATGATATTACGAACCATGAATGAAGGATCGGGGATGATGGTACAAAATGAGTCATGTATGTAAGTCAAATTCGGCCGTATTGGCTTCTCCTCGATTCTTATAGTGAAAAACATTTCTTTCAATTTCAAAGATATATGTACAAATAGAGATTCAATTTGCTCCAAATTGAATTAGGCTAAATTGGTCAAATTTTAATGCACACATAATTCTAAGTATTAGTGATCACTTCGATTACTAATAAATTAAAGCAACCTAAACTAGATGTCCAAATTATCTTATTAGTGATTTTCAATACATATTTTCTGTAAGCGTAAAAAGTGATTAAATATACAGTAGAATATAAAAATAACATTGGAAGCAATAATTTAATCATGAAACATAACGATTATATCAAAATCATAACAATAATCATTAGTAGCATAATAAAATTAATAGAAGCATTATGTCTTACTTTGATTGTATTGGCTTGCAACTATAAAATAATAGAAACCTTAGTAATTTCAAGAAAATAATAATTTAAATTGAAATATTTAAATTGAAATTAAATTTAATTAAAACAATAATGAAAACAAAACCCTCAAATAATTCTACCTTTCACGCCTTGGCCTAGTTTAAGTAAAGAACTTTGAGTGTAATATGGACTCCTTGGAGTGCTTGAGGTAAAGTATATATGATGACATTACGAGGACCGTGCTTTAGTGCATATTATTAATTAGAGAGAAATGAGAGATGGAAATTGTGTTTTCGGAACTCGTAAAATGAGCCCGTATTTATAGGCTAAAATGCTTAATTAGCGCCGTATCAAAAGATAAAGTATCGTGCCACAGTACACTGTATCATGTGATGGTTCTTGGTACCGTGTCACGGTACATATACCGTGCTACTTTACATACACAAAATTCTTTTTGTTAGTAAATTGATTTTCCGCGTTAAAAATAAAAGGAAATGATCGAGAGCCGGGCCAATTTTTGGAAAATACTATTTATTCAAATTCTTGCCATTTTTCGATATATTTGCAATTTTTAGGCGTCATTTTTATCATTCCATATACTCCCTCCGTTTTTTTTACATCAATTTCCTTTTATGGGTGGTTTTTTTTTAAATGTATCACTTTAATATTTGGTAACGTTGTGCTATATTTTATCATTTCTCTCTCTTACTTTAAACAACTCAAATTATTTTATTATTTCTCTCTCTTCCATGTTCCACACTTAAATAATATATATATATATATATATATCTCATATTTTTTTCTTTCATGGTCCACATCTTACTTTTACTACTATAATTTATTCACCCACTCACAATATAATATTATATTACTCTCCTAAAATTCTATGCAATTTCAACTAATGCAAATAAATAAATAAATAAAACGGAGGGAGTAAATTTTAAGGCTTACGGTTATGTTTAGGGTTTTAGGTTTGGGATTTGTTAAAATTAAGACTTGGGCTACAAATAAAGTAAAGAAAAGTTTGGATGAACATTTGGGCTGAAAATGGGTTGGTTTAGGTGAATTAGATGGAATTGTGTTGGGCTATAGCTACGGTTTCAAGCACTCACTACATACAAATTTTTCCCTAGACTCTAGTGTATGCAGCTTCCCCTACACCCCCATTCTATACTACGTCATTTTATCATCTAGTGACACCTTTTGCATGAGTTTTTTTTCCCTTTTTTTCTTTACTTTCCAATCAAGCAAGTATGTAAATATTTTTACAAACCCAAATTGCTACATTTTCTCTCTCCTCTTTTTCACCAATTTCATTTTCTCTCTCCTTGTTTTCACTAATTTCATCTTCTTTCTCCATTGTTTTTTTTTTAAAAAAAAATTTATTTTATTGTTTTCCAATGGTCTTTCTCTTCTTCCATGGAGATTTCTAGCTCAATTCCATGAGTGAGTTTTATAGATTTATATGCTCAATTTCTTATTTTTATTTTGATTGTTTTGATTTTTATCTAGTTTTAATTTACGGTGTGATTGCAATTTCTTCTATCCAATTAATTATGTATTTGTATTTTTTTATTTGATTGCAATTTTTTTTTTATTTTATTGATTTGAATTTGCTCTATTTTCCTATTCAATTATATTTATTATCCCTGCCGTTATTGGCAAGGTAGGTTGTTAATTTTGCATTTTTTGTTGTTTTTGTATTTTAAATGGTTGGTATTAGGTTCAGTTTGGTAATAATTAATTATTATTGATTTTTGGAGCAGTCTTGTATTCGTGATTTACGAAAATTGAATAGGAAAAATTATTGGAAAACTTTTATACACCGTGATTGAACATGTACTATTTTATAAAACAATACTTTTTAATGATTGTAAATAAACATTTAATTATTTATAATTGAACATCTAATTATGGAGCATTAAAATTCACCTTTTATGGTTAACGTATCATTTGCAAATTTATTAGTGATCAATAAAAACAAACAACCTTTAAAAGCTATTATTGAACAAATAACTTTGCATCTAAAAATTAATAACATACAAGTTATAAGATATGTTATAGACAATTCATTAATATGCAAATGAACATATAAGTATGAATATGTCGTACTATTTTAATGTTCATTTATATATGCGTAAATGTTTACAATTACATGCTTTAATAAATTTTATAAAAAAAAAATTAACGAGTTCATGACATAATAGGTGTTTTAGTATCAAAATGAACATTCAAGTATATGTATATTTTTATTTAAAATAAATGCATTTACTTGTTAAAAATAAAATGATATTGGATCATAATGAAGATGTGCATTTATCAATATAAAAATGAACATTCTTTATATAATAGATTTTTGTTTGAACAACGCTAGTAGCTTTATAATTACAGGAGGGACACTATTTTATTGGTATTACTGAGTAGTTTTATTAAGTGTCTTTTAGTCTTCTCTATAAAAATAGTAACACTTGTGTTAAATTAAAAATGAACATATTTACATCAATATGTGAATAACCATGTGTATTAATATTGTACATTATAATAAATATCTATCAAAATGAATAACCATGATTTGTTGCTACTTTTATGAACCAACTTTAATAATTTGTTGCTAAATTTAGGAACCAACATTAATAATTTGTTGCTATTTTAGGAACTAAAATTAATAGTTTGTTGCTAATTTTAGCAACAACCAATGGTAATCTATTGCCAAAGTTGACAACAAATGCACCAAAAACAGCAACCATTATGAAAACTATATTTAAATAGATGCAATATTGCAACAAAATTGCTTTGCAACTGGTAGCCAAAATCTCATGGCAACAAGCCTTTTAGCAACAACAAATTTTCGTTTCCAGCCCGTTGCTAAATAGAGTTGGCAATAATTTTTTGGTGAAAATAGCAACAAATTTTAGTTGATGCTATATTGACTTAATTTTGTAGTGATATAAAAATAAATGAACATCTTATGTCATTAATATTGCAATGTGCATCTATTAAAATAAAATGATCTAAATGAAAATGGATATCTATTAATATGAAAATAGATATTAAAATATACAATAATACGATTCCACACATATTATTAAAGACAATAAACTTCTCGATCCGAATTCGAAAAATTCAAGCTCATGTTATTGGTTCATCATGTTGCTTGACGAATCCATGCCTTCTAAATCTCCTTATTTCTATTGTCTTCCTTTTTTTACTTGCCATTGTGTGATCTAACTCACTATATCCACGATTCTTTGTTTAACTATTAGAATAAAAAAACATAGAAATTATTGTATTAGATTTGAGCAAGATCATAATAAATGTTAAACTGAACCAATATTTATATGAATATAAACATGAGTAGATACAACAATTGACATGATCGATATGGCAATGAACATCTATCAGTAAATAAATGAACATATATGAGAATATATCAGTATGGAAATGACCATTATCGATATGGAAATGAATAACTATTAACACATAAATGAACATAATTACGTAATTCAATATGAAAATGAACATCCATTTCTGTATAAATGAGCATAGATTAATTTGAAAGTGATCATGCATGAAATATAGCAATTGATGAACCTAAAATATATACGTAAATAAATTCTTGAAGCTATCAAAATGTGATTGACCATATATTCATATGAGAAAGAGCATATATTGAAAAAATTCAAAATTGAAATGTGCATGAAACATTTGAAGTAGATAACAAAAAATATGAACAATTATAAAAATTCTTATAATCGTATGTTAATATGTGAAACTGTGAATGACCATGTATTATTATGTGATTGAACATTTACCAAAATAAAAATGAACATTCATCAAAATAATTCTCTACTTCAAAATATGAACGTTATTACACGAATGACTATAAATTATTATATACATGTGAATGAGCATTTGTATTAATTATCTATTAATATGTAAATGAGTTTTTTTTAAGAAAAAAAAAATGAATAAAAAATAAAAAAATAACATGTGAACTATAGTATATTAATGTATAAATGAACATTTATCAAAATGGAAATGAACATTCATCAAAAGAAAAAATTCACTACAAATTAATTTTATTAATACTTACATTTTTCTAGAATCTTTGTTTTCCTTCTCTGGAACTGTTTCTCTGGAACTGTTTCTTCGCTATACAAAAAAAAAAAAAAAGAAGAATGTACTGATTTGATTTACTAGTTTTTTAACAAAAATTACTAAAACTATAGTAAACACTTACATTGATGCATTTTCACTAGTTGATATTTTAATTATTGTTTTGAAATACGATCACAGCAAAAAAAAAAATTAGTAAAACCTATATTTCATACTCTCTTTAGAACCAAATATGAACAAAACCGCTTATTCTTTCGAATTTCAACCTTGTTTTGTTGAATTTTTTAGTGATTAAATAATTTTTATTGATAATAATTTGTAGAAATTTTGTGTTTGAAAAAGTAGTTCAATGAGTTTAGAGAGAGAAAATGCAAAAATTGGGTGTAGAGAGAGAAAATGGGTAATGAGAGAGAAAATGAAATGAAATGGTGATTTGAATTTTTTTATTTTATTTTAATTATTATCTATAGGTGGGTAAAAAGTGTTGTTAATATGTAGTTACTACACAATTACAAAAAGTGGGGTTGTTGGGTTTGTTTATGCGTTATTTAGGGGTGGGGGTGTAAGAATGGATAACTACACTAGAGTCTAGGAGTATATAATTACTACTCCATAGATTTAATACGCAACTCGATTAATGATAACGATAAGGTTGTTTATCATCAGGTTTGGATTCGTGGTTAGATGTTGATGTATTTTCCATATTCATATTATAAGGAGAATAATAACTTATTAAGATTATTTATGTTAAAATATTATTGAGTATACCTTTAAGATTATTGGTTGTGGTATATCCATATAAGAGATTGTTTCCTATCTTATGGTTTTAGGTTTTATATAAACAACAAGTTTTTGGTGCGCCCAGCCATACGGTGTGGCAAGGTGCCACATCAGTAACTCTTCCAGTAACCCCTCAAGGTCTAATAACCCCACTTAAGTAACCCCTCAATAACCCTTCAAGTAACCCCTCTAGTAATCCCACTTAAGTAACCCCTAATAACCCCCCTAGTAACCACTAATCAAGTAAGTAACCCCTTGTAACCCCCCTAGTAATCCCTAACAATCAAGTAACCCATAATCCTACACCACTTCAAAGCCTTAAACTCCGCACCACTCCACCACCTGTTGCACCTTACTCATCACACAAACCACTGCCCCACACCACCACCCCACGCCACTAGCCCCAGCCCCAAACACCACACCACCAGTCCCTAACCCACGCCACCAACCCCTAACCCAGATCCACCCACCTAAAACCGTTACCCAAAACCACGACCCTAACCCTGACCGAACCCAAACTTACGCCACCAGCCAGCCCCAATACGCCACGCCACCACCACTATTTACCTGACCCACAAACAACCCATAAAAAAATCGAACAAATACCTTAAAAAGTTAACAATACCTTCGAATTTCACTTCAAATATGGCTAAAAAAGACAAATTCGACCATGAAATAAATTTGGACTTAAAAGCCTCGAACTTGTTTTCTAGCGACGGAGTCACCAAACCACCACTACCCACCAGCGAAACCACACCACCTCTGACGAACGAACCACCGACAAAAGAACCACGAAGACGACTATCGACGATGGTTGTGGAATTTGTGTTCTTTGAGAAAATGAGATGAAGGCCATGATCTGGGCTTGGAGAAGAAGAAAAGAGGAAAGAGAAGAGAGAAGAGAGAGGAAAGAATTAAAAAAAAAAAATTGTGGCTGGTTGCATGGTGTAGTTAGCCACATAAGAAACTATGTGTTATATAAATACATACTATACATATTGATTAATAATTATCTAGCCATACTATTAATTTTTTACCCCAAATGACACTTGAGCCCCGTTCACTTCACATTATTTTTGCTGAACTGAAATTATTTTTATTGAACTGAAATTAATTTTACTGAAATGAATTTATTTTTTAGATTATCTATTATATTTCTTCTTTAGAGTTACTGATTTTTACTGAATTGAAATAATTTTAAGTGAAATGAAATTATTTTTACTTTACCGAACTGAAATTATTTTTACTAAATATTATTTTTAAAGGTGAACTGAAAAGGGCCTTGGTAGCATAATTTTTTAGTCGTTCCTTTTATGACTAAAAAACACTAATAAATCTCTGACATAACTATGGATTATAAACTGTCATAACTTGCCTATAATGAGATCATTAACAAGCAATCATTTAAGAAAAAACACTAATTTTTCATATAACTGCATGAAATTATTGTACCGTACGACAAAGATAATGCGAGTACTCGTAATTAATTTGTGTATAGAAGCAGGGACGTATCACATATCACAAAACTACCACTTCCCACCCAGCGAAACCACCACCTCTGACGAACGAACCACCAACAAATGAACCACGAAGACGACTATCGATGATGGTTAAGGAATTTGAGTTCTATGAGAAAAAGAGATGAAGGCCAAGATCTGGGCTTGGAGAAGAAGAAAAGAGGAGAGAGAAAGAGAAGAGAGGAGAGAGAAAAGAATTTTTTAAAAAAAATTAAAAAATTGTGGCTGACTGCATGGTGTGGCCAGCCACATATGAAACTTTGTGTTCTATAAATACTAAATATATTGATGAATAATAATCCAGTCATACTATTAATATTTTACCCCCAATGACGCTTGGGCCCCGTTCATTTCATAATATTTTTGCTGAACTGAAATTATTTTTGCCAAACTGAAATTATTTCTACTGAACTGAAATTATTTTTACCGATTCTCTAATATATTCTTCTTTAGAGTTACTGATTTTTACTGAACTGAAATTATATTTACTGAACTGAAATTATTTTTTACTAAACTAAAATTATTATTATTGAATATTACGAAGTTTTTTTTTTTTTTTTTTTTTTGGAAAGAATATTACGAAGTTTTTTTTTAGGTGAACTGAACAGGGCCTTGGTAGCATAATCATTTTAGTGTTTCCTTTTATGACTAAAAAAAGCTACTCGTAATAAATCTCTTACATAAATATGGATTATAAACTCTCATAACTTGCCTATAATGAGATCATTAACAAATAACAAGCAATCATTTAAGAAAAAAACATTGGTTTTTCATATAAGTGCATGAAATTGTACCATAAGACAAAGATAATTCGAGTACTCGTAATTAATTTGTGTATAGAACCAGGACAAGACGTATCACATATCACAAAACCTAGATTCATAGAGCCAAAGATCTCAAAAATATTGCTTCTGTCTTAATTGAGTACCGACATATATAGTGTAATAATTACATGAAAAAAAACATCAACCTCACACGTTAAAGTCGTTCAATTCATAACTCTTTGGTTTCTTGTATTTGATCTTTCGTTTGACGACTCATTGCGATAATTTTCCAAAGTAAAGTTATAATAATTATTGGTTTCTTTTTGTTTGTTACATTTAATAAAACCTTAAGTAGAGGACAAAAACTTTAATTATTAGAATTTTGAATAAGTATATTAAAAAAAGCATATATAGTCGTACAAGTGTGTTGAAATAAATTTTATCAAATAACACATGTAAGTGTCCTACATTAATAATTCTTAAGAAAGTCAAACACTTTATAAGGCTGAGGGCTAAACCTCATATTGCCATATGACTTTAGGATGAATCCTCATTTGGTCTTGCGAAGTGAACTCTCTATCGAGGTGAGTTCTTGTTAAAGTCATTTAGATGTTTAATTTCAAAATTTCAACAATATCCTTACCTCCGTTTTTATTTACTTAACACGTATTCCTAGTTAGAAAGTTTATTTTTAGTTGACACATGTCACACATTTACTTTTTGGATAAGTTTTATACTTTACATTTACTAGTGTGCCTCACTTACTTTATCATTCTTTCTCATTCTCTCACCTTTTCTTAATATATATGCCTAAATTAAACGCGTCAACTAAATAGAAACGGAGGAAGCATAATTTTTAATAATTCATGGTTGTAGATATCATGCTCAAAATCTACATCGAATGGTACAAAAAAAAATGTATTTGGACCCAAAAATAAGGAACGAAAGAAATAAGTGTAAGGAGTAACTATGTAAAAAGTTTTCGAATTTGATATAAAATATTCCTTTGTTGCAGATAATGCGAAACGGAGGTAGTATATCCCCGGATTTTTATACTCTATGATCAAGTAATTACAGGATATAAAGAGATATTGGGCCATATAATATAAGTGTAGGACACATATATATGTGCAATGCCTTGATTTTGAGGGCGAAATAATAATAAGCATGCAATAGTTATATATTATGGTGACAAAACCTTAATATTTGTCTTTTGGTATTGTCATCATATGATTGTCTCTTGATGCTACTTGTTGACGAAATTATTGGTTTCAGGATTGCCATCTTGGATTTTACCACCATAAGAAATCACTGAATCATTGATGAAATATATGAAAATAATCACTCCCTTTCGCCAGAGATTATTATTTATTATTTATTCTTTCAGAATTTTGTTTTACATTGAATTAGTACGGATTACTGTTTTAATTAAATAAGTATAATTGTACATAACAAAGATAAAAAAAAAAATGATGATTAAATGAAATAACTTTTGTTTTGAACGAAATAATTTGACTATAAATAAAATAAAGAAATTATATGAATTAAACCAAGAAGAAAACATAATTGAAATTTAAGAAGCAAAAAAGAAACAAAATTATTCAATTGTTCCTTAGCTTCTGTTTTGTTAGGTGCGCAAGATCTAGCTTGCAATTATATCCATGCATCTTTTGCTTACAAATTTCCTTCTGCTTATACTAGTTTGAACAATTTATTACCTAAGAAGGGCCGGTTATTATCAATCAGTTTGCATGTAATGACCTAGTGATACAACATAATTTGCTACACGATTTACAACCCTGTAAATGTTGTGACCTGACAAAGGCAAACTCTTACTTAAAGCAGATTCTGGATGATCATTGATTATAATCACTTATGAGATTCTAGGCCAACCTCATAAGTAAATATGCCGATAAGGACACTAGGCACAATCCTCCAAAATATTAATATTAAGAACATAAGCTATATTATGCTTATAGTAGTACTTTTTTTTTAGTTAATTGTAGTAATGTTGAAGTCATAACGTAGCCAAATATAAATTAATTTTATACGGGCACAAAGCCACAAAATATAATGTGAAGATAACAACACAGTCTAATTGATAAGCTATATGGGCTAGCTTGGCCAAGCCAATAGCACCCAAACCGGACTTTGAAATGTACAATTATCGGCTCATCTAGTCTAGTATATATCCCCCAACCCTGCACCCTTGTAGCCGGACCTATGGTTCAAACTTTGGCTATCGATGAAGTTAGACTTGCTACTCCTATCCTCAGTCATTTTCTAAATATGTAAGAAAAAGATCGTTACATTGTTACTCAATTTGTGTCAGAATTATGAGAAGTGTACTACTATAAGTTGAATGAAATACATTCATGGGAGTCAAATAACATGGATGGTACCAGTTGATCAGGGGCTAGGCCAGGTCAAACGAGGAACCTTATTATATACACAAAAGGCAAATGAAACCAAACAAAAATCAAATAACTTCATATTATAACAAGACATTATTTGTTGTACAATTCTCTGTACATAAAATGTGTTATGCAGGTTTGTATTTAAGTTGCTTAACTTTTAGCTCTATCTTTCTATCACAAAAGCTAAACATCTCCACTACCCATGTTTCTCTCTTCTTCAAAAAATAAAAAAACATAAATTAAATTAAAAGTTAAGAGCTTTATTTTATGATCAACCAAAAAACCATTTATGGAGAGACAAATTTTGGATAGGATTATATGACACCACTAAGAAGAACCACCCTACTTAACAAAAAGAGTTTCAATTCCTTTTCCCAATATTTATAAATAATTGTCTTTTTGATAAGAATAAATATATTTTAAAAGGAATTATTGGTTTGTTTGTGAGCAATTTTGATCCAAAAAGGTTGCTTATTTTATCAACATAGAAGTGTTTGGCTAGCTAACTTGTTCTCCATGAGGACCATGACTAGCAAAAATTAAGTCGATTTGATTATTTATTGAAATCACATCACGTACTAATACCGTTACAATTAGATTCAGTTGAAATATACTTTATCTTTTTAAGTTGACATATTTAAATATCACGTTTACCAATACATAACTTTAACTATCAATATTTCCACTTCTCAATAAGTAAAACTTATTGTAAAGAATAGAAAGTGTGTGAACAACTGAACAGTGCAAAATTCAAAATAGTTTGATTAGAAAAAAAAAATGCAATAAAGGACGTAACTTTGGGTGGTTTTAAATGCAAAACAAGTCAGTGTGTATTGTAGTGTCTGGTAGACAGGTATCTATTGTATAGTTAGCTGATGTATACGTTTTTGCTTTTTTACTAATTGACTGCATAACATTTCAATTGTATACAATATTCTAATACTCAACTTCAATAACATTTTGTGAAATATAATTAATTAAAAATATGGTCATATGAAATCTTGTTAAATTCGATTTAATGTCCATTTTCTTAAAATCTAATAAATTTTTACAAGCATAATTAAATATACAAACAGTTAAATTTATAGATCCATAAACATGAAAAAAGCGTTGTAAGTGCAAAAGATGTATCATTCAAGGATCTAGAGTAAAGATAGCTATGCTATATAATGTGCACCATATATATATGTTGGTGATAAGAGTTGTAGTATATATTTGTATTTATTTATATATTGTTTTCTAGGGAAAAGAGGGTTGGTCTCTCTCAATAATTGTAATAATAGTAGAAGTAAGATTACATTGATTTGATCCTTCAAATGGGTCATGCCATAAGGTAGAGGGAGCAATAAATCGTGAAAGTTTCGGAAATTAGGTATTTTGGAAAGCTACCCTTTACTTTGCTGCATGACAGCGATGCTAAAGTATGGCCTTACTACGAGCACAACCTCCTTTTCTTATGGATATTTTTCATCTGGCTAATTGCTACTGTTTGTTATCCCAAAGTGATCGAGGTTCGATATAATATTTATATGTTGAACCATTCTAAGGGACTAAGGGAGTTAGGGACTCTACCTTGTAAAGTCATTAAAAAATAAACCCGCTTGTGGATGATCAATATATAAGTATACCGTCTTCATTAATTATATCTTAAAGTGTAAAATCGTTCTTTAGATTTAGGTCAGTTTGATACCCCGCTCATTTCAATTGATGAATGAATCAATTGGTTTGGGTTGGGTTGCTATTAGTGGCTCAGTGCAAAAGAGAGTTACAACATGGGCTCGGGAACCATATTAAACAATAGAACATGAAATAACTCTAAGTAGCCCAGACAAGGAAGATGAGAGCTCGATCCACCTATAAGTTTCTATACTAAAACCAATTGGTTATGATAAGACTGATTCTTGTAGCTCATAAGACCTTTTTTTTCTCCTCCCTAATTCAAAACAACTCACATGTGGTCAATAAGTAGAGTTCTACAACAAATAGTCTAATACTGAAATTAGCATATATTAATCCCGCTCGAATCAATAACGGTAATTTAGTTAGCGACCAAGAGAGTAGTATAACATAATTCAAGAACTTGATGATAGATGAGACGTATACATTCTAAAGCAATCAAAATAGCAAGCTAAGCTAAGCTTAATCTTGGCCAAAGGGAAGCATAATCACACTTCATGGCTCACTAGTATAGCTTATTACCAAGCTAGCTAAGCTTGACTTATAGCTAGAAAAGGGAGCACGCTGCACCTTCCAACCTCAAGATTAGGGTTTAAAATCTCAATTAGGGATACTTTATCAGAAAAGACAATCTCCTTATCCTATCTCCACTCCCAAAGTGTGTAAACCGTTATTACTTCAGTTTAGAAGTGTCAATTCGAGTACTTGAGTCGGGTTAGAAGAAGTCCAAAAAGAATAGAATGACTAATGTGATGTGAAACCCCCCAAAAGAAAAAGCTCCAGATCAAGTATATACTTCCTCCGTTAACTATTATTTGCAACAAAGGGGGTGTTTGCGGACTCCTAGGCAAAATTTGTTTGTGAGAGTAAAATGGAGAGAGAAAAAGTTGGGTGCATGTGCTGAGGAGAGAGATAGAGAGAAATGATTACCTAAAAAGAAAAAAAAAAAACATTTGTTGCACATAATAGTTAGCATTCATTTATAATATATGTTGCAAATAACCGTTAACGGAGGTAGTATATTTTTTTTTTAAAGATCAGATCAGATCGGGTTGATCAGGTCAGTTTTTAATACCTCTATTAAATCATCATATATATGATATAATATAAGTGAGAAAATAATAATACATGGATATATGACAAAGACAAAGAATCAAAGTATTATTAGATATTACTAGAACAATTTGTCTTAAGCTAGTGATTGAAATGAAAGCCAATGAATGTCGTCTTTGTCATTTACTATTGACCATTTCTGGTGTGAGATTCCGTGCCAACAGTTGTAGTTGTGATTTGACAGGACTCGAAGTTTCAAGACCAATCTGCTTCCTCCAACACCTTATTAGTTTGTCACTCACCATTTCACTAATTTACTACGTATAACTTTTCCTACTCCGCCATGCAATACATGACACAATTAATGTTCTCCCTCGATCATTTTTTTACCCTATTATCCAATTTGAGAATGTTGTGTATTCTCTTGTGGTAAAAGGAGGTATATCCATATTAAAACGGGTGATTATAGTTAACTTTATTTAAGACTGTATAATTTTGATGGCCGATTATGTACCTTAGTTTACGTGCGTGACCAAATTTACAATAAATAATTATCAAACTAATATAAATTAATATTGGGAGAATTTAGTTTAATAATATTGGGAGAATTTAGTTTCACTTTACATTCAAAGTGAAACTAAAGTTTCAAACAAATTTCACAAAAAATAGTTCACTTGAAATCCAAACAAAGTGTAAAAGATTACTAGATCGTGAATATAATGGGAGAATTTTAAAAAGAAGGGTGGGTGGGTGAGAAATAATGAGTCACTAATTGATGAAGTATGTGAAAGAACTAATCCTTTCTTAGATTACTACATAAACTTTGGCTAACCACTACTGTAGGCCAACTACAACCACCATTAGCTAGGTACCCCAACTGGCAACCACCAACGATACCGTTGCATGCCCGGCTAGCTTAGCTACCAAGTGTACCCCTACCCTCATCCCTGACATGGCACAACTACCACAACTATACTAACGTAACACCAACAAATCGCCAGTCCTCATCGTACCACCATCATCTTCGCGACCTCATCAGCCAGATTCTATAAGCACCAACACACCATCACCCCCTGCTACAACATATATACCAACACGGCGACACCAATCACAGTATCTCATAGTCCAGCCAAGTAGCCAATAACACCAACTTAAAAAACAAAAAGTCCGTTGGAAAATATATACAGTAAAGTATGTATGAAATTAAACTCTTTAATTTTCATTCATTTTGTAAATAATCCAAAACTAATGTAATATTAATATACATTAACATTTTCAATTTTGTTCTGCTTTATTCCTCTATATAAAATGCAGATCGTGAGCTCAGGGGATCAAAGCTTATTCAATTCTTAATGCTTTATAAGGTAATTGTGAAAGTACGGTGTTGTGATTTAGATATTGTGTTTGATGTGTGTGGAATATAAACAACAAAATATAGATCATATATATGCGATGAATAAAAAATTAAGAAGAGGAATAATGCATATATGTAGTCCAGTCAATATGTACTACTTTATGAGACAAGGGATATTTTTTAGAGGGTAGAAATATAATAGGCTCGATATTTTATAAGTTGAGTCACATCTTAGTTAGAATTGACTTTTATTGGCGACTTTGTGCACTTTCTTGTTCACATAATGATTCTCTTAGAGAAACCCTAGTTTTTTTTTTTTTTTTTTTTTTTTTTTTGGAAATTCACAAGTAGTAACACAAAAATCTTCACAAGCAACACCATATGCATGTCACTAGAGCTGGTTATTGGGCAGGGTAGTCCAATGATAATAGGATTAGGGCTAAGCTTAAAGAACTTTTAATAGGCAGGGCATTTAATGGATAGGGGATAGGACCCTTATTGGTTAGGGTCAATATAGGACTAAAATGTTGTTCCAAATTAATTGATAAAGGAAATAGATAATGTAATAATAATTACATACATAAATTTGTATTCATATATATACTTAATTATGGCTTGTCCAATATTTATTTTAATTGATATTTTGTAGGCCCACCTATTATCAACCTGCGATCCGCATTGGCCCGACCCAATATTGACCCTATAAAACGTGGCCCTCTTTGACACGACCGGCATCGACCCTAACCCGATCCGCCTAATAACCAGGTCTACATCTACATGTCACACAAACATAAAACCGAAACAACGAACAACCCAAGGGTTCATATGAATTTCCCTTGCTTTCTGACGAATTTGAGAAGGTCTTTAATAATAGATAGACCTTGTTCCGTCGATCGCATGGCACTTCATTTGTAAATCCAAAATGCTTGTGGTTTTGTTATGAGAGATGACGAGCTAATCATGGATTCAATGTTACTTAGTGCGTGCAATGAGCTTGAAGATGCTGCGCGATGTTATTACGGATCCCCTCTTGATATAACCCGGTAATGGTGAATGTATAGAATCAAGACAGGATTGTAAATTGTAATTGTCTTGATGATTAAACTGAGACTGCTACCCACATATTTTTGGTTGAGGCGGTGTCGCGGCAACCTAACCAATTTGAGTGATGCAACATGAGGACCTTGCCTACTTTGATTTTTTAAGAGAGTATGTATAAACTTATTAAACTCCTCACTTTAAAACCAAGCCTTTTTTTGTAATTGATATTAGGAGAGATCAATTAAACCTTATTCTTACTTGCTTGGGACATAACTAACACATTGTTTATGAAACACGTGTCTTTTCGTCCTTATTTTTAGATTTTTAATAATCCTTTATACATCTGTTACAATATTTTTAATATATTATTATCTCGTGTTATGTCTGGTGGGCCACCGGACTAGCCCGTCCCAATGTCAAGCCTAGGAATAGGAGATAGGATTCACATTCAAAATAAAAAGTTGATCCTCATCAATAATCCTCATTTTTTGTTACCGTACTTAAGGGAAGGGGTGTGGGAGGGTAATAAAGGTGAGGAGTGAAAATGACAATTTTATAACCCATTGATTCTAGAACCAAAAATTAAAAAAGTTAGTAAGGGATATTCACAACTTCATTATTTTATTACTCTTATTATTGTGTACCATACTACATTACTACCATGCAATAATGAAATTCCAATCATCCCAATCCTTTTCCCATTGTCTAACCCTCAAATTCTCATTACTACATAAATTCCTCATAATCAATCAATCAAATTAAAACTTGAATCCCATAAAGTAGAGTTGGTTATATTAACCAAAAGTGATTATTCTGTATAGTCATCCACAAAAATCTCACCTTCCAAATGTTTATGGTCTAAATGAGTGTAATATTTTTCAAGTGTAAAGACTAATTATTATTAAGCCTCACATAAGGAGTATATATGTAGTATGGCTTACTTGTATGATGTGAAATTTTCATAACTTCTTCTCCCAAAAAGCTATATTGAATATTTAGTTATTTTTATTCTTTTCTATTTATTTTTGTAACACTTCATCTGTTGTGGATGATTATTTGAAAACCATCTCATATATGATAACATGTTTTAATTTACCATCTTGTTTTAACCCTCCTTAACAATAGATGACATGCAAAATAAAACGATAAAATAAAATAATAAATAGATTTAATTCAAATATATATATATGATAACATTTAACTTTTTGTAAAATATGACTTTCTTTTCCACACAATCTGTCATTGATATGTCATGATTTAATTATTATTTTTATCAAAAAATCACTTTTTAATTCACTTCTTTGTCAACTTTAAGGATTATCCATTTCTTTATTGAATAAATTCTCTAAATACTTTGAACTACATACACAATTATGGCATTGTTAAGAAAAAAAAACATATGCAAGACATGATCTTGTGCATGGGGTAGCAGTTTCTAATGGAGAATCATCAAAATATTGGGTCAACATGCGTTGCCAAACTATTGTCGTTGATCTTCTCTTGAGACTTTTAAAGCTTAAACAAGCATTTCTTGTAAAAGTTTGCGTTCGTAATCTTAACCCATCTCGTAAAAGCTTGGAGGACTGCAAGAACAAGAAAAGATCATTTATTTAATGTTTCGTCATCTTCTCCCTCGGTATGTATTGAATTAATTATGGAGTATCACACTATTAGTTCAAATTACAACTACTATCACGTCTATCAGAATCACGTCACTATTAGTCTATGGGAAAAAAAATGTTTACTAAGATTGTTGCTAGCTAAGTTTGATCAAAATAGATCATATCATGTAGAAGTAAAGTAAAAGGGGCTTAAATTAAGAAGGTTGTAACTTGTAAGAAATTACTAATTAACGTGAATTTTTGGAGAAAAAAAATCGATAATAAATACATATATTAGAATTTTCTTATATTAATGAAACAAATCCATAATTTCTAGAGGTTAGAAACAAACATAGTACACAAAATTTTGCAATCATCATTATTTTTCCAATCAATAATAAAGTCTTAAATCATTATTATCCTCTTTTTACAAATTTGTAAATCTAAAGTTAGTTTATATCACATGTAACATCTCCATCCATACACATACATGCGCATACATAAAATATGTAAAAATTTGGCATCACCAATTTCAAATTCCAAATCATTATTGAACATAATTGCACCAACCAGTAACAAAATTATAAAAAGAAATTTTCTACTGGTTGCTTAAATTTTCTAAACCCATCACCACATATTATATGAAATAATAGAAATATGTGTAAATGAATTAAATCATGGTACACATATATTATTATGCCACATTAATGTTAATAAAAAACGCTAATAATACTAATAATAGTAATAATTAATAATTAATAATGCTAATTAGGACGGAACCTTTGCCTGCAGGTGTGGCAAGTGATCTCGCCCATGCAAGTAGTAGCCGTATCCCTAAGTCTTTCCGCCTTACAAACTTCTTCTCTAGCCTTATCCCACATGGCTCTAGCTCGAGCGAACTCGGAGTGAGCTAACTCTATCTCTCTCCGAGTTAACTCTCTAACTCGCTCTGCGTACGCCTTCTCAATGGCGGCCAGCCGTATTTGCTCGGCCGCCTGCCACTTGAGCGCCTCGATGCAGCCGAAATCGGATGCCTCGGCTGGCTCTAGGCTTATTGAAAGTTTCAAGTCTAGGGAGGGCCCACTCCCATGACCATGTCCCTGATGATCATGATCAGTATCGTCACCACCGTTGTCGATAGAGTAAGGCGGCCGATACAAAGGCGGCCGCGATCGATTACGGTGGTGATGGAACCAAGGGAGAGCACGTGAGGAGGAAGAGGGAGCGGGATGAGGAGGTGGGGGTGGCAGAAGTTGGAGCTCTTTTTGATGATCTAACTCTTTTTCCATGTGGGGAGGGAAGAAGATTTTTATTTCTTCTTTATTTTTCTTTTTTACTTTTTTAACAAGGACAGAGAAAAAGGAGGGAAGAAGAGAAGGTTTTTATTTATTTTTGGTCTAGTTCATATTCCTAGTTAAGGGGGTGTTAGAAATGACCTCTATATATAAAAACTTTGGCAAAGCATGTAATGTTAAATTACTTAAATACCCTTTTATTTGGTTGCCTTCTAACTACAATGATAGCTTGAGGTACTTGACCAACTCATCAAATAATGCAAGTGTAGGCAGGAATCTAGGGAAGTTCTCAGTACTATACGTACTCCTACGGATGAGACTTGTGGGTTAGGTTATTTTGGGTGTTTTGAATCATTTCTAATACATACTCATTAAGGTGCGTGATTGATCTTTGAGGAAGTTTGGAATAGATCATTTCATATATATTCGTACACTAACTTATTGTAAGTCATTCAAGCTTTAGGATCCTCCTTCGCTAGGAAACTCACCTTGAAATCCTAATAGAATGGATTATGAATCTTAATTATAGGGAGGATGTGGGTATGAGATTTCATGGTTATGGGGAGGAGACAAGGTTTTAGAACCCCTTGACTATGATATATATTCCATTACTAAAAACCTCAACCAAACAAAAAACTAGATGCAATGGATACTGGATTCTAATTTCATTCCAAATGAACCAACCAAATGACCTCTAGTGAATGCAAGTCAAATGTTTTTTAGGCTCTCCAATAATGCATTAGCTCCGATCCTACAAATTTTATGTAAGAGGTTTTAGATGGACAACACTCTCTCGCATTGGCGGAGCCAACTTATGACCTGGTAGGGCACGCGCCCTACCAAGCTACCTCAGGAAAAAAAAGTATTAGTTTATTTTAGTTAAATAAATATAAATTTCATAATTATAGCTAAATATTGATTTTTTCATCAAAGGTCATGGGTTTAATTCTCTTGCCTGGCATTCAATTTTTTTTTCTACTATAATTGTAATTTTTTAAAATACATCCTTTTGATATATACACACTCGAATTATTATCTATAATTGATATCTCATATCATGTTATTTCATAAGAATAATGTGGTTAGTGATTTTAATTTTTAATTTTTTAATTTTTTTTTTATAAATGAGTCATTGCATACAGCCTTGAATAGGCCGAGGTAACAAAAAGTTGTATAGAAAATTTGCAATAATCATGCATAGGTATATAAGATAATAATATTCTATAACTATAAGATTCTATTAGATTGCATAATATAAATGATTTTGGAATCAATGACTAAAATCTTATGAGCAATCAATCCCAATCATATGTTAATGTTAATCTGGATAATTACTAGATCAAGTATGCAATCAAATGAAGAATCAGTGTATATACAATATACAGCTAAGTTTCATCCTAATAATCATACTTGGTACAATTAACCTGCAATGATATATATGAAATTTTTACACTTCATCAATATATATATTTGGATTGGAGGAAGAACTAATGCTAGGTACAATAATGACATAGATGACTTATTCTTACAACATTTTGAAGTAGTAGTTTTTGAAAGTAGATATATGTCTTAAATAACTATATGAAGCTAATTTTGTATTGGATCAAATAAAATTATTTTAAAATCCGTTAAAAAAATATTTTATTTAAAACTACTAACAATTATTTAACTGTTTTCTTTTCATGCAATAAATAATTAAAGGGTTTTTCTACACAGTGCCCCTGTGGTATTGACTTTTCCAAGATGTGTCCACCCAATTTCAAAATTCTACACTGTACCTTCAAGGTACATTTAGTGTCTACACTATAGCCTTCCGTTAAGTTGCCGTTTGCCAATTCCGTTAGTTTTATTTATCCACACCTAGCAACCACCGCACCCAGCAACCACCGCACCTAGCAACCGCCACACACCAACAATTACCAAACACCAACAACCCCATCATCGCATATCGCCTCACCTACACCAAAGAAAGTGTTCGCAAAATCGCAAGAATGGAGGAATTTTGTTCGAAAATTTGCAGAAAATTTCAACAAATTACTTTAGGGCTTTAGTTTCATTGGATTTGGATTGCAAAATTAAGTTGTTAATTGTTGTTTTCGTTTTGAAATCAATTTCGAAACAATAGAAAGCCCTAATTTTTTTCCCCAATTTGATTTTCATTGTTAAATTCATCAATTTTGGTTTAATTAGTTTGAGATTAAATACACAAAACTTGTTTTAATTGTTTTTTCAATTAAAATCTGCACGAATATGCATTTAATTTTGGTCGAAATTTTTCCAAGCTAAGGAACGGCGGTGGTGCGTGGCACATTTAGTGGCTAAAAGCGGTGGTTTGCTAGGCAAGGTGGTTGCTGGGTGTGATTCGCAGGATGGGTGCGGTTCGTAGGGTGGGTGTGGTGGTTTGGGCGAAGTCCAGTGGCTGGGGTGGTGTTTGCTGGGTTTGGAGTAGAGAGGGGTTGGTGGTGGTTGGGTTTGGAGGAGTAAGGGGTTTATTTTTAATTTTTTAACAGATTTTTTTAGCAAAAGTTAACGGTGTTAACTTTAGGATTAGTGGAGGGCTTACATCGTACACACTAAAGGTAATTTGGGGTTACAGCGTGGAATTTTGAAAATCGGTGGGCACAACTTGAAAAAGTGAGTACCTCATCGGTACTGTATAGAAAAACCCATAATTAAATGAGTGTTTTGATAATTAAAAGGTAAGTAATTGAGAAGTGGTTACGCAGTTCACATAAGTGTTGCGTAAAAGAGTATTCATTAAGTACATCATTAGTTTTTTTTTGTAGCCAAGAACATCATTAGTTAACTAAATACAATGTAACAAATCAGTAGTTAAGCAACAAATACATAGAAATGATGTATTTCTATAGACATAAATAGAAGAGTATTAAAAAAATTTGATAGAGAAGCTGATTGGATAAAAAGTATCTACAAATTCATTTCATGAAAAACAAATAACAAAATCAGTACTTCGTATATGATAGCATAGACTAAAATGGAAGTATATCTTTGGACATTAATAGAAGATATAAAAAAAATTATATTAGAGGAGCTGATTGGATAATAAGTATCATGATTTACTTGTTACAAATTCATGCATTTTCTGATTTTCATGCATGTTAAATAATAGGTTGATGACTTTTGATACGTTTCCAATTCTAATTATTTCACTTAATCTCCATTGTACTTTAAATACTTCACATAATACTTTGTATAAGTTACAGTTAATACCTTTCTCTTGAGTCTTGCTTAAGCTTGTCTCAATAAAATTAATTCAAACCTCTTCCTTCAAGTATGAAGTTTGTATTTCTATTAATTGCGTTGTATTTCGGCTTTCAGAATGTTTGCTTCTTGTTGTCCGGAGCTATAGAATGCCGAGATGCATCAATAGCTTATACTATCACAGTTTCACAATCGGGTGGCGGAAATTTCACTACCCTTACAGATGCCTTTAACTCTATTCCTTCCGGCAATAATAAATGGATCAAAATATTGCTTAATCCCGGAATTTATAAGTAAGTCTTGATATATATATATATATATATATATATATATATATATATATATATATATATATATATATATATATATATATATATATATATATATATATATTTCTTTTCTACTATGCCCATTTTTAATTAGATACTTAACATGTAGATAGATCGATCGGTTATTGATGTTATTTGTGTGCATGTAGGGAGCAGATTATAGTTGATCAAAAAGATAAAGGAGGATGTATAATTCTTGAAGGAAGCGATCGTACTTCAACAATAATAACCTATGATAATCACTCTTCAACACTAGATAGCGTTACTCTTGCTTTGTACTTTGACAATTTTGTAGCTAGGAATGTCACCTTTAAGGTAACTTCTCTTTTTATATTCATTTTATGATTATAATTTTGTACGTATATAATTATTACAGAGTATTATTTCCCAATATTAAATTTTTTAGGTATAGTTAGTCGTCTTTCAATAAAATGATTCATTCATTTTCCGTATTTTGTATTTTGGAGTCTTATATATATATTTATTCCGTATTTGTAAATTCTTATAGGCAGGACAATAAGTCTCTCAACAAGACAACAATTTATTAGCTTAGTCTCCTATATCTTATATTTTGAGGTCTTACTTTTTTTTATTTATTTATTATTTTTTATTATTTACTCGTATTTCTTGCAGCTTACTTATTTTTATATATTAACGGTAAAAATCAATGACATTCTCAACATTTGACAACACAAGTTCCATCTTGCATTGAGATAGTATTAGTACTAGATATATGGCACCAGTGTGTGCTATAATATTTCTAAAATATGTACACTAACCATTATAAAAAAAATTAAAATAATTAACCAAAAATAAATGATGCATAAATATTTAATTTTATGTGTAAATCACTATCTTGGCTAACACGTCGCACAATCGATATTATATTTTTTATTATTTAAAAAGAATAATATAATTACGGATTTATCTATTTGTAATTTTGTACTTCTTACTAATTAAAATCTAATTGATATGAACTTATAGTGTTTTGTACATGGATAGATGAACTAACAAATGTACTGTAATTTTGTTCTAATAGAACTCTTTTAGCATTGGAGCACTATTAGATGATACGCAGCGAGCTCAAGCCGTTGCCCTCAGATCTTATGGCGACAAGCATGCATTTTATTCTTGTGGATTTGTGGGATATCAAGATACACTGTGGGATGATCATGGTCGTCATTATTTCAAGTCATGTTATATTGAAGGGGCTGTTGATTTTATATTTGGAAATGGTCAATCTGTATACGAGGTGAATCATAAATATACTTTATATTTTATCCATTTATCTTTGAGTGCAACAATTTAACTTTTGTATTTTTATATACTAACTTTGACTTGACCTTTCACTAGTATATAAAAAGTTACATGTTAGTATGTAAATGTTGTTGGATTAGTCAATATGTAAATTTCATATTATCAATTTTTCTTATACATTACTAGTACACAGTGATAGATATTTGATGTTCAAAGTTATGTCGTCGCAGCAAATCTATCAATCAAATCATTGCATAAAAAAATTTTAGAGGAGGTAATATCTATGTATAGCAGCTATGGCTATATAGGTGAGGATCAAGGAATGGAAGGATGGTTACTCCTTCCATCTCCCCCTAGTGACGTTGGTATGATCTTCATCTTCCTCTCATGTGATAGGTGGGGGCTCCCCCGTATCTTATCATTAAAAAACTGTATATAGGTTGTATGTATACTTAACCAAACATGTTTGATAGAGGTAGGGAGGAAATCACCTTGTGACATTAAGGTCGTAAGTTTAACTTGAACCTCACCATTTCCATATGCTTGGTCGTAACTCTTTAATTTATATGTATGTTGCAGCAATGTACCATAAATGTCACAGGAGGAGGTTTCATTACTGCACAAAGTCGACCGTCAGCAAATGATACCAGTGGTTATGTATTTAGAAATTGTGATATTTTGGGAACAGGTCATGCAGACTTAGGACGAGCATATGATGCTTTTGCAAGAGTTATTTTCATTGACTCAAAATTCAGTAAAGTTGTTACTCCCGAGGGATGGTTCATTTGGCATCAAAGTGGGCATGAGTAAGTTTCCCTAATCAAATACTGTAAATAGATAACTCTTATAGTTAAACTAGGGATTCTTACGTGCGCAATGTGTGTAGATGGCTAGCCTTTAAAGAGAATTATTATTGGTGTATCTATTTGCATAATAATAATTATGTACTTTGTAGAGTAATGGAGAATGTAACGAATAGAGAGTCTAAAAAATGCTTTAAATATTGAAATAAACACAAATAATTAATCAATTTAGGTGATTCAAGAGACAATTTTAAGGCTTTTGAATTCAATTGGGGAAAATATGTAAAAGAACATTTTTAGGGATGTAAATGTCCATGCACTATTAATAAGAGTATTCTCCCACTTTTTATACAGTAGGGATGAGTTAATGCGTATGCGTCGATCTAATAATGGGGCCTAATCGGCTCTATACTATTATGATTTGGTCTTTTGAGCTAAAACAATTATGGAGTACTTATATGAGTTTGTTCATGACCCAAAAACTTACAAAATGTTGTGTATTAAATGCAGAAACAATGTGACATTTGCAGAAGTTAATTGCACTGGTCCAGGAGCTGATACATCAAAACGTGTTCCATGGGAAAAGAAGTTAGATTCTTCTGCAATTAAGCAATATGATACACAAACTTTTATCAACCAAGATGGGTGGATTGCTAATCAACCTTTATAATAATTTATGATAAAATATAAGCATAGATATGAATGAATATTATGATTCAATTTGCTAATTAAGTATCAGTCTACATTTAAATTTGTAGTTAAAGCAATTGTAAAATAAAGATTGTCCAAGTTCCTTCATGTCTTGGCCTATATCGCTATACAAGGGGCTTATATCAACTGTTTTCTCTTCTAAGGCTTTTTTTTTAAAAAAATTTCTTTTTAAATAAATACAGTGAGTTTTGTTTATTACTTTTTTTTTTCTTTTCTTTTATAAATAAAAAAAAAAAATCAATAGTTGTTCTAAAGAGTGTGCAAATTTGTTATTTTATTGAATTTGTTTTGTATGCAATTGTTTTGCCAATGTGAGCTTCACCTGACGAAGGAACGAAGAATCAGATTGCCCTATCCTTGGTAGGGAAACTATTGACATCCAAGCCTTTTAATGTTGCAGCGATGAAACGAACGCTTCTGTCAGTTTGGAAGTTGCAGGACAATGTTGTGATCAAGATGGTGGAGACGAACCTCTTTGTATTCCAATTCCTGAGCGAAGCGGATAAAGAGAAGGTATTGGATGGATGCCCGTGGTTCTTTGATGGCAAACTCCTTATTCTCAAGGAGATTGATGGAGATGAACAACCCTCTGAAGTGATCTTCAAATATGCACCTATGTGGGTAAGACTTCTCGATGTGCTTTTCAGCAAGCGCAATAAGAAAAGTCTAATTGAAATTGGAGATTTTTTGGGTACTTTCTTGGAGTTAAATGAATCTGAGCCGTTGGGATGGTGTGAGTTCATGAGAATGAAAGTGATGATTGACATTGAAAAACCGCTTCGAAGGGGTCTTTTCTTGGCAGTTGGGGCTACAGCATCAAAGTGGATTTCTTTGAAATATGAGAGACTCGAAGACTTTTGCTTTTATTGCGAGAGATTAGATCATACTGAAGGTGGTTGTGCTTTCAAGGAAGATGCTAGAGAAGCAAGCGAGGAGATAGTATACCAATATGGTCCTTGGCTTCGTGCCTCGCCGAGGAAAGCTCCCAAGAAATCCGAAGCTGAGATTGCAAAAGAGAAGAGATGGAAAGATGGGTTGGCCTCGATGAAGAAGGGTCGAATCCCGAGTTACAATGACCCTGATGTTGTGAAGCTTGGTCCCCCTGGGGTGGCACGCAAACTTCAATTTCCCCCTCCGAAGCCTAAAGAAGCTGCATTGATCAAAGTGGTTGATTCTTTAACCTCCAAATCTGTGTTAAGGTTGAAGAGCTTGACTGCCAAAAATGATGATGATAAGGAGAAGACAAAATCCGCCCCTGCCCAAGGTGAAAATTCAGAAGCTCCTTTCGATAGCCCGTACGTAGAGGATACTACTGCTGATATGGAGCATGATTTACCTGCTCTTGGAACTCGTAAAGTGATTATTAATAGGCACAGGGGAGCATGTAAGGAAGGAGACAGAAACAAGGGTATTGAGGATGGTGGAAGTGAGGTACTCACAAGGAAGAGAAGCCACGAGGAGCCAACTTTAAAAGAGCCGAATCTGACAGCTACTACAGCTATCAAAAAACAAAAAACCACAAAATCTTTCTTTGCCGGAGACGGAAGTAATAAAGTAAGGGGAGTTGGATTGAACCAACCCCCTGAAGAGCAATGAAAATATTGTGTTGGAATTGCCGAGGGGCGGGCAACTCTCGTGCAATTCGTGCACTCCGCCATTGGAGTAGTAGTGTTAGCCCTGATTTAATCTTTATTTGTGAAACTATGATCAGTAAGACAAAATCAGAAAATATAAAAAATAAAATCGGCTTTCCTTTGTCGATTGGTGTTGATAGTAGAGGGAAGTCAGGGGGTCTTTGTGTGTACTGGAGGGAGGGAATTAATTTTGCCTTGGTCTCTTTTTCGGATCACCATATTTGTGGTGATATCACTGAAATTGGGGGTCGAGTTTGGAGATTTATTGGGGTGTACGGGTGGGCTGACAGAGCTCTTAAGTGCAATACTTGGGCCTTTGTTCGTGACCTTTATATGAACTTTCCTCATCCCACGGTTTTCGGGGGAGACTTCAATGAAATTCTTTGCTCAAATGAGAAACTAGGGGGAGTTGCTAGAGAGCAAAGAGCTATGGATGCCTTCAGGGAGGTTCTCGATGAATGTAGTTTGAAAGATCTTGGCTATGAGGGTTCTTGGGTAACGTGGGAAAGGGGAAACGACCCAAATTGCATTGTTAGGGAGCGGCTGGACAGATTTGTGGCTTGTACTCGGTGGTGTGCATGGTTCAATCGAGCCCACGTATCCCACTTAACCAAGTTTAAGTCGGATCATGTGGTTATTCTGTTAGACACTGAAGCAAAGGTCCGAAAAAAGAAGAAGGCAAAAAAGAAAAAATTCCGCTTCAAGACTGCCTGGTTGCTTGCTGAAGGGGTTGAGGATGTAATCAAGAATGCTTGGATTGGTTCTCGCCATCTGGACATGCCTAACAAGCTGCTTTCTGTTGCCAATGATCTGACTTCTTGGAGCAAGGATACTTTTGATAATCTGGGGGAGAAAATTGCAGAGACGGAAGATCTTCTTAAGGGAGTTCAGTCTAATATGGGCACTCATCCGGATTTTGCAGAGTGCAGTAGGTTGGAAGCAATTCTTGACGATCTTCACGAAAAAAACGAAGCATACTGGTTCCTTCGGTCAAGAGTCTCTGAGATTAAAGATGGGGATCGGAACACCAAGTATTTTCACCACAAAGCAGCTCAAAGAAAAAGCAAGAATTATATCAAAGGCCTTAACAATCCTGATGGGGAATGGAGAACTGGGAAGAAGGATGTCGAAAAAATTGTCCTCGATTTCTATGGTTCCTTATTTGCTAGAGGGGATGTGGATGAGAGTTTGATAGAGGAGGTCCTCGAGAGTGTTCCGGCCATGGTGACGGAAGGTATGAATTTGTCTTTATGTCGCTCATTCTCAAAAGATGAAATTTTTGCCGCTCTCTCTTAGATGAGTCCATGTAAGGCCCCGGGGCCGGATGGACTCCATGCTATTTTTTATCAGAAATATTGACATATTGTGGGTGATGATGTTACTGTTTTTGTTAATAATATTATTTCTGGTAGAATTCCCCTTAATGAGGTCAATCGTACAAATGTTGCTCTTATCCCGAAAGTCAAAGATCTAACGAGTATAGCTCAATTCCGCCCTATTTCCCTGTGTAATGTGCTTTATAAATTAGCCTCAAAATCTATGGCTAATAGACTAAAGCCCTTACTCCAGAACATGGTTATTGAAAATCAGAGTGCTTTTGTGCCTAAACGTCTAATTACTGATAATGCGTTGATTGCTCTTGAGCTCTTTCATACTATGAAGAAGAGGTCTAAGGGTTGCCGGGGGTCGATTGCAATGAAATTGGATATGAGCAAAGCCTATGACAGGGTTGAGTGGGAATTTTTGAGAAGGCTTCTGACCAAATTGGGATTTGCCGGAGCTTGGGTTGATACAATAATGACTTTTGTTTCGACAGTCCAATACTCTTTCATCATCAATGGAGTTCCTTCTGATTCTTTGACTCCATCTAGAGGGCTTCGTCAAGGAGACCCTATTTCCCCATATCTTTTCATTCTAGTTGCTGATGTTTTGTCTAGAATGTTACAGTTAGCATCGGAGAGAAAGTTGATCCACGGAGCTCGGGCTAGCAGGAATGGCCCGGAGATCAGTCATTTGTTTTTTTTGCAAATGATAGTCTTTTATTTACTAGAGTTACTCAACAGGAATGTTCAGTCATTGTTGATATCCTCAACAAATACGAAGCAACTTCCGGGCAAAAAATTAATTTGGAGAAGTCGGAGGGATCTTTTAGTAGAGGAGTTCCTTTATCATCTCGGATCACTTTTAGCTCTATCCTTGGTATGGAAATGGTTGAGAATCATATCAAATATCTTGGTTTTCCAACTGAAGTGGGAAGATCGAAGAAAGCGGTTTTTGCTTTTGTGAAAGACCGAATATGGAAGAAGGTTCAAGGTTGGAAGGAAAAGCTTTTATCTAGAGCGGGGAAAGAAGTTCTTCTCAAATCCGTCATCCAAGCCATTCCTACATATTTAATGGGAGTATATAAATTTCGGTGGGATTGATCCATGAAATTCACAGTATGATGGCCCGATTTTGGTGGGGATCCAATGAGAAGGGTAGGAAAATTCACTGGAAAAGTTGGGAGTCTTTATGCCAACCAAAATTTCTCGGGGGCATGGGTTTTAGGGATTTGGGGATTTTTAATGAAGCTCTCCTTGGTAAACAAATTTGGAGACTTGCGACGAATAAGCAATCCCTGGTGAGTCGTGTTCTTAAAGCCAAGTACTACCCGAGAACATCCATTTTTGATGCAGCCCTTGGCCCGATTTTGAGCTATTCATGGCAAAGTCTTTGGAGCTCTAAAGCTCTTGTGAAGGAGGGCATGCTCTGGAGAGTCGGGGATGGTCGTACCATCAAGATTTGGACTGATCTGTGGCTCATCGATGATACAAGCCGGTTTGCTACTTCTCCCAACAACTCTGATGTCTGCAGTACAGTAGATGAATCGATTGATTATGAAGGCTGCTGCTGGGATTTGAATAAGGTGGAGAGTCTCTTCAATGAGCGCGACAAGGCTGCCATCTTGGCAATCCCCATTAGTGAACGAAGGCCGTGTGATACTCTTACCTGGGCATGGTCTAAAAGTGGGTGTTATGAAGTTAAATTTGCTTACGTTTTGGGTAAGTCACTTGCCTTAGATGACTTTGAGCAATTTTGGGTTAAAATTTGGAAAGCGAAGACTACCCCGAAGGTACGACACTTCTTATGGAGATGCTGTTCTAACTCCCTGCCTACTCGAGGGCTTTTGGTGCATTGTCATCTTATTGAAGACTCTATTTGCCCCTGCTGCAATGCCGCGAGTGAATCTACCATCCATGCTGTCATTTCTTGTCCTAGTGCTCACCAATTGTGGTTGAAGAGTGGTTGCCAAGAAGCTCTGGATCTTGCTACCTCAGAGTCATATGGAGAGATTTTGCTTAGCTGGGCAAAAAATCTCGAGAAAAACATTTACCAGAGGAGCTTGTTCCTTACATGGTTCATTTGGTTCCGTCGCAACAAGTGGGTGTTTGCAAATGAGTGGGATGCGGACGAGGCTATAATCTTTAGACATAGCAGATTGGTGGTGGATTTTGAAGAGTATAATGAGAAAATTTATGGTGGCACTGAGCCCTCTTCTGAACCTGCTGGCAAACAGGTGTGGCTCCCTCCTCCCCCTGGTATCGTGAAGGTAAGTGTGGATGCATCTTTAGCTGAAAATGGTTGGGTGGGAATGGGTGTGATTGCGCGTGATAGCAGGGGTAGTGTCCTATTCTCAGCTGTTAGCAGGGTGCGTGCTCGATGGGAACCACTGGTTGCAGAGAGTAAATCAGCGTTGTTTGGTTTAAAGAAGGCCAGGGAGCAGGGTATTCGTGAGCTAATTCTTGAAGCTGATTCTCTTGCTCTTGTCTCAAAGCTCAAGAAGAATTCGTTCTCCTTTGCAGCGGTTGATGGTATTCTAGAGGATATTATGTCCGTTAGCTCGTGCTTTTCTTCCATTGTTTGGTCTCATGTAAAGCGTGATGGGAATTTTGTAGCCCACCACCTTGCTAGGTTAGTGCCGTTCGGTAACGAATAAATTTGGGAATTTCTTGTGCCAGATGAAATCTCCCCGTATGTACTTTTGGATAATCTTTCGATGAATTAATGCACTGACCGCTTTCTTTCAAAAAAAAAAAAAATGTGAGCTTCACCTACTAAAAAGAGAGGTACATTTCAATTTTAAAGTCGAGGGTTGAATCTCCACTAATATCCACTTATTAAGCGAACTTTCAAGGATAGTATTCACTTACCAAGCCCCTTTATTTTATATTACCGGTTTTGTAGATTTGGAGCTCTTTCCCTTGTCCATAAATGGACGATATGTGAGAAAATAGCTCTCAAAGTGATACAAATTTTGTTTTAGCAATTGAGTAAGAAAATCGATCACTTCCAATAAATTATAGTTTCCCTTTTCCTTAATATAAATGATATAAAGAGAGGAAAGAAAGTTTGGTATTTTCTTGGGCAACTAACACATGATTGGATGAAAATAGGAACAAAAACCATCTTAACAAAATAGTGTCTTCATCTCTCATCCATAAAGATTGTCAGACGACTAATGTGATAAAAAAGACAATATCAAAAATAAAGAAACATTGTGATTTTGATAATCATGATTTCCAAACTCTCAAGGTATTTTATGATCAGTCATACCCAAAAAGAAATTCAGATAAAATTAAAGTTCTAAAAAAGTTTTTTTCGTCTTTGCTGTACATTACACTTTGGAGGTGGACATCATCCAAAAAGAACTATTCCATTCATCTGCCAAACAATTGGTACTACTACTAATATCCCTTTCATTAATTAATGTAAGTTAGAGATTATCCAAGTACATAATTGCCAATAGAAAATAATTCATCCATTGATAAATAAAAAGTTCTTTCTGTGTTAACTATTTTTGTGAGACAATCACCGATAAAGTTGAAAGAGTATTAAACATACCTATATGTTTCAATTTAATTACTGTGACTTCACGTGCTATACATGTATTAACTTAAACTTATTCTTGTACGATTATATACATTAAATGTTACTCTGTATTTAATAATATATACGTTGTTAAATTTGTCAAAATACTTCGTTTTTGGTTTTATAACATCAAATGCTTTTGTATACTTTTGATTAATAAATATTTTAATGTTTCAACAATCAAAGTTGTTTTGCAAGCGAACATGGCCAATTAAAATGATGAACTTACGATGGTTCTACGTGGTTCATCTAAACTTTTATAAATATTTTTATTTCAATTTACCTGAACTAATTAATTTACTTTATTTAATTATATCTAACTGATATTATTTTATTTTATATTTATCTAAAATTGTTTTATTTTGTCTAAACTTGTTTTACTCGCATTAGAAGTATTATATAAACTTATTATATCTGAACAGTTTTAGGTAGTAATTGAAAAATCAACGACTCAAATGAAGTATTTCCATGGTGGGACCCATTGATGAATGGCTGATATGATTTGATGAAAATACAATGTTTTGTATGGTCAGTAGTAATCTTAGTCTATGTGTATACATCCCACATGCAAAGGTGACCCATGCAAATAAGAAAATGGCTTTTTGTATTGAGAGGGCCGACAAACTTAAGGCCCACCATAAAGCGAATCCATCCTCTAAAAGGCCCAAACATTCCTAACTCACGTGCGAATGTAATTATTACACCACTCCTCCTTAAACCTCAGCTAATCAACATCAATTTTACATTATGGTTTTGGTGAATAACGATATTACGTAACTATGTTTAGATTTTTTATAAGTGTAAATGGGTAATGTCTGTCTCATGTGCACCATTTGAACTTTGGACGTTGAAGTAGCTAGGGGTGTGCATAAATGGATCAAACCAAAATTTACTATCGGGGTTTGGGTCTGAGATCGATGAGGCAATAAGATAAATTTTCGTTGGTGAGGCAGGTTTTAACTCAAGAGGGGCGGAGAAGGTTAGGGTAAGTGTGGAAAATTAGATAAACCGGTTAAAGAGTATTATGGATCAGCTAACTTGAAACTAACGATCAATGATAATCTAAATAGCTAGTTATTATCGGTTCACCATACCAGTAATTAATTAACCAGTGAGTAATTAAATTCTTCAACCTATCATAAACTTTGATTACTAGTGACTTAACTAATTAAAGTATTAATATGAATAAAAAAATAAAGAATTAATATGAATTACCTAATAGGAATTTATATATGCCCAATTGAGTTCAAAAAGAATGCAATGTTATAATACACATGACTATGGTCATTTTGATTTTCTTACTCCAAATCTTAATTCTTCGATGAAAATGACTTGGTGAATCAATGGAGAAGATTATCAAAAGATCGAATTTGCTAGATATAATTATAAGGATATTAAAGAAAGAAAAGAGACAGTAAAATTAGGACCAAACAAAAATTTGAAGTATCGAAAATAATGTGGGAAAGGGTGAAGGACCGATATGGAATGTACGTACTCATTGTGGAGCGAAGGAAGTAATTTGTGGACAAGAAATTTGTTTGTATAGATGTATTATTTGCAAAGAGAACCATAAATTGGTCTTCCATCCCATGATTTGATTATTCATATATATTAAACTCTTTCATTGATCATTTTATAGTAAATCAAAATAAGCTATTATGTTACAAAGACATTAAGATTAATATAAATTACAATGGCTACAGAGCCTTACTAAGAATGATAGATCAATACACAAGGATTATTGGTTGTCTAATAATTATCTTTAAGCTCATTCGCAGATGACTACAATAATCAGATTACCTCCTCAAGTATTATTACCTTCCATCTCTTTATGGACTTGTTCTCTTTAACTTATTTCAGATACTTATTACTTACTCCTTAATAAATTCAGATCAAATCAGACCAGATCAGAAAGATTCAGATCATATCAGACCAGATCAGAACTTTTAAGTATCATGTACTTATCGTTAAATATCGTTAATTGTGTATTTAAAAAATTTATAAAATTTACATATTTAAAAAGTTCATGATGAGACGAATCTAACAAGATTCATTTTGATAATGTTTTTCTTTATAGATTAGTATTAAAATGCAGTCAAAGTTTAGTCAAATTGTTAAATCAGATCAAACCAGACCAGATCAGAAACATTTTGATCAGACCAGATCAGACCATAAAAAATTCAGACCAGATTTACTTGTTTCAGGTGAAGAGAACAAGTCCTATATCTTCCACTTCATCACATTGGTGTTGTATGTTAATGTGAATTTATGCCTATAAGTACATATAGTTTGTATTGTTAAATTATTATATGGTGTAGTCCAAGATGCCTATAAGTACATATAGTTTGTATTGTTAAATTATTATATGGTGTAGTCCAAGATATAAGATCAAATTCTGCCTAGCTATAACGTTATCTTTGCAGCTTTTATATAGATGCACGAGCACTTAGATTGAAAATAAACCTATTCTTTGAATCTTTGCCAATTCTAAGTAGAACGATTGAACAAAGTAGAGATATAATAAGGAAATTTGACATTTGCTACTAGGGAAAACACCTCGCTTCACATTTGCTACCAGTTTGAATTTTTTTTTTACTTTGCTACCGCCTAAATCAGAGTTCGTTAAAAATCACTATCACTTAATGAAATTCCATGATCCGTTAAGTTTAATAAAAAAAAAAAATTATTAAATTAAAGGAAATAAAAAAAAAGAAAAAAAATTAAAAACCAGCCACAATTAACAAAACCCCAGCCCCTCTCGTCAGCCACCCTCCCCCCTCCACCTGCCAGTGACCGGCGCCCCAAGCTGCGGCCGGCGTCGGCGAGCCCACCTGAATCGAATCTCTCCTTCCCCCACCCAAAAACCGACAACTCTAACCCTCAACCACCAGCCCAAAACCTTCCTAAAAAGGTTTTAGGGTTTCACTTATGGTGGTTTTGGGTGGTTGGGGAACTCCTATGCGCGACTGATTGGTGCTCTATTACGATGAAGAGCAGTGCGGGTTGAAATTGCGGTGCTATGGTGGGCGTTTTGCGGCTGATTTGCGGTGTTTTGCGGCTGACGGTGTTTCCGGCATGGTTTGGTGTCGGTTTGGGGGAAGGGAGAGAATAGGGGTGGCTGATTAGTGGGCGTAAGGCTGCTGGGCAGTTCGGGTTGTTAATTTGGTCGTTTCCGGCATGGTTGGGTGTTGGTTTGGGGGAAAGAAGGGGGGAGGGGGTGGTGGATGTAGTGGCTACCGGCAGCCGCAAGTGGGGATGGCGTTGGGCAGCGTTGATTGGGGATAAGGGAGGCGGCTGGAGGTGGCTAGGGCAAAGTGGTGGCTGGATGGTGGCTGGGCGTCACTAACTGAAATAGTAACGGTGTAAGACAAGTAGTAGTGATTTTTGACGAACTCTGATTTAGGCGGTAGCAAAGTAAAACCAAAAAATTAAACCGGTAGCAAATGTGAAGCGATATATTTTCCCTGGTAATAAATGTCAAAATTTTCATAAAATAAAAGAAATGAAGGACATATAATAGCCCCTAGAAATAGGAAAGGGACCCTGGAATAAGTTGTTAGGATGCATTTGTCTGTAGGATACTCCCTATAATGCACATCTTCTATTACATAAAAAAGCAACTTTTTGGGAAAGAAAAGAGTTGTTAGTGGCTACAAATGAGCTGTTCAAGGATGACATAAACCCCTTTAATGGGCACGTGATGAGCTTCTTTCTATTCCCATAATATGACCCATTTGATCAAGTTTTAAACCTTTAATTAATTGAAGGTCAATATCCAAAAAGTTGATTTTTTATTTATTAATTTATATATTGTACATGTTTATGTATGTTTTATATATGTTCAAACATTAAAGGTTTAGAGCTTGCTACTTGCTAAATTGTTAATATTTATTAATTAATTTAATGGGGTCCTCAATCCCTATAAAAATTTGTTTATCAACTATTTGTTTTTAGTTTTTGGGGAAGAGATAATAAAGATTGATTCTATGGATCACTTTAATTTGTCATCATCATGCTAACTCAACTAATAAACATTAAGAAGTGTGATGAGTTTAAGTGAGTATGAATAACATGACTCATGCATGGAGACAACTGTAGATATGTCAGAATTTTGTAAAATAGGCATTAGCTAGTTACCCTTGTTAAGTTATAAGGCCAATTCTTTTGTACCATGAAAAGTATTTAGGACGGTCACCATCTAGTAAGCTAAAGTCGTGTTAAGCCAATATATAATGCGTAGTAGGTACATATATATAGTATCGGCAGGGATAGTAGTAGTTACTCCTCTTATTTTTCCAACCCAGTGAAAGAGATTGATTCTCATCATAAGGGCCAACCTTATAAATTAAATTTGGGTGAGCTTGACTCAGGTTATAAACAAAAGGATTTGCTTAAGATTGCATCATCTTAAGATTAGGACAATACCAACGGATATTATTAAATTGATTTGTTAAATGGTTCTAAAATTATGTAAACAAATTGCTTTAAAAGTTCTCCAAATGAATAAGAAGTTAGTTTTTTAGTGACTTATAATAATTGTTGTCTCTAATCTACATGTTTCACCAAGAGATATCGATCATGAAACAATCTAACAAATTTTTTTGGCGTAATATCATTATCACATTAGGGACAATCTAATATCCAAGGTGGGGTAATGGAATGGTTGGGTAGAACTAAACTATATATTCTTATCTAATTAATCAAACGCTTAATTATCTAAAAGGTTAAATAATTATATTCTATTATACAAAAAAAAAAAAAAAAAAAAAAAAAGGAATTCACAAAGTTTATTGTACAAGGTAGGGCCGTTCAAAAAATGGTCCAATAGACCAACTTCGAATTGGTCTAATTTTCAAGTCGGAAATACAACCTTTTGGTTTCTGATCTAAAACCATTTAGATAATATTTAGTACATGTATAACAATTTTTGTATCAAGGGCAAGATGAACCAATTAATCTTGTTTCTAGCATATTGCGAATTCTCATATATAACATATGGAGTATATATACACATATACATCTAGATATCAACTAATTTAATTTATATATTTAAGAACTAATTATTCAATATGATTAAGAATCAACATAATATCTTTTTTCATGGCTTTCTAAATAACAATTCGAAAATATATAAGCACACACCAATACACGCATATAAAGTTTGTTTGGGAAAATAATTAGACATCAATGAACAAGCTAGTTTTCTAGTTAAAGGTGAGATTATTAAATTAAAGTACAATAAGAAAGGTTTAATATATCATTTACCAAGTATAAAGTACTATTCCCTCAAAAAAAAAAGTATAAAGTACTATTATATGAATATGATACATGTATGTCAGATAACAAGAACTAGCATAATAAGCATTATAAATAATGGTTTTCAAGTTAATTAATAATTCAGTACTATAAAAGTTACGTTCACCATTATATGATCTTAAGTACAAACAAAATGAAATTATAATTACAAAGAAATCGATTACATGCACGTGGAAATCATCATTTTATACGAATGCCAAGATCTCTACGTGATTATTTTGGATCACTATTTAGTGGTTGTTACTCTTTTTACTATTCATACAATCATACTACACTATGTAACTATTATAGCAATAATAGTGATCAAGTTCAGCTGACATTAGCTGACATTAATTCCAAATTAATTATAAATAATTATATAAGTAAAGTTTTGAGATTCGTGTACATGATGAAGTCATTATGTCGCATGCATGCCGATGTAAACTTTGGAAGCATGAATTGTTTTTATACTTTACTAGATGAATTTCATGTTACTTGCTGACTCGAATGAACAATACAAGAGGGGGGTGAATTGTATTGTAGAGGAACTAGAGTAATTTTTGCTGAATTCTTAAAGGAACTTAAACAAAAATTTTAAAGTGCAAGAGAGATTTTACGTGGAAAACTTCTTGGCCCTAATCAAGAAGAAAAAACACGACCACAAGGGATTTTAAACTCAATTCTTAATAATAATAATAGGGCAAACAACCTATTACAAATTAAGACTCTAAACTCAAGTTCCTCAACAAACTTAAGTTCCCCCTCAACTGATCCCTCAATCAGTTGAGCTCTCAAATCTCTCCCTTTCTCTCTGCTTCACTCAAAGCAATTAAACACTCTAGAGTTTACCCAAACTCTACCCCAATACAACTCAAGATTAAACTCTAAAAATGCTAAGTACAAAGACACTCAAGGATTTAAGTGGATTTTTGACTCTTTTCGAAAAGCTAAGGATTGTAATGCTCAAGTGTACTTTTTAAAACAGAAAACCAATCCTATTTATACTAGAGAAAAGAAGTTGAAATGCTTTCGTTTGCCTTAACTCCCACTACACCACAACTTCCATAAAATTAGGAAGTGTAGTTCGTGGATGCTTGGCAGCAAGCTGAAGCACATTACAAGGAAGTGGTTTACTGCTCCCTTTATTCTCTCAACTTCCTTGACCAAGTAAAAGAACCGTTTTCAAAAGAGTTTTTACCAAGTCAAATTTTCCAAAACAATAGGATAGAATCAAAACAGAAAATCCTTTAAGTAATAAGATATTTTAACTAAAAAGATATTTTTCGAAATAAGATTAAAATAAGTTAAAATAAAATCTTTATCAAATTAAATTAAATCCACTTAGGTCCTATCAATTAACAATGTACTTAACATATATACAAGAAGCCTAAAATAGACAATAAAGATACATTAGACTCCTTGACACACTGTGAAGCTCCGACTTTGGAGCTTCAGTTCCTCACTCAAGGAACTTGACTTCTGATTGTCTTCTATGCTCATCCACAGCTCATCCTTAGACCTTGTTCCATGCTCCATTCTGACTCTAGAACTTCGTTGCATATATGAACCTGTCAATACATCAAAGCTAATAGACAAAAGTTAAAACTCCTATGGGTTTGCTTAGGTTCCTTGAGTCATCATCAAAACTTAAGGTCAACATTACTAAGTTATTTGGTGAAATGGAGATTATTATTATTATTATTATTATTATTATTATTATTATTATTATTATTATTATTATTATTATTATTATTATTATTCTTCATATGTGGCTTTGGATCGATTATATATTTTGACGGAAAACATTTTCTATGGAATTTTATTTCTATAGATAAAATTTTTTGATAGAAAACAATATCGTGAAAGGATTTTACTTGATTTATTTGTTTGATTATAAGAAACTTATATAGAAAATAGAGAAGTAAAAGGGAGGAGAAGGATAGAAGAAAGAAAATAGAGAAGTAATCAAGGAGTATAGAGGAAATTGTAACATGATTCAGACTTTTGTTAAGTGAAAATCCTTGACAACTCCTCCGTTTCGTTTAGGGTTTCTTTGATCCTTGAGAAGGATTTTTTTATTCCCTCTATGATTTTTTCTGTTTTTTTTTCTAAGGTTTTCCTTTCCTCTTCTTCTTTTCTCTTTCATTTCTTTTCTTCTGATCTCAATTGTAAATTTTTATAGCGGATTCCAATCTTCCATCGGTGTTTTTACCGGTGGTAAACCCCAAAAAAACCTTTTAATTGCTTTCAATAATTGGATCTCATCTTTATGATAGTGTTTATTTTATTAGGCTTAAATTCTTTGTTTATTCGTCTGTCCAAGGTTGAAGAATTAAAGTTTTATAATTTTCAAAAGTATCTAGAAGGCCATATGAGTTTTTTCACCCAAACAACTATTTATCCGTGGATCTCAAGCCGAATTAGTGCTAACTCACTTATTGTATTGTGTTGGATGAAATTTTTTCTTTTAAGGCAATCGTTGATCGAATCTGCGATGTAACTAGTTAGTTCTAAGGTGATTTGTACTTGTGTTGGAATTTTAGATTTGCTAAGACTTATATTGTTTGTAAGTACCGTTTGACTATATTTCATTAATGAATTTCTTTTTCTTCTTGTCACAAAAAGAGGAAAATGTAACATACATTTTTAATAAAACAAAATGGTTTTTCTTCTCTGAAAAGTAACATTCAACTACCTATGGGAAAATTGTTTTTCTACCCAAGCAAACTAAGGAAAATAGATAATCAAAGTAATTCATTTTCCACCAAAATAAACCCAAACAAACTAAGTAATTCATGCTATCTTAGTTATCTGTCATTATATGTCTCCTTCCTCGAACCTTCACCCTATTCTCTCTATCAATCGATCTCGTATCTCATTTCTTTTCGTTATTTATCAAAGCAAGGGCTAGGTGAAGGCGTTAGATTCCATCACTAGGTGACACATGTGACAATGCGTGGTGAATAGGTTAAAAATTAAACTTTAATCAAATAAGGCTAATTTAAGAAATAAAATAGGGAGCCTCTAAGAGCACTCACATCAGTGAGCATTTTTTTGCTCATAAGCAAAATTGATGAGCAAAAGTGGGTAAAAAGTTACTACATCAATGAGCAAAGTGAAATGCTCATGAGCAACTTAGAAATTGCTCATAGGATGAGCAAAATTAAGAATGAACAGTAATAGCTTAGGCCCCACTCATCTTCAGCAACTGATGCCAATTTTTTTGCTTCCCACACCCCAAAACGACGCTTTTTGGGAAGCGAACTGAAGACCCCATCATCAAAACGTGTCGTTTTGATGCTTGATAAGCAAAAAAAAAAAATTTAACCCCCACAAGCTGACAGGGGCGCGTCAGTCCAGCCAATGGGGAGCTGACACGCGTCCTTGTCAGCCCCAATACCCAATCACAATAATGTTATCGTTTTAAAATGGTAATTAATGTAGACGGCTATTTTGGCCGAGTTATAATTATAAAAAAAAAATCATCAACGGTTATAATTTTTTTTTTCTCTACAAAGAGAGATCTATTTTGACATTTTTTTGGTATACTTTCAAAAATCACAAAAACACTCTATATTATTTTTACTTTCAATTCTAGTAAGATTTATTTTATATTTTCTAATATAAAGTTCAAAAAGGTTAGTTTTTTTTTTGTTTATTATTGTTAATTAATTTTTTTTAGTACTCTAATATTTTTTAAAACGTCATTAATGATATTTGAATTATAATATCGGTGCTTTTTAAGTATTTATTATTGTTGTTATTTTATTATACAATTTAATGGATCCCAACAACCCTAATTACTATCAACTTGCTCAACATTTTTCTGATTTAGGTGATGATTTCATCACTAGTCCCAGTTTTCAATTATTCCTAGAAAGATTAGGAAACCCGTCTTCGCAAAATTCTATTCATCAACAAACACCTCCACAAATTCCTAATGAAAACACTTATATTGAGCAACAAACTCCTCACATTACTGAAGGGAGCAACTCTGAGTACAACGTGAGCTAAGAAGAAGTTGTTCCGAAGACACCACAATACCCTCCACCACCTCCAAGGATTCCGACCAATCAACCACTTGCTAAAGAGAGTCGCATTTAGTCGGTTGCTGTGGATAAAGCTCTAATTGGGTTATTATACCTAAAAATAAGTGATGATGCACTTCGTGGTACGATCCAAAAGGCATCCGAACTTTGGCAAAAAGTTCATGCGGCTTACTGTAAAGTTCAAGCGGAGAAACCGCATATACTCCCGCCAAGACCTATGAAGAGACACATTGGAGAAAAATGACAGTTGATTTGCCACAGTGGACTAGTTGCTATGAGACAAACTTCCTGAAAGTGGAAGCTAAGTGGTTACAACGAAGCTGATCGAATTAAAAACGCTTCCAAGTTGTTTTATATCTCCTCTAGTCCACAACATAATTTTGCATTTCCGCATCGAGTGGAAATGGTTAATAAAGAATCAAAGTGGAGGACAAAACTAAGATGGGGTCTGTCAAAGGAGGAAAGAAAGGGTTGTGGTGCCGATGATGAGGAAGATAGTAGTGGAAGTGGGAAGAGGTCTAGGGCGAAGAGTGAGAATGAAATCCGTATTGATGGATTTATATGTCCGGAGGTCTACCACGACCTGACGGTGTAAAAAAAACAAAGGCTAAGCATAAGGGCAAAGCAATTGATTCCGATAGTGCAATTTTGAGCATCAGTGAATAGATAAAGGCGTGTACTGAGGTTAGAGAAAGGGAGGCAAATTTAAGACAACAACGGTTAGAACTTGATAGAGAAAAGGAAAAGAGGAAGCAAAAACAAGTTGATTTAGCAGAGAAGAAGATTAATTTTGATACGCTGCAATCTCTTTTAGGAAGGACAACACCACTCACTCCTGCTGAAGAGGCCCACAAGGAAGAGTTACTTCAACTAGTCTACGGTAGAAAATAATTGTACGTCTTTAAGTATTGTGATATAATTCTAAATTCAAGTATTAACTAAAATTTAGGTTTTATTTTAGTGGTGTGTGAAGCTTATTTTTAATTAGTTGTATTGTGGGGTTAGATTTTTCTAATTTATGTAATGAAGTTGAATTGTTGTAAGCAAAGACTAGTCATAATCACTTGTGGTCATGTCTCATTCATGTCCCTTGTCTTACTGTATTATGAGTAGTCATGTGTCATTCATGTCAATTTTCTTGTTGTATTTTGAATAGTCAAGATTTTTTTATGTCAAAAAGTAACTTTAATCACTCATCGAATTGTCATTCATATTTTTGACCTCCCATTGAGAGTTCATGCTTATAAATACTACTGAAACCATCTACACAAACACAATATAATTCAATTGCTCAAAATTATCAAAAATATCATAAGTATCAAGCAAACACAATGTTTACCATTAGCTCAACCTCCAGCTCATCAGATTCTGATCAATATGTAGAATTTGATCATTTAGTTGATGAATATGTCACAGCCCATCTACCAACTTTGTCGTATAACCAAACACAAGCCCAACCCATATCTGAAGTTGAATGTGTTCCGGAGTGTAGAGGGGATACAGATAGAAGAGATAGGGAAAAAGGGCATGTACAAACAATTTCGGTGTAAATTTCGAATGCACAACCTTTGTTTCGTAGGATTATGAACAAGGTGGTTGAGGGGGATCAATTCTTCCAGCATTGTAGGACTGCAAGCTTGGGTTATCACCGTTGCAGGGCTGCAATAAGAATTTTGGCGTACGATACCTCTCCGGATGCCGTGGATGAGTATCTACGCATTGGCGAAACAACATCCCGGAAGGCATTGCAACATTTTTGTCAAGGGGTTATTACACATTTTGAAGCTGAATATCTCAAAAGTCCCACAGACGAAGATTTAAGAAGAATCTTGCATCAAAATAAAATGCGAGGTTTTTCCGGTATGATAGGTAGCATTGACTTCATGCATTAGGAGTGAAAGAATTGTCCCATGGCTTGGCAAGTGCAATACGTAGGTTGGAATAAAATGCAACCCTCATTTTGGAGGCCGTTGCAGTCTTGCAGATCAAAATTTATGGATTTGGCATGCTTTTTTTGGAATCCCTGGATCTTGTCATGATCTTAATGTCCTTTACCGTTCTCCGGTATTTGATGATGTTCTTCATGGTCGGGCACCTCAAATTCATTTTTCCGTGAACAAACATGAATACAAGTTGGGCTATTACTTAACAGACGACATTTACCCAAAATAGGCTACTTTTATTCAAGGTATAACACTTCCTCAACTTCAGAAGGATAAATTATTTGCTAGTAAACAAGTTGCGGCTCAGAAGGACGTTGAACGAGCTTTTGGGGTTTTACAGGCTAGGTTTGCCATTCTACGACAACCCTCCCTTGTGTTTAACGAAGACATTTTGTGTGACATAATGAAAGCCTGTATCATTATGCACAACAAGATTGTTGAAGATGAACGACACAACTATACTCGGGTCAAAGTTTTAAGAAGGTACTATGAACAAGATCGCCCGCAAATTACAAGACCAACTACAAGTGCTACATTAACAACAACGAGCCTTTTGAATTCAATGTTGGCCGACCGCTAAACGTTGATTTCGAAACGTATGTCCAGAGAAGAATGTTCGTACGTGATAAAGACACTCATGTTCAATTAAAAACAGATTTAGTGGAATACATTTGGCAAAAATATGGTCCTATTCATGAGTAAAAAATTTAATTAGCGTATGATAACAATTTAATATAGTCTAATGTAATCATACGTTAAAAATCTAATTTCGTTAATTATGTTGGTTTGTAGTATGTATTAAATGTAATCGTATGTAGCTTATGTAATTATTCGGCGTTAAACATTTCTAATGACTAAAATGTAATGTAGTCGTACAATACTAATTGTTCGGCGTTAAAAATTTCAATATTATCAATTAATATTTAATAATTGTATTTATATTAGTATGATTGTAATTAGTAGCTGTAGACACCTAAAAATGTCTCCCCAAAACCAAACCCGATGATGAACACCTTTCACCGCCGTTATTGGTCGGGTTGAGTATTTAATCTTTGGAGTGCTTAAGTCCATGTTTCTACCCAATACATTTCATAAACCAATCCATTTCCTAGCTCATTTCCCTAAACCATAACTTACTTTCCACTTTCCATATCCACATTACAAAACCGAGCTGAACTGATTTTATGGCTATATAATTTTGATCCAGATATTATTTGGTTATATAGGTATTTCAGTAAGATTTCCAACCATATATCATGAGCCCGATTCCGAGCTATAACGAAAAAAATATGAGCAAAACACTAAACTCGGCCCAAAACCGACACCCTTCTACTAAAACAACCATATCGTAAAATCTAAAAACTATTTTGACCTGATTCAAATTGGGTTGGAAAGTAGACTTGATAAGCTTTCCAATGATATATTATATGCTTTATTCCGAGTTACGGATCAAAAGTTATGATGATTTTAAAAACGCGTAAAAAACTGGAATTACAGCGCAGCAGCTAAAATGCCGCGACGCGGCAAGATCTGACGTGGCACGGGAGAAATTCCCGTGACACGGTAATTTGGAGGGGATTTTCATGTTTTTTAGTGCCCCGTGACTTGGCATAAGTACTGTGACACGGCGCCATATGCCGTGACACGGTGGACTTTGCCGCGTCACAGAGTTTTCTGCCGTGTCACGGTGGGTTGCTGACGTGTCACGGTGCTTAAAACTTCCCTGCGTCACGGGGAACTGTGCCGCGACACGAGAATTACTGCCGTGTCACGGTGCCAGTGCTGTGACACAGGACAACTCCGTGTCTTTTCCGCGTAATCCCTTCACGCGTTTTTACTCCCGTAGGTCAAATATTTCCCGCATCACTCTATTTTTCCCCGCGTCACACTAATTTCCCCCGTGACACAGTAGAATCTGTCGTGTCGCGGTAGAATCTACCGTGTCGCGGTAGCCTTTTTTAGGGTTTATCTTTTTAGGGTTTCGTGTGTTCCCTCTGCTCATTTTCCCTATAAATACCCCCCTCCTTTCTGCAGTTCAGGGCACCAAATATCATTCTCTCTCACCTTATACCTAAAATCATTCTCTTCTCCCTCTTTAACCTAATTTCTAGCTTTCTTATTCTTCCATAATAATTCCCCTAAGCACTCCAAGGAGTCCATATTTAACCCGAGGTTCCGTCTTTAAACCAAGGCGTGAAAGGTATAATTAACCGAGGGTTTGGACCAAATCAACTCTACTTTTTAGTTAATTTAATTTCAATTTGATTTATTTTTTTATTGAAGTTACTAACAATTTATTCATGATGTAGCAATTTAAAGGAACGCGCGGAATGTGAGTAATTAATTAATTTAATTACTTATTTTATTTTCTTATTGCTAGTATCATGATTCGGATTATTTTTATTTGATTTGGACTAACGCTATTATTGTTGAATTGCTTCCAATATTAATGTTTATTCTGTTATTATTTATTATGATCACTATATTGCATGTTTAAAGGGAATATGTAATTGAATATCACGCTTAATAAGATAATTTGGACGACCGGTTTAGGTTCCTTTAATCTTATTATTAATTGAAGTGATCACTAATATTTTAGAATTATGTGTTGCATTAATATTCAACCAATATAGCTTAATAATAGTTTGGAGCAAATTGAATCTTTGTTTGTATGCCTTTGAGATCACAGGAATACTTTTCACAATAAGAATCGAGTAGAGGCCAATACGGGCGAATGTGACTCCATGACTCACTTCGTACCATCATCCCCGATCCTCCTTTCGTGGTTCCGAACCATATGGAGTTAGTAATCTCATGGATTATGAATGGGGTGTAACCTTCACGGGTCAATCGATGTTGCCTATCGTTGTCCCTTAATCGTGGTTGCCTTAAATGATCCGTGAACGGTTTACAAGTTCCTTAAAAACTTGTTGGCGGCTCCCTACTTTGCTTTGTCCCTAATCGTTGTCCCTAATCGTAATGTCAATTCCCACTTCCTATGAGTGCCAAGCATATTCACCACTATGCTTTTACGTAGGCGCACTTCGAACGACGCCTACAATTTGGCGACTCCACTGGGGAGGATTCTTGGTTATTTATCGATTTGAGTGATTGGTATTTAACTAAGATGAGTGGATGAGACTTGAAAGATTCTTGAAAAAATATTCCTGTGATTAATTTGGCATTTTTGCATAAGCATAGACGTTTTAACGTCGCATTTAGTTCTGTCCCGTAGGAAAAATTGAACAATTTGATTGCGTACGAAGAAAAACAGGGCACCAGTCAGATTTCCTGACTAACGTGTCACGGCAGAAACTGCCGTGTCACGGTGCAGTTCCCCGTCTGACGGTGGGAAGCACCGTGACACGGTGGTCATTGCCGTGTCATGGCAGTCCTTAAATCAGTCCAGTGGCTTATTTTCTCTTCTCACAGTCAACTTCCTTCGATTTTTCTGAAAAACCGTATGTGTTCTACATACGTCTTAGCCCCGGGGGATTTAAGCTCTATCAACCCAAAAACGCTCATGGCAATAAGGGTTCATCCGAGTTATTAAATCCACCCAAACCATGGAGTCGAGTTCGATTTCATCACGAACTCGCGGAGCCGCCCGTTGGCATACACCCTCAAGGGAGGCTGCCTTGCTAACGCGTCCAAACTCTTAACCATGGTACCCTTTTGACACCCAAAGCTTGACCATAGTCGAACATAGAACTTGACCTTAGGTTGAGAACTTTTTGCATCATCGTGACTAAATGCTACGTGGTTTATTTGGTGCTAACCCACATGTGTTTTTTCATTTTGTTTTTGGACTAATCTATGACCGAGGGTTTTTTTTTCCACTTAGTAATTAGTACGGACCATAAAATCGATTAAAATCTAGAAAAACGTCACAAAAAGGCCTGGAACTGAGCACTGCGTCACGGCAAGTTTGCCGTGACACGGTGAACAGTGCCGTGACACGGGGTTATCTACCGTCTAACGGTGGACTGCACCGTGTCACGACAGTCAGCATCGTGACGCGGTGCCCAGGAGAATGTCCAGTCAGTCCATTTTTGGTTCTTTGTGCGTACGTATGTGGTTTATGTGTCCAGTTTGGTGTCATGTATAGTTGTACGGTCATAACACGTGTCCATAACCTCAGTTAATCACTCACGAGTCAAGTATAGTCCACACACTTTCTTTATTTTTCAACTTTAGTCATACACCATGTCGTTTATGATCGTATACTAGGTTCATGCACCCTTTTTCCGTCATAATAAAAGATGAGTGGAGTCTTTCTCACCTGTTTTCAAATGACTTTTTTTGTTTTTTCCTTTCCTTCATATCTTGAGCAATGAGTCAAACAATTAAGTGAATTTATTTCATTTCACAGTACTTGGTCAAGGAGCAGGGGTAGATTGGTACGGTTCGAGTCATTACCGCAGCAACCTCTTAGGTCTAAGAGCGTCCAAAGAAAACTTCACCATCTCTACATCACTTATCATCTTCAAACTACTTTCAGTTTGTTCAAAATGGCCACCAAGGAAGATGTTGAGAATATCAACAAATCCATTGAGGAAATGTTTGCCATGATGCAAACACTCACTACCAGAGTCGACACAGTAGAGCAAAACGATGTTACTGCGGCTGCAATGGACAAGATCAAAGAGCAAATGAGCAAGATTTCTGAGGATTTCACCTATGTGGAACGGCCTCCCACTCCTTTGGATATGAAGGACAGACTGCCTAACAAGTTCTCCACTGCTGATATCCCCAAGTTCAAGCCAACTGAAAACCAATGTTCCATTTGAAGGCGTTCTCTGCAACTATGGCTCTCAAGGGACTGGACGTAACACTCTTCCCTACAGTGTTCCCTCTCTCCTTGGAGCATGCTTGCCAACAATGGTTTTATTCTCTAGATGCCAAGCATACTGCAACTTGGCAAGATGTTATCGACAGTTTCATAAATCGTTACAAGTGTAACATTCAAACTAAAACGTCTGAACGTGAACTCTCCATTCTCAAACAGAAAGAGAATGAAGGCTTCACCGCTTATCTAAACAGGTGGAGGGAAACGGCTGCACTCTTGGTAGATTCCCCTAAAGAAAAAGAGATGGTTCGCCTCTTTATCCAGAACCTAACTTACAAGTACAAGCAACACCTTAGGTTCTTGCCTTTGAACACTTTCGAAGCTGTATATGACATTGGCATCAATATCGAGGACGAGCTAATAAAGACTGCTGGTAGTAACAATAACAACACTTGGAAAAACAAGAAGAACGACCTTCCTTCTTCTTCGTCTTCTAAGCCCGAAAATACTACCAATAATATAATCCAAGTTGATCTCAATGAAGTATTAGCTCTTGATACTCCATTGCCTAAGAAAAGGAGAACCTACACTCCTTTAGGAATGACTTATGATGCGGCCTTTGATCGCCTTTACGGTCAAGGCTTGATCATACCTATTGGGCCATTTCCAGAACCAAAACCTGAATAAAGGAGTGCTAAGTGGAACCCCAATGCCCATTGCAAGTTCCATCAAGGAAGGGGCCACACCACCGAGCAATGCTGGAATTTGAAGGATGCATTCAAGACTTAGTAGATGCCAACAAACTTCCCGTCCCTCAGGTGGTAAGAAATGACAAGCAGCAATGAAGACAGGGCGCACGACGAGCCAGCGAGATTTCATGATTTCTTCTTTTTATTAGTTTTCCCTTTCCCCAATTCAAGTCTAGTGTAGATTTCCTTTTCTGTGATTTGATAATTTTGTTAGCTTTTTCACCATTTTAAGCAATAAATTGAGTATTCTTTACATCTCGATCTTTAAAAAAAAAAAATATCAATTGCCGAACTAAACACAAGGTACATCAATGACTTGAGGCACCTTTGCAACCCATTATTCCCATTAACAATTCAAACACACATTCCATTTCTTCATCAACCACTTTGAGCCTCGTCTAACGATTGGCCTTATTTATTCAACCCACATTCACCTAACCTGGGATGGGAAGGTGTGCAATTTGTGTAACATTCAAATTAAAAGGCAAGTTCAAATAAAAAAAAAGAATAAGTAAATAAAAAAAACAATGTCTAAAGGCAAGTGTTCCAATGTCTTTGATATGAACACGTCTCGAATTGCGTCTCTCATCGAGTGCTTGGTACCGTGCCTGAGAAACATGAATGCTAAGTGAGTGATGGACCGCATGATCCGGGATTGCCTACATTGATTCAAATGACCAAAAAAAGAAAAAAAAAAGAAGAAGTTCAAAGCAAAAAAAATATGTGAAAAATAAAACTTGCAAAGTTTTCAAATACACAATTACACATCTCGGGGGGTTTCTCTCGGGTCTTGAGCCTTTTACCCCTTTCTTCCTTAAACCATTAGCTTAACCACATTACAACCCTTGAAAGACCTCTTTGAGGTGTACACACACTTGTGCAAAGTTCGGTTAGAGCTACGTTTGGCCTGATTCCTAACGGATACGTAGGCAACCTCACATTGAGGTGCGGCCACATTCATATTTATGCATGATGGAGTCAAAGAATATCCAATGCTTATCCTTACCCATTTAGAGCTAGACTTGGGGGCTTGAACCCACATCATTTAGCCTACCTAGCCTAAAGAGTCACCATCTCGACTCTTCTCATATCTATTTCCATCACCATAACCTTTGCAGCTAGCCTTAGTATCACTTTCACACACTTCACTTACACATACATAGCCATGTCACCTTTCCTTCTAGGAACCCTCTATCATGAAATCTTACTTCAACGCTGCGCATGTTTCGTCATCTTTCAAGACAACATCAAAAGAGACATTGTATATTTGCTTCGCTTCTAAACCTAAGCAATGTTCATTATTTCATACATCGCATATCGTGCTTAGCTCCTTAACCTAAGTAACATTCATTATGCGATACTCATCGATCACTTCATCTATATACGTGCTTAGCTTCCAGACCTAAGCGCCGTTCAAGATCACTTCTTTACGCCATATATGATGCTCAGCTCCATGACCTAAGTTCATTCATCTTTCGTGTCACATGATGTAATTGTCCTTAGCCTCCTGGCCTAAGAACATGCATCATGCATACATTCTTTTCAAGACAAGCAATTTAATCCATACGATCCATTTCGTCTTGTTCAACGAAGAAGTTCAAAACTTTTTCCCTTTTTCATAACTTTTCTTTTGGGGAAATTCAAAAACGTTTTTAAAATTTTCTCATCGAGGGAAGTTCGGAAATAAAACATCATTTTTTTCACGTCTTTCTTTTTCGGGAGAAAGTCGGTACCCTCCACTCATCTCATGACAAAAATGACGGAAATTTTTTGCTTTTGCATTTTTGGTTGCTTGTGTTTGTTCACACACACTCAAACTATACACACACAATTATCACAAGTCATACACATGTCATGTCATGCTTGGTCAAATCAATCATAGTCTATACGAGTCCCTTCTAGACGAGTCCCTTGGAAAATTTTATTTTGCAGGTCTCATCTACAGCCCACGTCCGGGGACAAGCGGACCATTAACAGCCCACGTCCGGGGACAAGCGGACCATTTACAGCCCACGTCCGGGGACAAGCGGACCATTTACAGCCCACGTCCGGGGACAAGCGGACCAACTACAGCCCACGTCCGGGGACAAGCGGATCATCTACAGCCCACGTTCGGGGACAAGCGAACCAATTACGGCCCACGTTTGGGGACAAGCGAACCAACTACAGCCCACGTTCGGGGACAATCGAACCATCATCATTTTAGTGATCATCTCCCAAGCGAAGGCGATTCACGGCGCAAGGTTCTCGATACTCAGAGACTTGCAATTTCATCATTAGACAAGTTTTTCCTCAAGCATGGAAAATTGTCATCTCTCAACTTTCCTCAAGCATGGAAAGTATCTCAACCGGTGGGTTTCTTCAAAATTAGAAAACTGCCAACATCGTCTGTCGACTTTCCTCAAGCATGGAAAGTATCATCCGGTGGATTCCTTCAAGCATAGGAAGCTACCAAACTCATTTGTCACTGATACACTGGTGTCAGATATGCATTCTATCCCTTTACTCTTTTATCTGTGGAAATAACATTCTTCTGCAGGTATCGGCATATACAGAGTGATTCCGTCCCAATCGACTACTTTGACTATCGTTTTCGAAACTGTCGTTTCTACAAACTCAGTCAAAGTGGGGGCTTCTGTAGACACCTAAAAATGTCTCCCCAAAACCAAACCCGATGATGAACACCTTTTACCGCCGTTATTGGTCAGGTTGAGTATTTAATCTTTGGAGTGCTTAAGTCCATGTTTCTACCCAATACATTTCATAAACCAATCCATTTCCTAGCTCATTTCCCTAAACCATAACTTACTTTCCACTTTCCATATCCACATTACAAAACCGAGCTGAACTGATTTTATGGCTATATAATTTTTATCCAATTATTATTTGGTTGGATAGGTCTTTCAATAAGATTTCCAACCATATATCGTAAGCCCAATTCCGAGCTATAACGAAAACGATATGAGCAAAACAATAAACTCGGCCCAAAACCGACACCCTTCTACTAAAACGGCCATATATTAAAATCTATACATTATTTTGACCTGATTCAAATTGTTTTGGAAAGTAGACTTGATAAGCTTTCCAATGATATATTATATGCTTTATTCCGATTTACGGATCAAAAGTTATTATGATTTTAAAAACGCGTAAAAAACTGGAATTACCGCGCAGCAGCTAAAATGCCGCGACGCGGCAAGATCTGACGTGGCACGGGAGAAATTCCCGTGACACGGTAATTTGGAGGGGATTTTCATGTTTTTTAGTTCCCCGTGACTTGGCATAAGTACCGTGACACGGCGCCATATGCCGTGACACGGTGGACTTTGCCGCGTCACGGAGTTTTCTGCCGTGTCACGGTGGGTTGCTGACGTGTCACGGTGCTTAAAACTCCCCGCGTCACGGGAAATTGTACCGCGACACGGGAATTACTGCCGTGTCACGGTAGGAATTCCCGTGTCACGGTGCCAGTGCTGTGACACGGGACAACTCCGTGTCTTTTCCGCGTAATCCCTTCACGCGTTTTTACTCCCGTAGGTCAAATATTTCCCGCATCACTCTATTTTTCCCCGCGTCACACTAATTTCCCCCGTGACACAGTAGAATCTGCCGTGTCGCGGTAGCCTTTTTTAGGGTTTTTATCTTTTTAGGGTTCCGTGTGTTCCCTCTGCTCATTTTCCCTATAAATACCCCCCTCCTTTCTGCAGTTCGGGGCACCAAATATCATTCTCTCTCACCTTACACCTAAAATCATTCTCTTCTCCCTCTTTAACCTAATTTCTAGCTTTCTTATTCTTCCATAATAATTCCCCTAAGCACTCCAAGGAGTCCATATTTAACCCGAGGTTCCGTCTTTAAACCAAGGCGTGAAAGGTATAATTAACCGAGGGTTTGGACCAAATCAAATCTACTGTTTAGTTAATTTAATTTCAATTTGATTTATTTTTTATTGAAGTTACTAACAATTTATTCATGATGTAGCAATTTAAAGGAACGCGCGGAATGTGAGTAATTAATTAATTTAATTACTTATTTTATTTTCTTATTGCTAGTATCATGATTAGGATTATTTTTATTTGATTTGGATTAACGCTATTATTGTTAAATTGCTTCCAATATTAATGTTTATTCTATTATTATTTATTATGATCACTATATTCCATGTTTAAAGGGAATATGTAATTGAATATCACGCTTAATAAGATAATTTGGACGACCGGTTTAGGTTCCTTTAATCTTATTATTAATTGAAGTGATCACTAATATTTTAGAATTATGTGTTGCATTAATATTCAACCAATATAGCTTAATAATAGTTTGGAGCAAATTGAATCTTTGTTTGTATGCCTTTGAGATCACAGGAATACTTTTCACAATAAGAATCGAGTAGAGGCCAATACGGGCGAATGTGACTCCATGACTCACTTCGTACCATCATCCCCGATCCTCCTTTCGTGGTTCCGAACCATATGGAGTTAGTAATCTCATGGATTATGAATGGGGTGTAACCTTCACGGGTCAATCGTTGTTGCCTATCGTTGTCCCTTAATCGTGGTTGACTTAAATGATCCGTGAACGGTTTACAAGTTCCTTAAAAACTTGTTGGCGGCTCCCTACTTTGCTTTGTCCCTAATCGTTGTCCCTAATCGTAATGTCAATTCCCACTTCCTATGAGTGCCAAGCATATTCACCACTATGCTTTTACGTAGGCGCACTTCGAACGACGCCTACAGTAGCACTAAAACTTCATTAACCAAATTACCAAAACATATTTAATAATATTATGGTGATGTGTAAGACAGAGAAATATTGGTGGGGTATGTGAAAAAGTAGGAGAGAAAATGATGAGCATTTTTTTTTTTTTTTTGGATCACTATTGGGATATAATTTCCTCACGAAAAATGCTCATGAGCAAATTAAGGTGGGAAGAGAGAGAATGAACAATTTTTTTTTTTTTTGCTCACTAATGTGAGTGATCTAACAAGTTGTAAAGAAAAAGTTTCACCGCACGCTTTAAATATCCACAAGATCATTACTCACTTATGGATTTTAACCATTTAGGGTTTAGATCATGGATGAATATACGAACTTTTGAACCATATTTAAGTTAGTGTTTGCCTTAATTTGCACCCCTGCCCAAGTCCTTTATTAACATGTAGAAATTAAGATTTTTATTTAATGACATGCATATGTAAATTGATAGATATGACTCGTGACCAACATTTGGCTCGCATCATATTTGCATGATCGCAAGATGGAATGCAGAAATTGAAGTTGTAGTAGCGAAACAATACTATACACGCATCATCAGGAGCTATATGTACAACACCATGGTCTTATGCAGGGGTTAGGCTACGCATGCAAGTTATGTTCTTCACCACGGTCTTACGCAGGGGGGTTAGGCTTCGCGTGCAATTTAAGTTATGCACCTGGCTCAAATTTTGAAATCCTCCAGGCTTTTGCAAGCTTAATTTTGATGGTTCTACTGCAAATAATTCAGCAACTGTTGGTTTGGTTCTTCCTTCTTTGTGACCATTTTAGAAACCACATAGCTACTCGCACTTATAATTTAGGCTCTTGTCCAGCTTTTTTAGCCGAAGCCATTGCTCTTCGCAATGGTCTTCTTTGAGAAAGGGATCATAAATATCTCTTGTATTTTAATTGAAGGTGATAATCTAACTATTATTAATATTTTACTGGGAAATTTCAATTGAAGCAAATCGAGCAGCAAATTATGTTGTTTCTTGTGGATATTCTACGCTGACCCATCAAGATATCGACCCCTTTGTTAAAAGAAAATTTTTTACTTTTTACTTTTAGATAATTTAAGTTACACTCTTATGAGAAAACGTTCCTAATTTTCTCCGTATTAAAAAAAAAAAAACTCGGCTCGAATTGCATTGTTTGCACTTTGCAGCCCAATGCCCCTGGCCCAAACCCTATATCCATTACCATACAGGCATACAGCAATCAGTGAGAAACATTTCCCGCTCCTTTATCCTTCACCATTACAGTTCCCGCCAACTCTCTTTCTCACTTTCTCTGTGAGTTGGTGAAACCATGAATTCAAGAGATGTTACCTTGATTTCATCAGCTACTTTGATCGGCGCTATCACATCCGCCATTGTTACACGCTTCTTCTTCAACAATCCTAAGCAACACCGCCGTCAATCTTCCTCCAAATCTCCTAATTCAATTGCTAAACTTTCTTCTCATTCTCCTTTTGATCCTTCGAAGCGCTTAGGGTTTGTTCTGTTTCTTATCAGCTTACGATTTCTTATATGTAATTCTGTATTTTACTTTTTCTGTCAATTGTTACTATGAATTGTTGGACTTTGTTCATCATTTTTCTGAATACATTTGTTGCATTTGAGTAGTACTATAGTATAATTTAATTGATAATTCGTCTGATAATTTGTGGTTTGATTAGGTATATATCCTGGGATGACTATTTTATGTCCATTGCTTTTCTCTCTGCTCAGCGCTCCAAAGATCCTAATCGTCAGGTATAATTTATCCATATTTTAATTTAAATCCGATTTATGCTGGAAGACTTTGCATTATTTGAGTTGTTAAGCATTTATTCTTAAATTGCTGAACATATAAAAATGCTGTGAGTGTTAATTTTGTGTAATAATTTGAAATCGTTTAGAAATGGAAAGGCCGATTAATTGGTTGTTAATTTTGTGTAATAATTTGAAATCGTTTAGAAATGCAAAGGCTGATTAGTTGGTTGTTAATTATGTTATTTTGTTGAATAATCTAGGTTAATTGGCTTTTTTTGAAGAAAAAGGCTGACGAATTAGTTTTTCTTGAGTAATGATTGGAATTCGATTAAAATTGTTTGGACTGACTAATTGGTTATGTTTGAATAATGATTTCAATTGGCTTTAAAATTTTATGGTTGAATGATAAGCTATGCTTGAGTAATGACTAATTGGTTGCTAGCAATGTATAATGCTGATTTGTTGAGTTAAGGTTAGCGAAGCTAATAGTGAAAGTTCAAATTTGTTTCTATAGGTTGGTGCTTGCTTGGTCAGCCAGAATGGTGTAATACTTGGTATGATTCCTTGCAAAAAGTCATATATGGATTAAAAGAAAACAATGGATTTTTGCTGTTATTTAAATTTAGTATTTGTAACTCATAAGCTACATGTAATATGCTATTTAGTCAGGCATTGGCTATAATGGGTTTCCGCGAGGTTGTTCAGATGATAAGCTTCCATGGGCAAAGGTTAGTCTCTTGATTTGAATCTAGGTTTGAGAGATTATATAATCTTTCTAATGAATCTTTCTTTTCATTTCAGAAGTCGAAAAATGACGATCCTTTGGAGACTAAGTATCCGTGAGTGATGTTCTCTCTCAAACTGTTAAAATCTCATTTGCACCATTTCCATCATTGTTTTCCCTTTATTGGGGTTTTAGTATATGGGGTTGTCTCTCTTTCTGAAATATCCTTTTTTAAGGTATGTTTGTCACGCTGAAGTGAATGCAATTCTCAACACAAATCATGCATCTGCTGCAGGACAGGTAGTTACACAGCCTAAACTAGCCTTCACCATCTTGACATTCAGTTGAAACCTGTCTAGCTACTAACACCAAAATGTATTCCACATTTCTGTTTCCAACCTAAATGTATGTCATTGCCATCAAGGGCAGCTGATTTGTTTCATTTTATCTCTGCAGAAACTGTATGTCACGATGTTCCCATGCAATGAATGTGCTAAAATAATTATTCAGGTAGCTCTGATGATCTCACTTTTGGTTTTCAACATTGAAATGTATTATTTCTTGCATGTATGGCATGACCTTATTTGTTTGCAAGTCTGCAAATTGTATATGCCTTATGTTGTCCCCGAACCAATTTTTTCACAATTGAAGCAAATGCAAACTTGAGCTACAAAAAGTCAAAAGATTATTGGCAGTGATGGGGAAAATTAAGCAGGATTTCAGACTAATATCATGATATAAGCAAGTGGATTTTCATCTTCACGCTAGATAACCATGCTTTGCTGATATCATTTGATCTGTTCAGAAGTTTTTGTTTGACAATTTATTGATTCAAAAATTTAAGCCCTGTGCTTCCCAGCTCAAAGATGTTTTTATTTATGTCACAATCTCGGCTACTTTTTAGTTCAGGCACTCCCTCTGTTATAGCTTTCTCTGTTTCTCACTATACTTCTTTACTATCTACAGTCAGGAGTTTCTGAAATTATTTACTTTGTGGAGAAGAGGCTTCCAAATTCCGACAAATGTTACATCGCTTCTCACAAACTACTGTCAATGGCTGGTGTAAAGGCAAGCTTCCCTTTTCACTTGAAATGTATAATGTGTGAATGTAATTAACATTTTAAAGTCTATCTTCTACCGTCTTTTTTCCATTGGTTTCTCTATACAAGGTTGAACCAATCTTATTTTTATACAACAGCAATGCAATTTAAGCTTTACCAAGAAGGGGTTTAGGTAGGTTTATGTAGCCTTACACTGAAAATCAGATAAGGTTCTTAATATGCTGTCATTTAATGAATATGATAGAGTAGGCAACTAAAATCGCCTCCAATAGCAAAACTAATACTCGGTGTATGCTGTTGTTAACTAGCAAACATACTCAGAATTTCTAGACGTAGTCTGTTTGGCCTTAAATCCCCTGATCAAACAAGTAGCTACTGGGAATCAATATCATTCTGGATTTTTATTGATATTTGCCAATCTGGGAACGTGCTCTTTATTCTTGTAACCACTAGAAAGATTGCACCTGAGAGTTAAGTAATAAGATTATATTAATTCATGATAGAGTCTCGACTGGTTTCTAATGCAGGTCAGGAAACATCAACCACAAATGGACCAGATCAGTATAAAATTTGAAGAGCCCTGAGGAGTTGCTTGATGTTGTTGCTGCATTTGTAGCTTTTTCGTTTTTTAAGTAATGTTTCATTGTTATAAGCTTGAACTTTAGCCATCTCGTTAACTTTAGCCATCTCGCAGGACACTGTTTTATAATCTGCCTAACTAATTTGTATCAAATTTTACTTCTAGCTGGACTATATTTTAGGGTTATTTTGTGGGAATTATTATATACATGTATGGACTGTGCAATAGAAGCAAATTCAGCTTTGTGCTAATCATAGCATGTTCTCCTTTTGCACTTAATCAGCAAACACATGAAACAGGCGCAGTAATGTTTGGCTGCCATGTAGCCATTCTGCGTTTTCAGGCATTAACTAGAGCAGTATCAGAACTAAATTCACACTGCCCCTTCTTAACCTTGCTGTGGCATTGGTTACACATTCAATTTATCAAGCATCAAGATGACTCGCTCATTCCATTTAACATAAATTAAATTGCACTTGAAAATCTGTAATGTAACTGAAACAATAGCCCTCATTTGGGACATAAAGTATGTTAAACAATGAACATGCAAAACTGTGTACAGTTACAGCTCTATAAAGAAATCATCAAAATTGTGCTCTAAAAATCTTTGTACATAAAAGTTAAAGCAGCTCTTTGTAACAACTGTTTATAACACAATTCCAAAAAGTGCTCAACTTCCTATCCGTTAAATTCTAACATTCTTTTCTGCTTGTATGAAGCGAAAAATATCTTAAGAATAACCCTATCCATTAAGGGCCTCAAGCTGTCTACGAAGCTCTTCAAGGTCATCAGCTGAGTCAGCACCTTGTGCATCTTGCTCCAATGGGGGTGCAAGTTTGTATTCGTCTGCAGCAGGGAGCTCATGTACGAGACCCTCAGGAAGGGCATCTGAAAGTAATAATATGTCAGGAAAATCAGATTATACATGGAATGCACTAATTGCTGTCAGTACTTGGTAAGCGTTCCAAAAGAAAAACCACCAAAATTATATCCTTCAACGTATAAATAGTAGATTTGACCAAAAGTACCTGTATTTCGAGTTACCAAATCTTCCGGCTCAGCATCATCAGCAACACTGAAAAAAGAAACATCAGTAAAACAAAAAAAAAAAAAAAAAAAAAAATTAAATGCTTTTCAGACACTGCCTATACAGTGGATGCTGATTAGAATATAGCAGTCTAACTAGAACTCAAGGGCTCAAGGCTGCCTCAAGCACAAGATGACAAGAAAGCAAACAATCCCAATCAGTAGACTGCATCAAAGAAGCCATTACAGTGCTTTCATGTAATGCCATTGTAGAAGTACCTGATATTCCATTCATTATCAGCATGGAGTGGAATTTCCTCAGCAACTGATGCTTCTGCCTCCAACTTGGCTTTGGCTGCAGCATCTCTTGAAGGTTTTGCCAACATGTATTCTTTCTGCATACAGAGAATAAATCCAGTATAAAACGAGCAAGCTACAAAAATAGTACCTAAATATCTTGTTCTTGCAGTGTCGAAAAATTTCATCACTGATCTTTTTACCTGTCTCTCCAGGCAGGCGGTATTTGGACATTGTGTGTTTGGTTTCATTTCCATAGTTGGGAAGAAGTCTTTCAAAGCATTATAACCCTAAAATTGAGGAGAAAAAGAGATATTGAAGTTATGTGACAAAAGTAGATTCCTTTTGATAACATATAGTGGGCAAGTGATGTATACAATACAAGAGAAAAAAAGGAAGTTTATTAAGATCTAAAAATCCATCAGTATTGAACAGGACTACAAGTGTAATGAGGTGTCAACAAAAACCTTGGAAATTCAAACAGTCTGGTTATTGAAATATTTAAAACAAACAAGTAATATTGAGAAACAGAGGACAAGTGGACAACAATGCATTATGCTGGAAGTTTAATGAGATTTACCAAGTATCGTGAAACTTGTCCAAATTGCAGAAGATATTTGAGTGTATTTTGAACAAGAAGTCCAGCAACAACCCCCTACAAGAACAAGTGAACAGAAACATAGAGAGTAAATCAATACAAAAGACATCAATTGCCACAATATCATTTAAGAGGTTGAAATGAGAACATACAATCCATAAAATGTACCAATAAATATGGAATTTAAAATTGTATTAATTCTAAAAAGACAGTCACTGCGCACAGCTTATATAGCACAGCTTATATAGTATGAAGGGCGCAGAGCATGATGTAGAACTAGGAGATCAAAGAAGCATAGAATGGTATTCAAACAGTATATCTTATACTCCCTCCGTCCCTTAACACAAAGCCTCTTTCTAGCATTTATTACTCACATAATAAAGAGAAAGAGGCTTTTAATTTAGGGACGGAGGGAGTATTATACTTTAAAGTTGCAAGGAAACATAATTAACTACCATTGTAGTAGGGAGAGAAGCTGCACAGACACCTTCACGCTTCAGTGTACGCTCATCAACTCCTGACGCCACAACCTGCAAGGTACCCATTATCTAGCTTATACCTTCACGTTCAAAGACTAATTTTATTATCACAAACTATAAATACTTTTAGTTACAAATTAGATTGTGCACGCCTGATGGCATAAGTCAACAAGCCACTGAGCCTACCAGGGGAGGAACACATGCAAAGCAAGCTGTTTCTCCTGGGATTAACAATTGTATATGACCAGATACAGCATCCTCAGAAACGCCTGCACAGTAAAATCTTCATATGACATTCCCGACATTTATGTAAAACTATAACGCATATTTTTCATCACCATGTTCACAACATGACCCAAAAAAAAAAAAAAAAAAAAAAAAAAAAAAAAAAAAAAAAAAAAAAAAAAAAAAAAAAATTGCTTTTATAACCAAAAAATTCCAGAATGCATTATTTTTTAGATGTTTCAAAGGAGTGCCAATTCACAACAGTCGCCGTTTGGTAGGGTGTCTGCCAGAATCACTCTTGCATTTCTCCATATCTTATAACTGAAACTATGAGGACAACTATGCTACTCTGAATTCACAAGCAAAAGATAATGGAAGATCTAATAATATGCCCCTGTAAATAATGATGATCAAATAACACCATTACTTGATTAGTTCTTCCTTTTATTTCTAAGCTTTGGTCTATCACACTCACTAGTGATGCATCTAACTTGTTTCCCGTTTTAGGTCAGAAATAATGATTTATACAACCTCTTCACTAGGTTTACCGCTTACGGCTTCTTTTAAAGAGTTACAATAATAATGGATTCAGTTGAATGGATGGTTTGACTTTAAATATACCACAGTATTTTTATTTCTAACATTTCAGTAATATATGTAGTCAATATCACATGCACTTTCTAACCTCTTATCTATCATCACACTCATCAGATTGTTTTGAAAAAATCCTTCTATTTAATTGTGATCTCCCATATGATGGTTCTGATAATCTAATCACCATTATACCTTAGATAAGAAACAATTCATAATGTTCCACAAATGATAACACTTCCAATGAAAGGGGGGGGGGGGGGGGGAAAAACCAGTATAGCATCCTAGAAACAAAAGTAAAAAATAATTCCCTTTTGGCCAAGAATCTAGGTTTATTTATTTATTTATTTTTATAAATGTGTATGACTGATTCCCTCAAAAAAAAAAAAAAAAAAATGTGTATGACTAAGAGTATTCATATGAATAGCTGAATGATTATTTTTAAATGGCATTAGCATCATCCTCAATAAGCAACACCATACATTTTCCTCCAAATCCCAGCTTAAAAACAGGAACTTAAATTCTTAAAAGAACCACACTCTTTTCTTCAAATGAAACACAACTTTGCAAACATCAAGGATAAACACCAAAATAAAAAATGAAAAAAAAAGGAAGAAAAAACAGACGTCATAATATTAACCCTATTTGACTCAGCAGAGATGGCGAAGTCCTAGTAAATAATAAAAATCAACTTTGAATTCAGTATTAGATGATACATAGTTAATCATTGTGATGAATTTCACGGGATGGTTGAAATTGGCAAATGTTCAGCTTAACCCAACCATTGTGATAAATTTTGTTGCTCCCAAAGGAATAGTGTTCTTTAATTCTTCCTTTATAAAGTTGTGCAGCAAAAATCATAATGATATATGATTGAGGGTGCTTATGAGAGTGTGTTATTGGCCAATTTTCAAATCTTGCAGTCCTCTTTCTAGCTTATAAATAATATTGTTCTTTATAAACAACTGAAGGGTGTTAACAAGTGAAAAACAATAGGGAGAAGAAAGGGAAAATATATTTTAATCTAAAACAAAATCTGACAATGAAGAAGAAAGCTTCACATAAGTACATAAACTAGGCACAAAAAGCATTAATAATTATGGATCAACAGACCATGCAATCAATCAATCAATCAATCAATCAAAGCCTTAATCCCAAAAGTGGGGTCGGCTAACATGAACCAAATATGATTATTCCGTGTAGTCATCAACATAAATCTTTCTCCTCCATCCCTTACGATCCAAAACTTCATCCTCACGTAAATCCATGCACTTCATATCCTTCCTCACTCCTTCCAACCAAGTCATTTTTGGTCTCCCTCTTCCTCGTTTAATCCCTCCATGATCCCACTCTTCCACTCTTCGCACCGGTGCACCCACGGGTCTCCGTCTTACATGTCCAAACCAACGCAGACGATTTTCCCTTAATTTATCTGCAATGTCTGCCACACCTACTTTCTTGCGAATAACCTCATTTCTGATTCTATCTCTTAAAGTGTTTCCACACATCCACCTTAACATGCGCATTTCCGTAACCTCCATCTTTTTAATATGCTCTTTCTTAGAAGCCCAACATTCTGTACCATAGAGCAACACTGGTCTTATGGCAGTCCTGTAGAATTTTCCCTTCAACTGTAGGGGAATGCTGCGGTCGCATAACACTCCCGTGGCCGCTCTCCATTTAAGCCACCCTGACTTAATTCTGTGGGTTACGTCTTGATCAATGTCACCAATCTTCTGGATGATCTACCCAAGATACTTAAAACATTCACTCATGGTCAAATCCTTTCCATCCAAACTCACCACTTCATTGCTTGTCCCCCTCTGAGTGCCAAAACGACATACCAAATATTCAGTCTTACTCCGACTTAGCTTAAACCCTCTAGATTCCAACCTTTGCCTCCATTGCTCCAACTTAACATTAACCCCGTCCTTAGTCTCATCCACCAAAACGATATCATCCGCGAACAACATACACCATGGAACCTCATCTTGAAATGGTCTAGTTAATTCATCTAGAACCGTTGCAAAAAGAAAAGGGCTTAATGCAGACCCTTGATGCAATCCGATTGTAATAGGGAAATCTTTTGTCAACCCTCCGCATGTCCTCACATTTGTTGACACATCCCGATACATATCCTTAACTAGGTCTACATACCTTCGTGGGATACCTTTCTTCAACATTGCCCACCAAAGTATCTCTCTTGGCACCTTGTCATATGCCTTCTCTAAATCAATAAAGACCATATGAAGATCTTTCTTCTTTACCCTATAAAACTCCATCATTTGTCTTATCAAATGGATTGCCTCCATAGTAGATCTCCCAGACATAAAACCAAATTGGTTATCTGAGGTAGTACTTAATATATTGTGACACACCTAGTCACCAAAACTGATTCAAGGAATGATTTAACAGAGGTAACACAAATTAATTTACAAAGAATGATCTAACAAACACAATGATCATGTTGCTCACCAGACTCCATCCAATTCTGATTCAATTCATTGCATGCCTACAAAACAAAAGTACATTAAAGTCAGGATTTCATAATAAAGTTGAACGTATGAATGCAGGATCCCATCTTCAACATCAAGCAGCTTAATACTCCCTCCGTTTTTAAATACTTGCTCCATTTCTCCATGCACGGAGTTTTAGGAGATATTGGAGAAAGTAATAAAATATGGAGGTAGTGGGGTTGATAGAAAAATCAAAAAATTGTAAAAAAACAAAAGTAGTGGAGAGAATATGGAATTAATATTGTTGGATTTAGTTGGTGAGAGAAATTAATTAAATATTATAAAAGTTTTCCAAAAAAGGAAATGGAGCAAGTATTTTAAAACGGCCAGAAAAGGAAAGTAGAGCAAGTATTTAAAAACGGAGGGAGTAAAAAAAAAAGGAGTTCATGATGATGTCAAAGTCAACCTGATTTACGACCATCCTTGCTTCATAATTGTCTACACAGCTCAAAACAAGATCCACCCCACATCCTTCTTTATCTGAGCGAAATGTAGTCTTTTTCAAACTAGACATGAAAGTTTCAAATCCATCCACTGTTGTAATGTTCATTGTATAGCTCTGAAAACAAAGAAGGAAATATTATCTGAGACTTCAAACAAAGTAAAAAGTTTAAATATAACATATTGAGTTTTGACGCAGTTAAATGAGCATCACAAGCCAATCTTAAAATCATATTCAGAATTTACAACTAATGTGCTTATAGCTGAAAGAATGGTGATGCATAAATGATGTAATCTTTGGTAGTCTTGATACGAGATTCTGAGAGTTGACAAAGGCTTGAGATAGGTTCTAGAGGCTGCTTTAAAGAGACAATGACTGCTCTCAAGACAAAAGCCTCAACAAGTATATTCACGCTTAAAAAAGATATAATTCAGAAGTTTGAAAATTGATCCATCAAGGAAGAGAAACCTGAGCAACAATAAATTTCCTTAAAGTTGTAGCTGCCAAGGAAATCATTTTTCATGCTCTTTATCAAGTCAAATCGTCAAAAGAAAAAAGTTGTAGTATCGAAGGATATAAAAGGAATTTTTGAAGTGGTAACCACTTCCACAGATGCTGCTAAAACCTAAAAGCACAATTAGGAGAACGTTTTCGCTTTTTATTAGTCCCAACAGCACAAAGTCTCAATTACTTGGCATCGTCATGATAAGCTTGATGAATAATTCGCTAAAGCGCGTACATTGCAAGATCAAAAAATTTTGAAGATGACTCAATCAGGATATTTCAACCCAGAAAGCAGGAAGAAAAAGTACAATTTAACAGTTAGGAAAACATCTTAAACACACTTGCCTCAAGTACAACATCAGGATTTATATCAGATAGACTTTGGACAGCAGCATCAGTCTTTGTCATACCAACCTGTTAACATACAATACAACACACAGCATGAGGAAAAAGGGCTGCAACTAAGAATTTTGGTACATGGAACCAAAACATTGCCAGCTCATCTAAATCAATATCTACAGAGAAATTAAAAAGATTTGAAGTACACCTGCTCAGGACGAAAAAAAAGCCTATTCATATTAGCCAATTCGACTGTATCATAATCATAAAGCAAAAGTCGGCCTATACCACATCTGGTGAGCATCTCAGCTGCAACACTTCCAACTCCACCTATACCCTGAATTGATGGTGCCAAACCATTGAAAAACATTCAATATTATTTCAAAAGGAGAAATCAGAAGAAAAAATAAATAGTTCGAAAGAAGTTGTAGAATCAGAAGAAATCAAGCAATAAAACTTCAAGAAATTGAAAGGAAAGAATCAAACACTCACGACAACTGCAACAGAGAAATCCCGTATTCTTTCATAATTAGAGACGATGCCCATTCTTTGAAGAGCCATTAATCGACTGTAAGGATTACTATCTATAACCTCTGCACTCATATCCTGTTACAAGCACATCTACCCATGCATCAATAAGTCACTGATAGTCTGATACAGTGTTTAAGTAATGCTGCAATTAAGATCAACAAACAGAAGGTGACCTTGACTATGGAACGCCGAACTGGTGCTGACTCTGCAAGAGAAGCAAGATGCTCTACTCGAATTCGCAACTGCAAATCAGAAAAGATGGAAAAGGAAAATTAAAGATGTGACAAAAGCAGTTAGCAATGTTGTCTCTTGGCATTTATAATTTAATCTCATAGTTAAGGAGTTGTAGATCACAAGAATATAAATTATAAAATGGAAAAAAAAAATGCTTAATGAGTTACAACATCACTCACCCGATTCCTCCCCCGCCCTCCACGGTTTGCCTTGTCAGTTTTCCTTCTTAAACAAGGAAGTAGCCCTTCTATATGTAGCACTCATATCACTCACTTCTCTCACAATTCCTTTACTTCACTAATGAAGCTGATAAGCTTTAGTACATTGGATTGTCACTTGGATTTTGTTTAATTTAGCTATTATGGAGCACCTCATACATCTAAGTCTCAAAGCTTTTTATCAACTCCCCCTATATGAAAATAAAATTGAAAAAGACCATGATAGTTTACTATATAAAAACTATTCTTCTTTAATAGCCAAGACAAAAGGGAAATGTGACATTAATAAAAGATGAGTGCACCATTAATAAGAATCATTGCCTAATTTTAGGAGAAATAACAAACAGAGGGAAAATTCTTGGGGTAAATGACATATTTGGGGCAAATTTTCCATTCCAAAAAGCACAATAAACAAAACACGGACATAAGGAACTCTCGCATCATAGTGACTTTTTAATTCCAACCAAGAGTTAAACTGTAGAATAGAGCATGACTAGGTGATTATTTTTTAAAAAATTTGGTCCATGATATAAAATGTGGGGAAAAAAAAGGGAAATATATAGAATATCACAAGAAAAAAATTGTTAGCAAGCATAAAGGCAATGCCAATACACCCCTCCAAAATGTTATTTAAAATCAAACATTTCCTATCTCCTCACCTTCCCACTTTCGACTAGTGAAAGGGACATTAAAAATAAGAAAAGCTACATTCCTTCCAAACAACAATTGCATCATTGATCATACTTGCCCCCCTCCCCCCTTCCCACCTTTAACAAACAAAGGCGGCATAGTGCCAATGATACACTATTGTATCCCCCCCCCCCCCCCCCCTCCCTCAAAAAAAAAAAAAAAAAAAAATAAATTAAAAAAATCTTACTAGTACTTCACTTGTTTAGTACTATAGAGTTTGATTTGGCCTCGAGAAAGCACATTTGATGATGACTGTGAGCCAAGGCACTTCTAATTCACTTTTCATAATCTAACCCTTCGTCTCAAAATTTACAACAGCTATCCAGTTAAGTTGTTATAGCTCAAATTAGATCATGCAACGGCAATTGCATGTAATTATCAATTAAAAATAATTACAAACAAAATAAGAATAACATAGGCTTTAGAACAGCATTAAACACTGAGATAAAACCTAAGATCGGCAAAATTCGAGTATATACATCACGCAATTAAGGTCGAAAATACAAAATTCCATTTAAAAAAACAATCAAACAACAATCGAAACGATAATGCAGTGTCCATAAACAATAATTGGGTGAAATAATGAATGAATTCAATTAAATTGAAGAAAAATTAAAAGAGATTGAAGTAGAAGAAATTAACCTGATCCATTGAATTTTGGAGAGATGAATCAGAAGAAGATCGTTTGAGATCATCGAGATCGTTGAGAATTGCTTTTAGCTCTGCTTCCATGGTGTTGTAATTGTTAAACTTTCCGACACTTTTTGTTTTTTGGGACGCCGGAAGTTGTAATGAGGAACTCTCAGTTGGGTTAATTTGTCGACTCAAAGTCTATTTTTGCCAACGGCCTTGTCTTATTTTGTTGATGTGGTTTTATGAAAAAAACGTGCTCATCGAGGTACACAAACTTTAAAATAAAACAGATATTGAACATCCGTTATAAAGTGACAATAAAAAGCATAAAAGTTACCCTGATATATATGAGTTATTTATGCTTCATTAATAAATTTGACAAAAGTGACACTAAATCTGACAAAAGTGTACCCGATGTATAATAAATTACTGAAAACCGGGTGTATACAAAAGTTTTCCATCGAGGTATTGCCCATTGAAAGATATGGAGTAGATGATTATTCTCTACGTTTATTTTAAGTGTTATAGACCTTATAGTATACTTTCTATGTATTTTTAGTTGACACCGTTTGACTTTTACACTAGTTACACATTGTATATTGAGTCGCTTTTGTGAATTATAGATATGATAAAATAAAGTCATGTGAGATCTTGTTTGAATTATCTAGAGATTTATATTTTATTAATATCCACTTTTTATAATTTTGCAATGTTGATAATTAAAAATATTAATCGTTAAAAACATGTATTGGCAAATGGAAAGCTAATTTGACAATTAGCTTGCCATGCCATCTAGGATTGCAAAGCTATTCTTCCTTGTAGCTAATTTATACCACAATGGTTAAGCTAATTGTCATTAGATTTTTCAGCTTTATTTTTTAAAAAATAAATATTTTATTAGAGACAATTAATTTATATGCTAATTTGCTTAGCCAACCTAATTTGCTTGCTAAGCTAATTATTGAATTATCCTCCAATTATTTGGCTATTAGCTTGAAAATTATTAAAATTTCAAGCTAATCCCCAAAAGCAATCATTGGAGTTGCTAATAAAAAGGTGTCAATTAAAAAAACAAAAGAAGTAGGTTGTATGGAAGTGGAAAACGATGAAATAAGTAAGAAAAGAAGGGTTCAAAAGTAAGTAAGTAAAAAAAAAAAAAAAAAAAAAAAAAAAAAAAAAAAAAAAAAATCCAAAGGAAACATCAAATAATACCTAGTATAATAATTCACTTCAAAGAGATAATTCTACAATTGTATTAAGGCAAGAAAGAAATAAAGAGTGAGAACAAGTGATATAACAATTTGGATTACTTTGTCTACTTAGGAGATTGAGTGTTGAAAAAGTTCAGTTTTTTTTTTTTTTTTTTTTTTTTTTTTTTTTTTTTTTTTTTTTTTTTTGTGAAAATGCATTTTTTTTCCAACTAAAAAAAATGTTTTTGAACTTTATTTTAGTTGAATTTTTAGAAAAGTTTTCGAGTTTCTAAAATGAAAACCATGTTAGAAATTGAAACATCGACCCTAAACGAAGTTTTTGTGCATCACTTACAACTTAATCATCATAAATTATACAAGTATAACTTTAGATTGACTATATTGTAAGAAAAGTTAACAGAGTTAATAATTTATTGAAAGTATAGGATGTGACTTATGTGAGCAATTTTCATACAAAATGCTACCGTAGTTAAATCTTTGTTTGAATTTACAAGGAAGTCTTGTAATGATTCTGGTCTTTATATTCAGTCATTATTTCACGACTCCAAATTTGCAAGCCAAATTCTTGGGAGTTTGTAAACAAGAAGTTGGTGCTGTTAGAACTAGAGCTTATAAAATTAAGATTGATGTCAATGTTGAAGTTGTGTATGATGATGGAGGCCCCACAAATATAATGAGATATTTCCTCTGTTTTTAATTACTTGCTCCACTTTCATGTCCAGCCGTTTTTAAATACTTCCTCCATTTTCTTATTTAAAATACTTTTACAGTATTTAATTAATTTCTCTCATCTAGTGGACCCAACATAAATCATATGGAGTATTTTATTAATTTTATATTTTTTTTCTCCTCCAATTCTCTCTAATACTTTTACTTTATACAATTTTGTATTTTACCACCAACCCACCACTTCCATAATTTATTATTTTCTCTAATTTCTCCTAAAACTCCACGCATGGAGAAATGAAGCAAGTATTTTAAAACGGAGGTTGAACTAATTTGCTCTATCAACCAAACATGATATTGTGGCTCTGGATGATGGCTAATTTGCAAAGTAACATAACATCATGTTTGGAATGACATTAGTCCGGCCATATATAGATATTAGAATCCAGAAAATTAAGATGATTATGGAGTAGCCAATGAGATGCAACAATGCAAATTGAAGCTGAAAAAGTGTCGCAACTCGAAGGAGAAATATTTCGGTGTTAGAAACACGATAATAAAGTTTTTGAAAAAACCCTAAAATAAGCTAATACTTTTGAATATTTTCTTCCACAAACATCTAACTGCAAGCCAAATGGGGTTCCAGACAAGTTTTCAAGGGGATAATCAGGCATGTGTGTGCTCAAATTCGGTTTTCATGCATTTTGCAAATGCCTCACGAGCCAGCCAAACCCTTCAAATTGCAGAAGAGTTTGTACTACTGTAACGTTTATGATAGCGATAGGACCTAACAAGGGGCTTCAGAATTTGCCCTTCAATTTGCACCAGAATTTGTACTACTGTAATTTTCATGAATGAGATAGGAGCCAACAAAGGGCTTCAGAATTTTCCCAATCGACAAATGCAGGGATAAATCGTGCTAATGGAGCTCAAACACGCTAACAAAAGATTCTCTCTGTGTGAAAGATATTAGAGACTAACATGCAATAAAAAAAAAAAGGCATGTATACCGGATTACCAGCACCGTCAAGAGGAAACTTTTTAAAGCAGGTGAGATGGAGGCATTTCAAATTTCAATGGAAGATTGGCTTTTGACAAGGATCATCTAAAACTAAAACTTAGAAAAAGTGGCCATATTTCTCTGTTTATCAAGATTTAGTATTCACTACCTAAAAAATAATGGCAAAGATGAGAGAGCTGAGGGAAAAGCTTTTCCACCCGTAGAAAAAACGAAACACAACTGTCGGATGGTTATTGGGTTCAAAAGTCATTTTAAACCATTTATGGAGAGCTGGGGTTCTGATCTAATTCATGGCAAGTCTGCAATGCTTCTCAGAATTACCTAGGGTGTGTGAAATCAAGCCCGGGATATCTGCTTCAGATGATTAGGAAGCAAATGCAGCTATTCCTCAGTGGATCATGATTTAAATAGAAGAATCATAAGTTGGACTATTGCTCTTAGAGCACCAGCATCAAGGCCTTTTACAATCCTTTCCGTGGCTTTTTGGTGTCCTTTCCCAATCCTGATGGATGCTATTACTTGGGAAAGATAACTGTTAGGGAAAGGATATTTAGTATCCTTTCTCTGGAAAGGAAATCTCGCCTCGGCCCAAGTGCCATGTTAATTCAACAATCACAAACAAAAGCATACAACGGCTATATTGGAAATCATCCAACGCTCAATTTGTTGACACTTGTCAACATCTTGTTTCTTTATTTTTTTTTGCTCCAAAACAGTATAACGGCTATAATTTGTAAACGGTAACTTATTTTAAAAATCCGAAAACACCAACAGTCATAAAATTTTTTTGTCTATAAAATGAGTATAAATTTGCTATATTTTTACAAAGTTTCAGTTTCACTTGTACAATACTCTTAAACACAAAATTACTCTAATCTTCTTTTTTTCAAGTTTATTTTTCTCCATTTCACTTCCAATTTCTTAGAGTGTTCAATATGGATCGTAATAATTCTAATTACGGTGGTAACCCGAATTTTCCTAACAATTCAAACTTTCAATTTAACCAATCTAATCCTCCTGTTGACCCTAATCTGTTGAGTAATCCTCAAATTCAAGCTGCATTTTTTCAATGGTGTAGTAGTCAACCAAGATCAACAAATTTCAATAATATTCCACCAATACAACCAAATTTTCCTCATAATTCTCAATCCTATCAACAAGCTTTTGGTAATACCGCTTTTTTCCCTATATCAGAACATTTAACTCAAAATATGAATCAATCTCCAGGTGGAGTTTGTAGTAGCAATGCTACTCCAATAGAGTTAAGTGGTGAACATGTTGAAGAATTAGCGGGAGCACAACATCTTGAAGAGATTGACAATGATGAAGTCGAAATTGTTCCAGAAGTGCAACTCAATACATCTGCACAAAGGAAAAACCAAGCATGGAGTATCGCCAAAGACAAAGCTCTTGTATCAGCCTATATAAATGCAGGAGGCGATGTGGAGAGGGGAACCAAGACCAAGAGAAGCGGGTTATGGGCAGAAATTCACAACCAGTACGAAAAGGCTAGAGCTGAAAATCTCAATGAGATTAAGGTAAGAAACGTTAAATCTTTGCAAAATCGATGGGATCACATAAATTTACATGTAAGTAAATGGGTTGACGCCTACGGTTATCATTTTCGAACTAAGGGTAGTGGTGAATCTGAGCAAAATTTGGAGAGATTCGCTCACATAGATTACAAAGCAACTAACAATAAGATGTTTTGTTATTTGCATTGTTTTGCAATTCTGAGGAAATACCCCAAATGGGATCCCTCCTTGTCCAAAGTTCAGTCCGATATGTTACCGGGTGGTCAAGCATCTACAGATAGTGGGGGGAGCGGTAAAAGATCCCAACCCGATTCACAGTGTGAGGTTGGCGGAAGGGCTAAAAGACCTCTTGGCATAAAACAGACAAAGATGAAAGGTAAAGCATCAAGTACTTCGTCAAGTGTAAATCTTGACTCTTTAAATACAAATTTTAATGACATGGGAGAGAAATTGGGTCAATTGGGAGAGCGACTACTTGATCAGATGAGAGAACGAGATGAAGAACAAAAGGCCCGGGTAGAAGAAAAGAAAAGGCAGAAGGAGGAGGCCATGAAGTTCAGAATGTTAGAAAGGTTAATGCAGAAGCCCGTTCTTGATGACAAGGAATTAGCAATGTATAACAAACTGAGAGACGAATTTAGTAGTAGGTTTTCGCTTTAATTTCATTTTAGTATTTGCAATGTTTGTATTTTAATTAAGTATTGTAAGGTACGCAAGTTATTTTTTTTTTAAAATTGTTTGTGCTACTAGTAATGTTGATGTTTATGTAGTGTTGTTATTGTTGTTTATGTATTAAATTAATATTAGTGTATTTTAATTTGTTTTTAAAACTATGATGCCTCTTTTACCTTTTGACAAGACTCATGCATGCATTGGTAAAAAAAACCGACCTTACAAAATTCTGCATGCATTGGTCATAATTCTCACCATACAATCCTTATCTTATCCATATCTTATGTGCACCAATTATGTTTTAACAAAATCTTATCTTCTGACCAACAATATCCTATTTTTGTCTATTTAAAGTACATGATTTCTATCTTCTAGTGTCACAAACAAACACACCAAAAATAAAACACCAAACCCAATATGAGCTTAGATTCAATCTCTTCAAGTTCTTCAAGCTCTTCCTCCTCAAGTATAACTGATAAAATTTATGATCACATGGTCATGAATTTTATAAATGAGAGTCAACGTTTAGTTGCGATGCAAAATTCAGTGCTTAATTCATTACAACCTGAAAAGCAAAAACGTCCGAGAAAACGAAGGGTAACTGTGCCTAGAAATCGTGAAGCGGCTCACGACAATCTAGTTGCAGATTACTTTAGTAATCAACCGGTATACAATGATACCGTATTTCGAAGGAGGTTTCGTATGAGGAGACCCCTGTTCCTTCGCATTGTGGACACATTAAGTGCAAGTAATCGCTATTTCCAACAACGTCCCGATGCTACCATGCGTCTTGGTGCTTCACCCCTTCAAAAATGCACCGCGGCTATACGTATGTTAGCTTATGGTTGTTCAGCTGATCAAGTAGATGAATATCTAAAGCTTGGTGAAAGTACTGCTAGAGAATGTCTTTCACAATTTGTCGATGGAGTTATTGCTCAGTTTGCAACTGAGTACCTCCGCAAGCCAACAATGGAAGATATCCAGCGTCTTCTAAGAGAAGGGGAGGATAGAAACTTCCCCGGCATGCTAGGAAGCATTGATTGCATGCATTGGGTATGAAAAAATTGTCCAGCTGGATGGAAAGGAATGTATCAAGGCCGATCTAAAACGGCCACTGTTATCTTGGAAGCGGTTGCATCTAGGGATTTATGGATTTGACACGCCTTCTTTGGGACTCCTGGGTCGTGCAACGATATTAATGTACTACAACGTTCTCCTGTGTTTGATGACATAATAAATAATCGTGCTCCACAAGTTCTGTTCACAGTTAATGGAAACACTTACACAAAAGGATACTATCTCACCGATGGGATTTATCCAAAGTGGTCGACATTTATAGATGCGGTTACTGCCCCTCAAACAACTAAGGATACGTTATTTACTGAACGTCAAGAGAGTGCGAGAAAGGATGTTGAGCGTGCTTTTGGTGTGTTACAAGCTCGTTTCGCAATAATCAGGAAGCCTGCTTTGGCATGGAGTGTAGATCCGTTGTGGAAAATTATGATGACTTGCATCATTATCCACAACATGATTGTTGAAAACGAGCGTGATACATATTTAAATTATAAGGATCCACTCGAGTTTGCCGATGAACAGCCTGAGAATATGCCGGGGTCGTCCTCAACTAGGAATGCAACAACATTCATCGTAACTCCCGGACAGTATGATCCAGATAATTTCGGTAGATTGATAGCTTCGAGAGGGGAAATTCGTGATAGAGACGTCCATATGGCTTTAAAGAACGACTTGATCGAGCATTTATGGGCACAGTCTATGAGGTCCGATGAAAATTAAACATTTCAGTTATTTTTAAACCTATGTTTGTTATTTTCTTTGCTATTTTTATCAACGTAATTCATGTTTTTTTTATTCGTGTCGTTTAATCAATGTATTTCATGTTTTTAATCAATGAATTTTATGTTTTTGAATTCGTCTCGTTTAATTAATGTGTCGGTTAATAGAACGATCTATTATTAATTATTATTAACAACATTTTCAACAACAATAATAATTAAGTATATTAATAAATATATGTAATTTGAAAATAGAATAAATGGTGGGGTATATGTAAGTAGGAGAGAGAAAGTGGGAAAGGATACTCATTGATGTTGGAAATTTTTAAGGGAAAGGATGAGTAAAAGGATGGAAATAGTGGGAAGTGATGTGGAGGAAAGAGAAAGTGATGTGTCAAGTGTAGGAAAGGAGAGAGAAACCGGGAAAGGATATAAGTATCCCCAACACTAATGATGCTCTTAGGATCTTCCTATTGAACTGCATGTGTTTCACACAATTTAATTGCTTTTCTAAGTTTTGTGGCATTTCATAAATATATGTTGCCTAATATATCTTGCAGCACCTTCAGCTTGAGTGCTGTGACACTTGGAGATTCAATTACACCACAGTAACATCATGACCTAAGTTGAAAGATGACTGAGGTAAATAATGTACAACATTCTTGATTAAAACGAAGACTCTGGTAAACTGTAAATGACGGAGTCAAAAGCACATAAAGCAAACTCAGAATCCATGTCAACAACAAAGGCAAATTCAGTCACTGGAAGACTTGGAACTAAACTAGGCTTCATAAGAACTCAAGATAAAACAATGTGCTGTCAAGAAGTTCATACAGTAAATAAATTTAAAATTCGTTACAAAAATACCAAAACCAAAACCGCAGAAAATTTAGTTTCATCAGTTTGTCAAAAAGATGGCAGTAGGATTACCAGGAGATGGAGGATTTTGTTTTAGCACTGACGCAAGAGGTCCAGCCTTGGCACAAGCATCCTCATCTTGATAAGACAAAATCTCCACCTGCTCGAGAGCAAGCTGCCTCTTGATCAAAGACAAATTCTCTGAAAGGACCTTCATCTCACCAAAAGGAAGCTTCAACTCCAAGGCTTGGGGGCCTAGAGCAAGAGTTTCATCCTTCTTGAACCTCAAGAATGGCATGCATTGCTTCTGGATTTGTTTGAAATTGAAAGCCTTCCCAATCTCACTCGTCTGCAGTGCTGCCATAATTTCACTGTCTGGAGCAAAAGTACAAGTTCTTGAGTCAAATTTGCTCTGAAGTATTTTCAAGCACTCTTCCTTCCAGCCATCATATGTTTCGTTTACATAGATCAAACCAGTTAATTGCTTGTCTTCTGTAAGCTGTTGCACAGGGGCTCCTTTCTTACCAGCTTTCTTTGAACCCATAATTTGCTTCTGAAGGAGTTTCCTCATTAGCACTATCGAATCCTGCAAATATTTGTTAGCACTCTTAAGGGCTAAATCAGGTGCCTCGGCAGCAGGCCAGCCAGCTTTTATTACAAAGCCTTCCTTCTTCAAAAGCTCTCTCCAAACATACTCTCCATAATGTGGGCAGATAGGGGTAATAAGTCGTGTCTGGATATCCATAAAACGCTGCACCAAAATCCTGTTCATGCCACCAGCCCCACAAGAGAACCTATATTCATCTCTAGCAGCTTGCAAATCGTAAAACCCAGTCTTAAGAGCATCTCGGAACATATAGTTTTGGTAGTTTTGCTCAGTCAGCTTTATTGCAAGATTAATCTCATTTTCGAACACCCGATCAGCATAAGAAGAAGGCTCACCCGATCTAAGAGCTGCATCAGCAGCAAGAATTTCTTCCATCCATGAGATCTCTTTTGTGAGACGCAAAATCGCTGCATTTGCAGTTTCAAATACAAAATTTGCATCATCAACACCATCACCAGCATCAGCAAGAGCAAAACGTGTGGCATCTGCAGAGAATTCTTCAATGGCCTGGCGCAAAGTCCTGAAGTTCCCAGTGGACTTGGACATCTTCTCAGCATTTAGTAAAATGTGTCCATTGCATCTGAAACCACGAGGCCAGTGGCGCTTGTCCATTAGTGCTGTGTGATTATAGATGCTAAATGTCAGATGGTTCTGGATAAGGTCTTTGCCTGACACACGAAGATCAAAAGGATACCAATATTCAAATTCCCGCTTCATTGAGTTAAGCACATTTGAATCAATATCTGATGAATCTGGATATGGACCACCACAAAACAAGAAATCCCATACATCATCGGACATTTGTTCCGGCTTTATCAAACTGGTATTAGATCCATACATGTCTCCATTTTGCAGAAAATGGACAACGGTATAATAAGCCATGTATATAGTTGAATCAGACAGGGACTCCACAAGGTACTGCTCGTCCCAAGGGATGCGAGTCCCAAGGCCAAATGACCTTGAGCAGGCCCACTGATTTAGCCAACTCAAG